>NC_059473.1:99328362-99950393 GCF_018139145.2 Gymnogyps californianus
TGCTGCTCATGAACACGTCCTAAATCTTTTTTCTGGATGAAAGGAGGAATATTCTCAGAAATTTACGGAAGAACAGCAGTAACAGTACTTCCAACAATTATTACCAACTAACTTTGCAGTAAGTCTTAAAGGAAAAGAGTGTAGTCTTAAATTAAAAGTAAATTGCTCAGTCTAGTGAGAAGAGGACTGAAAAGATGATGAGGAAACAAAAAAGGTATTGTGCAGTTTTTCTTTCCAGGGTACAGAAGGCCAATGGTTATTTTGAAGCTTCAAGGATTTTTTTTTTTAGAAGTGTGGTTAGAAGATGTAGTAGATTTCACGTGAATTGTTATTACTATGTTATTCTGGCATCCAGTGTATTTGTCAAGTTTTAAATGAAATTTCCAACACAGGAAGTTTAAGGTCATCATTTGACATACATCTTGTGTTAATTCGAAAAACAGTGAAAAGTGGTTGTTATTCTATCCACCTTTAGCAGTGTAAAGCAATTTTACTGGGCTTTGGAATAAATACATATAAGATGATACGCATTTTTCAGCTGAGTCTGACATCTAACTTCATGAATAAAAAAGACCCTATTAATCATGAGGTGATAGTCACATACATTGTATTATCATTCTTGTAACAGAGTGAATTGTCTCTTGTTAAAGTTTTGATGAAATGCGTAGTAATTACACAGAACAAATAAGTCAAGAAAGTAAAAAATACAGTTAACTGTACAGAAGCTTAATTGTTGGTCTCTAACTTTTATGTTTATGGTTTACAAATGATAGTGTGTGCAAGTGGTGAACGTAATTTCGTAATGCGTAGTTGAGTAGTATGCATATGTGAATGCATATGTGAATAATAGTTAATTCCATGACCTGAAAACAATTTAAGGTAACTATATATACTTGATGTGCAACATCAGATGTGCTCATGCAATCTACAGAAAGTATACAAGGACTCTGCAGCAAGGATACAGAAATAGTATTTTCAAATAATCTTTAATAGTATAAATGATCACTAGTTCAATATCACAGTATTTGTTCCCTGGAATCAACACAGCATGTTGACATGTATAACCAGCGTACATGGGGATGGGTCTATTATCACTTAGCTGGGTGCACAAGACTATGGATATTTATTGAAATACTCATTTTTGATCTATACCAGATGATTTTGTGGGAAACGCGGAATCTTCACTTCTGGGTCAGACATTCAAATATGAGCTTACTCATATGCCCCTTGAAGCAAGCAGAAGTCATGGCTACCAGACTACCATTCTGATATGCAAATGAAATAATTTTATTATTTCAGTTGATTTGTAGTAATCTTAGTGTCTTTTGAATAAAAAACAATGGATTAGAAACCCCAGTTTGTGCACTCTGTCCAACCTTATTTTGTGTATATGTATGCATAACTCTTGGAGATTCCTGAACGTTTTACCTATGCCTTTAGATCCTGCTTGCCTTCCTTCAAGGAAGGGAAGAATTCAAATCCTTACTCTTAGTGATGAGTTGATTGCATAAATGACTTTCTAGTGTGAGACAATTCTCCTCCCCTTCTTTGCACCTCTTCTTCCATCATTTTCCCTTGAAATTTCATTCAATACATTGTACTGATGGATAAAGTTTTTCTGTAAGTATTGGAAACAATCTTAGAACAAATATTGAAAATTTGGGACCTCATCTTACTAAACTGAACAGTCTACCCAAAGTCAGAGGATCACAGGCTGGACTCTTGACTGAGTTTGAAGGAACAGAGAACATTTAAACAGGTAGCTCTAAGTGTTTAACAAATCAGTGAAATACATCCTTAAGTCTTACAGAGCTTGGATTTAGGTTCTTTTTTAAAGCTTCCCACCTCTTTTCAAGGTGTCCTCTCTAACAATATTGTTCATGCTATTGTGTTCTGCAAAAAGAATAGTAGTAACACTTTACTGCTACTCCATATTTCTTTTCTTACCTCTTAAAAGCATTGAAGTATGTCAGTGTCTTTTTCTTTCTGTCCTGGTTTCGGCTGGGACAGAGTTAACTCTCTTCTTAGTAGCTGGTACAGTGCTGGGTTTTGGATTTAGTGTGAGAATGATGTTGATAACACACTGATGATTTAGTTGTTGCTAAGTAGCGCTTATCTTAAGCCAAGGACTTTTCAGTTTCCCATGCTCTGCCAGCAAGCAGGTGTGCAAGAAGCTGGGAGGGAGCAGAGCCGGGGCAGCTGACCTGAACTAGCCAAAGGGGTATTCCATACCATGGAACGTCATGCCCAGTATATAAACAGAGGGGAGTTGGCCGGGAGGGGCGGATCACAGCTCAGGAACTAACTGGGCATTGGTCAGCAGGTGGTGAGCAATTGCATTGTGCATCACTGGGTTTTTTCTTCTCCCCCCCCCCCCCCTTTTTTTGTTATATTCCTTTTCATTACTATTATTATTATTATTTTTCATTATTACTATTGTTAGTATTATATTTTACTTTAGTTATTAAACTGTTCTTATCTCAACCTACGAGTTTTACTTTTTTTTCTTTCCTTTCCTCCTCCTCACCCCACTGGGGGAAGGGGGAAGCAGCTGCGTGGTGCTTAGTTGCTGACTGGCGTTAAACCACGATACTTTTTCAGATGTGTAACAGGACATTCTTTAAAGCTGCATTCCATAAAAATGGACAGGCTTTAAACTTTATGGATGACAAGGTGTGCAAATATCAAAAGTATTTGCTATTTTCCCTTTTAATTATTTTAAAATAACTGTAAGCAAGCCTTATGTATTATAGAAGTAGTCTTCCTAACTCCAGTTTAATATCAATATACACTGTAAGTTAGGAGTCATCAATATGTATGACAGGGTGGCAGACTTCAGCTTTTAGAGCTGAAAACAGATTTAGTAGAAAATGGAGAGCTAAAATGAGGTACAGCAGGGCTGGCAACATCATTTCCATGGTCCTTTTAAATTCCTTTTTAGAGTTTTTCTAATGGTTGTATTTTTCTGAGAGCTTTGGTTTTCTTCTGCCTCTTGCATATACCATGGTTTCTGGCTCTTGGTCTTTCCTACTAGGACTTAAGTCTATCATAGGATGTTGGTGACTGTTTTGTGTCTTTTTGTGTAGGAGAAATAGATATTTTGTGGGCTACCGTATAGTATAGTCTGCATTCAGACTCGATGATCCACATGGTCCTTCTTAATTCTGTGTGACTATGAAAATTCCCATGTATTTTCATCTCACTGGCTAGGGAAATCTAGAACTGGAAATTAAAAATCACCTTTCTTCTCCCCCAAGCCCTTCATTGTCTTTGTGTGGAGCCAGCTGTAAGCATCAGACCTGCATGAATTTTCAGAAGGGGAAGCAGCACTAACGTAGCACACATGAGGCAGTCACACCTCTGCATCTGCATGGGAACAGCAGTACATCTTCAGCTGCCATTGGCCGCTGCTAATGCCAATTATTTGTCTAGTAAGACATTAATTGTGAGAGCAATTTTTGAGACTGTAAACTAGAATTCAGCAGGAGCTGAAATTATAAATTATGTATGATGAGTAACACATAATGAATTACTTTTTATTAGCTGTCCTGAGTTACAGGACACGCAAACCAAAGCAGCAATCATCCTCTCAGTGATAAAGTAGCTGAGAGTTAGCCACTGCAAGTCTCTCTCTCACTTTGCAGACCTTTCTGTACTCTTGCTTAGCATCCCTTAGTGCAGTTCTGTCTGATAGCTGTTTGCTGATGCTCTTGCTGGAAAGTAGCTACCAAGAGTATGTATGACTGGTTTTCCAAGCTGTTAGGTGGCTATAGGTAGGTGTCTGCTGGGTTTTTAGCAGATCTATATGAAACTTTCTATTGGTTTAAAGGGAGTTCATTCCCCGCTTCCTCAGATATGTTTGAAAATCTCACAAGACACCTGCCTGTACCTGTGCATAGCAAATTATGTGTGTGAAATGCACAATCTTAAAGCTGTGCCTTGCATGTGAAGTGCCAAGTCATCAGCAGATGCAGTCCCAGTAATATCAAGGGCACCATTTTTCTCTTGGCTTCTTGCTAGTTGTAAAAATTTATAGAAGCCAGACTGCGTAACAGGTGTTGCCCTTTTACTTTCTGTATTCATTACATAGCCGACACCTGATCATGTGTTTGTTCTGTCCTTTTTGTTGGTTGTCCCTCACACACTCTTGTCTTCCCATCTATTTCAGATAGACCGGTTTATTTCTGTGTAATACCTAACCCTTCTTTTATGTATTTCCTTAACAGCAGATGATACGGATTCTTGTCTATATGTATTTTTCTGTCCTGACTGTATATATGTAGCATTTCTATGTATGATCTACATATGGACACCTTCATTCTTTTCAGGTACACTTTTGTCTCTGTGGAAATGAAAAAAAAAATCAGATTTTTTATTTTAATGCTTTAATAATGCTTTGTAACAGGAAGGGGAAATGGATATTTCAGAGATTCTTATGTATAGGGGCTAATATTGCAGGCTCTGCAGGTGGTTTTATGTATCTAGCTACACGTGGTAAATTACAGAGTAAAGAATTTCTTAATCCATGGATATAGCTATGCATTTGTGCATATACTGGTAGTCATACAGCATAAATCTTTTCTTCTGACTCTGCTCCAGTGTTGTTCACTATAGTGATTCACATACATGATTTTATGCATCCTCTGTTAAGGAACTATATTTCTCATTTTCAGGAGTACTGTCCATGTAACTCTTTAGTGGGCTCCTATACTCTGTGCATCAATAGGTTTGCAATTCTCAGACCCCTGAGAGATGCATGTGTTCTTTCCTTCTTAGTAATTCCTCACATCCCTCATCCTTCTCTTCACATAGAGGCTTTTCACCACTGAATTATTCAAAAATCTGCCTCCCACTCATATACAAAGTAAACTGTATAAATTAGAAATGAAAGTTAAGTATTCCCTGTCAGAATGTCTTTTTGACATAATTTTCTTCAAAATTTAACTTTAATTTTAAAAAGATACTAAAAGTATTTGGTAAACATAACTCTTGCAAAGTTGGCATTTTGAGGGTTACTAGTCAAACTGTGTGTAGGGTAGTGCATTAGGTCCTGCAGACAGAAGCCACTGTGACTATTAGGGCTGTATTATGTGCATCTCATTCTTGGGGCTGAAATCTTATATGTTCAGAAACTGCTTTTTTCTTCCCAAGAAATCCTGCTTTCTTCTTGACCCATTCCTGCTGTGTAGGATAATACATCAAGACATAGTAATTCTTTCAGCCAAGCATATGGATGTCCAGAGGATGCCTTCCTCCAAGCATTGGTGTGTTGCTTGTAGACAATAACTGTGTATCTCCACTACGTATGTCAATGCTAGTAGGCTGCTTAAAACAACACTGACTTCATAAATTCATTAGAAGAGGATCTGCATTATCAATACATGTTTAAGTGACGTTCATTCACTTAAAACACAGGAAATTAAATAAATGCAATGGAAAAAACCCTTACTTACGCTTAACCATGCAAATAATTAGTGTCATTAAATATGTCTTTTCAGGATTATTAGTGGAAAATTGTTGCAGAAAAAACCTGTGAAAAGCATTTTAAAATGTAAATACTGTATACTTATGTACGAGTACAGTTGTTATATCTATCTACTTCATAAATATTCAAGAAGGTATTAACTTACCTAATTTTGTATGTAAGTTGTTGTTCTCTTTTTTTTCATGGGAATGACTAATGTTTTATTGTTGAATATACATCAAATCAAAAGAACCAAAAAGTCTATCCATTATGCTGGTGGGATTGGGCACTATGATAGTAGGTATTTTATTTTATTATTTCTTTACTTGTTTTGACTTATATCTTTAATTTTATATTAATTTAGATAGTACAGTACATGCAATGTATATGTGTTTGTGTGTACATCAGTCTCTCTAATGCACTTCTGATCTTAAATTTTTACAAAAATGTTTTTATATTGCAGAATGATATACTATAGCTGCATCTTTTCATTTAGATTCAGAGGAATTTTTTTTCTGGCTTCTTGACACTTACTGTCCAAGTGAGTTACACACAGAGAGGAGGAAAGTACCAGATGTCTGTGTTGTCACTGCAGGATACCCCTCAGAGTCTAGTAGATAGCTTAAGAACTGTTTTTCTGCAACCTGACTAGACCAGTTTGTTTAGGGAAATGTGGATAAAAACTGGATCTATTTAGTATTACCAGAAGGCACCTTAACACATGGCCATGGTCAGGGTGGGGGGAATGTGATGTCGAGCTGTTCACTCTACCCACTTCTCCACTTTTTAATCAGTCTGGATTTTTTCCTTCTTTCTCTGCTTATTTTTTTCCCTTTTAATTCCATAATGATTAAACAAGTGTTCTTAGGCAGATAAACTATGCTCTCCCAGGGAGGCGGGGATGACATTTGGTATTGTTTCTTTATGCATTAGAAAGGGGGAGGGGGGGGGGGAACAGCGTTCAAATTTCTCTGTAAGATTTTGGTATGATTTATTGCTAATAAGTTTGTTATAGTTCTGGGAAAAGAAATCACTATGTTGCTTCAATGGGAAGTAATTTGTGGGTTGGAGATTAGAGCAATAGTATATTTCATTCAATCAAACCTTACAGATTTATAAACAATCGATACATCTAAGACCTCAAACAGAGTTAGCAACGTCTTTTAAAGATTTATTGTTGCAGTAGCAGCATATTTGTGGAGATAATAAGGGGCCATATGCCACTTCTGAACTGCACCTGCAATTTGCACTGATGTCTGCTCAAGATGCACCTGAATGGGTTTAGTCTATATGCCTTCTGAAACTGAGGTCAGCCAAAAGTTATCTATCCAGTTCAGTGCCCCATAAAGATCCTGTGACTTAAAAAGTTCCTGCCTTTCTAAGCAGGGCAGATCAAAGAGAAAATGACGATGTGGCTATAGAGATATTATACTTGGTAGAGAGAAACTATTAACATGAATTTCCCATCCTCTGAGCAGTTTCATGACTCTTGGTCACACAGCTTGCTATTCCTGCTTTTCAAGCCTGCTAAAATAATTCGTTTTCTCCCAAGCAGACTAATCCACTGAGCAGTTACTAACCTTGACAGTTATATCTTTTTTTTATATATTTTTAGGAACTTCTTCTAGCTTGACATACTTCTTATTCCTTTCTTGGTTATACCAAATGCATTATAGTTTCATTTTGGAGAAATAAAGATATAATTTTCAGCGCTTGATATGCTCAACTGATATAACAAGAATAAACTGTCCTCATTCAATTTTGAACCTAGAAAGATTTGTTGACAAGTAGTCTGTCACATTCTGTCATTTCAGAGAAATTTCCATCTTGTATAATGATCCCTTGTTAATACAGGAGGATAAATGCAGAAGCAGGACATTTCTACATAATATTTAGTCCATCTGTATAAACTTCAGATGTCTTTTCCACTAAGATTGTTTTTCTGTTGTTCCGATTGAATTCCTCATACCTTCATTGCCTTCTTAACAGGGTTTTCTGTTTCAGTGGATGTTGTAATTGAGAGAAACTAAATGAACCCCCACTATCCCCATTTGTCTTTAAGGCAAGATAACCACTTACGCAACTTTCAGTCCAATTTTGGTCACCGAAGCATTTTACTGGTTCTGATTAGTCCCACAGAGTGGGAGCATCCTCATCTTGTCAGTTCAGAAGAGTCATTAAAACTTGTGTAAGCTGTGGTGATGCATGAGCTAGAGGTATGTAAATTCCCTGTTAGCAAATGCATTCTTCATCTTGTCAGTTTTTTGCTACCTGCTGTTAACTCTGTAGGTAACCCAGTGCAGCTGATAGAGGAAAAAATATGGAAAGCAGATTGCCTGTAAAGAAATAGCAGAGGTGATCCTTACACGTTCATAATTAAGCTTCTTTGGAAGACCTTGTATTAAAACTGATTTTCATGCCATTTGGATAGAATAACAATGCAACATATCTTCTGTAAAAATAGGTTATAACAAATCTGAAATTTTCCCTGGGTATAGAAAGAAAAAAACCAGAGGAATTAGCACAGCGATTAAGTAACACCACTTACTAAAAAGACATATTTTAATAGGAAGGGTTCAAGTAATATCTTTCTTTTGAGCTGTTTTCATTTGTTCTGCTGGCACTCAGTGCATGAGGTTGTTCATCTCAGCTGGTACCAGTTTGGAGTTACAGGGGTGATGTGCATTTGAGCTGACCTTGAAGAATATCTCCATTGCAACTGAACCAAGCAAACTACTTAAGGGTTGCTTTTGTTGTTTGGTTGGTTTTTTTAAACTTGCAGTGATTTTGAACAGGTTTTTTTCTAGTAAATGCAAGGTCAAGTACTATTCTTCATGCACATTTCAGTTCTCCAGTGACTACCCATCAGCTTGGCAGGACGGTGATACTATATAATAAAATTCAGTACAGAACCCTACCAGCGTTTGATTTAATGTAAAAATATTTGACAATACTTAAACTTGAATGTCGATGCAATCCATGTTATAAGAAGGAACAATTGTATTTAAACTGATTAGTATTACTACTATGCAAAAATTAACTGTGATGCTTTTTCTCAGTCCGAATCATTTTCCAAAAGCAATCCACTTAGCAAGTACCTGCCAATTTTCATACAGATTTGTTCATTGCTCTTGTAATGCACATACCAGCTGCATTGTAATGTCCTTTCAATAATATTTGAGTAAGTACGTGTCTTGAATCAAGGCTTTTAATTCTGTTTCAAAAAAGTCAAGGCAAACTTTTATTTAGTTACTTCAAATCAGAAATTGTGGGAGTATGTGAGTTAAATGTCATTAACAATATGAACAACAAAACTTGACATTTTTAGTTTATTCATCAATATATAGAATAGTGGTTTTGCATTGAATTAGACTTCTTGCATTGAAAACTAAATTTGGTGCCGTAGGAAAACAGAGAGTAATATACTAATGCCACACCACGTTCCTGTGTTTTTCTTTGTAGTTGTGCACATATCTAAGAAGCAGCAAATGGACTACATAGACTATTAGGTTAGATTCTATGCAAAATAGTAAAGACAGCTGGTTTTTTTTAGGATTTCTACTGTCAAAAATGTTTGTCACATTGTTCTTGTACGTGAGCTCAGAGAACTGGAGTAATATACTGTTGACAGTGTGAAATAGGGCTGGCATTCCTTCAGTGTCACCAGTTACTTGTACCTGAGTGGAATTAGTTTGCCTCACCACAGGCATTTGACATCATAGTAGATGCTCTAGCCGTTTTTCAGATCTCACAAACAAAACGGAATCAATGAAGATGCCTGCCTTTCTGAAGAGGCAGCCCAAGGCCAGTCAGGATGCCCAGTTTACGTGTCTGTAGATATCTGTGCTCAGGTGTCTCAATCGTACGTCCTCACCAGTTCCCATAGTCAAGATTCCCACGGCTTACCTGTTTGTTAGCTAATTACTGCTAATTGAATGATGGTGTGTTCATATGTGGCAGTATTACTTTGTCAGAATCTGGCAGTGGTACGCAAGACCACTAGAAATTGTCATTCAGTGTAACCAAGGTAGAATCGGACCCTTACTTTTAAGTCTCTGCGTAAAAGGACTATATTTTGCTATAATAGGTGCATGCCAAGGCACTGCTGAGGCAGACGAAGAATTTAACTACCTAAATTGACTTGGTACCTCAAAGAGTGGGAGCGGCCACACTTGTTTCTTTTAAAATCTTGCTTTGTTATCTGACTTTGAGCAGTGGACATCTTGGTATCCTGCTGGGCTTTCCAAAGTGTATGTGCATTTAGAGATTCCTGATGTTGGAAACCTTAAATGTAGTAAATCCTAAGGTATACTTTGTTGATCTGCTAGAAGCTGATGGCTACGTAGAAGACTTCAAAGTCTTAACGACTCACAGATGTTTTCGTTTAATAAGGTAGGCTCTTGCCTAACTGCCATTTTAACTCTATATTTCATCATTTGCAGGTCAAACCAGCAAAATGATGGCTAATAATCTGTTCAGAAATTTTGTGTCATCTTTAATGTACCCCTGTATTTAAAAGCTGTTAACAGCAAGGTTTTCTCAGTGGTTCACTTTAAATCCAATTTATATCTGCACATTTTATAAGTTGTTATGCAGAAAAGGACTCCATCTTCCAGGTGGATTCTGGTCTACTAGCTCTTTGATTCTGAAAAATAAGAATTGATGTCAGGAGCAATATCTGAATGAGCAAAGAGAAAACAAACAAACAAGGAAATCTTTACCAAACAGCCTGGAACATAATGCTTTCTTTTTGTTTTCTCATCAGCTTTTCCGTGTATCATAATCACCCATTAAGAACAAAAGTTAGTTTTTCCTTTGTGGGTCAGTACACTGCGAATGAGATATTTGGCTATTGCAGCTAGAACATAAGAATGAGAAAAATGAATGTTTTCCCTATTGATTTTCACCCATTCAGGTGGTTTCTCTTTCTTTTATTTTTTAACATCTGAGCAAAGAGCTCAGTTATTTTGTAGTGCTTTATTGAGGTCTATAGGCAGCTTGTTTGTAGAGACATCATACTTTAAACCCATATCAGCTTTTAGAATAGAATAAATAGCATAGAACTGGCAGGCTTGAGATGTACATTATATGTTGTTGTATTGCTGTATGTTTAAAAACTTATTTTCAGAGCAATATAATGTATTCAGATATTGTGAAGTATTTTTCATAGTTTCTTGTAAGTTATTAATTCACAAAATAGCAGAGACTCTCACTGGAACTGTGTTGGTTTCTCTTTAGAAGTTCCAGCAGCATAAAACTACTCCTACTGTAGTTTGTAGTGACCTGCCATATCAGTAATTTGTTTTCCAGACGATGAAAATTGGTTTTCCTCTTATCTGTAATGATCCTCGTACATACAATGAGTGTACAGTGATACTACTAGTGCGGAGCCATGCAATCAGCACTTTTTTGAGCATCACCATAATGACAGCATGGTGAAGGGTTTTGCCTGTCAGAATTCTACCTTTTATGTTCAATTTAACAGGACAATTGAAGGTGGCTTTTTTGTTTTCATTACTGCAGATTCTTTTTCTTTTTACTTGTTTCAGATTCCTAATAACCTTAAAATTTTATGAGCATTTTTTAAACATTTTGGGTGTGTTCAGAAAAAATACAATACATAATTCTGATCATTATCACTTGCTTACTAGCCTCTAAGATTGTTTCCGGTAAAGACAACTTCTGTGGAAGTCATGATGATTAGCAAGTGAAAGTAAACAGAGGGCAATTTTACTTTCAAAGAGCATGTTTTGCAGGGTTCTGCCTCTGCTTAAATACTTTTTGATTATTACTCAATTTTTTAAAACTTATTTTAAAATAATAATATTTGGTGATTTTACAATTTCAAATAATTATCATTATTGGTTTGTTTCTCATAATCATTCTGTCTTTCAGGTATTCCCTTTTCTAAAATATTCGTGTATGGAGTTTTTAGTTCCCATGTTTTCTTGTCAATTTTTTTTGGAAGAAGTGTCTTATTTTTGAACCAAGCTTTGTCTCATGGGAACATGAGATCCATTAACCACATATTAAGATTAGTACATAGGTCAGTCAGAAGAAGGGGTAATGAGATATTTTTAGATGTTGAGAAAAGCTAAGATAAGTTCATAATAGGCATGATAATAGTCACTAATCAAAATCTCCAAAATGGGTTTTTAATGCATACTGTGCCACATGTATTTTGAGCTGATATTAACAGACTTAGGTTGTGCAGTACTTCAGACCTTAAATTAATCTCTTTGTGAACATGTTGAACAAATGTGGCTTGAAAATAGAGGCATGAAGTTTGCCTGGGTGTTTCTTGATGAAATAGGCAAAAAGCTTCTGAACCCATATTAAAGAAAGCTCTGGTATTCTTTGATTTCTAAAAGATTAATGTTTTCTCCCAGTTCTTACTATCAGCTGTTCAGTTGTTTTTGAATGAAGGATCTTGGGATATGTGCATGTTTGAGCACAAGAAGATTATGCTAAACTTCTTTGGTATCGTTTGCAGACTCTCACTTAAAATTACCTGATCTCTCTTCCATTTTTAATCATGTTTACATCAGCGTCTTTTCTGAAGGTGACATCTTTTGGATATGAAGAGAAAATTATTGTTATGATAAAGAAAGAAGTTTAATAAAAAGGAGCCTAAAGTGTTCTTTGAACTCTTTGTCGTGAGGTTCTGTTGCGTATTGGTGTTGCTGGAGAAAAATTTTGAACTGCCTAATTTAGGAATAACAGAATTTTGTAGAGGAAGATTATTACCAAAACTCTCAGTGTTATCTGTCTGTATGTTTCTATAATAAACTCATCCTGTAATTACAATCTCTTCTGTAAAAAAAAAAAAAATACCATTTTTAAACAGCGACCTAGATTCTTAGTGGTATTTTGATTAATTTCAGCAAAGCTTAAGCAGGAAATTTTTGAAGTGTTGAACTTCAGCTTCTTCATCCTGAATTTGGTCCGTCATCATCCCTGGCCAGTGGACACTGGAATAACTTAAAGACTCATTTGAGCCACAATGGTAGGAATTGTCCCTTAGGCCAGAACTAGTCTGTTAAATAAATGCTAGAGGATATTGCCAAGCACTTGAGCTAAACTCCCCATACAGTTAAACTCAAATGTTCCCTGACTTGGCTTTGACCTGGCCAACTTTCACTCTCCCAAACAGGACAATATTTCACTGAAATTTAAATTCTATTAGATTTCAATTCAACAAATATTGAAAGATTTCTTGGGTTTGCATTCTGTGCAAATTCCATAAAACTGATTAGCTTTTATCAGATTAAATACCTTCTCTGACAAGGCTTTATCTTCTGGTCTCAGCTTACATGAAAAATGAAACTACTTCTTCAGTGTAAAAAAAGGAAATTAATGCTTTCAAACAGTTTATGAAATTATTTCTAATAATTCTTTTGTTATGTGAAAATTCAGCATTGATATATAGTTTTTCCAATAGTTACATATCACTGCTAACTTATTTTTAGGTCACATATTTAAAGCAGCACGTTTAAAAATTAGGTTAATTTCTACAGTTATTACCTCTGTGTGTGTATATATGTGCATATACACTTTTTTACAGCAGAGGATTGTAAGTAATTCTCTTTCTATTGTGAGTCCATTTGTAATAGTAGTATATTAGACTAGGAACCTATTGATTGAATCATTTGCTTTCTATGCAGTTTCCATTTTGTACTCTGATAATCACTGGTTCTTTTTGTTGGTGATACTGTTGCTCTTGAGCAGCAGATGAAAGAGAACTAGTAGAAGAATATACAGAAGATAATATACAGTGTAGAAGTCTTCTAGGCTACAGAACAGCCCTCTAGGTGCATGCCTTGCTCCAGCGAGCCCAGCCTGAATGAGGCATCAAGCCTCTGAAGTAGAGTGGAAGGTGCTCATCAGCAGCTTGCCATTAGCTTTCTCAGTGTCCTTCTTGTGATGACTGTGGAAATGCAGTTGTGACATGATTTAGGTTATACTGCAACTTAAGAAGTAGGTCGTAGCCTTAAATGCAGATTCATAGAGAAAGCATACAACTGGTGCTTTTGGAAGGCAGTACCTTTGTATTGTAAGTAGCACCAAGGAAGACCCAATGCAGTGCTCAGTACATGAATAAATCTTTAGTTCAAGCTCTGTGTATGAATTTATATATAATGTTCCTGACCATGTCTTTCCCAGGGAATACTATGGGAACACAATTCAAAATTGTTTAGGACACATCTTTAAATAGTAGAATTATTAGAAGTAATAGTAGTAATAATAATCATGGTACTTACCGACTACCTGCCCTTTTTGCTAGTTGAGACTGAAGTATCCTAGAGAGCTCTTGGAACGCTCTGGTTTTAGCGACTGGTCAGTAGCTACTCCTGCATATGTTCATACATATGAACGATAACATAACTTGTATGTGCATTGAAATCCAATCAGATATCACTGAGACACATGGATTAAAACGATGAAGGAACAATAAATCAGTAGGGCTAATACTGTAAAATGCTTTGCACTTCATAGGATAAATATGTCTGGGAATTACATTGTGCAAATTGATTCCTTATGGCTGTGGATCATCGTCATCTTGAAATTTTCTGTAGATGCCCTCCTAATACAACTAACAGCCAAGGACTTAACATGTAAAGAGCAGTAGAACACTGGAAGTAGGTTGTAAGAAAAATATTATATAAGTTAAGTATTATATGTAATGTTATATGTATCTGTTATATATACATTTTGTATATTATATATTTTATCTTATATATATGTTGTTATATGTATTATAAAATGTATATATGTCTATATTATCATTTCAAGGATATTGTAAACTATACGTTTTGGGATGAGGTCCTCTTTAAAGCCATGGAATTCTGCATATCATTTTAGTTTGAGAAATAAGATTTGCTCTTAAGAGTGATGTTCCAAAGCCTTTTGTTAAAGAAGGGATAGAATTAAACGGATTAATTATACAGTAGTGGACCACAGGGTTTAGACACATTACATCATTCACAGAGTAATGACAATTTTTTTTCTAGTCAGTAGAAAGTTCAATTATACTTCACTTCAAACTGTTCAGAAATCTGAAAACTACAAATAATTAAGCCAGCAATCATTCAGTTACTGAATTTTAGTTATCTAGTCAGAGGAGAGTGAACGGAACTCTCCATAAGGAATAGACACCATAGAAGTCAGAAGGTCACATAGATCATATCATAATTCAAGAACATCCTTATGATACCAGGATTGATGAGTATTTAATTAAGAAACACTTTGTCAGGCTAATAGTATTCCTTGAGTACTGGCTTCAGTTCACTGGGATTTCAAGGATTATTTTTGTGGTCCTTCTGTAGCAGTATCAGTATTGGAGCCACTGAATTTTCTAATTGTACGAAATGTAGCAGATAGCACTGCTGTGCTGAAGGACAGCAAATACTCTACAGACAGCGCATCCAGACTCTTGTTCTGCCAGGACTCTTGTTGCTGAGGACTAGTTGGAGGATAGGCAAAGGTTACTGCTCAGTATTTTCCTACCCCACCAGTGGCTTTGTAACGTACGATGGATTTCACCAGTGACGATTCCCCAGAGGCCACTGAGGCAGTGGAGAGCAGGTGTAGAACAAACCAGATTATAGTGTGTAAATCTGCAACACCGTTTAATGGCATCACCCCAGGACTGATTAGTAGCAACCAGCTGATGTTTGGAGATAGCACAAGTTTAAGTGTAGTGTTGGGCTGAACGAGAAGATGAAATGTTGGCAAGAAGAGCACATAAACAGCTACTGTTCTTTTAAAAAGGGTCTCAGTGTATTATTACAGAAGTCCTCTTGTTTTCAAGATCTATGAAAGATCTTGTCTTAACATGAATTCATTTTAATGACCATGAATAGCTGAATGTCTGTTTTATGTACATTTATATGATGCAACTTTATCTTGTAATGCTGTATTAACATAGTCATTGGCATTACAGGAAAGGAATTCCTTCACAAATTATTTGCCTTTATATTGTCTGCTATCTGCTTAACATGCTTTTCAAGAATACTCAAAAAGTTATTGAAGATATTCCTTCATACAAAGAAGGAAATGTTTAATGAAATAGGATTACTGAATGGCAAGACCAGCTGTTCTGGACAGTTTTCAAAGGAAGGATCTGATGCTTTGAGGCATCAAGCTTCTGCAGCATCTTTTGACTTTGCTGGGTTTGAGAGCATTAAACACATTGCTGGAAGAGAGATAATATTGTTTTGATTTTTTTTAATCATAAAAATAAGTTGATAGCCTACGCTATGATGTTAGTTGTCTTCTGTCATTTGACTAGTTGAGTTATTCCAGATATTAGTGACCCTTTCTCTGCCCTACATTTTAATCTTTGTTTCATTCTCCAATTCTTTACTTGAAACTATGCAGAGGAAACGATCTTACAGAAACAGCTTAGTACTTCTGTGGAATCATCTGAAAGAGCACGGATGTCTTTGAACATGCATCACTAAAACTGGTTGCTACCTTTCTCTCAAACCGCTTTTTATTAAGAAAAAAATATTTTCTTCTCAAAAAAAGCTGTTTCAATGAAACCACATTTTTCCTCTTAAAGTTGTATCAAGGTTGTTCCAGGTTGCCTGAAACAGTGCGATGATGGACAGAGACTTGGAGCTGCAAAGGCTCAGAAGTCAAATGTCAAAAGGTCAGGAAATATCCACGCTGGCAATTTTCCCTGTAAGCTGTCCTTGACTTAGTTTCCTTGCGAGCCAGTTTCTTTTGCCATGCTCTGAATGAAGCCAATTGTCAGAAATAGTTTTGAGATACAAGAATTTGTGGAGGACTAGAGATTTTTGCAGGATGTACCAAACATGAAAATCAAAGCCAAGTGTTTTTCTCGCAGAACCTGCCTAGGTTAGAAGATATGGAAGTGAAAGACAAAAGTCAAAATGAAAACAAAAAAAGCCCTTCTTTTGTAATAACAACAAAACTGTGACTGCAAAGAGGGGAGAGTAGAATTAGGAGGGGTTTTTGTTCTTTTTTCCCAGCCAGATCTTTAAGGGACGAAAATTTGTCTACTTTCATTATCTTTCAGCTCGTACTCCCACTCAATATTTTTTTTTTTTATTTACTAATTTCAGCTGCATCTTAAAGGGGGCAGACAATTTAAAGTGGACAGTGGAGATGGGAGGGAGACCCCATTCAGAGAACATGTGCAAGTTCTTTCTATAACGAGGGCCACAATTAGGAACTGGGGCTGTCATAGTGCAGACTGCAGGGAACCAGGGTACAGCGGCATCAGAAATCCAGTGTTATGCTTCATCAGCTTTGTGGAACAACTTTCTCTGAAATACCAAGATTAAACTAAAATTATAACTATGCAAATTAGATCTGACTCATAAGAATCATCCCATGACTTGAATGAGAAAAGATAAATTCTGAAGTTAAAAATGTAGTAATTTCTTTATATTGAGTAGACCATTATCTCAGCTCTGACTACAAAGCATAAAACACCATCACATCGGTATTATTAAGACAAAAAGTTCTTGAGCCTGAGTAAGTGAGGGGATTTACAGCAATATGTATTAGAATAGAATAGACTATTTCAGTTGGAAGGGACCTGCAACAATCATCTAGTCCAACTGCCTGACCAATTCAGGGCTGACCCACTTAAAGCATGTCATTAAGGGCATTGTCCAAATGCCTCTTAAACACTGACAGGCTTGGGGCATCGACCACCTCTCTAGGAAGCCTCTTCCAGTGTTTGACCACCCTCTCGGTAAAGAAATGCTTCCTAATGTCCAGTCTAAGCCTCCCCTGGCGCAGCTTTGAACCATTCCCACGTGTCCTATCACTGGATCCCAGGGAGAAGAGCTCAGCACCTCCCTCTCCACTTCCCCTCCTCAGGAAGCTGTAGAGAGCAATGAGGTTGCCCCTCAGCCTCCTTTTCTCCAAACTAGACAAGCCCAAAGTCCTTAGCCACTCCTCACAGGACATTCCTTCCAGCCCTTTCACCAGGTTTGTTGCCCTCCTCTGGACGCATTCCAGGACCTTCACATCCTTCTTAAACTGTGGGGCCCAGAACTGCACACAGTACTCAAGGTGAGGCCGCACCAAGGCTGAGTACAGCGGGATAATCACCTCTCTTGTCCGGCTGGTTATACTGTGTTTGATGCACCCCAGGATGCGGTTTGCCCTCTTGGCTTCCAGGGCACACTGCCGACTCATATTGAGCCTGCTGTCGACCAGCACCCCCAGCTCCCTTTCTGCAGGGCTGCTCTCCAGCCACTTCTCTCTCTGTCTATACTTGTGCCCAGCATTACTCTGTCCTAGGTGCAGAATCCAGCATTTGGTTTTGTTAAATTTCATCCCGTTAATCATAGCCCAATGCTCCAATCTATCTAGATCCCTCTGCAAGGCCTCCTGTCCCTCAAGAGAGTCAACAGCACCTCCCAGTTTGGTATCATTAGCAAACTTGCTAATGGTGCATTCGATAATTGCTAAAACATAATTGTGTTGTTTTGGAGACTACTTAGATTACTTTTTTAAAAAATTGAAAAAATCTATTTCTGATTGATTTTATAATTGCATTTTAAACCTATTAAACCATTCATGGCAGTGCATTGTTTCATGTTCTCAGACAGTAGTAAAGCCATAGTTGAAATATGTTTGTTTTAATATTTAAGTTATGACAGCTTCTAATGAGTACTGGTTGAAACATCTGTTTCTTGGAAGAGAAGAAGGTGTGTTAATGAAACACATCAGAAATTTAATTTAAGTTCATGAAGTCATAAAATAATGTGAAACAATAAAAACTATAAGCCTGAAACAGAAAATGTCAAATTTCAAGTAATTTTTTAAATCATAATAATATTTAAAATCTCTGAAGAGTTGGTTAGAAACCTACTTCATATTCTAATAATTAAGTTTCACTATTTTTTCCGCTTTGATCAGAAGCAAAAAAAAACCAAATTGGAATTTTTCATACAGCAGAAGTTACTCATTTTGAATGGTTCCATTTTCAACTTCTTTTGGAGAAAAAAGGTAGAAAGAAAGCTAGAAAGACTTACAAGTGAAACAAAAACTAAATCTCCAAAAGTGGTGTAGAATGCAATTAATAAGCAACAAGAAGAAACCTTTGTAGATATTTTGATTTTTAAAACATTTTTATGCTAAGCCTTCTGAATGGCTTATTGATAGGTACTGTTTCTGTTTCCATGGAGGGAGATCTCTTCCTACTTCCAGTTTAACATTTTTTCTCTAAGTGTCATGAGACCCCTGTCAGAAAAGAAAGCAAACATTTATTGTAATTTGCTTTGTCATGAAAATCATGCTCTTTAAGGAGTGCAATACAGGTAATCAGGTTCTTAGTAGGTTATGTGGTGTTTGAAATGGAGATGGTGTATTTTTTAAGCCTAAGGTGTCATAGCTGTAAATCTCTGTACTTCCTCATCAAGACTGTTTACTGAAAAGAAATTTTTCTTCCTAAAAATTGCATTAATGTTGTTTGATATCCTCACATTGTGTTTGCCTTATGTTGAAGTGTCTTCATCTCAATAATTATGTTGTTTCACTGAAATAAGAATTGTTTCTTATTTAAACAAAATATTTCATGCTTCCGAATTGGGGAGAGGTTAATACAGTGAATCTGAAATAAATGTTAGAGTCTGACTAACACTACAGTTGATGCAGCAGTGATTGCTGTAATTAATTTTTTCCAAATATTTTCTGTTACACAGCATAACTTCCCAAAACCTATACCATCTGGCTGAAAAATTCCCCATTTAGCTATGGTGGAAAGGTGATATTTTGTCTTCGAAATAACACTGTTAATTTATCACTCAGTACTGCAAAATAATCAACTTCCTCTCAATAGGGATATAAGACAGCTTTAATTTCAATGTCAGAAAGGGTTTATAAGGTGTTCAGTGTCCCTGTGTAAAAAAAAAAAAAAAGGTGGACGATTTAGACTTCTACACTTTTTGGCATGAAAGGAGCATGTTTGCGCTGGGATTTTTAGGAAAATTAAGTGCAATGAATTTTGTTGTCCTAATTAGTTCTGTATTTATTTGGTTCAGAAATTAATTCAAATTATGACCACATCAATTCTGAGTAAATGTGTCCAAACAAGAGCTAAATGCAATTTAACTACTCCATAATTTCTTTTAAATACATTTTTAATACCACTATGTAAACAAAGCCTCAATCTTTTAAATAGCACCTTCTTCCGCAGGGGCATCTAGCAGTTGCTTATACTGGATTTTCTTTGCCATTTTAAATATAGAGAAGATGTAATTGCAACACATGATCCTGAGTTGTGAGATACCCCCAAACTGGCTAGCTCAGGTGGATAGCTGAGTAGCACTGTCTGCAGTGAAGGCTGTCGCCCCGTGGTTGAAATCAGTGGCAGACTGAACTAGCTACCACACTTTTATGGGTGCTGGATTTAGCCTTCCACCTGCAATCTGCTAGCAGTATGCTTTGCAGCTACTGTTCCCAAGAGTCTTCCTTCTGTGTCGTTTGTGGCTTTCAGCCTTCCCATTTATCTGTATGCTTTCCACAGTTATCTATTGTGGGTTTATAACAGCAAAAGCCATAATCTCCATAGCTGTGGCACTCCCCACAGGTATTCTGATGCAGCCAAAATTTCTCTGTGTTCCCTTGGAAGTCCAGACCAAAGTAAAGCTCTGTTCCTTGCCTAAGTGATTTGTACAACAAAAAATCTATAGCGAAAAACTCAGTATTGGCATGGGACAGTCCATATCTTCCAGTTATCTTCTTCCTTAACTCTTGACCCGGCTGTAGTCCCTGACAAGAAACTTCATCTCCCATTCTGTGGCTTCTAAGCTTCCTCATTAGCATCTTGAGAGCACCTGTACGCAGCACATCCAGGAAGACAAAATATACTCATCCATGGTTTTCCTGAGTCATCTAAATATTTCTAATAGGTTCATTCAAATATTTATAATACATTAAATATGTTTCTGTGATGCATCATTCAGACACTGTGAAACATTACTTCATATTTTTTTTCCAAAATACATGAATTAACATTCACTTGATCCATAGAATTCTTGGTCTTTGCCTCTATTTGTGTTTTGTACTGAATTGCATGTTTTTCATTTCACATAATGCCTGTTTTTAATGAGCTAGTGTACTTTATTACCAAGGTGTTGTAAAATGTGGTTTGACAAAACTCCTTAGGTTTGGTGATGCACTCCAAATTGTTTTTTCAGTCTGCTGCTACAGCTCACAGTAACATGGTGGTTGACTTAGCTGGGTCGAAAGGGGAAAGTCATATTTTGTTCTTCTTACTTCAAAACACTTTAATTACATTTATTTGGAATGTTATGCTTCCTGTCTTAGAGTTTTTAAAAAGTGCTTTAGGATAAGGAGTTAGTTCATGCCTTCTCTCTCTTGTAAGAGTATAATAGTAATTGATAATCTTGTCTCAGCCTTACAGGGGAAGAGATTTAAGTGATTAATATTTATGTGTAATACTTTAAACACTGAATGACGTTGTATATAGGAAATTCTATTTTAATGCAAACCTTTCACAGGGTTTTAAGAGTCTTACAACATTAATCTAATCAAGATGAAACTTTAGTACAGCAGAGACAATAAATATTTTGCTCTTGGATTTCAAGTGTAACCAAAGTGCACATGGCTGCATCTACACTAGCAAATTAAGCAGTGCCAATGCCTGTTAGGCTCTGTGGCCAGCTGTTATGGTCTAGCCACATCCGTAGCATTAAATCTCCTATCCTCTGTAAAAAGTTGACTTCATAAAAAATGCATCTTGGAAATCATTCCTGGCCCAGTTAATTCCCAAGGGCTGCTTGGAGATTGCGTGGGAGAGGGCTTGTTGACTGGTCCAAAGCCTTGCCTGGACAGTTGTAACGATGTTAGCAGTACCAATGCCCACTACAGTGCTGAGTGTGTCTCCTGACACTGTGTACATGCATATATGCAGCCTGTGCATCCTCCTCTGCTCAGTGGTTTAATAATTATAAAAGTCTAGCCAAGGCAGAAGCAAGAGCTGCCTGACTGTGGAACCGAGGGTGGTGCTCTGCCTGCTTGCTCCAGTGCAGAGAAATGTAAACATGGGTTTTGCAAATCTGTGCAGACACATAATCCAAATCACAATATGGTCATTACATTGCAATTATTTTGAATGAAATGAGCCGAAACTCATCAACACGAATCTTTGAAACATCGAAAACAGTCCTGTGTTGCATATGATATACTGCATAATGTATATTTTAGTCAGCTTAAAGTTGAAATTCTCCAGTTTACGGTTCTTACACAATTTTCTTTGGGACACTGCTCCCCAGTGTAATGTAGCCCACTAACTTTTGGCAATTTTTAGCTTCCTTGTATGCTTCTATATGAGCTAATTTGGATTGTGCCCAAATGGAATTAATGAAATTAAACAGAAATCAATTGTTTGGCAAGGCTAGAACAGTCTTTATTCCTGAAGTTTAGCCTAAATAGAGTTCTATTTTAATAATTTTAATACGTAGTGGGTTTTATTTTTAATGGGATAATGGGATTGAAATTGCAGTTGCAACTAAAAGGAAACCAATCTGATTAGCTGTGTACAGTCACTTTAACCGAGTAAGGATTTATAGTAATTAGCTAAACGTGTTAGAATTGCTAATGATACAGGCTAAGACAAAGAGCTAAGAAAGAAATGGCTTGAAAGGGGAAACATGCCTAATATATTTTTAACTGGTACATTTTTTTCTCGCTTGCATTCTCCAGAAGTACAGGGAAATCTCAGTTATAAGGAACCATTTTGTATAGAACAGGAAGATATTTATAGCTCCTAATAAATTATTGTTTCTGCTTAGTGCTTGATTTACAGTATTTGTTTTCAGATATGCTGTACTAAATTTTGCTCGGAGACATTGGCACATTGATTACCTTTAGCTTTCAGGTCAATGGGGACTGTGCTCTGCGTATAAAGAAATGAGAGATTACAGTAAAAGATTTTTTGATGGAGTTCATTTAAGATACATAGACTTATTTGTATACATATGGGTCTACTGACAACAGCATTTAAAAAATTCCTTTTAGTATAAAACAAAAAATATTGATTAGCTCTGAAAGCTGTCATATAGCAGTTTACATCAGAGCACTTTAAAACCATTTACATGAAAATAAGGTGAAACTGAGTATATTGAATGTTTCATTAATTTTCTTTAATGACGTATATTTTTCTCCGAAGTATACAGTAGACTCAGATTGTGTAAATTAAGAGTAATTGTGATGGTGAAAGGATATTTTTGTCATGTTTTCTTAAGACTTGCCATAAATCCCATGCTGTAAACATCTCTGAGTCACTTTTTTTTGACTCATTGCTCATCTTCTCCATATCTTATAATTTTATATAAACTAATTTGAGTGCTTTTATGTTAATAATAACCAGTTCTTCATCACATTGTAACTACCTCTCAAAAATAATTATTAAGCAGTTTGCCAGCTACCTCATGCCTATGGCTTATAATTGCCTCAAAACCTTATAAAGATAAAATAAATATTAAAACCCATATATTTTACAGATAAACCTTAACGTCTATGTTCAATATCAAACACACTATCACTTCTTCACTGTGTTATGGTGAATTCTGTCATATCGTGAATAAATTTGATGCTTTTCAATGACAAAGTAAAAATAAAGAATTTTAATTAATGTTATTACTTGAAAAGGCTATTTCACAAATATTTCAGTTTAGCTATTAATTCTTTGTCTACATGGCAAGGCTATAAACTGCTGTCATTGAAAATCATATTTACAAGGCATAACTTTTTTTTAGATTAATTCTTATGAAGTATACATCAGACCAATTAATCATTCTATTTTTCGTAAATCAATAAGAAAAAACAGGGAGAACCCCATTCTGCACTCTCCTTGTTTTTTCCATCTGAAGCAGACCAATATGTGTGTGAGAGTTGTATAAGAATCTGAGTTTTGAGTGATGATAGTTCTGTGACAGGGTTACATCCATATTAGTTACATTACATCCATTTATTATTCATAAAAATATGATCATTCGTGAGCAAATATGGAAGTAGGATTAGGTCTTCAGCCTAGTTTTATAAGTTGCAGTCTGAAGAAATGCAAGGAATTCATTTATTCGTCATATTGTATCTGCAAGAAATAAAAAATACACATTGACAGCTCCCACTGAGTAGTGGAAGGAAACATGCCACCGTAGATGGATGTAATTAATTTTTCAGGGCTGATAATTTATTTAAATGAAGAATATAATGTATTTAATTGCCATCACTGTTGTAAATTGCTGTCTTTGCATCTGAACAAAATCTTGTAGGATCTTGTAGTTCCCAGGACTGTCAAATATTGTCTCTTTAGAGATTAATATTTGGATCAAAGCATACTGCAAATATGTATTTTTTTTACCATATCTGTTTAAGACAATTATATTTGGACTAAAATAGAAGAATTCCATATATATGCCTAAATTATGAAAGGAGAATATTGTATCACATCTCAAATAAAAATGTTGCATAAAAACATAATTACTTTTGCAGTACAATGCAATATGAACGAAATGGTTTTTCTTTTTTTGTTTCTAATGATTTTTGCATAGTAGCATTTTGGTGACCATACACCTGATGAAAGTAGAATGTGATTTAAGTAAAAAGAGGGTAATACTTGCTTCACTATGACACACAGATTATCTCTGACTATTGCAAACTCTTGCAAAATATTGCAAATCACATTATAATCCAGTTACTGCATGCCATGACTTCAGTGCCTTATAACGAGAACATTACTCTGCTGTGGTTTAGCTCTTCCAGCAGTGACCAACACTGGACACCTAAAACCGAATGTGAGTACAGTGAAACTGTGCAGATACGTCTCCAAAATACTATCCCAACTTCCAAAAAGGATGTCCTGAGCTCAGGGTAGTTTCTTCTGATGAATCTGTCAATCACTTTTAAAACTCGAATATGGAGGAATGCTGGGCAGAAAGTTCTCTTTTGCTAGTTTTGAGACTGCTGCTTGCTAGGATCTTCTGCTGTCCCCCAGTTTCTGTCCTGGAGGAGGCTCTGGAGATCATGTCCAATTGACCTTCGTCATGCTCCTCATGATTTTAGGAATCTGTTGTAGTTCTCAGCTGTGTTTTCCAAAATAAAGAATCATAGCTCAGGACTCACTCAGTGATTCCTGTTTAGTCACTGTTTGTACAGAAACATCGTTTTTTTGCCTGAATTGCCCAGTTCTGCCATGGCCTTTCTGAAATCAAGAGGCCGTAACTGTAAATAGCCTTCAAGGTGGTGTGGTATTACTGATTTATAAAGTAGCATAGTGCTATTCTCTGCTTTTTTCTTTACTCCTTCGCTAGTAATTTGTAACATAGCACATAGAATTTGCTTTTTTCACTACTACTGTGCACTGAGCTATCTGTTATTTTTCCTTATATAATTTCTGAGGAGTTAGAATCAGCACATTTTATTTATAAAGGCGGAATGTTTTTCAGTGTGTTTTACATTTATTTACATTGAACTTCAGCTGTCATTTTATCACCAAGTATCATAACATGTAGTTTTGTGTAGCCAGTCCTGCCTTCAGAGCCCTGACTTACCTTATCATCATCAGTAAAGTTTGTCTTCTCACTGTTCACTGCTTTTTCCATCTTGGGTCTCCCATTGGATCCCTGCAGGACTCAACTAGTGACTTCCTCCCAGTGTGAATACTGACCATTTACTCCAAATTTTTCCTATTTAAACATTATTTTTTTTAATCCATGAGAGGGCCTTCCTTCTAATCTCATGTCAGGCTGGTTTCATCAAGAGCCTTTGATAAAGGACCTTGTGCAAATGAATGTCTTTTGAAAATCAGGTAAAAGGTATCAGCTTACTTTCTTTTCCATGTTTGTTCTTTGGAGAACACCAATAGATCGCTGAGAAATTATTTCCCTTTAAAATAGCCATGTCAGCTCTTCACCTTTCTAATGTATTTATTTTCCTGTTCACTAATTTTATTGTTTATTCTGATTTTTAGTAATTTAATTGGAAATTCTTAGAAAATTTTTCTTGTACTACCTTCCTCTGAACCACCTGTCACAGTTTCCTCCATTATGAACCCAGATGGAGAAAAAGCATTTTATTTTTGTGTTCTGACCTCATTTTCCTTGAATACTCCTTTTACAGCCTGAACAGCTGTTAGCCCTACCAGCTCTCTGTCTGGCTTCCAAATCTTTGAAAAATATTTTATTTTCATTTTTTATACTTTCTCCAAGTTGTGCCTCAAACTTTTTCTCTTACCTGTTTTGTGTAGATTTGTTTGTAGTTTATGGCCATTTTTGTTTTCCTTTATTTGAATATAACTTTAGATTTTTACAAGATCTTTTTCTTGATTCTAATATTTAAGTGAGTTAAATATTATTCCATATCCTGCACATGTCATCTCTTTGACTTTTAGGCATATCCACAGCTGGATCCTTTATACTTCAAATGAGGTCTTTTCCTTTTGTACAGACTCTCCCTATCCTGGACATGTCCTCAGTTCCAGGTGAATCTCAGTTCTTCCTCCTAACACCATTATTTCGGCCGATGACTGCAGCTTTGCTTCGGCACATCTCCTTCTCTCTGAATCTGGACATGGTGTAATGAGAATGTTGCAAAGAGTGCTGCTGTGCAGGTCCCAGCTTTCAGCTCCCAAACAACATATATTTGGCCTCCAAAAGTTCTCTCCAGCATTTGTCAGTTTTTGTTTTATATAAGGACTGCAAACTGCTGCCACTAGTATGCCTTTGGAGTCTGCACAGACTTTTTGTGAGGTCCACAGGATGCACGTTCTCTTCAGAGCCACCAGTACAGGTCTCTGTCCATGTCACGGTAGCTGGGACATGACATGTTGTCACTTCATGCGTTCCACCTGGCCTGTCTTGAGAACATGAAAGAATGAAGTTGGCTGGGGCTAGCGGTATTGCTATACAACTTGTCCTCTTTCCCACTGTAGTCTGCAGACTGAGATCCAAGATAGCGTATTTCAGTTCTTTTTTCTTTTTTCTTTTTTTTCCCCCTATACTTCCATCATTTGGAAATAGCATTTTCATAGAACAATCCTTTTCCTAATTTATTATTTATTATTTATTACTGTTATTTTTCACAGTCATTTTTCCTGTCATTTCATTTTTCTTCTCATAGTACTTTTTCTGTGTGGACGTACTAAATCAGAAACTTTCATGTGATAAATATTCTCTAGTGTTTCTTAGGGAATAGTAAAGTTTGAGGTTTACCAGACTCGACTGCTGTGAAACTGGAATTCACCAGCTGAAAGCTGTTCCAGGATTTGGGCATCTGTGTTTGCTAGCATGCTTGGAGTTCATTTGTTTTGTATTTGCTAAAGATTAACAAGAAAGCTACTTTCTATTATTCTAAGTGTGGGATGGACAAGCCTAAGAATAACCAAACATGTAATATCCATACTCTACATCTACAAGCATTTGACAAACCTTAGTCTGGAAATTATGTTGTTAAAATACATTCAGAAATATCCATCTGCTGATGTGATTATAAACAAAACAGGATGTTACATGTCATAAGAAAAGACCTGGCAAAGATAAAAGTTGTCATCTGAGGCAAATACCTACGAATTTAGATGCTTTAAAAGAGACTTGAAGTTATGCGCTGGCTTTTAAATTAAATAAGCTTTTCATAAAGCAGTTTTTAATCTGAATCTAATGATGAAAACATAGTTTTAATTGTGAGTTTGTGGATGGTGCTTAAATGTGAGAGTACATTTGCTAGGTTGTCAGCGTCATTGTATAGCGTTTTTTAAATGGAGAAGATTACATCAGTCAGTAGTTGCCTACTGGTTTCATTGTTGCAGGTTGAAGTGCGCTGGTCTGTTCTTATTTTGGTGCAATATTATTTACAGATGTATTCAATTTTGAGGGGAATAGGATTGTTTTGTAAATAAATTTGCAGTGGGAAAACATTCCCAGAAACTTACATGTGTGGAACAAATCCTTAGTTTTTACCTTCAAGAATGTGTCAGTTTGTTTTCTCTACTTTGCTATGATCTAAATGATTTAAGACAGATATGGTGTTTATTAAATTAAGAACTTCAAAGGACTTTTGAGATTTCCACAGAATATAATGTTTCACGTAGAGTTACACTTACCTTTTTCCCCAGTGTCTGTTGAAAGTTAATTTTGCTTACTGTTTCACATATTTTTTTGTCATGGCAGTTGTGGTTTTTCTTTAGTTCATTTCAGTGGCTACAGCATTTGCAGAGAGACAAATATAAGGGATCCATCAGGGTATAAATGCTTAAGGGTTGGAAATCAAAACATTTCATCATTTATAACTCCGTGAAGGAACCTGAATGCAGTGATTTCCTAGAGGAACATAAAAGAGTACTATAAGGCACAGGTTCCCAAGAGGACTAGATGTTGTTCTTCTGTCCATGCAGGATCTAGGCATTGAACGCCTAGCTCCAGACCTGGAATTTATGAATTTCATAAATCTGTGTGAGATACCAAAATTCATGCAGTTAATGAAATGAATGAGGCAGCTAAGCTGGAGATTTACAGCAGCCTCCACTGAGTGACTGAGGCTCAAGGCAGGCAATAGCGTTGAATGGACTGATGTGCTTGAAATTCTGCAGACATAGACACCAGCCACCCAAGTGGGTCAGATGCCAACGTGAAAGGGAGTTTCAAAGGCCGAACCATCTGCCTAGATACCAAGGTAGTTACTTTGGTATGGCTGTGTCACTTTAACCCTTCCAGGAGAGAACTCCTGACTCCCTTAAACAGCTGGAGCTGGGGATGTGCTGGCTCGACAATGTGAATGGAAAATATTCACTGCCCTTTTTTTGCATTGGTTGATGTCTTTAATACATATTTTGCAAACACATTCATCCTTCTTGAAGACTGTAGATGTGCTGTAGCAGGGTAATTACAATGGAATAAATATTAGATAAACTAGATAGTTATTAAAACTAGATAGTTATTAAATATACCTGAGGCATTTCTTAATCTTGTGTTAGAGGAGAATTCAATATTACTTCTATAATATTCTTTTAAGTGAGAATCAGATCTTAGCCTGGGGTGCGGGGATAAGAAAAAAGGTGCAAGTGAAAAAAATTAGCAGATCATTTAATATTTTATCAGGTAGGAGCATGCTAGCCACAGTTTTGTTCACAGCTGCTGTACTGCAATGGCAAGACTTCCTTCCTGGATACTGTTAGATATTGCAGCCTGTGTTATTCAAAGCCACTTGGGCCCTCCAGCTCGTGCTTGCTAGCTCATTTGTCACATACAGTATGTCTTGTTCTTCTTTCGAGGTGTTGCCCTGAAAGTACTTTTTTCTGTCTGACATTAACTAAGTCTGAAGCACAGTTATGTTGCTTGCAAAGGGATGCCATCGGCAAAGCAGTCTCAGGTTTTTAGATGCTTTTGATGCTCAAATGTTATAAAACTCTATACTTTCTAGTTTTGTGATGAGACTGAGTAACTATTCTAAATCACAATTAGTGAGTACTATGGGCTATCAACTTGGCAAATTATAAACATTGACAAATACTGATAATGGGAAAAAAAATCACATTCCTTGTATGCATATTTAACACAGTGATTGATTCTTCACAGTTAGCAAATCTTTTACATTTATATCAAAGTACAGAGTGATTACTGTCTATATATGTTAAGCTTGTTTTTACAATCAGCAGTGTTAAATTAAATGTAAATTCTGGATCTGCTGCATTGGTTACTACTATTGCAGTTAGCCCTGTGTACTGTGGAGGAGGAGGCTCTGCAGACCCTCTGGTTTGCATGCTATAGAGCATGCCAGGGCAGTTTCAGTTTGGTGAATGGAGAGCATCTTTATGTGCCCATTACGTTTGCGTTGTAAACCAATGGAAGGCCATCTGTGCCAGATATCGAGTTAATGCTGGTTATTTTCCTTCCGTAAGCTCATCACAGTGAGCAAAAAAACTAAGAAAAAAAGTCTATTCGGTTTGTGTGCAGTCTGCTCTTGGAATGGAGTGCTGCAGTATGTGGCTTTGGAGAATAAGTTCATGAACAATGGCAATATATCCAACAGTATTTATTCTGCGTTGTCCAAGTTTGTATTCTGTCCTGCCGCATTTCATAGAACGGACAAGTAGAGGACAATATCTGTTGTCTTAAATTTGTACAATTTTCACTTGCCACTTAGTTGAAATTTAAGTATGAATCGGACAGATGTCCTGCCTGAACGCCTTGGGAACAGAGTTCAGCACCAGTTCGGGTCTTTGAATTGACACAGTATTACTTAACTGTTTTCACCTTGTCAATGTTGTTTTGGAATGCTTTGCTCCTCTTATAATATTTTATTGCATTACCAGTTCAGATCA
Organism: Gymnogyps californianus; assembly: GCF_018139145.2. Lineage (NCBI taxonomy): Eukaryota > Metazoa > Chordata > Aves > Accipitriformes > Cathartidae > Gymnogyps > Gymnogyps californianus. The sequence goes on from NC_059473.1 coordinate 99,358,152, forward strand.
GCCAAGTCCTCATTAAAAAATCTTGAAAAATACTTGGTTTTCCTCTCTAGGCATGGAAAAAGTAGAAGGTAATGAGCTCTAAGGAAGAAAGATTGTATTTTCTTGCATTTGTCCTTAGTAAAAAAGAGCAAAAGAAACCCCGATACAGAAAATGTATGGGAGGAGGGGGAAGAACCAGAATTTTGTAAAATGTTTTTGAGTGCTTTCACAGGCTGGTTTAATTTCCATAGAGCTATGTGAGTTTGCATATGTCAATCAATTTAAAGTAATGCTTTGCTTTGATTATGTACGTGACTTGAGAATAAAATTAATGTTTGCATAGTGCTTGGTATATGTAAAATGATATATAAATGCTTCTGTAAGTATAATTACTTTAATAACGAAAGGCAAAATCAAGTTGACTAACAGAGTTTTTAATTAGATTAACATAAACTATTTGTGATTTAATACAATGCTGTCTACAAAATTAGATACTATATGCATATATGTTAAATCAGTTCATTAACACACTGGGTCCAAATTAACTGTTGTTATAATTTCCTTGACTGAAAAGAAATTTGAGTTTTACGCTACATTTTTACTAGTCCAGTATCACTAACGTACATGGCAAACGTACATTAGTTTTCTGGTTGGGTATTCAACCCTAACTTATCCTGGTTCTTGTTGACTTAGAACTTAACTTTGCAAATATAGCATCTGGCAAAGAGAAATCTTTCACCTAATATGAAATCATATTCAGCTCAGTAAGAGTATGATGATGTGCTTGGAAATTGCACTGTATTACAACTCCTTTAGATCTTTCTTTTACATTCCAAATTCTTCAAGTTAGAAGAAAGTTGGTAGATTGCTGCCACTTAGCAAAAAGCAGATGGTATTTGTTACTGTGACCAGTAAATTGTGTATCTGTGGGAGTAATAAGCCCAATTAGCCAAATGTTGATTGTGCTTTTAAGTGTTGTAGTCTTAGTACCTATTTCCATACCTGTGCATATGCTCAATATAAATTTATTTAATTGTGCACTTGAAAAAAGGTTAGTGGTGCACTTCTGCAGTCTGAATTGTTAGCATTTGTAGAAATATCATTTTAGATAATGTCCTTCAAATAAGGCAGTCTTATATACACAATTCCAACAACTCCTTATTACTTACCTTGTATTTTATTTATTTCTAAATAGTAAAAGTTGACTAGTTCAGGCTTGGCTAGGGTGAATGTTAAAAGACAGGTGGCTTTTTGTCCTAAAGAGGCCCCTTGCCCTTGATTCAATAGAATATGACTTAAATACAAGGGCAAAAGCATTGTTAGCTCAGCATACTCTGCAGTTTTTAAAAATACTGCTCTTCTTGCACAGCTTTCCGTTAAGGAGCAGTCAGCCCTCAAAGAACTTCCTGACTCTTTGTAGACGTGGGTTGGGATCAGTCATGACCTCTGACTGGCGACTAGTTTGCTAACAGTTCTAACTTCCCCAACATGGGCAAAAAAGCCTAAGAGCCATTCCTGTCTGCCCTCAGCCTCCCACACCACCCCAACTTGGCTGGCCAAGTAGGGATAAGCTTAGGAAAAAGCAGTTTATTCCAAGTTGCAGAACAAAGGCAAAAGCCAAAGATAAAATGTGACATTAGGGTCCTCTTTCTCATTTCTGAGTTGATAAAGCAGGCTCTGGCATGGTCCGCCTGTCAGCAGAACGTGGTCCTGCTGCACTTACCTTGAGTAATACCCACTTTCATAACTGAGCCCAGTGATTTTAATGGCAGTAGTTTATGCAATCACTCCCTGACCATCCAAATAAGCAATAGTAGCCACATACATTCAACAAAGCCTCTTTGATTTTTTTAACATACTTGACAACTCTTCAGGGTCAAGATCATGTCTTTCTGCATGTCTGTGCAGTGCCTGGTACGATGAGTCTCTCTGGATATCTCTGCAATTAGAATAATAAACCCCTTAAACTTGTTAATTGCAGGTTTAATATAGATCCGCAACTTTAATTGATCCTTGGCTTTTCCTCAATTACCTCACATCACAGTTAAAAAAAGAATCACACAAAATAAAATGTTTGGGTGTCTGACGGATTAGCAGATTATAATAGAACGCACTGCTAATGCATGTATTAGAGAAATAGCTATTCAAATTTTCCTGACTTAAGAAAGTTTAACTGAATAAAGATACAGCAGGCACCAGACTTTTTTTTTTTAAATCAGAAAATTTATTTTAATTTCAAGGCTCATTTAAATTGCTTTATTTAAACGCCATAACTTGTTACCAAATTCTGACAGAAAACTGCTAAAAATGAAAAGTGAGGGGATATTTTTGCTATCTCAGTGTGGACTTGTATCTGGAAGATGTTTGTCTGGAGCCACTGACCATCTGTTTCATGGAGTTATGCCCAAAATATATTTTCACTGTAGATTTAGATGCTTGCTATGAGCTAGTAAATAGCCAGACAAATATTGCAGCATCTTCTTCAAGCACACTGTAAATATGAACTCCCAGCACTTTTCAAGATAAAAAAATTTGTAATAAAAAAAGTGTTTATTTCTTAGGTAAATCTTCTAGTCACAGTAGCTTTAATGGTTCTAACTTGTTACTCGGATTTAATTTATTCTTGAGGTAATTCTATTGATTTAAACCAGAAATTAATTTGGCCTCTAGTTTTCAGGAAGCTCTATTTTCCCTTTGAGCATTTAATTTTGAGTCCATTTTTCTTCCCATGGCCTGGCATCGGGTTATTGTTCAAAGCATAATGAAGAGATGAGACCTAGTGAGCTCTGTAGGAAAGGGCAGCCTTCTCCTTTCCTTCTGGGACCGCTACAGTGAAGTTTCAGTGGTGCAATACTTTAAGAAGGCATTAGCGCATGTCCTTTGGAGTAGATCTCCAGAGCCCCTCTGAAGGAGTACATTCATGTTCTGCTTCTGCTGTTAGCTGTCTCCTAACATGCTGTATTGGGTTTGCATGGCAAAGTTTTGGTAGCAGGGGGCTACAGGGGTGGCTTCTGTGAGAAGCTGCTAGAAGCTTCCCCTGTGTCCAATAGAGCCAATGCCAGCTGGCTCCAAGACGGACCCGCCGCTGGCCAAGGCTGAGCCCATCAGCGACAGTGGTAGTGCCTCTGGGATAACATATTTAAGAAGGGCGAAAAAACCCTGCAGTGCAACAACAGCAGCCGGAGGAGAGGAGTGAGAAGATGTGAGAGGAACAACTCCGCAGACACCAAGGTCAGGGAAGAAGGAGGGGGAGGAGGTGCTCCAGGTGCCGGAGCAGAGATTCCCCTGCAGCCCATGGTGAAGACCATGGTGAGGCAGGCTGTCCCCCTGCAGCCCATGGAGGTGAATGGTGAAGCAGATATCCACCTGCAGCCCATGGAGGACCCCACGCTGGAGCAGGTGGATGCCCCCGAAGGAGGCTGTGACCCCATGGGAAGCCCTTGCTGGAGCAGGCTCCTGGCAGGACCCGTGGCCCCATGGAGAGAGAGGAGCCCACGCTGGAGCAGGTTTGCTGGCAGGACTTGTGACCCCATGGAAGGGACCCATGCTGGAGCAGTCTGTTCCAATTGAGGAGGGGAGTGATAGAGCGGCTTTGGAGGGCACGTGGTGTCCAGCCAGGGTCAACCCACCACACATGCCTTGCTAAAGTAGAGCCCTGCAAAGTTTAGTCCTACCAAACAGGTTTCTCAGAAGCTGTCCTCCAGAAACACCAAACATCACATCACTGTAATAAAAAATAATGTTGCATCCTTATTTGGAACAATAAGTTCATTTTGGAAAAGCCAAAAAGTACTAGATATTGAAGAGGTATTGGTGTAAGCAGCTACATACAGAGGGAGGCAAACTTGAACTCTGCAGAATCTGCTGAGCTATAGAATAGGACGGAATAGAATAGAATAGTATAGTTCCATTTGGAAGGGACCTACAATGATCATCTAGTACAACTGCCTGACCAATTCAGGGCAGACCAAAACTTAAGACATATTATTATGGGCATTGTCACGCTTGCAGAGTGTTGAGAAAAGTAAAATTTGCTTTCATAATTGTCCAGTACTACCTTAACATGAAGGGAAGTCCCTTGTTCATATCAAAAGGTGAGATACTCTTAAAATAAACGCTGTTCTAAAATAAATGAACTATCAGAAGTCCTAGAATAGAACCAGAAAAAAACCTAATTTATAAGCAGGTCTCAATCAGTAAGATTTTATTCAGGAATGAATAATATCTTTGTCTCCTCCCCTTTTCTTTAGCACAGGACTGAATTTAGAAGGGTTTTTTTTTCCCCCATGAATAAGGAGAGGTTTTTGTGAGGATAAGTAGCTCTGAAAATGGGAAGACACTTTGTCGCCCCACAAAGGAGCTGATAGCAATGGTGAACAGAACATACTAAGAAATAACAAACCTATTTCATGTTGCCAAGCCCATGCTATTTCTGTTTTGCTGTTTCTAGAAGAAATTAATTTATTCTGCCAGTTCAGGGCTTTGTGCTGCTTTATCTTACAGCTGGAAACATTTGTCTGTCCCATTCCTTATTTATCTAGGTTTTGTTACTGTTCTGAACACTGATCTGTGTATAAAACAGAAACAGTCACTGACACAAACACTTTTTCTGAATGGCAAGCATATTCCTTGTTTCTGCTTGTAAAACCCAATTAAAATAGTGTTTATTAAATAAGAAATGTTACATTTCTAGTAGGGATGTATTTGGGCTACATCAAACAGGGAAACAAATACTCTTCTAAAGATAAACATGCATTTTCTATCAATCATTGCATTTCGTTTCAGGCTTGAATGTTAATGATGTAAACTGTATGTTAGATTTGTTATACCTATGGTATGCTGTCCTGAGGTAATCAAAGTCCTTACTAATATTAAATGGAGTTTTTAATCTTGAAAGAACTGGTTGGTAGGTTAGAGCTTTATGTTGCAACATAACAGCAAATTATATGATTCTTTGCTTAATTGGTCACCAGCATTCTTGCCCCCATGTGCAGAAGGGAGGTGGGGAGGAAGATAGGTGTGGTTTTAAATAAGATAGGTTTTATGGGGAGCACTTAGTGCTGCTATATGGTGGAGTAACTTTTGATGTACTTCTGATGGTGCGACGTGGCCGGGCAGGCGAGATGGTGTCCCCAGTGCGTGTGATCGTTCTCAGCCTGAGGCTGCTGCTGGCTTTGGGGAGCCCCCCTGCCAGATACCCCTCGTCACCCCAGCGGACCTTGCAGCCTGTGTCCCAGCTCTTGGGAGGTTCACAGTATACCTTGGCACGCATAAGCAGAGCAGCAATGCCAGCCCACCAGTGTGATGAGTCTCGCAAGAGAACTGACCATTGTATGGCTATCCGCTTATTCAAAGGCCAGTTTATAACATACTGAGAATAAAGTGAGTCCCGTGTATACAACTGAGATAAGGATCAATGTTTGATTACAGTTCTCAGCATTAAAAAATGAGGTAGTGATGAAAGTCAGCAGCTTCTATCTGCCTAGGTCTGTTAGCCCTGTTTGCAGCTGTTGGGGTGGGCTCCTCCCCAGTGAGAGGGCTCTGATGCCAGGAGCAAAGGACATTTAAATATGCTATTGTTAGCAATAGATTCTCTACAGCACAGGTTCACTGTCTCTCTTTTCCTCATCTTTTATACAACACAGACACAATAGTGGAGCCATGTCTATTTGCCTTTGATGCCTGCTTCAAAGTTCAAACTCCCATTGCGCACATCTCCTGGACAATTTGCTTTAACATGCCATATACTGAAGACACTTTCTCCTGAGTTTGCAACATTATATAAATCAGATGTTATGTAAATATCAACTTATAAATGTGTGTGTGTTGAATTTCAATTCTGTGATAATTCTGCTGATAGTATGACTTCTGAGAACAACACTTGACATGTCCGTATTAAAGGAGGTAAGTTCAAGCATGGCAATGAGAATAAATACATGTGATCTTCCTGAGGTGCTGCAGTACATGTAAGGCTATCACAACATTGTATGTAAGCTGGAGGATATATTTTAAGAACTAGTTATTGTACACATTTTGTTTACAGCATAGATTATAATTAATCTCTGGCATTTCATAGAAACCATGTATGGTATATTGACATAATAAATGCTGACACGGGGAGACAGACTGCCTGTGTTGTGATCCAGGCTGACAACACCTGGTTAGTTTTAGGGATTCTCTTCTCAGTGTCTTAGCCCAAAGCGAGTGAGGTGTGTTGATGTGCGGCATGTTTTACCGCAGGGGGTTTTAGAGATGAGCAAGTCTGTGATTATATGTGTATTCATGCATGGTGCACAACCTGAAGCTTTTCACTAACGTAGGCAGTTTTTTGGTAAGAAATTTGATGTAATTAGTTCTTAAGACTTCTCCATTTTCTGTATACTTGTTGGGTATCTAATCTTTGGGTTTAGTCCTTAGTCCTAGCATATAGACTCAAGCAGAATGTCTCACACTGTCAGCAAGTATTCTCCATGTCTAAGCACAAAGCTTTGCAGATAGATGGGAGCAGCACAGTTTGGGGAAAGAGAGTAATTTCTGTGTGTCCACATGTGCAGTATCATTTTTGGCTATTTCCATATGAGTATAAAAAAAAGTTTTATGAACAAAAACTTTCATGGAGACTGAGAAGCCAGAGTGTTGGCTTTGAGCACCTTACAGTTTGATTGCTTGTGTAGGGTGGAGTGTGGAAGTAATCAAGATGCAGATAAACCTGGTGGAACTGTGTGTATATTGGTTGGGGAAGACACTGGGGAGACTGGCTGTGGATACTCGAAAGATCTATCGAGCTATATGCTCTGTCAGGTTTTGTTCTGCACAGGAGAAAGTTTATTTCCCAGCTGTTGACACAAAGCATCATGTGCATTTGATTATAAGTAAAGCATCCCCTGCTATCACCTGCTCATTTTCCTCTGAAGACATGCATCTGTCTCCCTCAGGCAAATGATAAAAAAATCTAAGGAAAAATGTGCAAAATCTTTGCCATAAACCAGGAAGGGTTTCTACAAACACACAGAAAGCCTAGCTCACATTCATAAATATGATTGGGAAGTTAAGCCACCTATAAAAACATCCGGTAACACAACAATAACCATATTTTTCAAGTGGAAGTCTGTTTTCTCCCCAGCAATGAAAGCTTTCTGTTAATACTCTCTCTTCTGTATGTCATAGTGTCTCAGCTATCTTCTCCTAATATGACCAGATATTATCCCAGAGACTTAGACCTACTGTTATTTGGAGAAAATTTGTACACGTGGAGGAATTGGATCAGAACTAAGATTGCAAAATAAGATCTGGAGTTACAGTGGCTGTACCAGGAATGCGTGTTTGTGGGCAAGGGTTGTCATTATATGCAGTCAAACTGCCCGAGTTTTCACATTTTCCTTCACTGCAGCTGTATGCTTTGGCTGTGTCTGTGACCGTAACTGGAGCTTAAGCTTTCCAGTATTAAACGTAGTTCTGCTCAGGCTGTTATCCAGCATATCTTAATAAATAAGATGAATAAAGTTGTGTTTCAAATTTCTTACAATTTGTGCTATTCACTAAAACTTTCTCTTACTTATCTGCTGTTTTTACCCGCATGTGAACGTAAAGGGTTTAATTTTTCATAAGCTATTGAGTCAAAGTTACTCTATCAGTAATTTCAGACTTTCAGGAGTTTTGTGATTATAGACTGGTGCTGAGGATAGGCAGCGGCCCTAGAGCTTACTGATGCTGGGAAGACTGAGCACAACAGTTGAATGTCTGATGTAGTGCACTGGCTTTTCTGCAACTTTAGACAAAACCGAATTAAGAGCAATTCAGTTATTCAGTTGTGAGTAACTGCTTGCTTCCTGATGTGTGTCTTTTAGAAGGTGGATGAAATGTGAGTGTCTGTCTGCTACATAATCAATAGAATTAAAATCCCCAGCCACTTATTTCCTGTGAAGTGATTAAAATCCACTTTGTACGTAGCTTATGCTGGCCATACCGCTCCTTTACAGCCATATGTCAAGGTAATTATTAGACAGTTTATGAAGTGCTTAAATATAACTGGTCAGCATATATCTTCATAGAGTGTATTTTAATAGTTTTATTCCATTCAGAGAACAAACGGAGTTGAGCTTTGACTGGCCTTCTCATAGTCTCCTCCAAACTTATGTAGTGATATAGCTCTTTCAGCTTTCGAGGGGCAGCTTTTCTTGATATTAAGAGACACTGAAAGGATGCAGCAGTAGATGGTTCTTCTCTGGTTGGTGATGTATAAGTGTCACAAAAGATTTGGTGTTGTAGCTTGTGAACAGCCATTCTGCACATAAGAAGGTCCCTGCAGTGGAACAAAAGCTCTGCTGTTTGCTCGACTGTCTCTAATAAACCTTCACATACATGAGATGTGTAATTTTTAAAATCTTATTTCTATCAATAGATTAAGTCCAAGGTCTAGTATTAAAGTCGAAATTCAGTCTTTGCCATTCCTTCCTCACTGTTTGGTTTATTTTCATATGAAATTTAATAGTCAATTTGAAGCCAACAACTTCTTCTAAGCCAAGTTGTCCCTGGAAGAAGCATAGCTAGAGTTTCAAGACACAGGATTGTTGATGCCATGATGAGGCATCATCTCTAAATCCTACCCCAAAATGGGGTAGGATTTATTGAAGAGGTGATAACTTTTATTAAATCAACAGATAGATTTGGAAAAAAATACAAGCACACAAGCTTGAAAAATCTTTTTTTGGAGCTTCAAAGCTTGCTGGATTTTTCTGCAACTTTACCACTTACTACTTCCTCCTAGACATGTTATCTTGCTGAAATCAGTTATGTATGTTGGTTTAGGTGGCAGTAGATTTCACCTTACATATTTATTTTTCCTGTGATTACATTTATTTTCTTTGATGGTTTAACCAATATTTGAAGGAAGTTACAAGTGATTTGTAATTAAGACACTGGACTGAAAGCCAGCTTGGGTTCTGGGGTATCTGGCTTGACTCTGAGTTTGGGTGTTATTAACATGGCTGATGCATTTGTGTTGTTGTATTCTTGCTGGCTAAAGTGGAAACAAGAATATTTCCCCATTTTTTCCATTTTTAAAATAGAAGGTAATGCAAAACAAGGTATATTATAACATCTTTTTAGACATTCAGGTGTATTTTTGACAGCAGCATATTCTTGATTGCTATTTCTTATGGTCATGTTCTTTATCTCTGAAATAAAAACAAGGAAGTGCTGATACAATTACACACCTTTTTCCTTGGCTAAGTTTATTCTTTGTTGAAAGCCAAGCCAGAGTACTGTCTGTTCAGACTTGAACATAATTTAGAAACATCCTAAGCAAGTGCTGATGGTTCCCAGCCAACTTCTGAAGACAGCATGCCATAGGGTTTTTAAAAGATTTTGGAAAGGATAAAAAATAATACATTGAAGAGACTATTGATTACAGAATAAACAAATTACTCTTACTTAATAGACTCCCCCCTTTTTGCTAGTTTGTGTTGGCATAACATTAACACCTCATTTATTTATTGTTCTGTCCTCTGATTTTCATGTAGACATCTGTCCTCTTCATACAGAAAAAACAATGTTGTATGTTTCACATGAACTGTACAGTGTTTAAGAATATTAGCAGCATGTCAGACTAAGCCCAATGTTCTTCAAAATCCTCTCAGAAAATAGCCTTGAATATCTACAGTGATCTATTGTTTGTGATTTTTTCTGTTGCTGGCAAAACAGATACTTGAAGCCGATACACAAACCAGCACTTATTTGAAAATCAATGTGTAAAACATCAGTTCCTAAAAATCCATCTAAACCTCTAACTTTGTAGAATATATTACTTTGTCAATAAAGCTTGCAAACTCGGGAAAGAACATACGCATTCTCTGGGTTTCACCTATACTGTCTGATAAGCAAAGATCTTGTTTAGCAGTTAGCTAAACCTAAGCAGCCACTGGCCATTTTTGTCCTAGAGAGCAGCCTCCTGGGGTTCAAATAAACCATGAATGCTTTTACTGCCTTTCGTGCTAGATGAGAGGGTACCTCGGTTCTCCAGACTTGTATCCCAATGAATTAGGCTCAGAACTAAGTAGGAGTATTTTTTTTTAAAGGAAAGTAAACTTTTCTTTTTTAAGCAACTTGTTTATAAAGATTTATTAAGTTTTTTAAAACGTACTTCTTGGTCTAAAATAGTTCTCTTATTTGCTTTCTAGTTCAATTTTGTTGGGAAATTGCTTGGACCAAGAGGAAACTCCTTGAAGAGGTTACAAGAAGAAACAGGTGCAAAAATGTCCATTCTGGGGAAAGGATCCATGAGGGATAAAGCTAAGGTACTGTGTCTGGATTCTGGTTGCAATTAGTGTTGAAACATTTGTGCTTTAGCTGTTACACTTAGATTGCCTGTGTACTTATTAATGACCCAATTAGTAGACTCATAATAGACTCTGACTCCAAGGCTAGTTTGTTTTTTTTCAAGTTACATCAATTGCTTAAATACAGTTTTTCTCTTGCTACGCAAACCTTGCTTCCCATATAATTGTAGACCTCCACAGTTACTATATTACCACTGTTATTTAAATAATTCACCTAAAAGAGAAACCAGCTTAAAGTTCGTTTGGTCTGGGAGAAGTCTGTTTCTCCTGACAAAGTATAGCTTGTATACATTGCTGGTGTATTATTGCTGTACATAAATAGGTTTTCTCTTGTGTTTATTGTTTCTTTAGAGATGGGACTTTTTTAAAAGATTGAGTATTTATTCAGGGCATAGTTCTAAAAACAGGTAACAGTGGACATTTTGCTTAAATATGTATAAAAATGCACTATAGATAAAAGAAAAATACTGTGTTTGGAATCACTGCCTCGTCAATGCACCTAGGGTAAGTATTTGTAAGGTAAGGCACCTTCATATATATCTGACCCAGAACAAGTACTGATTGCATTGTGGGGTCTTACTTTACAGTCTGTAGAACAGCAGTATTATGGTCAAGACAGAAATAATGACTGCTAATTTCACTGAACTGTATGTTGCCTTTAGTAACGTTGTGCATTATTCTGCTTTCCTTTCTGTCACCTCTGTCATTCATCTCAGTAGCTAAAATAATGAAAGCAATAATATGCCAGAATAAAGGAAAGGCTAATCAGCACTTTATGGTTGGCATTATTTTGTCTTGGAAATGCGTATCAGTAGTCACACGTGCATTCTGAGGTCTCCAACTACAATATTGAAAAAAAAACCCCACAAAACAGACAAATTAGGCACACAGAATGTATTTCATTTTTTCAGAGATTTCTTTATGACATTGGGCATACTGACACTTCAATTATCTATTTAACATTATATTTTATGATAATAAATTTTGAATGCACTACAGATTTTATTTCTCGGTATTGACAAGTAAAATATTTTATGACTTTTGGCTTACTTCTGGAATGATAAAAAATTACTCCCTGGATGAGTGAACGCATGTGCTGCTAAGTAGCAGTAATTTGCATCAGTACTGCATCTGCCAGCTCCATTCTCAGCCACCCACTCAGATTATTATTGCCAAGAGCAGCAATTGCCCAGACAGGGGAGTGTGAAGGGCTTGTTACCAGCTAAAGATGTTTAAACACACATAAATAAATAGACTATGTCTTCCGATTTTGAGATCAGTCACTCTTCTTATCATATCATTTGAATTTCATCTGATTATAACGAACAGTGCCAGCATGCCAGTTATTACATTCACTCACTAGTATGTCAGCAAAAACAAAATTCAGGTGGTTTGGTTTTTTTTTCCTCTTTATAGAGCATTTAGTCCTTAAGCGTAATCTGAAGTTAAGTATGAACTTCATGGAAACTCATTCATATGAGATTGGTGTAAAAAATGAAGTTCTAGAGTAAAATAGCATTAAATATAGCAATGATGAAACCAACTTCTGTAGAGAAGGCCTCATAAGCGACTGTTATCTTAATCCAATTTAGACATTACTGACTCAAAAGAAAACAAAATCCCTGTGCAATTACAGTGAGAGACAAGAATTATTTGATCCGTGTACATCACTGTTCCAAGCAAAACAGGCTGAGAATGATCATGGGATGGGTAATAGTTACAATTAGCATTTCAGAGAGGATATTCTGGGTTGAGATACTGGTAAAACTTAAAGAAAATATATTTGACTGTGAGCATAAATTATAGTGTGAATTGCTACATTGCTAAGGAAAATACAACTTGCTCTGGTCAAAACAGTTTTCTTGCCATAAAACAAGCCCACTAGTCTCATTTACGCAGTATTTTTTTACTGATTTAAATACAACTTACCAAATTCTGGAGGCTTGTTGTGGTTATTTTGTACCATACAAGAAATCAGCTTATGTATATTGGCGGATGAGTCTTCCTTCTGGAGGAATTTTCAAGAAAAATGTATGTAATTTCTCTCTGTGAACTGGAATTTCCTTAAAGCTGTCTATATTATGCCATGAACCATAATAGTCCCTAGGCAGACTGCAGGCACGTGTGCTTTTCCCCTCCAGGCCAGTGCAGCTGGATGGTGAGCTGCGTCAGAGCAGCAGAAACAGAATTTCTGCTGGAAAATACTAAATACATTTATGCCCTGAATCCTTAGGTACTTAGTGTTTGAAAAGAACTGATCCACTGATTTGGGTTTTTTTAGTGCCAGGATGACAGTAGGCAAATGCTTGGCTGTACAATGAACCACTCTGGCCATGCTCTAATTTTGGGCATATGGAGGGGCAGTTTCCAGTTCTGGGAAGCGGACTCTGTCAAGGGAGCTATATCTGCTTTTCAGAATTTCCTTATCTTTAAAAAAGAAATCTGTGGGTAAATATCAGAGACTAAAGAATTTGGGCTGTTCCTTTCCAGAGCCTCAGGGGACACTGGTTAAGAGTGACTTGAGATTTTTGAGTATCCACTGTGCCTACAGTCTGGGAACAGGATAGATTGATTTGAAAAGGCAATGCAACTTACTTAAAATGAATATTATGAACAACTCCAATTGTGCACAAAATACCACAGAGCTTATATATGTGTCACAGAAAGTTGTGTTAGAAATTGGGCAGCAGTTTCACAGAATGTTATTTGGGATACAAGGAAAACTTACGATTCTTCCAGAGCAGCGTGGCTAATGTGAGTACTTAAATCTCTGTGCTTAAGCTAATGCCACTGGCTCAGCAGAAGTTTAGTTTTCTGTAACAGGAGAAAGATCCTACAGTATTCTGACAGGAAAAACAAGCATCATCATGAAACATGGACAGTCAACTAGATACAACAGAAGATGATGCTGGCTTCTAGATACTTCTTCCTTTTGATTTGGCATGCAAAACTGTAGCTAAAATTTGAAGTATTTATTAGCTGAATAACTCCCATTTATTTTTAAATCATAGAGAAGGTATTGTTCAACATGTTGAGCGTAGCCATGACCACTGAGAATTGTGCCCACCGTAAGAGCACAGCCAGTTTCCAGTGAGTTCTTAGAACAGGTTCAGCTCTCACTATCTTGCTGGCTTACATGCTGCCACTAAAGGTTGTCATTCCTGTAGTGATATAGTATTATAAATATGCAAATGCATTCTTCATAACAGGTAGTGATGAGATTAAACATAGTCATGTTGAGTTGCTTGGCTTTTGATTCTTTTCCATTTCTTTTTCCAAACAGCATGGGAGGCGATTGTAAAAGTAAACAATCAAACTGAAATGACAGGAGAAATCTCATTACAAGCGGAATGAATTGATTGCTTTCATACATAGATGCAGATTTTCTCCTTTTCAACCACGCAATGAATGCTTTTCACTGTGCCATTAAAAAAAAATAAATGTATGCAGTGAGCTGGAATAGCTTTTTTTGCATAAGCTATAGCAGTAAGAGCATGGATTCTCTTTAAAAGAAGCAGAAAAATATATAGCAATGTTTCTCAAACACTTCTATTTCTTGAGCTAGTTACCTGCCAGAGTTTCGTAAGAGAGCACAGTCTTGAGGCTTGCAGCATTTCTCCATACTCCCTGGTTTTAGATTATTTATATGAGCGGTATTTTTTTATTCAGATAAATTATACACCAACATGCAATAAACATGCACTAGATAGTATACTGTCGTGGTTTAACCCCAGCTAGCAACTAAGCACCACGCAGCCACTCATTCACTCCTCCCTGCTCCCAGTGGGATGGGGAGGAGAATCAGAAAAAAAAAAAGTAAAACTTGTGGGTTGACATAAGAGCAGTTTAATAACTATGGTAAAATATAATAATAATAACAATAATAATTTAAAATATAATAATAATAGTAATGAAAAGGAATATAACAAAAAAAGAGAGAAATTGACCCAAGAAAAGACAAGTGATGCACAATTCAGTTGCTCGCCACCCGCTGACCGATGCCCAAGCAGCAATCCCCCTCTCCCAGCCAGCTCCCCCCTGTTTATATACTGAGCATGACGTTCCATGGTATGGAATATCCCTTTGGCTAGTTCAGGTCAGCTGTCCCGGCTCTGCTCCCTCCCAGCTTCTTGCACACCTGCTTGCTGGCAGAGCATGGGAAACTGAAAAGTCCTTAAGATAAGTGCTACTTAGCAACAACTAAAACATCAGTGTGTTATCAACATTATTCTCACAGCATTCTCTCAAATCCAAAACCCAGCACTGTACCAGCTACTAAGAAGAGAGTTAACTCTGTTGCAGCCGAAACCAGGACATATACGTAACTTGGTCTTTGTGTTTTCTGGAACTTCAGAACATCGTATGTGAGAGCAAAATGACAATGATTTCACGCAGATGGAACTGAGAGGAAAATTTTTGTAGGAAAACCAAGAACATTTAGGGCCAGAGATAAAATAACCACGTTGGTGTCATTAGAACTGCCTTTAAGGGCTGCATGACCTGACTGCAGATTGCTGGAGCTTGGGGAGAGTATGTGGGAAGAGTCAAAAACATACTCCTCCCCTTCCACGTTTCCCTAAGAACCCTCTACTGACTGGAGAGAAAATACTGATCTAAGGGACACTGGTCTGAGGTGGGACCTCACCCTTAATAACAGGAGTGGGAACAGATCATCAGCATTAATCACAGTCCAGCCATGGTACTTATCTGCAACATGACATCATCTCTTTTTGTTATGTTTTTTTCAGAGGTGAACTATACCAGAGTAGATGAGACTGTATATGGTGAGGCTTGCCTGGAATGATTATATGTAGCATGATACCAGTAATTAATTGGTATGGAAAATGCTGGTAAAAGAGAGCAAATGAAGGCCATGATCTCAGATTAATAACTGAAATGTTGAACAAGGCATAGAAAAAGCAAAAACATGTTGAGAAAGGGAAGAGGACTCACTTGAAAAAAAAATGGCAGGTATAAATCTTTTGCAAAAGAAAAACTCTACCTTGTACAGAATTTTATCTTTTGTCTTTTGTCTTTCTCATTGCATGTGTAACTTTATGGTGGGAACATTCAAAGAAAGAAAAGATGGAAATTTTCCAGTGAACACAGAATTATGTAGAAGAGAGGCATGTGGAAGCTCCAAAATTCTGAAACAGAGAAGGGTTGTGAAAGAAATCTTGAAAATGTGCAAGTGTTGTAGTTGAAAATTTTTCAGGGTAAAATGTTTGTGCCTTTTTTATTTTTAAAAGGACTTTTTTATTTAAAAATTAACCTAAGTGAATATGTTTGGAAGAGCTGAATAACCTAAGAACAATAAAATGTTTTGATTTTGCTTTAATAATATTTCGAGTGTTACCCAAAGGAAGATTTTTGATTGCTTTTCATTTTGTTAAAAAAAAGAAAAATGGATTTTTAACCTGATTTTTTTTTTCCTGAAAACTCATTGTTCATCACCTGCAAGACCCTTCTTGCAAGACAGATTAACTATTTAAACTGAAGAGGCTCACATTGTCTTTGCAGAAGTCACAGACACTCCAAACATCTTTTTGAACCACTTTTTACTTAAATAAAGCAGGATTTGGAAATTAACGTATAGCCTGATAACAAGGCTATGTATTAGATAAAAGAAGGCTAAAATGTCAATTGCTACAGTGGCACATGGGCCGTCAGCCACACATGAAAGAAAATGTAAGTCATAATGCTTGAGTTAAATCTCCTGAATACTGACGTATAATTGCCACTCCAATTTGAAGTGTTACTTTGTACCTAGAGAAATCCTGTCAACACCAATTGCCCTTTTGTGCACTTCCTGTTTATTACCCATTTCTTTCATTGTTTGAACTTCCACTTACTTATGTCTTTTGTCCTGGCTGTTTGGAGGATGCTGTTACTAAAGATTCCTGTTTCTTTCCTATAAAACATGGGAAATTAGAGAACAAACTTGCACTGCAGCTTTGAAAAATCACGTAAACTATTTGTCCGTGGCTCAATGTTTTGTCAGCTACTGAGTGAACTTTTAACTGCTTTCTTCTTCAAGTTTCAGCTGTTGTTTGAACTAGTTATTAAAGAAAGAAGGTTTCATTACAGAAGAGTTAATTGCAGTAGAACTATCTGCCTTTTATTAATCTGTGGATTAAGTACTTTCCAAAGAAGCTCCACTGCCGCTGGACAACAGCTTGTCCCGTCAAACAGGATTTCTTGCGTTAGCTTTTCTTTTTAAAAAACACGTGCTAAGAACTTGTTGGCAACTAAAAAGATCTGAAGTCAGCACGCAGAGAAACTACCTAGATTCAATGATTAACATATTGGCTTTAATGTGGTTTTTAATAGCCATATTATGCGAGTACCTTATAAAAGATTTTTAAAATATGGGAGAGTTGCAGTGCACACTGGTCTGTTCCCTGCAAATGCTAAGCGCCCTGACTGCAATCCTGCAACCTTTATATGCTTAAATATCTTACAGGATTAAGTCCATATATATAATGTCAGTAGTGGCCAATAACTTTTTGGTTTGAAGCACAATATATTTTTTCATTAGATCATGTCTACCATGAGCAGAGAGTCCTAACAGTGGAGAGTTAATTCTCTGATAGCGTTCTCTTGACTTCATTGGTGTTTCAAGAAGATTATATAAATAATGCTCAGATAGCCCAAAAGGGAAGAAAAAAGCTGCAAGTTTCGTCTATAGGAGGTGATGATCCAAGTATTGCATTATATTCTTTCCCAATCCTATTGCTTTACTGAAACACGAGAACAAAAGCGTCTTCTTTAGTGTCCTGAGTTTCAAAAGCCTTTGAGTGTCACTGCCTGTTATAATCGTTTAAGCTTATGCAGTATGGTTACATATGCAATATTTCCTTCCAAATGAGAGTGGTGGCATTCTGAACAAGAATAAGCAATTGCGTAAGACACTAGAAAGTTTAAAAAAAAAAAAAAAAAATCACCTAGTGGTCTGTTGCACCAGGTTTTACACTGGTGCCACTCTACTTGTGCCGGTGAGGTTGCTCACTCTAGCTTATGGCTATGGTAGTTAAGCCCAGTGTGTCGTCATGAGGTTTCAGCTCTTATAGTTGGAGATACAGATTTGGGAATTTCTATTAAAAGTCCATTTTAGTTCTTTAAAACAGAACCTGTAGGTTTACTTCCAGCCTGCTGGGAGTTTTGATCTGGACTTTAAGCAAAATCGCTGAAATGTTTGTTTCTTAGGTAAGATGTTTCTGTTTCATTGAAGTACTCCTTTATCATCTTTAGCTGTAAAATCTCTAAGGGAAAGATGTGCCAATGTGTGGCACTGGGTTTAGAAAAATGGCTCACATCCAGAAGCATCAATAGCTAGTTTTAAATCACTAATTGGTGCTCACCCATTTAATCTTTTTCTGTTAGGTTTTCCTTTGCTGTGTGTAAAAGTATTATTGACTTTGTATTTTTATCTCTACAGCCATGGTTCCTTACAGCTTACAGTCATTTTACCCCACAAACGCATTTACAACCAAGAGCAGGATTAGGCCCTCAGCATGCCTTCAAGATATGAGCAGAAGTTACAGCAGCACACTGCTTCTGCTGCAACACATTTTTTTTCCCTTCCTAAATCTCTCCAGCTTCCTGATACTGACTGCTGTGAGTCTGTAAGGACTATAACAACCAGCAACAAAGAAAAGTGCAAGCAAAAGGAAACAAACAAAAAGCAGAGCACCCCATATTTTGAAACTGAAATCTTTAAAGGATCATTTGGAAAAGGCTACTAACTCTTTAGTCTACTGTAATCTACATTCTCTCAGTTTTTCCTTTAAGTGAGCATGTCAAATGGTACCAAAGGCTTTCAAACTCTAAAGCTACGTTTTACCTGGAAAAAAAAAAATTCCAAAGAACATATTTTCTCCTTATACAGAGAAAATGGAAATCTGTTGGCAGGCACAGACTAAAAGAAGAGACCGTCTTTATCACTGTTTCCTCCAGCGTTACTCATGTTCTAGCAACTTTCAGTTACTCAACAACCCCAGTTTCTGTGGAAAATACCTCTATGTATCACCTCTAATGTTATGTAAACTCCTTTTTGCTCTGATAGGGGAGAGAGGTTGAGGCAGATACAGATCACAACCAATATTTCTTAGAATAGTTTTTAGTCTTTAAGCTGTTTTTACTAACAGCAGATAACTGTTCTCACAGCACATTCACTTAGTCTGATATCTGAATTGCAGTCTCATGATTACCTGGTTGGAGCAACGTTTGGGAAGCCAACTCCAACTATATACTCAGAAAATAGAGGGTAATACTGGCAGGTCAATATTTTAATATCACAGTACACTGAGGGCTTTCAGTTGTATATCTTCCTCTGGCACAAAAAGAATGAAGAGTATTCAGCGAGGATCTTTCTAGCTGGGGAGTCATAAATCTCTTCATTTTCTACCATATCTCTGCATATTTTGGTTTATTTTCTGTATTGGGTTTGCATGCCAAGGTTTGGTAGCAGGGGGGCTACAGGGGTGGCTTCTGTGAGAAGCTGCTAGAAGTTTCCCCTATGTCCAATAGAGCCAATGCTAGCTGGCTCCAAGATGGACCCGCCACTGGCCAAGGCCGAGCCCATCAGCGATGGTGGTAGCGCCTCTGGGATAGCATATTTAAGAAAGGGGGGGTAAAAAAACATGACGGCAACGGCAACCAGAGAGAGGAGTGAGAAGATGTGAGAGAAACAACTCTGCAGACACCAAGGGCAGTGAAGGAGGGGGAGGAGGTGCTCCAGGTGCCAAAGCAGAGATTCCCCTGCAGCCCGTGGTGAAGACCATGGTGAGGCAGGCTGTCCCCCTGCAGCCCACGGAGGTGAACGGTGGAGCAGATATCCACCTGCAGCCCATGGAGGACCCCACGCTGGAGCAGGTGGATGCCCCGAAGGAGGCTGTGACCCCGTGGGAAGCCCTTGCTGGAGCAGGCTGCTGGCAGGACCTGTGGACCCGTGGAGAGAGAGGAGCCCACGCTGGAGCAGGTTTGCTGGCAGGACTTGTGACCCCATGGGGGACCCATGCTGGAGCAGTCTGTTTCTGAAGGACTGCACCCCGTCAAAAGGACCCACGCTGGAGCAGTTCGTGAAGAACTGTAGCCTGTGGGAAGGACTCACGTTGGAGAAGTTCGTGGAGGACTGTCTCCCTTGGGAGGGACCCCACGCTGGAGCAGGGGAAGAGTGTGAGGAGTCCTCCCCTGAGGAGGAAGGAGCGGCAGAAACAACGTGTGATGAACTGACCGCAACCCCCATTCCCCATCCCCTGCGCCGCTGGCAGGGAGGAGGTAGAGAATTCAGGAGTGCAGTTGAGCCCAGGGAGAAGGGAGGTGTGGGGGGAAGGTGTTTTAAGATTTAGGGTTTATTTCTCATTATCCTACTCTGATTTGATTGGTAATAAATTAAACTAATTTCCCCAAGTTGAGTCTGTTTTGCCCGTGATGGTAACTGGTGGGTGATCTCTCCCTGTCCTTATGTCGACCCAAAAGCCTTTCATTATATATTCTCTCCCCTGTTCAGCTGAGGAGGGGAGTGATAGAGCGGCTTTGGTGGGCACCTGGCATCCAGCCAGGGTCAACCCACTGGATTTTCCTCTTGCCTCTCTGTACTCTGTGGGAATATTGTCTTTCTCCACACCATTTGTTAGCACCACATTCCTGGCAGACGGGAGCATCTTTTGTCTGGTCGTTTTTGCAGCTTCCATTGGTTATCTCTCTGTCTGGCTTGCTGGCTGAGCTGGGAACAAACTCAAAAATATGATACCATTGAGCCAAGACACAGTTAACTGGTCCTACTGGGATAAATTCTTCCCTTCCTGATATTCAGATGGTCCTTTCTGCATACCTCATCAATGAGATGCCTTCTGATAGATAGTCCCTTATCTATCAGAAAACTCCTGTGTTAACAGGTGTCTCCTTAATATCATTGACCAGTAACTTTGGATTTGGAACCTGGCTAGAAAGATCAACTGCCTGTTATCCTTCAATTTATGCAGTTTCAAATGATCTGCAACACAGTAACCCCTGGCTGTTTCAGTTTGTGCTATAAAATTTTGGGAAAGTCCATTTGTTTCAGTTTCTGTCAAGTTTATTTGTTTCCTTGCAGTATGGATTTTTCCTTCTGAAGGTGGTTTGTCATATTTATGTCAAAGATTTAAGATGTTTTCTCTGACTTTCCTCTCTGAGTTTTAGAACTCATTTAAGTACATAGCCCATCTTGCTGCAGAGAAAACAGTCTTTTCCCCAGTCCCTCTTGGGTTAAGAACATGTCTCCTTTGTTTTGGCTGGGTGCTCAACAACTCTGACCTTGCTTAGAGGAGTCAGAAAAAGAAAGATGTGTGTGTGTGTGTGACATATAGCTGTAATTCATGGTTGAGCTTAAGTCATTCTATATTAGCGAGTTCCTTCTGATGTCTTCTACAGTGACTAGGGATATCTGTCTTTTATCAATAATTTGAAATTCCCATGCTATTTAACATTCAACTCTTCTATCCCCAAAAGATGCATAATTGCCTCCAAAGTTTCAAAATCATTTCATAACCCATTTCCTAAATGTTTCTATAGATTGATAGGAAGTTCCCAGTAGATGACACCACTTCCATTTTAAGAGGAGTATAGCTCAAGTAGCATTACTCTCAGATTATCACCAAATTATTTAACAGTGTTCCTTTCACTTTGGTATAAAACTTACTGTCTTCTCAAGACATACTTGAATAAGCCTCCAGACCATTCCATGTCCTAAATGTGGATGATATGCCACCTTTTCTTCCGTTCTGAGTTTCATGCAGCAGGTAAAGAAAAAGCATCAATACCAAACCACCCTTTATATCAGAGAAAGATACCACTATCATTCTAGGTCCTCAGACCCCCCAAATTACTGTTTCCTTGGCACTGTGGCTCCTTGTCTCTGCCACAGTGAGTTCCACCTTGCTTGAGTCTCCCAAGTTCTAGAAAAATCTCTTCTCTAGAGATGTGGCTTGTGGTTTATGCTGCCTGTCACCTCTGACCTGGATTTCAGGATCTAGGTCTGAAGGTCGGGCAGTGGGGTCATCTTTTGACTTCTCCAGTCGGATTCCAGTTCTTCTCTGGATCTTCTGCCTTGTCACTGTGGGAGTATATGAACAGGACTTTGTTGTCCCATTAGAGAAGTCATTTATGTCTCTCAGTAAGCAACCTGTACCTACCCTCGTGGCAGCTGGAAAGTTTTTAGTTGCACTTTTATAAAAAAACATTATTTGTGAGTGGAGACATCAAATTTGTGTCAGCAGGCTTTTACATGTTACTTATGAAAACAAGATTTACAATATTATAGCTAGAACCCAATTTACTGCAGCTTTTTTTCATGTAATTAGATACTTACCGGTATGCAGTGTCCCCTCCTGAAGAGGGCACAGGTCACAAGGTAGCTGTTGTTCCTCAGTATTGGAGCTTGTTTTCACTGGTGCAAGATCTGGCCTACCATCAGAGTCAAGAATTAGCCATCAGGAATTGCTGGGTCGCAGAAGCACCATATTTATCTCCTGACCATCTCACAGCCAGTCCCTCCCTGAGGCAACAGTAACAAAAAGACCTTGGTGAAGATTGCTATGCTGGCGTTTTGCTCAGTGAATATTCCCCAGGAGAGAAAAATCCTAAATTGAACAAATCAAAAAAACTTTATGGCATTTTGGGCTCTCAGAGACAAATTTTGGACTATAAATTTTGGGCTGTAAATATTGGAAACAGTCTGCGTCATTGATTCTATAACTTACCCATGATTTCTGGGAAAAAGCTATAAATACCAAATAATCTGTGCAAGCTTGTGTGCTTATTAAAGGGAACTGAACTGAAGCCTCTGACCTTGTTGATATGCTGGTTTTTTATGAAATTATTTGGTATTCTATAAAAAAGATTTATGTTTCTGCATACACGTGGAGAATTGGAACACAAGTTTTTATTTTAAATTGGAAAGATGGCAGAAAAATCGAGATTACCATATCTTCCTAACCTTGACCTATATTAATTACTGATGAAAAATTAAAGTTCATAGGTTGGTTACATGCAAAGGTAGGTTAAGACAATCAGGAAAGTGGGACACTCATTTAAGTACTTAAAAAACTTATAATTTAAATAAAATATGATAATTGTTGGAATGTTCTCCTTTGAATCCTAGGGAAATCTATAAGATATCCTCTGATACTCTCAGTATCCCAGAAGTGCAGTTCTTGTACTGCTGAAGCCAGTGGCAGTTTTACTAATGACCAGTGAGAGGAATAAATCACTCTTAGTATTTTGCTGAGTGAGCAAGTGAAATTCAAATGCAATCTCCAAATATTTCTCTATTAATTCTTAGACTAAAGTCCCAGTCTGAAGAGTGAGATGTTAGAATGGTTGCAGAGATTCAGTCAGATATATCACTTTAAGTATTTCCTGCTAACTTGATTCATGGAGTGATATGATACTTCCATGTAATTAGTGATGGCATTTTCAAAACGCAATAACCAAGAGGGCAGTTTAACTCTGTGTTAAAAATTTCATACTCTAAGGCTGATAGTTAAGAAAATTACATTGTCCTCACAAAAGAATTATATCAGACCTCAAACACATGTTGAAAAATCCCTGCTTTATTACTGATGCAATGCAGTGGTGATACTAAAAGTCTTCATCGCCTCCCTCACATCCAGTGTTAAGACAGACTTACATATTTCTTAGCTCTGACAGGACATTTGTAAGGTTTATACTGCTGTTTTTAAAAAGGTGGGACACATTCTTCTCTTTCTGCTAAATTAGACTACTTCCAAGGGGCAAAACGTTGAGATAGTGCTTCAGGTTTATTCTTTCTCTTCTGAGTTAAAAATGATGGAGGACCATGAAACTTTAAAGGACACAAAGCAGATAAGTTGCAAAAGAGAGGAATGTGGGAAGGGTAAAGATGTCCCTTAGTGAAGAAAAATATGTATTATTTGAAGTAGTGAAAGATTACATGCTTTCTGTTTTGCCAACTTGTAAACATTTAGTAAATTTTTGACCTGAAAACAGTTTAAATTTTTTGTTTGTGGAATATCGTAGGGTTTTCTAAATGCCCCAGCAAAGTAAGCAAAGCTGTGTACACATGTATTATGCATTAGAAACAAGCTGCTGAGTAACTCAGCTGCAATCTCCCTCTGTCTGTAATGGTGCCAATTTGACACTCAAAAGTCTGAGTTTGACATCCAGATTTGTGCCAAACTCTTCTTGATTTCAGATGATTCAGATTTCGTCAGCCAGAGAATCATTTGGTGCTTGTTGGCGCCGTTCGGTTGCTTCCACTGTCTGTGGGGTTACTCTGGTGCCTCACCTTGCCACAAAGGTTTGGTTGTGAGACCGTGCAGCCAACTGGGAGATCCCCTTCTCCTGCACGTGGCATTTGCAAACCTGCGCGGCATAGTGTGAGTCCTGATGCTAACATCAGTGCCCTTGGAGCAGGCAATAAGTTTTCTTAAAAGAAATAAGCTCGGGAAGGAAAAAAGCAGTACATTAATGTGTGAGAGAGAGGAAGATAAAAAAAAAGAGACAAGGAAATTGTAAGTAAAGGAACTCAATGGCTTACAGCAATTTGGGGGACTGCAGATCTTTTCACACTGATGTTTTTTCCCATCTGTACTTTTTCAGAACAGTGATTTATATTCCAAAGTATTTTATTTATCTACATGCGGTTTCATAAAGACCAGGTTTGATCTTGCTGAGTTTTGTTTTATGATTATTGTTCTTACTGTTTTACATATAGATAAGTGCAAAAAGAACTGCTTTGAATTATTTGTAGCAATTACGTTAAATCCCAGTTTTCCATGCATAATGTTATCTGTACTCTTGAGGATCATGATAAATACTTTTAATACACTTTAATGGATTACTGTTACAGGGAATTTTGCATTGCCACAATAGAGGCAGCGTTACAGTAAATTAAATTACAGTGCACACAATTAAATAGAATAATGAAAAAAATCAGACTTGAAGCAACAGCTCTTTGGAGTCCTCTGAAATTCGATTCCACGATAAACATAATAGGAGAAGATAGTGAGTGGAATTCAGATAGCTAAGCCAGATATTATTTTGTTTGTAATATCTCCATCAGGGATTAATGTTCTCTTATTCAGAGACATTGATTTGTCTCTGGATTATTTTTCTGATTGATTACTGTTGTAATGTAGCATTCCTTTTTCATTTACCTACCCAACATCAATATAACTTTAGAGCTATAACTTCATCGTGGTGCAGTTGTTATGCAATCTGCAATTATTTGTGGCTTCTCAGTAACAGCTTGAAGGAAATCTGTACAGATTTGACTTGAGCTTATAGCTGTATATTACCAAAAAAAACCCCCGCCTTCCTTTCATCTTCCCTGAAAAAGAGTAATATTAATTTTACATATTCTCTGACAACAGCTCCTTTCCAAAAACACTTGAGCATGAGATACGTTTCTGTTTTATCAAACATAGCTAAAGTAAGGCATGTGTGCATCTCTGGACGGTCATTATTTTGAATATGCAATGAAATCAGAAGGTATGATATTAACGTTGCAAATGGTATTATTGATTTTTTTTCCTTATTTTTCTTATTTCTGTTATTTTATTGGAGATAAACATGAATTCAATCCAATATGGAGCTGGCATTTGGAGTGAGGAGGAATATAAGTTTTGCATTTAGTTCCCATCACTGTGTGGCTCTGGCTGTCTTTCCTAGATTCTTACTTTCCCCACAATAAAGGATAACAGTTCTTGCCCATCTACTTTAGAGAAATCTACAGATAATTAATTCATTGATAATTATAAATCTCTTTACAAACACTGCATGTTATTGCACTAAATTCAAAGTTTTCTGAGTTCAGATGAGTGAGCTGTTATCCCTGCAGAATACATCCCACTCCTAAGGACACCTGTGGTTGTGCTCAAGGCTTTCAGGTTCTTTTCCCTTTTTTGTACTGGTGTGATATTTTACTATTTATAAAGTCAGATATTCCATTGGTTTAAATCAGATCAACTCCATTTATAACCCAAAAAAGAATGAATTTTTATTTTTACAGAATTTGGGGAGGAGGTGGGAGGCGTAGCGGTTAGCGGTTAAAATATGCACACAAAGCCTTACCCTGATCCCCATCTTCTGTCATCTTTTGCCTTTCACGCTATCTGAGAAGTTTCTTTGAAACCAAGTCTTTAGAAGTAACCCTGGCACTTAACACCAGACCCTGACCTCATAAACTGTGTTTAGAAGACATAGGAACTTGGTTGGGGTTTTTTTAGCTTATAGATGTGCAAATGCTTTGCTGAATTTAGGCCTTACAGGCAAGTCCTCCCTTCCTGTGCTTACAAACCCTTGCTGTGAAAGTCAATGGCTGCATGTTGTGTGTTTGTTCTTTGGCGCTCCAGCACATGAATGATTTAGGGGATATCTACAAACTTTGAAGAATTCACTTAAGAGTCATTTTTTGAAGTGGGGAAAAAAATAAATAAAAACTGCTCTGTTTTTCTGTCCAGCTACAGGTCCCACTTCGTCTCCTGTTATATTAAAGGTCTGTTACCAAATGCTTTTTATCTGGCATGAGAGGGAAAGAAAAAGGATGTTTCCTTTGTATTATGTTGTTAATCCTTCTCCAGAGGTCTGTTTATAGGGTAGGGAGATATAGGGAATGGCCAGCAAGCCTTACTTCCTTAATTAAAAACATAATTAACCATGCATGTAACTCTCTCAACTCTAGTGTAACACTGGTATTATATTGAGTCTCTGGCTATTAAGAGACTTGATCCAGAGTTACATATGTAAGTCCAAAAATAATGTTTCACATTTCTTTAAATTCATGTAGCAAATCTGTACTCTTGAATGGTTTGACAATAAATTAGTCTGTTTTACTGTTTCAAGGCCAAACTGTTGGTGTCAACTGTTGCAAACGGAATTAATATTTTAGTTTGTTCTTTCAAAGATTTAGCTGCAGTTGCTCAAACACACTCCACAGAAATTAATCTCTTGCAATTGTCACACAATGAAATATAGGAAGCTTTTTTTCTAACTATTTTTAAGTAGGAGGCTCAATCATGGTGCTAAAAAGTCCATGGTAAAAAATGTTGTGATATTGAACCTCTGAATCAAAATCTTTTTTTGTCCCCTTGATGATCCAGACCCCAGATAATTTGTAATGAGGATCATATGAGTCTCCATCTTTTACAGTTCCTGTACTGGAAATAGCTACCTTTAGTTTTGTCTGTTTTCTGCCATCTTCTCTTTCCTCTTATTGCGTAAGCAGAGCAATGTAATGAATCTGCAGATTTGCTTTCTCCTCTCATGATGCAGGCAGCTATCACAGGGAATAAAGTGGTGTCTCACACTGCTAGCTAGATTATATACAGTCTTAGATTAATAATGTAGATAGATAATGTTTATTATATACACCAGATATTTTGAGGGAGAGAAATTTCTTATGAGTTTTCCACTATTCCAGTTTTGAGTGGTCTGCTTGTCCTGTGGCTACTGCCTAGCACTACCACGCAAAAAGATGGATACATTCTCACTTGTAACTCTTTCTTCTGAACATCACAGAATGTATAAGGGGAGAGAGATTCCTCCTTTAGCTCTCTAATGCAAATTACTCTGTAGGCCCTCTGTATAGCGAATGTCAGCCACCTCTGTAAGACAGTCTGTTCCCTCTTTGGACATCTACATCTCCTAGATACATGGGATGAATCTTACTGTCTTCACTGACTTACACAACTAGCTTAGGCTGCACACCTGACTTTAGAGGAGCTAGAAGTACCTGAGATGGATACTGGCTGTTCCTGATCCCACCATCACTGAGGGAGTGAGACTATTCAAAATTCCTGTTTCACTTTGAGGAAGCCAATTCTGTTCCAAGTTCTAGAAATAAGAGGAAAGTGTATGCCAAAGCTTTTCTCTTGAGAATCCACTTTTCTTCAGGTTTTTAGGGCAGAACTAGTCATTCAGCTTTTATGTTTTCTTCTCTGAATGGGAATTTTATTAATTTCATCCACCTGTATGTATTTCTTACCTATTTGTTACGTCCCTGCAGCTTGAGAACATAAGACTCCTCCTGTGTTTAACTCTGAATTCATAGAAAATATTTAATGGGTGTAACAGTCCAAACAAGTGTATGAAACAGAATTTGCAAACTGTCCCTTCACACTAGAGGACAGATACCTTACTGTAAACTTTGGCGAAAATTGAAAAAACAAAGAAAACAAAACTCCAAACAAACAAACCAAAAAAGCCACAATGTGACTCAGAAAGGAAGTAGGAGAGCTTGAGGGCAGCAGTCTGTTCTAAAGTCATTAAACAATTCCAACAGAATTGAAGAACATGTATTGAAACAGAAGAACATTTACTGAATATGATGAACATATAATGTCATATGATTAAGTACACTGTCCAAAATTTTTTCTTAAGAATACAAAAACAGCTACCCCAAATGCCAGCCTAGCTGTTCTTTGTAACTTGACTTTTCTATGAGTTCTTTAAGGGTTTTGCAGATCTCAGCTGATTGGGGCACTCAACTCATTATCTATACATAATGGGCAACATGAAGGAGATTTCATGTACATTCAGAGTCTATTATGCATGTAAGTGTCCAAGAATTTCAAAGTAGCTTTTTGAGGTGTTGAAGAAAACTGCAGCTAATATCATCTTCTGCACGTGGAAGTAAAATTAAAATTTCTCATTAACACACGCTCCTATCTTTTTCAAATTTTGTTTGGTAACAGAGCTAGAAACATTGGTGCCATTGGAAGGATACCCACAAAATCACCTAACATACCACATATATAGTGAGGAATCTGTGGTGTCCCAAATACCATTCGTATGCAGTTGCTGTTGATGCTTTTGACTTTATGGTGGTGCCCATATTCACTGGAATAACACTTGTAATAATATTGCTGGCTTCTTATTTTGAAGTATTTAGGTGAAACATGACTATTGTATATTCTGCATCAAATTTAAAATAATGTAGAGAATGAACTTATAAATTATGGGGTTTTTAAATGACATTCACATAGGGTAACTTCTAAGTTTTTTTTTCTTTGGGGTTTACCATTTATAACTTTCCTGCTTAGTCTACCAGATATACAATATGTATTATTATCTATAGATACATATTCAGATACGATAATTTTAATGCAAATTCACTGTTAAATGAAAATGTTTACTTTCATTGCATTGAAGTATATCAGTATTAAGAACTGCTAGAATAGTTTATAAATAAGGTTCCAAAATCTGTTCACAAATAGATGTGAACTGTTCATACATGACTGGGAGCTTATATCCAGTACTTCAACTACAGTGAATAAAATGTCATTCATCATCAGGACTATATGGAATTTTGGCCTAATACATGTATAGAAATATATTTCAAATGTATTCTGGCAATCTGTTCATGAAGGGGATAGTCTAGAATCATAAACAGATGAAAGGATTTTACGTATGTAGCTTAAGAATGCAGAATAAACCCATCTATATAAACTTACTTTTTTTCACGTGGGCTTCAGTGAGAAAGGGTTTAATAGATCTTAGACCATGTTATTTGTTGTATGGACTTTTGTTTCCAAACTGGTCTTCTCCATGTCTCAGCTATAAAATTTGCTTGTATTATAGAGCAATAAGGGCAAATTTTCACATTTTGTATTATACTATTTGTAGAATGTAGTACAGCACTGAAATCTAAGAGTTGTCATACTACACCGAATTATTAACTCATCTAGTGCTATTTCCTGGCTCTGGAAATAGTATTCAGTGTTTTAGAAAATTATGAGGGGAGAAATAGGGGCAAATAATATTCCTGGATAATTGAAAAAGCTAATATGGTTGAGGAGAGAATTCCTTTCTATCACACATAAGTTATCACCTTATACCATGAAATACAAGATCAAATGACCCTTCCTAATACATTAGCTAGCATAGAAGCATATGTTATGCTTTTCCATTCAGCATGCCTAATTAAATTTTGCTAAGCTATTTGTACAAAGATTTCTTGTTGGATTGTATCAAGAAATGTTATTAGAAAAAAAATCTTTTGTGTCTTTGGAACAGATTATATGTATGGGACTGAAAGTGTGGCAGGAGTATTGCAGGCAAATATTAGAAGAGATTCCTGATACCAGGAAGAAAATCTAAGAAAGACTACGTTTAGATAAGAGTTGCAACAAAGCTCTGACAGGTGATACCAGTCTAACGGGTTTCCATATCTTGAGTTTGATTTATTTCTTTCATTTTCTGTAAGTTAAAGAAAAGGGTTTATAGACTTCAAGGAAGTGTCATTGCTTTAAGACTCCAGTATTATGGGGCATGAAAAACTGGGACTTCTTCCATACACCATGATATATTTGTGATGGTTTGTTCCTGTATTTCTGTGAATGATTCGTGATGTATGCTCTCATTTTAATTTAAAGTATAGAGAAGTCATTCATTGTATGTTGAATAGGCCACAGTTGAGTGTTATTAAGAAGATGAATATGCTTCTGGACTGATATGAGTGTATCTGAGTGATTTGAAATGTTAGAAATTATCCTGTCAGCTTTTGGCATCTCAGGGGATAAAACCAAAAATGCTGAGACTACACATAAAGTGATACTTTTATATTGTTTATTCTTTTCTACTTTCTTTAGATGCCTTTGGTGTATGAATGGGTGTAGTCATTAGTTGGATCTTTGAGCTGCTTGTACTTATATATGTGTTTGCTTTTTTTTTTTTAATGTAGGATTTTATTTCTGTCCTATTTATTACTCTATTCTCAGTTCAGGGAGGTCGTGTTACTGGACAATTTCTAACCCTTTAGATGTTTATTCTTTCTGTACCTGCACAGCCCCTGGTGTGGGCCTGACCTGGAGACACTAGATTCTGCAAGAGTCAAAGGACATGTGTGTCTCTGAAGTTCGAGGAAGCTCAAGCATAAAAGCAGGGTAAACTTCACCTTGTTCCATGCACTGCTATTCACATCACCATAGGTGAACTCCTGCATTGTGCCATCCCCCAGGAGAGGCTATCAGTCTCCACTGGCTATAGCCCAGGGGACATCGGTCTTCTCATTTAGCTAGCTAAGGTCCATGCCTGAAATTGGGTGGTGTGAATACTACTTCGATGTACACAACATCAAATTTTCATAAGAATGAGCTCAAGCTGCTTCTTTGGCCTGGCAGTGGTTATACAATATCACTGCAGGGTGTAGTGAAATATATGGATGAAAAATTGGACATGAGCTGGCAATGTGTGCTTGCAGCCCAGAAAACCAGTCATACTCTGGGCTGCATAACAAGAAGCATGGCCAGCAGGTCGAGGGAGGTGATTCTCCCCCTCTACTCTGCTCTGGTGAGACCCCACCTGGAGTACTGCATTCAGCTCTGGGGTCCCCAACACAAGACATGGACCTGCCACAAAAATGATCAGGGGGCGGAGCACCTCTCCTATGAAGAAAGGCTGAGAGAGCTGGGGTTGTTCAGCCTGGAGACGAAAAGGCTCCAGGAAGACCTTTTTGTGGCCTTTCAATGTATAAAGGGGGCTTACAAGAACGATGCAGAAATACTTTTTACCAGGGCCTGTAGTGGCAGGACAAGGGACAACAGCTTTAAACTGAAAGAGGGTAGGTTTAGATTGGACGTAAGGAAAGAATTTTTTATGATGAGGGTGGTGAGGCACTGGAACAGGTTGCCCAGAGAAGTTGTGGATGCTCCATCCCTGGAAGCGTTCAAGGTCAGGTTGGATGGGGCTTTGAGCAACCTGGTCTAGTGAACTTCTCATTAAGAGGTTTGGGTGGGATGAATTTTTGACAGGTTATAGTGTCATCATTGGAGAAAAAATCTTTATTGAGCCTGAGAAAGATGTGGGTTT
This sequence comes from Gymnogyps californianus, assembly GCF_018139145.2. Classification (NCBI taxonomy): domain Eukaryota; kingdom Metazoa; phylum Chordata; class Aves; order Accipitriformes; family Cathartidae; genus Gymnogyps; species Gymnogyps californianus. Next base: position 99,389,297 of record NC_059473.1, read on the forward strand.
TGTATAAAAAAAATAGTAATTTTTTTCTTACCTTAATCAGACATTAAGATCGACATTACCAAAATGAGTAAGAATAATAGTTCCTAAATACTAGATTGCTGTTTATAGTTTTCTAAATTTTCATCTAAAAATAAAAAATAAGCTACTTAGCTGTTATCGATTATGTTCATGTGTAAAAGAACATAATAAATCTCACATTGCAGTTACTACATAATTGTATCTTATTATCTTACTATATCTTGTTTTAACTTTCACTGTCTTACACAATGAAATATGTTCTTATTGTCTCTCCATTCCTAATTGCTTCACTGGCCTTTATTTTTCTGTTGTTCCAAAATCTTATGAATATCAATATAATTTCAGAAGTGGTTGGAACGTTCTTTTTAGGCATTTCATAAACATGTTTCTGGCAGACTTGGTTCGAGTGAACAGTCTTCAAATACTGCATTTCAATTTAGTTTTGATACAGATAAGAAAGACTTATCAAGCAGCTTTTGTAAAATTGACACCACCAAGCATTTTGTGCAACATAATATAAAGAGAATGCTGAAATACAAAGTAAAGTGACATTTTTCTAAGGATATGCAGATTGCAATATGGTATAAAATATTCTGCAGGACAGCAGATAATTGTCTTTTGAATTTGTATGTAAACTCTGAAACCAAAAGTGTTCCTGAAAATGGAAAATAATCAGCTTCTTAATAACATCATTCGTCGAAGATAAACTTTTGAAAGAAGAAGTATCATGACCAACATATTTAGCCACAATAAAAAGAAATAAGTTAATTAATAAAGATACAGTGTTATCTCTGACATGGTACAACAGAGAACATAGATTAAAAAAAAAAGTTAAAATGTACTCCTACATAATGAAGCTAGTAAATGCATGTGGATTTGTCCTGGTTTTGGCTGGGACAGAGTTAACTCTCTTCTTAGTAGCTGGTACAGTGCTGTGGTTTGGATTTAGTGTGAGAATAATGTTGATAACACTCTGATGTTTTAGTTGTTGCTAAGTAGCGCTTATCTTAAGCCAAGGGCTTTTCAGTTTCCCATGCTCTGCCAGCAAGCAGGTGTGCAAGAAGCTGGGAGGGAGCAGAGCCGGGGCAGCTGACCTGAACTAGCCAAAGGGGTATTCCATACCATGGAATGTCATGCCCAGTATATAAACTGGGGGGAGTTGGCCGGGAGGGGCGGATCGCGGCTCTGGAGCTAACTGGGCATCGGTCAGTGGGTGGTGAGCAATTGCATTGTGCATCACTGTTTTTTTTTTCTCCCCCCCCCCCTTCCTTTTTTTGCTATATTCCTTTTCATTACCATTATTATTATTATATTTCATTATTACTATTGTTAGTATTATATTTTACTTTAGTTATTAAACTGTTCTTATCTCAACCCACGAGTTTTACTTTTTTTTCCCTTTCCTCCTCCTAATCCCACTGGGAGGGTGGAGGGGGAAGCGGCTGTGTGGTGCTGAGTTGCTGACTGGGGTTAAACCACGACAGGATTTCATCCAAGAAAAAGAATACTGTCTACTAGAGATTCAATACTGTATAACTTGGGAAAAAATAAACATCTCTCTACCTGCCAAGGCCATGCAAGCCTTGACAATGGTTTTTATATCAGGTTCCTACTCTACTTTCACCAGTCCATCTTCGGCACTGCCACTGACCACACAAAACTTTGGCCATCTCATCTAAATCCATACTGTGGGTGAATACAACTCCTGATTCAGATCCATAAATGTAGGTGGCTATATGGAAATGAAATGCATAAACTCGTGTTGGAATCAGTGGAGATTTAATGAGCACCGTCACTGGGGTGCAATGATGTCTTCATCTGACTAAATCCAGATGTCTTACTTAAGGCAAGCTGAATTGCTCTATGGACAGTGTTGAGTATTGATTTGCCTAAACATGGGTGTCTAGTGCCGTTTAAAGTGTCCTAGGGTATCTCACCTGCTCTGTACTGTCAACTTGGACCTTAGCACACACTTGCCTCCCACCCTTTATGTTTGTGAAACTTCACATATCCACTGGTGTGACCTGGCACACTCTGTGTTACATGCCTTGTACTGCCTGGATAATTACCTGTCATGTGTGTGATATGGCTTTTGGCATATGGGTATGGTTGTGGACCAAGTATTTTTTTCAAAATTGAGGAGGTTAATGTTACTCCTGTGACTACTCCTAATTTCTTAAATTCTGAATTTCTTCTTGCTAGATTTTATTTTTTGCCCGGTTACTCTTTCCTGGGCATACCTTTGTTCCATATAATGTTGTGACTCGGAAGCAGTTTAGCTGGAACGTAATGTGGAATTTCTAAATCCTTCTTGTACCTCTGATATCTACTATGAATGCCAGTTTCATCACATGTGGATGTTTAAACAGAGTTGCTTTAATATCTGGTTCTGCAGTTTCTCAGTGTTTTCAGTCCCCAGTTTTGCTGCTAGACTGAACTGAGTCGCCTAAACATTTTGCAAACTATTCAGTAGTACTCATTTCAGGCCACCAGCGTTGCTACTCTGTACACAGCAGTTGTCTTTTACTTGCTGTGTCCTTTCTTGTTGTGCTTGAAAGCCCTTTTCTCTTCTCTAATCACTGGGCTTTGGCAGCCTGGGGCTTTGAAGAGCAGGCATGGTGCCAAGTTCTCACAAGCTGTCGGTCTTGATTTCCAGAGTAATACCCATACAGAGGGTGCTGTGGATAACACTGCCAGCATTAGGAAGCACAGCTCAATGTTTTTTCACATGCACACAGTATTCTCGTTAGCAAAACCCAGCATCGGTAAGCGTGATGTCAATTAAAGCAGACATAGCGGTCATTGGGGATTGGCAGCAGCCGCTGCATCATTCTCCTGCTGTCTCTCCTCTCCCTGGCCCGAGGGAGCTGTCTTCCAAAGTATGTGGCTCCGCATAGTTCACAGAGTTTGTACTTTCATTGAGGAAGTTGATGCATATAAAATTGCCTTTTAAAGCATAATATTCTACATGGGAATCCAGATTTTCCTCCAAGAAATTGGTGCTTCAGAAAAGAGGTACAGAGTGGCACTAGTTTGCTTGGTGAGGAAGGGGTAGCCAGTCTGACAGTTGCCTGCAGCCTCCAGACCAGTCTGCAGTGCCATAAAAATCACACTGGGAAATTCTGGAAATCCTGGAAAGATGAAGTGGCAGGTGATGGCTTGAAGTCACGTCATTCAGTAGGTATGAGGCACCATTTCACAAAATTGGAATATACAAATAAACATCAAAGCCCTGTCAGAAGTGTTGTCTTCTGACCTGGGCCTGTCCCACTGATGAGCTCCTCCATATTTTGAGTTTCAGTTTCTCGATAGACAGAAAGCACACACTGGTTCCTGGCCACACACATTCATTCTAGAAACTTCTAAGTTGTTATAAAATGCTTAATTCATTTATTTGTGCCTAAATGGAATAATGGGAAAGAGCTATCAAAGAATACCCAGCAGTGCTGTAGTCAGGAAAATCTTCATGACACTTGCTTGGGAGCGTAGCTGATAAACCATTCTCGTGAATTAAACATTTTTCTGCTTGCTTTAATTTTGAACAATTCTTCTCCTCAAGCATGCATCAGATATTGTACTATCTTTCCAGTCTGGGTGATATGCATAAAATCATTATGTTTTTCCAGTAAGTCAGAGTATTCATCTGAGTAATCGTCCTTACTGATTTTTACCATACCCTCTAAACAGGAGGTGGGGAAAGAGATTTTTAATGTCTGTTGGTATATACTGAGATGTATTTCTGTCTGTGGAAAAGTTTTATGCCACGATATCCAGTATTTATATTGGAAGCGGTTTGACATGCTGCATCTTTGCAACCATGGTGTAAGGCCATAGGAAGGACTCAGGCGTGCTCTCCTCACCCTCCTTTTCTGGCAGTTTGAAATGTGTTGTAATAAAGGGATAACTTCAGAGAAAGCTCCTCTCAAACCACAGGCATGCTTAGGTCAGAAGATCCCGTTCTTTGTTTTCCCTCCGCTCATCAATTTTCTTCTAATGCAAATCTGCCAGGTGGACTTTAGCCCCATCATCTCCTTCCATCCCACAGATCATCCAACAGGCTCATTGACCTGTCCATTGCAATGCTGCGCCTGTTCTGTCATTTCCCTTGCATTTTCTGTAACGTTTTGCATTAGATCTTCAAGTCAATTTTGGATTCATTAAGAACAAAAAGAAAGTGTGGGGCATGAGAATTAGGGATTCATGACCCTAGAAATGAGTATGATAAGAATGCTTGCATGACGTAAAAAGAGGGGTTTACCTTTTGAAAGTAACTAGTTAGAACATAACTTAAAAATAAACCAAGAAGAATTAGTGACCGTGGAGCATGTTCACTTAATTTCCAGAAAGCCGATGGCATTCCAGCAGTGTCAAGGGGAACTCAGAGTTCTGATGTCTCCTTGAGAGCACATGGATTTAGAGAACCAGGGTACAAGGCAGGGTGCTGGGCAAAGGTAGGCTGGATATTTATTTAAACAGTGAACCAGGGCGGCAGGCACAGGATGAGTTAGTCTTCTGTATTTATTCCTTTTCTAGTAGCTTCTTTAATATTTGAACAATCAAGTTTTGCCAGAAAATTTTAGAATCACATCCAGAAATACTCTTGGTACTCCACTTTTGCTAATTCCCTGTCCATAAGATGCTCATCCACTCAGGGAAGTGAAATAACATTGTGGTCAATAAACACTAGGGGAATTCAGCTTACTGGCTAATCTCATGTAAAAGGCATTGAGATCAAAAAGTCTGCTGCTAGGTACTTTGGGAGGAAAAAGCAAAGGTCAAAATTCAGTAAATTAAATACTCATTGCAGATTATTTACACAGCTTTACTTCATGCCCATAGAGACCTTTCAAACCAAAATCTGTGCCATTGCTGCCATGTTAACATATTTGTGTATGCAACTTAATATGAGCAATAAGGTCCAATTTTATTTTTTTTTAATTTTATTTCAGACAAGACTAGTAATATTTTCCTTTTCTTTAGAATGCTCCTAGAAAACTGAAAGGTGTTAAGCCCTGTGGTGTCTAAAGGAGGTTTTTCCTTTGTCCAGCCTGCTCTCAGTGAACCCAGGAACACAGTATTTGTGTTGAAAATTGCTGCATGTGGGATTTCATTAATTATTGCTTGTGCAGCTTGGTATGTTGTTTCCTTTTTCCTTGCACTTCTACTGATCAGATATCTTTCAGGCAATTTAAGAAACCACTTAAGAAAGGTTAGCCATTTAAGCAGAGGGTTTTTTATCCTTTAAGTATTTAAATTGCTATGACCTTCTCAGCAGTTAACATATCAGACTTTCCTAAGTGCTTAGAAAGTAACTGGGTTTTGTCTTTAAGAAAAAGAGGAATATTAATTTCAAAATCTTTCAAGTATGAATCCATTCGCTTCTCAAAAGGAAGAAAAACTTCTCAACAAGAATTTAATGGCATTTGTCCTCTGGAAAATAGCATCATGAAATGAGGTCTCAAGTGGCAGAGCCTTGAGTCTGTAAGCCCACCCAGCATGCTGTGACACGGAGACTTTTCCTGTTTGTGTTTGTTACGCAGTCCAGTTTTGCCAGTGTGGCGTTGTATCCAACTTAGACTAGACCCAGACCTACACCAGCCAAGTCTGCACTTCACCAGGTTGTCCCATGAAGTGTTACCAACTTGCCTTGTCGTCATCTTGGAGTTCCTTGGTCCAAGGAACTTATTTCCACAGTACACATATTCTCTGGGATCTGAGGTAAAAAAAAAAAAGAAGAGGAGAGGAGCTGGACTGGGTCTGCTTCCTTTCATATCCATTTAACAGGGAGGATTTTGAGATATCCAGCGCTGTGGGACACAGCAGCTGTGCGAAGTCCATGGGACTTCTCCTCGGTGGCACTTCCCTTCTGTGACCCCAAGGCGCAATTTGGTTGCATTCGGATGAGAAGAAGAATGGAGGATGAAGGGCAGAAGTGGTCTATGGAGTGTTTTTAAAGTCCACAGAAGATCGATGCTATGGTGGATAATACTGTGGTCATACTGATGCTTATTTTCCTAACCACCCCTTCCAGTTTTTTCTCCCCAAAGGACTCTACGGCTTAATGCAGGAGTAAAGATAACACACAGGGTTGTTTGAGTGGGCAGTTGTCCATCCCCTGCAGCTGCAGGCAGCTCCTTCTGCCGCCTCAGAGCAGGCAGCGCCTTCGTTGCCAGACCTCCAGCTGGAGCTGGCAGGCTCTGTGGGCTGTGCTGGTGTCTGTGCCTGGCCCTGAGGAAAACTCAGCTCCCTATGGGTTCAGAAGGTAAGAGTCCGAAAAGAAGTTATAATTGAATGCATGACTAATTGTTACAGGATCAATAACCAACCTCTTTAGGATTACTCTGTTTCATTAATTTTCAGTGTAGAGGTTTGGCTGCATTCAGCAGTTCTACGAACTGGTTTTACCTTTCCCATAAGCTGTCAATGATAACCTTTTCTCCTAATAACCTCTGAAAAAAAAGGGTCCCTTAGCCAGGCCATACCCAGTACTACCCAGGTTCTACACTGGTATGGGAAACCTGCATGTTTTCATTACCAAATGCAGATTTTCTTAAGCAAACTACATATACTTTTGCTATTAAAATATTTTGTAGGAAATGCTTTTTAAAAGAAGCAAGCATGCATCATCTTAATGTGCATAACCTAACGAATAATTGTAGTCTCTTGGAAAGCACTCAGTATTGTAGCCCCTCTTCAATGCTTCACTATATAGAAAATAACTCTGTGATGAAAAATACTCTCAGTTATTCCTTGTTACTCTGTATTTCTGGCGCTTTCCTAGTCTGCAGTTGGCCGCTCTTCCTGCTGGCTTTCACCCCACAGACAGTTCTCAGACGATCCCCGGTCAAACCTGAAAGCTCTCCTGAGATAGAGATGGGTCCTTACTGGAGGCAGTCTCATCCAGAGCGGTGCTCTGATTCATTTTGCATTGTTTAAAGATGAAATGTATACGCATTATGTGCTACACAATATTTTCTTAGGCAGTGTGTGCTTTTAAGGCATACCTGTGTTTTATTTCTCCACGTACAAGCAGAAAATTTTCCCATTACCTTTCAACAAAAAACAGACTGTGCAACAGCAATTTTCTTTCCCCTAAGGATGGTAGCCTGTCATCTCTATTAATCTTCTATACATTATTGTCACCTGCATGCTTTGTTCCATTGTGATAAATTTTTACACCAAATAGAGAAAACTAGTGATATTTGAGAAAAAGTAATCTCCCTGACAGAGTGCTGTTGGCAGAAAGATGGAAGTGGACGGGGTTAAATTTGTGCTGTACGGTGGGTCCTATGGCCTGTTTTGTTTTTCTTCTTCTCTGTTTTGGTTACTGAGGGATTTCTGAATCTCAGTAACAAAGTAGCTAGGAATCTTCCCCTGCTTCTTTCTTCTTGTTAGAGGCGATTTGATGTACTTCATAAAATGCAAGTCATCCTATGGACTTCAAAGGGATGCTTGTCCATTTAAAGTTGAACATATTCATTAGAGCCCACATTAATGAGGCCATTCGTAGCACAGCACCCAATGCATTTAATCCAAATGAGAGCTCTGAGTATCATCAGAATAGAAAAGGATAAATGGTGAGTGTTCCCATCCATGTTGCTGTTTTTCTTTCACAGTTGCTTTCTTTTTTTTTAATTACTTTCAGAAGAGAAAGATGTTGATTGTTTTTGTTGCTCAGGTTATATTGTTGGCGTATGCTGGACGTTCGCAGTGATGCATAGTGATGTACTTTATTGTACATTATAGCAGTGTGTGCCACAGCGCTGAGGTCCTATTATTTGCTCAAGACATTTTGTGAGATGCTGAGTTAATGCCATTTAAACAATGTTAATGTGGTTTATGAAGTAAATTGTCTTTGCATTTATATTAGTACTGCCTCTAACTGAAAGCAGTGTTAATTTTCAAAATTGAGGAGGTATTAATGCTTCTTTTCCCACTAAGTTGTTTACTATTAAATGTAATTAATAGCTGCATTAAGTATTCTAGTTCAAAATGTTCTCCTGGTTTCTTTTTTTCCCCTGGTCTTCTGTCTGTCATTCATTATTAAAAATGCGTTTTGGTTAGGATGATATTTGCTGAGGTTTTAGTTATAGCGCCCTACTGACTTGTTTTTCACTGCTGAAATTGAGCTCAAAGCTGTATTCCAAAGTAGTGCACAGTTATTTCTTAAAAGTGTCATTCTCTATAAAAATGCAATATTTTTTTGGATATTTTGCAGTTTACTGGTTTACTAGCAAGTTACAGAATTATTGCTCCTCTGCTCCAAGTTGAAAGAACCCTTTGTTAAAAACAGTGAAATATAAATGGCCAATTACATCTCCTTGCAGTACTGCAAACTTGAAAACTTTGGATCCAAATTATTTCTTTCAAAGAAGTACAGGTTTTTTGTACCAGTTCCTGCCAGTGTTACAGAACCAGGAAGAGAGAACAGTAGGGTATTCCTAAAGAAGGAAACCATAAAATGGCAAGTACAAGGAAAATGTTTAGCTTTGATATTAATTAAACGCCTAAAATTTTCTTCGTAAATATGCAAATATAAAATTACCCTCCATACCCCTCATTTTCCTTCCACACCATTTAGTATTATCCCTTTGCGATTAGAAAGCTGATGAAAACCAATGAGGAAAAACAACATTAGCAAACTCATCAGCTCGTATGTTCTTGGTCAGGAGACGGAGAGCTGTCCTAGCCCTGGAGTGGGCAGCTCAGCAGGGTCCCCTTGGCTGGGAGAGAGCATTCCCCAGGGTGATGCTCAGCTAAATCGAAACCAGAGGTGTCATGATTTGCTGTTGCTAGAGGGTAGCATCAAAGCATTTCCTTCTTGGAACGGAAAATAGGGAAGGAAATTGGCTTTCAGAAGTAGTCTCTGAGACAGAGTAGTTCTTGGGGCTCTTCCTATTACTGAAGCAGCTTATGGTGCGTGCTGTGTTCAGGTTGACTAAATCCATCACCCCTTGCTAAATGACTAGTGCAGGACCACAAAAGGAGTTCATGTCACAGTTTAGCTTAGAGTACACATGCTCTTAGGTCTTTGTCCTACACTCTAGGTCTGGAAAATGGTGGATTTCTGAAAAAAAAAAAAAAAAACCAAAACCAAACCAAACCAACCCTTAAAATTCCTGCCATATTTTTCTGATATTTTCATGGAAATTGAAATGAAACTTAGAGGCACTTGAGTCTTTTTGTTCCTGCCAATTTCAACTGCTGGCAGCCAGTGCCTGTTTTCTCAGCCTGTCGATTGAAGAAAGATTAACTAAAACAAGTAGCAAAACTAAATGGTTGGATTATTTCTTTTTTAAAACTAACATAGCCTCAATTTTAAGACTGAGTTTTCACCCTATAAGCAGTCTAGTTTTGTGAATCATTCCTTACAAAGCTAAGCTAAGATGAAATGCATGCTATAATATGTATATATATGTAATATGTAACTCCTCTAAATGAACAAAGTAGTATTACCCAACCATATTCTGTTTTTCATTCTCTTTATTTTCTCACTATGGATATCTTTATATATGTAAAAATACAATCAAAATATAAAGCGTATAATGTTAACTCATATCCTATATAACAGCATAACATTGTGATGTCCTGAAACAATACACCTGAAAATCAGGTTATTTTCCGTTGTTTTGTTTCATGTTGGAAGTAGAGAAGTGTATCTAACATAGGTCAAATCATAAACTTGTCACTACTCCATTCTGCAAAAGAAGCAAACACTCTGGTTTTAGTTAGCCGTCATACTGTAAGTCCTTATTCCTGCCAGGGAGTTTTTTTGGTCTGAATGGTTATGAAGGACAATGACCTCGAATAAGTTTGCAGGTTACAGAAGTGGACTCATAGTTGCTGAACTCATTTTTATTTCATACATACTGGTGTGCTACATAAAATAGGAGTATTATAGTTCATCTTGATAATATAGTAATTACTGTGATCTTCTAATTGAAAGAGTCATTCTTTAATGCCAGAAAGCTGTCAGCTTTGTCTAACTAGGAACATAGAAAACCACAATGGACATTTGAAAAATTCAGTAACAAAATAATTGGTGCAAAATTGCAATTCACCAAAGCACTAATCAGCATGTGCATAATCTGTTGAAATGCCTGTTATGTCCACTTTATGTTCAGTGCACAGGCTTTACAGATTCCTTGGGAGTCAGATGTGAGAATAAGCTGTACAGCGCATGCACAGTGATTTCGTCATCGGGGCGTGCTGTAAATCCCAGCACTCCTCTGGTCACGGACGGGGGTAAACAGAGTGAACCACTGTGCTCTGGTGCAGGATGGGGTGTGCTGCTCAGGCATACACTGGCCATGAGCTGAGCAATGTCAGTCCCTTACAGTGAAGTCAGTTTTATTCTGGATGTGCCATGAGGTTGATCTGCACAGGCTGTCAAACAGCGGGCATCGTGTTTGGCATCACTGGGAAGCTGGCCTGGTGAGCCTCACAGGCAGGAAGGACTCAGTCACAGGAGGAGAGGGTGACCAAGGAAACCCAGGCAATTGGTGGTCCTGTAATGAACACAGTGCAAATTAATTAAGCAGTTGTATCTGTGTGTGCATGTTAAGTATGCTTTGGTGAAGTACTTAGAGAAAATTTGATTCTAATATTAACATTAAATTTAAAAATTATATGCATCAATCATAAGGTCCTACTAGAGTTTCTCATTCTCCATTTTACTCTATTGTATGTGTCTTAATATTATTGCTGCAGTACCATCCATTTTTCTCTCTTCTTCGAGCTGATGGGAAATTGCACAGTAAAAGGAAATTTAGCAATATATATATTTCTTGTATTTTGGACAAAATACAAATAGAGGAGGAAATAAAAATACAAATATTTTGGAAAAATGCAAAACAAATCAGCATGTCTGGCCTTTATTTTTCTCCTAACCAAAGCATTTCATATGTAAGCAGTTCACATGTCAGTAACAATAATCAAGTTACTTACCAGCACTCTGGCAATGCACTGCTGCTACAAAGAAGGATACAGCAGCTATCTCATACATTAGCCTGAAGCTCCAAATACTCTCTGATTGAGCGTCCTGGTAGGCAACAGAGATTGTAAACGTTCCAGGAACTCAGTGAAGCTTCAGCATATGTTTAATGCTGAAGTGCTAACCCAAAGAAGGATGAAGTTAAGACTGAGCGTAACAACTCTGTGTCAGAAGATCGCTCTTCCCTGCTCTAGAAGGGGACTTGCTGCTCCTGCTCTGTCTGTAATCGTATTACATGGCCATTTTAATGACCTGATTAAACTTATTGTAAGAGTTTTGCTCCCATTACTGGCATCTGAAGGCTGTCTCCAGGCAAAAATAGTCTCTGGTAGTTAGAAATTTAGTCCTTCAATTTTTATTTTTAATTTTTTTTTTTTGATAGAACATATGTCCGTTCTAAGTCTTGGCTTTGGCTAAGCAAAAAGCCCGAGCTATTTTAATTTTCTCTCCTAAAATAGAGTCCCAGTACTGCTGAACATCCTAGTAATTTGTCTTTGTACCTATTCCAGCTTGAATCCTATACTCATCCATGCTGCATTGGCTGCAGTAGCTATTTTCAAGGAATGATTTTTGTTCAGTATGTCTCGCTTTGCAACAAACAAAATTCACTATAAAGAGTCCAATGAACAACTCATTTCATTTATTGTTTGGATTAGAAACATAAAGCCAGATTATACCAACACTTACACAACGTTTTCTAAGGATATAAGGAAAAGACTAAGTGCCTGTGCCAGCAAAATTACAAAAGGGAATCTAAATAAAAATGTTTTTTTTCAATACAGTATAATTTACATAGAGCACAGCAATAGATATTTAGAAATTCAGAATAAAATAGAAAATATTAGATTTAATAATGTGTAATGTTGGTGGGAGTTCCAGTATTTCTAAGCTATAAATTTATTAATTCAATATATCTAGTAAAATATTATGTATCTTTTCCAGACTTGGGTATTGACATTTATATTTTCTGAGGCTACTTGCAGTTTTACTGTTGTATTGGGTTCATTTTGTAGATATGCTTTCAGAGATGTAATGCCTATGAAAAGGAAAAGAGGGATTTGGGTGAGAAAAAAAAATGTACTTATCTACGTAAGCCTAGTAAAGCATTGCATAAGTCCTTTTAGTCCTGCGATAGTGTATGCAGATGCTTTCAGAGACTGGCCAGGAGAGCATTAATACATTAAGCACTGTGATGCCGAGCCCTGCGGCTGCTCTGTTGGTGAATAATGCAGAGGATATAGCACATTTTGCTTCTGGCCTTTGTGATTTCTCTCTGTTGCCTCTGTATTTAGATCTTTTTGGTTTACAAATCTTTTTTTCATTTAATTAAACCTTAGCACAAGTGGCATATTCAAAATGAAAGCAGTTCAAGCTGTGGTAGAGCCTGAAGTGTAACTCTTCTATCATTCACTATCATCTTAAATGTTTTTACTAATTCATATCTGATTCACAGCCACGGCATAGCCATTGCCAGTTTCCTGGGTGGTTCTAATGGAGCCACTTTCCTCTTGCTCCTTAATCTCACTCTCTTCTCCCAGACGGGCTAAATCGGTAGCGACAGTGTAAGTCCATTTTCAGAGTGTGTACTTTAAGGAGCATATCATGGTTTATTTTTTGAAGAGTAGTCATCCAGTCATAGCAGGGGGATTGGGTGCCCTTAATTCAGGAGCCTGAGTTGTATATACAATTAATAGAGAAGGCAGGACAGGCCTCCAAAGGAAAATGAAGAAAACCTAATCTTCAGTATTTTTCTGTTCTTAGGATAGGAATGAATGGGTCATGGTACTGTGCCTAAAGCCAGGCAGAAGGCGGCAGTGGGCACACTGAAATGTCTGAAGTCACATCAGATGTGGGGTTTCACAACTAATACTTCTATCCAGTTGAGATTTAGATGCTGCACTATCTTTGGAGGAATAAGTACTCCCTTGAATGAAGAGAGTGGTGACCTTCGGGAAGTATGGATGTGATTTGACTTTGGTGGACAAACTCGCAGTTGTGCATTTTTAGAAGAGTCATGTACCCATGAACTGGAAGAAGGGCATGCTTGAGGAGCTTTGCAAAGTAAGGGGGGAAAGGATTTTTTCTGCTTATTTTGGGTCACTCTGAAAGAAGACGTGCTCTAATTGTGCCATGAGAGAGACAAAATAAGAGATAGCAAGACTGAAAAAGCAGCATGCTAGCTCTGCTCAGTTAGTGGAAATGTACTCTGAATGGAAAACGTCAGCACTGCTGAGCCTGAGCTAATGCATCTGCCTCCCAACAGACAGGATTAGCATGGGATCTCTGCTGTGCTTATTGCAGCTATGCAGCTCCTGGCTTTCAGCTGATGTACGTGTGTTCATCTCGGACTGTGGGCAGGGCACACCATTTAAATATGTTCTCCTTTGCCAAGTGAAAAGGTGACTCCTGGGAGGATGAGTTGTGCCTTCTGGTCACTCTGAAAAGAAGTTTCTGTTTATTCCTAGTGATTTCAGGTGCCTTCAGAAGCCAGCTGGTGCAGCCCGAACTGCTCTTTGAGACCTTGGGCATTCAACACAGCTCATTGTGTCCTTACCTTTCATTTTCAAGTAATGACAACATTAATGACACAGGAGCTTAAAACATGATTTTTCAGATGAAAAGCACAAAGGCAAATGTATGGGTATAGCTGTCAAACATAGTTACAGATTTATGAAGATCCATGGCATCATATTCAGTGGAATTATGCTAGACTACAAAGGGCAAGAAAGCTTATTCAAATAGAAAATCATTCTTAAAAGCCTTTTAAACTTCTTAAAGTCATGATTTTGAAGTGAGATACTAACTCTTCATCAATATTCCATGGATATTTCTTAAACCTGTCTTTTAATGTCTAGTCTTGCACCAACAGCAATGAGAAGAACTCTCCTAGTACTTCTAGACCTTGTTACTGGTGCTCCTTGGTTAGGTAATACTGGGCCTCCCTCTCTGCTTCTTTTAGAGGAAGAAGTAAGTAGCATTTCTCCAGTTTGTTCACAAATAATCTGTGCCACACCCCCTTTACCTGAACATAATAGGAAATAGCAAACAGGCAGTTTTCTTGTTCAGAAACCCAAGCTTTCCTTTAAGGATCCTACCTCCAAACAAGACCTTTTTCTTGGCTTCCTCCTGTAAAGATTTTCACATGACTACTTTGTCTCTTGCCTCTGTTTTTCTTTTGCTGGGAGGCAAACAGACGTCTAGCTGCAGTCAAATGGGTACTGGGTCCTGCATTCTCCACTGGTTTGCAGGAAAAAACCACACTGGATTGTTTCATTTTCCATTCAGGAGTCTTATATGTCTGCTGGTTTTAACCTCTCATTAGTCAATGTGATAATTACATGTTCGCTTTTGTAGCCCAAATGAGTGATGTCGAGCATGCCCACCAGATCTGATAGCCATTGGTGAAAGATACGGGCACTGGCAAGCGTAAGCTGTATCCAGCACAGACTATATTTTGTTGAACAACTCTCGTAGCTATTCTACCAGGTTTTGTTGGCAGTAGTACTGATGGCACATGTAGGTCCGTCAGTGTTTTGGTCTCCAGCTAGCTCTCCAAGGCTGCCACAGAGGCTCTGCCATGCTGCTTCTGCGGACACCGAGCTGCCTGCACAATAACAGCTGGCTGTCAGCAAAACAGCATCGAACAACCTGATGGCTGTGCCTGATCAATATCTTAAGGTTTACAATTTGTCAGAAACCGGAGCAGAACAGAGTTAATTCTCATATCGAGCAACAGTGAAGTAGCTGCAGTTATCTCCTCAAAAGACAAAAAAAGATGAGAGAAAATCTGGTGCTGTCCTCTAAAACCACCATTGTCCATTACACAGAGCACAGTCACATCCCTTTGCCAATCCACTAGTAGCAGAAAATCAGCAATGAAGATCTTACAGGCCTTCAGGTAGCCTATACAAACCTAAGTAAACAATGTACCAAAAAAGAGAAAGGTATTCTTTTCTGCCTTCATTACTGCTTACTGTTTTATGTACCCTTTCCTTCTAGCCCTCTATCTCTTTTTCTCCTGGAAATGAAAGCTGAATTTCTGTGAGCAGGGAACAGAATGATACTGTTTCCAAGTCACCTGTTTCTTTATGAACACTCTTGGGAAGCAGCTGAAAAGATTCCCCAAAGTGTATGTTTGCAAATATGTTTGATCCATCTGGGTAGAAGGAAATGAATGGAAATAAGAGAAATAAAATACAAAGCAATCTACTGAAAATAGGCAAGAAAAAACCCACACTATTTAGATGAGCATTGTAATGAATTATACTGGAAACGCTAAAGGAAACTGCTGTGCATAAACCATTTGTCAACCATAATGTCGACAAAGAACTGGTGCAAACTTAGAGGATGCAGGATTTCGAATCCAAAACCCGAATATTTTGATTTTCCAGTGCAGAAGACCAAGTCTGAATTAAAACACTTGCATGCTGTGCTTAGATTCAAAAAGTGATAGAAACAGTGGGTGGCTGGCTCAAAAGATATGGCATGGATAGATTACAAAACTAGTCGGCAGTCACAGGCCTCATGTACTGGCAAATGTGATGATTTATTTCATTTTGGACGTTGTTTCTGCACTGACCCTTTGTGCTCTGGCCTGGAAGTAAAAGATGCTCAAAACCATACTTTTAGGGTTTTTAACAGTGTTTGTGTTTTATAGTAGTCCATTTTGTGTATTGGGGGGACGTTATAAGACAAAGGAAAATCCTTCAGATGTAAGATTAATAATGCATAGCACTTTGTAGCAATACATCTACCTAAGTCCTGTATGTTCACAAATTAAAATGAAACTTAAAGGTAAACCAACCCATCACATCATCATGTACTCCAAAGGCTTCCTTTGGCTCTGCAGAATCTCAAGGAGCCGTAGCTATTGAACTTGTGTTGGACTGGCTGGGTCTGGCAGGCAGCCTGTCCGCTTCTCCCCTTCACCCTGCTGGGAGTATTTCCAACTCAGCCTCGTTTTTTCAAATTCTTTTTTTCTTTTTTTTTTTCTTCCCAGAAACATGTTACGCAATAGCATGCAATATATTGTGTAGCGATAGCAATAACATTATCTGGCTCTACATTAATTTCATAAAATATATACTCTGTAGTCACAGTTTCTTAACCTCTTAAATCTTTCTGTGCTGTTGTTACCAATATGGCTTCGTAAGGTAAGCAAGAATAAAGCACTCTGGACCTCCTCAAAGTTACAAGTATTTCAATCACATGTGCTGACTTAGGGAAAAGGACTCTGAACTTTGCAGGTAAACCCACTGCATTCCTGCATTTGTCTCGATACCTGCATAATCTGAAAAAACATAGCTTTTCCTGTGCAAAGGAAATTTGGGAGCCCTCAGTTTATTAACCTCTTTTTCCTACTCATTGTCCAGAGTCCTGTACCGTCCTATGTGATAGAAGGTGCTAGCAACACTTAGTCAAATATATTCTCACTGTAGGAATGGAAGAAGAGCAATTCCTAAGCACAGAAGTAAGCACAAAACCAACAGTTTGGGGGCTTTAATTCAGCCGACAGTCTGAAGCTGTCATTTAGATAGTCCAGGATCATTGCTGCATTATATGCAGATGGTTGGTTACATTTGTTTTCCGTATTACCCACCTGAAAGTGGCATTTAATTTCTCTTCCTGCACAGCAGGCTGCTACGGTTGCTGATGTGCATTTCCACAGACACAGAAGAATCAGATCTCTTGTCTCTATGGCAAACATGATAGTTTGTCTCATTTGTCACCCTCCATGTGTCTGAGGAGACGGTGGCAGAAAGATTGAAAACCAGCATGAGAGAGGATTAGAGGAGTTAGGGGCAGTGGACTCTCAGGGACCCTTGTGCCCCAGGGGGAGATGCTCCGTTGCCCCTCATGCCTTTCTTGCTGGGTGCTTACCAGCCTTGCTGCCTGTGTGGCACTGGCAGCGGAGGCAGGCAAAGGCAGGCAACACTGGCAAAGGCAGGCACTGGTGAACGCAGTCTGCCGAAACAGCAGCAAGAAGTGGTTGACAAGAGGACTTCTTTGCCGCTGAACATTTCTAGCATAGAAACACCCTCTGGCAGAATGAGATTCAGAGAGCTACTGTGAAATAGCATGCTAATAGCAACATTTAGTTAAAAAAAACCAAAAAGAAACAAAAAAACCCTTTCCCTACGAAGGAAGGAAGGAAGGAAAGGAAAGAAAGAAAGGAAAGAAGGGAAAGAAGGAAGGAAGGAAGGAAGGCAGGAAGGAAGGAAGGAAGGGAAGGAAGGCAGGCAGGCAGGCAGGCAGGCATCTTTCCTTCCTGTTAGTCATGTTACACATAAGTCCTCAGCTGGTGGAGTGCTCTCTGTGAGGGTACGGAGGAAGGACATGCCAAGGAAACACATGTGCAGTCTGGCGCTGGAGGAGGCCTCGCAGCCCCAGATGCAGGTAGCAAGGACCAAGGGAGGGACAGTGCAAGACCTGGAGGCAGGTGAGCCGAGGGGGGCAGCAGTCCCCGATCACGGCCGGGGGTCGAGGAGCACTGTTAATGGAAAAGACATCACTCTCTGGTTACCAGAGAGGCATCTCAAGCGCCTTTTCCAGACTGCTCCGTGCATCTCAGGTGCTTGCAGTAATAGAATGTGATGGCCACTGTGCTGTTGTTCAGACTGCAGAGGGGTAGAACCTGGCCTTGTGTGACAGATTTACTGGTGGTGAAAGTATGTAACTGGTAAACCGCAGCTGAGAGAGGTTTAATTAATCAGCTGTTGTTGCGCAGCAGCGTTCCCGCAGGTCCCAGGAGAAAGGTCAAAGCCTGAACACCGCGTGGCTTTTCTGCTGAGAAACTCCATCATTGTCAAACCCCCTTGTAACTTACGTAAAATGAAAATAAAAGAAATGGAGTTTCTCATAATTAGATATATCATCCCTCTTAAATCATACTAGGATCTGTTGCCCAGTGTTGCTTTTGCAATCACTGAGTGACAGAAAAATTACACCGTGCAGCAGAAAAAATATATTTGAAGCTGATAATAGTAACATCTCAACCAGCACTTGCCTTATTGCTTAGGTTTCCACCTCCTTGTTTGCTCTCCGTGGCACCAGCAGTGTAACATCTAGGTCACTTGTAAAATAGTGCAATTTTCATCCAGCTTGCCCAGTAAAAACAGTTAACACTTAAATATGTGTTTGAAGGAGAAAATTGATATATACAATGTTTCAGATTCATGCTGGTTCTGTTACCTTTTTCCAGAATAGTTAAAATGATGTCTATAATCCTTCAGCCAGTTTCAAAAGTGATACCAGCAGTCTTTAAATTTGTCTAACATGGCTCCGGTACTTTTCTCCCCCCGCCCCCACCACGCTAATAATTTTTATAAAAGAACCCAACCAATGCTAGGCCTATTTTTCACATTTTTAGAGTTGCCAATTGTACTTTGATGACTCCTTTATTAACATGGTTTGGGCAGATCCAAAAAGATATTTAGATCCTTAAACTGATTTACTCACCTAAACTCCCAAATCATCTTGAACACCAACCTCAGCCTGAGATGAGTCACCCTGTGAAAGTGTCTGTTTCTTTCCATTGAGAGCTCTGCATGAGTAGTTTAGGCTTAAATATCTAGCTTTTGGACCTTAAGTTAAGGTAAGTGAATCCTACTCAGGGAACTCAAATGATTTTCAGCTGTCCTGTAACTATCTTTTCAAACTGGGTCCTTTCTCTCAGATCCACCATGTCAGCAAAGGCTTGGGGTTGAACATAGCCTGGGGAGTGTGATGACGAACTCAAAGAACTTGAGTTGTTTGTACTTTGCACACTTTGAATGAAAAAAACCCACATTCAGATGGAAAATGTAGCACAAGGAGCTAAGTCTGTTAGGAGCCGAAGCTCTGCTGAATTTCTGTGGTGCACGTATTCCTGATTTAGGATTTATTTTTTATTTTACCCTGCTTTCAATTTAGCAGGGAAGGGAAGAAGGGAAAGGAAGCGTGTTTTTTTCAGCATTTAATATCAGTCAGAACATTTGAGGATGCTCATACAACAATAAAAATACCCTCATCTTTTGTCTCAAAGCTATGGAGAAAGTCTGCCATAAACAGGGCTGCTGTTCAATTTTATTTTACGTTGATTTGTACTGGTATTGAAAATGAGCAACAAGGGAGACCACAGGTGCTAAAGCACTAAAGAACTGGAAAACAAATGCAATGCTTCATTTTCAGCCAGAGGCAGGTTACAATGTTTCCTGGGAAAAAGCTTTTAATAGAAGGAAATTTTGTAGTAAACTGATGGTGACATTAAGCAGAATTGACTATAATTGATTAATGTAATCTGCATATTTTGTGATTATCTGAGATATGGCTACTTTGTAATGAAAATTTTGCAACACTCAAAGCCTGTGCACAAGGTTATGTCTTCTTGCATAAATCTGAGAGCATAAAGGGGGTTGGAGGAGTGCTTTAAATTGCCAAGGATGATCTGGATGATAAAACTTAAGTGCAAAATGAATATTAATTTTTAGTGCAGTAAAATTAGCTGACTCTTTGAAGATTGCTGGTACTTAACCTTTTCTGGAGTACAGTGATCTGCCTTAAACTGAATTTTTAAATTATTTTTCTCTTGCAATTTTATGTTTGTTTGGTGTGTTTGTGATGATAGTCCGTTCTGGTTTGGACACCATAAGAGCACTCGTGGGAGATGGGAAGTGCTGGGGAGGGGAGCAGGAGCAGCATGCTGTGAGCTTTTAGAGGAAATGCTCCTGTCTGCACTTAGTCACTGACATCTTGGCCAGGCCAGTTTAGTACCAGTGACCCCTTCAGCCAGGGGTAAGCTCCCCTGAAGTGAATGCACACCAGATGTTTCCTTTGGGGCAGTACAAAGAACGTGAAATTCTGAATGTTGGCCTTCCCAGAGGAAAGCCCTTGCCATCCTCCAGGCTACTTTCTCGGTGATACTAGGGTTTTTGTGTACCTTGCCAAAGGAGTCAGTCTGCCTTCCAGTGAGGATACATCTCTGTTCTTCTTAGGTAAATAATGCATTCTAAAAATTTGCAGTGAGGAACACTGGAGTTCCTGTTGGAGTCACAGACTGTTACCCCAACCAAAAGCTACCGTCATCCCCCCCCAGCCAAGTTATCTTAAGATAAACAAACTTGTCAGAAGTCATTTTGACTTCCTTTACTTTTCCTTTATGAGTGGTAGCTTCTTAAGTCACTCTCTCATGGTTGAGAGTTCAGATCAGGTCTAGACTGCACAGCCAAGGAGCTGGATGTTACCTGAATTGTCCATGGTCCGAGTACTCTGCACATTTCATGAAAATATGCCTTCTAGTAAATTGCTATTAGAATTGCTATAATCACTACTCATTAAAAAATTCAGGGTTTTTAGTTAGACTCATTTACAGCTTATATTGGACTACTATCCTTACAGTTTTCCATTATAAGAAGATTAGAAAATGTGTTCTTCCGTCTTTGCAGAGCAAATCACCATCATAGCTGAGATGACCGAGAATCTATTTGCAAGCAATTTTATTTGTGTTCAGTAAATCTGTCAGACATAAAATCATGATATATGTAATATTGCTATAACATACTCATCTGTTAACTACTCCTGACACTTTGTGAGAAATCGTCCAAGAACTTGCACTCTCAGTAAAATTTATTTGTCTGAATATAATGTGAGTAGTTAGATTTTCTGGATAGTAGAGGAAAGAGTAATTTTGCCATTGAAAAGGGTGTTTGTGTTCTTTGTCATTCTGCAAAACCTAATCCTACAAGGAAAGAAAAAGCAAGTGAAACCTGCAAAGTCATGTGTGACTGTCACATGTGAGAGGAAATGTCTCATTTGTGAGACATTAAAATTCTAGCTCAGAAAAAGGATATGTTTGTGAAAAAGAGTTTGACACACTGGTTGATTTTTCAGGTATTTGATTGTATTGGGTTTGCGTGGCAAGGTTTTGGTAGTGGGGGGGCTACAGGGGTGGCTTCTGTGAGAAGCTGCTAGAAGCTTCCCCTATGTCCGATAAAGTTAATGCCAGCGGGTTCCAAGACGGACCCGCCGCTGGCCAAGGCCGAGCCCATCAGCAACAGTGGTAGCGCCTCTGGGATAACATATTTAAGAAAGGGAAAAGAAGTTACAGGGGAGTTGCAGTTGCAGCCAGAGAGAGAGGATTGAGAAGATGTGAGAGGAACACCTCTGCAGACACCAAGGTCAGGGAAGAAGGAGGGGGAGGAGGTGCTCCAGGCACCGGAGCAGAGATTCCCCTGCAGCCCGTGGTGAAGACCATGGTGAGGCAGGCTGTCCCCCTGCAGCCCATGGAGGTCCACGGTGTAGCAGATATCCACCTGCAGCCCGCGGAGGACCCCTCACCGGAGCAGCTGGATGCCCGAAGGAGGCTGTGACCCCGTGGGAAGCCTGTGCTGGAGCAGGCTCCTGGCAGGACCTGTGGCCCCATGGAGAGAGGAGCCCACGCTGGAGCAGGTTTGCTGGCAGGACTTGTGACCCCGTGGAGGACCCACACTGGAGCAGTCTGCTCCTAAAGGACTGCACCCCATGGAAGGGACCCATGCTGGAGCAGTTCATGAAGAACAGTAGCCTGTGGGAAGGACTCACGTTGGAGAAGTTCGTGAAGGACTGTGTCCTGTGGGAGGGACCCCATGCTGGAGCAGGGGAAGAGTGTGAGTCCTCCTCCACCTGAGGAGGAAGGAGCGGCAGAGACAACATGTGATGAACTGACCGCAACTCCCATTCCCCGTCCCCCTGCGCCGCTCGGGGGGGAGGAGGTAGAGAAAATCAGGAGTAAAGTTAAGCCTGGGAAGAAGGGAGGGGTGGGCGGAAGGTGTTTTAAGATTTGGTTTTATTTTCTCATTATCCTACTCTGATTTGACTAGTAATAAATTAAACTAATTTTTCCCCAAGTCGAGTCTGTTTTGCCCGTGACAGTAATTGCTGAGTGATCTCCCTGTCCTTATCTCGACCCATGAGCCTTTCGTTATATTTTCTCTCCCCTGTCCAGCTGAGGAGGGGAGTGATAGAGCGGCTTTGGTGGGCACCTGGCATCCAGCCAGGGTCAACCAACCACATTGATTTGTCTGTTATTTGAAATACTTTTTCAGAAGATAGTGCATTTTTGAAGTCATTTCAGTTATTGAAACATTATGGTCTGTGTAAATGCCATTAGAGATACAGTGTTTGCCAATTATTTATGAACTTCCTTTTCCTCCTTCATTCCCCGGAGTTCAGTTTGTCTCCGCCAACGTGGCTTCCCTCCACCGATGTGGTTTCCACATCACTGCATGAGAATCAAGGAGATATAGAAAATAGTGGTCTCTTTCCATATTTGGTGGTAAGATGCTTGAATCCATTTGCTGCTTTTATTTGCAATGTTGTGGTTAATCAAAGGACAGCCTTTAGGAAATAATTATTGGCAACCAGCCCAGTTGCAGGAAAATGAACTTTGTAATACAGCTTATCAGCCAGGTCTTTAAACTGCTGGAAGCTGAACCATGTCCGTTCCCCTGCCTAGGCCAATACAGCAGTCAGGGGACGTCCCTTCCCTCATCCCAAGTGTTTCAGAAGAACCTTTCCTGCATCACAGGTACCATTGAGTTTCAGGGTACAAAGTGTTAACATGGAAACCAGCTCAATGGTGGAGACTCGATAGAAAAAGCAATGAGGAGTTAAATGGGATGATCACTTCTAGCTTTTAAACCTTGCGGTTGCATAGGCTTCCCAGTTGAAGTTCGAAGGGTTGGTCAGAGACACAACAACATTATCCTTCAAAAAGTCCTGCTGTGTGGGAGGGTCGGGGGAGGCTGCCACCGCAGGAGGCAAGGAGGTGAAGGCAGCAGTCGGTTCTCCGCACATCTTGCAGCACTCGTGATTCCTGAATTTGCAGCCAAAAGTGGCTGTAAATCTCTCTCCTCTGCACTCTCTCAGCTCTGATTATAATGAGCAGAGTGGCTGAAGTGTTGCCTTGCTTTCTAGATGAAGCACTTGTAATACTACATTGAGCTCATTTGAATACTAATTAGTAATAGAATCTTTTAAACAACATGTGCAGCCTAGGGAGAAACATTATTAGAAGTGAGTTCCATATTTGACACATAACTGCCTTAAGCATACACATCTATGGTATAGGTGTTGTTTAATAAAAAAGATAAACCTAACACATCAGCAAGAAATATCATAGGACAAAAACATATTAGATTTGCATGTTGTTTTATTCTGTATGTATACAACACATCATGCCCCACTAGACGCGTTCACGTTTCCAAATGAGACACAGTAACGTAAGAATGGGCTCAGTCTGCAGCTTCTGCAAGTTGCAGCACTGAAAGCTTGGGTAAGAACATAAGAACTAGTGAAAGTTGAGAGGTCTTCCAAGAATTAGTTGTTTAAGGACATCCTGAACTGCAGGAACATCAAGATTGCCAAGACTTTCATGTTCAGCTGCTCATAGGGAAATATTTCCGTACTCATAATCATCCTTTTCATCGTGATCTTTTTTGGTTCTAATACTTTTTTAAATTGGGACACCAGAACAGTCTTCAGTATTGAAGGTGGGGGAGTAGTACAGGTTTTGCAGTTTCATTTCTTTTCCTTTCTTAAAAATACCTAATAGAGCATGTCCTTTTAATTAATATTGGACACTGAACAAATTCTTTCTGTAGAACTGAATGTAATGCCTCCAAGATCTTTCTCCTGAAATAATGTTATCTAGAGTCTTTCACAGTACGCACAGATAGAGCTGTTTTTCATCACTGGAGAATTTTTATTACTGTTCAACTCATTTTCTGGATCACTTACGAATAGTTTAACAGAACACGTCCCCAAATGGTTCTTGTGGGAGTCATCTAGCAACTTCCCCAAAATGAACACCTATTTCCTAACTTTTGTAATGCGTAACTTGATGAGCACTCCAACTGCTACCTCATTAAGGAAAAGGGCAGCAGCGCCGCTTTTTTATTCAGTAGGAGTGCATTCAGATCATCTATCTTATTTAGTCCCTTGCTAGTTTATGAATCCCAAAGAAGCTTAAGCCTGAAATAACTATATCAGATCTCCTTCACCCCAATGCAGCGCTGCTGGTCAGACACTTTTGTGTCTGAGGAGTATTACTGTGTGGACAACTCTGGTGTCTATAGATTTCAGGGATGGGAAGCAACTGAACAGGATTTTAGATGGCCACAATTTGGTGTTTAGGATCAAAATCATGGGTGTTTAAGTTCTTTTGCAGCTATAAGCTAAGTGAGTAGGTTACACAGTTAGATCAGGAGAGGCTTGGAAATCTCTTTATGTAGGCACCTACAATAGCAATTAGGCACCAAAGTAATGCCTACATGCATCAATGGATTTATTCTCTAGGACAGTATTTGAGGAAGCATCCTTCATCAAAAGGGTGGTTAAGCAAGTAGTTACCTTTAAGTGTGTACTTGGAGCTTTCATCGTGAAATTGGGTTTAAATACACAAGTAAATGAATTCCCAAAGTGAAGCTTCAGTTTCCTTCATAGTCAAAGGTAAGTGCACACATTAGCCCTCTGCTGATTGACTCTTTGGAAAACAAGTTTTTCATTCTGCTTATACATAAAATAGCTTAGGCATGGATTTTTCCCTCCAGAATTTTCTCCATGGTAGAAATACTCTTTCTACTACTTCCTTCAGGTGACCAAAACCAAACTTTTTGAAGTACTTGACTACTATAGAACTTGAGTTGGCTTATATTTCAGTTCGATAGTGCATAGCAAAACAATTCTTTCAGAACCTTGAGAACTTCAAAACATTTATTTTCATACAAGTCCCTATACTTAAAGACAGAATGCCCTTTGCAAATTTTATGATACAAATATTCTGTCTATTTATTCCTTGGAGAAAAAGCTGTGTTCTCATAGGACCAATAATAATAATAAGCTTAATGACAGAGAAGAAAAAAAAAAGAGAATATAGATATTTAATTTAGATTTTCCTGTTTGTATATTTTAAATGGCAAATATTATTTGTGATTAAACACAGCTTTTCAGAACACTGTTTATACTTCACAAGTATCAAAATGAATGTGTCGTGGTTTAACCCCAGCCAGCGACTAAGCACCACGCAGCCACTTACTTCCCCCTTCCCCCTCCCAGTGGGGTGAGGAGGAGGAAAAAAAAGCAAAACTTGTGGGGATAAGAACAGTTTAATAACTAAAGTAAAATAAAATACACTACTAACTAAGAATAATAATATAATAATTGTAATGAAAAGGAATATTAAAAAAAAAAAAGAAATAACACCCAAGAAAAGACAAATGGTGCACAACGCAATTGCTCACCACCCGCTGACCCATGCCCGAGCAATGATCTGCGCCTCCCAGCCAACTCCCCCCTGTTTATATACTGGGCATGGTGTTCTATGGTATGGAATACCCCTTTGGCTAGTTCAGGTCAGCTGCCCCGGCTCTGCTCCCTCCCAGCTTCTTGCACACCTGCTTGCTGGCAGAGCACGGGAGACTGAAAAGTCCTTGGCTTAAGATAAGCACTACTTAGCAACAACTAAAACATCAGTGTGTTATCAACATCATTCTCACACTAAATCCAAAACCCAGCACTGTACCAACTACTAAGAAGAAAATTAACTCTATCCCAGACGAAACAAGGACAGAATGTTTCCTGAATAATAAGAATTGTAGATAAATAAATATCCTGCTATTATTTTCAGTGTATAGAATTCTTAGGATAGATACAGTTAACCTTATTTTCAAGATGTCTGATAATTTGTCATCAGCTAGCTTGTTGAATTACCTAAAACATTAGTAGAGCTTTCTAGTGTCTGTAACATTTGTATCACTTTAAGGTGACTGTTCACCTTCTCTGTCTCTAAAAAAAGGGATTAAAATTTATAAAACCAAGATAGCTTGGCTCCAACAACAATGAAATAAATAGAGCTAGAAAGATGTAATAGAACTAGTAAAATTATTTCCGGAAAGTAAGAATGATAGCAGAGGAAAAGAAAGTACGTTTTCCTCCAACCACTGTAGACAAAGCAATGTCTGCTTTGCTCAAAGGATCTTTTTCTCTTGTGCCACAAGCTCGTTGCTTTATTTTTGACACAGTAAGTTCTTAAAGTTCTTACAATGTCATCAGCCATTATAAAATCTCTCTAGTCTTAATTTTTTTGAATCCCTAAATAACTGTATTTATCCTTTTGAATGTGTTGATTTGGCACTTGACTGTCAGCAGCCTGGTGTAGTTGAACAAAACCTTGTATCATAGTGAGGAGCCCTTCCTAAAGTGATGGTGAGGTTTGGGATCATGGTTTGTGCTAATTAGTGTTGGTCACTTTGTGCAGAGACTCATCCTCAGCAGTAGCTCTAGCAATCACAGCTCACGCTGTGGCAGAGCCCAAATGATTGTTTTTAAACCCTGAGATAGTCACGTGTATAATCTAGCATTGAAATCTCCTGATTGAACTAGGGAGTGCATTGAAAGCAGTAGGCCTCATGCAGGTGTGTATTTAGGTTGAAAATTAGACTTTTGTAGCTGAAAAAACAATCTCTGTATCCCAGGAGTATTTTTCAGACCTGTTCAGCAAAGGCAATAAGTAATTTATGTTTTCTTTCCACTGACGCTTGTAGCCCTGTATCTCAGTAAATCAGGTGTTGCCATCACTTGTTGCGGGCTGCAGGCTTTGTGCTAAGGCAGCAGCACAGGGCTTGGGACCTGCCAGGCTTGCTCTGGGCTGGCCTTGGTCTGCCCCCGGCTCCCTTTGAGCTTGCTTACTTCTAGGAACAGTTGTCTAATGGCCAAGTGATTCCTACCTATGTTGTTTTAGCTTTTGCCTAGATTTGTACTATATTTGTAACTAAGAGATAGCGATAGTAAGTCCTTATTCTGTGTAGAGGGTGCTGCTGTGGCCCTAGGATAAAACTGCAGCATAGGGGAGTACAGGAGTGGGATGGAAGTGGAATCCTTGACAGCAAAGGCGCGGGATGATAAGGAAGGCTCCAGGGCTGTAAACAGGGACTTGGTATCAAGGTCAGTTACTGGTTGTCCTGGTTTCGGCTGGGACAGAGTTAATTTTCTTCTTAGTAGCTGCTACAGTGCTGTGTTTTGGATTTAGTGTGAGAATAATGTTGATAACACTCTGATGTTTTAGTTGTTGCTAAGTAGTGCTTGTCTTAAGCCAAGGACTTTTCAGTTTCCCATGCTCTGCCAGTAAGCAGGTGTGCAAGAAGCTGGGAGGGAGCATAGCCGGGGCAGCTGACCTGAACTAGCCAAAGGGGTATTCCATACCATGGAACGTCATGCCCAGTATATAAACAGGGGGAGTTGGCCGGGAGGCGCGGATCATGGCTCGGGAACTAACTAGGCATCGGTCAGCGGGTGGTGAGCAATTGCATTGTGCATCACTGGTGGGTTTTTTTGTTTGTTTGTTTGTTTGTTTGTTTTTCCCTTCCTCCCCCTCCTTTTTTTGTTATATTCTTTTTCATTACTATTATTATTATTATTATATTTCATTATTACTATTGTTAGTATTATATTTTACTTTAGTTATTAAACTGTTCTTATCTCAACCCACGAGTTTTACTTTTTTTTTTCCCCTCTTTCCTCCTCCTCACCCCACTGGGAGGGGGAAGGGGGAAGCAGCTGTGTGGTGCTTAGTTGCTGGCTGGGGTTAAACCACGACACTGGTCATTAAAGGAATGCAACCTTGGGAGCTGGGTAAAATCACTTTATGAGTAACAAAGACAGCAAAGAAAAAGTACACAGCATATGTAAAACTTAGCATATATAGTGAATTTGGATGGGGAATGGAGTTGCAAAACAATGGAGAAAGAGCAATTTATGTAGCATGTTCACAAACCTAAAAATTACCCCTAGTGCTTCCTGGAGAGAAGAGGAAGAAATTATCACCATTGGTATTATATGTCTTGCAGCAGAGGACTCAAGGTGCTGCCAACTCACAGCAATGCCCCCCCCCCCATCTAAAGCCATTAACCTTGGGACCCCCCAGGGCAGTGGAAAGGTGAGCATAACACCAGGGAAAGGGTCAGACACCAGAAAGTTTGTGTATATGTCATTTTACCTGCCTGTAATTTGAGCTGCAAGTGTTAGTATGGAACTAAACTACTAATAATTCTTTGATTAGACTTTTACAACTTCATTAAGAAAAAAAAAAAACCTTCATATACGATATGTTTTTGCCCATAGTAAGAGTGTAACAGCTTGGTGGGAGTTCAGACAACCTACTTTGTAACTTGGTTGCAACAAATTGGTAATTAGCCTCTCATAAATAAAAACATGACATTTTGTACTCTCATTAATTAAGGAAAAGTCTTCCTGAATCTGAAGGCAACCTGAATGCAGTGGTCCCTAGTTGTGATCATAAGTTTTAAGATGAACATAATCTTCTTAGGAAGCATCTTTAGGTACGGTAATTTTGTATTTCTTGAGGATCTTTAATTTCCTGCATTAGCTTTGAAACTTGCAATTCATTGGTTATATTCATTGAACATCTTTGGCTTGTTTAGTTCTAGCAGCAGTTGTCTAATGACCAGGTGATTCTTACCTATTCTGTTTTAGCTTTTGCTTAGATTTGTGCAAGTGTAGGAACGTTGGTAGGTTTGTGAACTCTATCTCTGCTCTATCAGTTTTCTGACAGGTAATTTATACATAGATCACTGGTTGTTGGTCACAGTGGTCACTGGTTGTAGCCTCAGTTTTGGCACATACCACTTTAATGTGTTAACCTTTCTCCTAAACATTTATTTTCTTTCACAGAATTTATATTTTTTGTTCATCTAACATTCACCCCAGGTGTTTGGGCTCTTTCGATAATGATTCAATGGTTGTGTTATCATCACATTCTTCTACTGATTTGTCTTTGTTTTCCTTCTCACCTGTCTAAATAAAAATACAATCTAGGTACAGCTTAGTACCTCTTTGCTGTTAAGATGTTGTATTTCATTATGAAAAGCATTAGGAAATAAAGCACCCTTGAATTGAAGGGCCTGTTTGCCCAAGGCAGTACTGAATGTACACAGATCTCTGCTCCATTTCACCAAAGTAACTACGAGAATTTTCATGATGCATCAAGTATAGAAAAGTAATTGTTGCCACCTATATCTCAAAAAATTTCCTCTGTTGTAAGCGATGTTCTTTCTACATGCCTATATTTCATTATGGGGTCTCTGTGGCTGACTGCAGGTGTTGTACACCCACTCTCTTAGCTCTGCTGTGTGAGCTCTCCTCACGTACTCACCATCTCCATCTTCTTTATTCTTCTTCCTGGAGTGAGAATAACTGGTTTAAAAACAAGAGTCAAGGGATGGCTAAGTTCTTTTAGCTTCGCTCTGTACTCTGCTAAGAACTGTCCCATTCCACCTCATCCATTCTCAAATTGTTCCTCTTTTTTATGGTTCTCTGTTTCTCCACTGATGGGACCTAGGACCTGAAAGCTTTTTAACCCCAAATCAGGTACCACCAAGAAATTATATCTATTCTGATTTACTTGTTACTGTGTTACTTTTACTACAATTGGTGTTGCAGACAACATCTCTGTTTTTGCATTTATGTCCAGATTAAAAATTAATAGGTTTGCATTTGTCAAACTGCATGCTCATTAATTTTCTTCTGTAGCATTGTCCATTGATCTTATGAATAATGCCTCTGTAGCAACAGCACTGTGATTATCATCTTTGTCTAGTCTCTGTGCTATGCTTTTATTTGCAAATTCTTGCAAGATATGAAATCCACTGCAATTCTCATATTGTTCTTCAAGTACCCATTGCTTCTTTTCATAGCTGTATTTGTTACATTATAGGAAGTTCTATTGTATTGATGAAATTTATCTCTGAGATCTACACAATTCCTGCTGCAGGTTTCTCTTCTATTATTCTTGGATATTCTGTATTTCAATTTTATGAGGACACTTTTATTCATCAATCTGGATTGTGTAATTTTGTTTGCTCTGCAAACTCCACTTGTTCTTTCAAGTTCCTTCCAGTAGTTTTATTCAAGCATTTTTGCCAGGGTTCCAGCCAGAAATCAGTTCTCTGTCAGCACACATCCTTTTAAAATGGTAAGGCTGCTTTCTCATCCAGAGATAATTCATCATTTTTCTTGGCCTTTATGTTCTTATCACTCACACGCTTCACTTTTGCAGAGGTCAGTACTCCTCAAATTTCTGCTATAGAGTTTTATAATTCATTTTCCCTGCTTTGGTCAACTGGAAATTATAAAACACAGCAGGTATTTCAAAATATCTGTTATCTTTTATGAGGGAGTGGGTTATGGAGCCATGCATCAGGCTAAGGGCGGGTGGACTTCAGCACCGTGTGACAGACGCTGTAAGGCAGCAGATGAGGATGAAGGAAGCCTGAAGCACATAGTGTCAGGGGAGCTGGGTTTGGGTATCGAATATAGTACTGTCAGTCTTGAGAGGTGAAGGGAATTGGCATGCAGAAGGGAGTGGAAGAGGATCAGGACAAGGGGGCAATTGTCTCTGGAGGGTGGTGCGTGTTTCCTCTGCTGTGTTCAACCTGCAGTGGAGTTAAACATCATCACCATACAGTAAATAAGAACCATATTATTAACCCGAGGGTCAGTACTAAGAGAGATTGCCATCACTGATCCAGAAGCCCAGGGAATCTATTCCATTCATTTTATAAAACAGGAACTGATCAGGTCCCAGGTTTGTTGTTTTTTTCTTCCTAAGATCCAGTGCCTAAGACTTAACTGCATTTTGATTGTTTACAGGGTAGTTCTCTACAGTGAATCCATCAGGCTTTCAATGCACTTTGTCTTTCACTGCAGTTCGGTTCATGTCTACACAAGTAGGCTTAAGCAGTTACAATTCCCGTGCTAGGGCTGTGGGCGAATGACTGGGCTGCTGGGTAGACCTTGGCCAAAGCTGTGCAAGCTGAACAGGGTCTGGAAAATGGCTGGACATGATGTGGGAAATCGTAGAACGTAAAAAGCTATGAGAATCTGACAAAAGTTGCAGACAGCACTATGGGGAATAGCCTGATCTCAGGTGATTAAGGCAGAATTGTATGAGAAACAGCCAAAGTCCACAGGTAATTGGACTGGTGCATTAGAGACCTTTAGGGGTGCAGAGTCTCGCAAGGCCAACAGCACCCAGATAACCTTACAAATAACACCATATAAGATAGATTTATGATAATCTCACTCATTTTGCCTTCATGTAACAGATGCTAGAAAGTCTCATAATCTGTCTCAGTCCTTACCAGTACTACATGGCGTGTTTATTCAGTAGTGTTTTACTTTGAATCAGAAGTGCAGTTTAGAGGAGAGCCTCCTGATCATTCCCAGTGACTGGGCCATTACTTACAGTAAGCAGAGATCATGGGGCATGAACTGGACTCCTCTCCTACGAAACTAAACCAAAGTTGGGCTTCAGGAATGCTCTCTGACTTCTAATGGGAACTCAGTTTATGCAACCAGGCTACAACTAGCAGGAAGCAAAACCCACTGAAGAGCTAGAGAAGGGGTAGTGCTGTCATCCTAAATATAAGTAGTGTGGATGTCGGGTCCACAGCACTGACCATTTTGCTGTGCAGTTGGGCTGTGCTGCTTGCTAATGAAGACTTAACAAAGGTGTTGTCCAACTTCACGTGCTCCTGGAAGAGCGCGTTCATCCGTACTGCACTTTGAAAGCTGTATTACCTGCCAGTAGGTGTATGTAACCTTCTGTATCGACAACTGTCTCCCCAACAGTGTGAGTGACGTCTGTTGTTTTGCTTGTTAGATGCCTGATACCTGACATACGATTAAATGTAAGGCTACATTCAGTCCTAAAATACTCGGTCATATTCACTGGCTTTGGGAAGCAAAGCTTGGTACAGTGCTCACATGGTCTATGAGTTCTTACTCTTCCATATTTTTCCTGAAGTGATTTAGGTTTCCTTCTATCAACACACACACTTGCAATAAAACAAGCATTTTTCTGACATTTTACTCTGTTGTAGGAAGAGGTACTCTGTGAAAATTCAGTTTTTAACCCCATGTGTTCCACAAGAAAAAGCATCATTGGATATCCTCAGGAAGAAATGTTAAAGATCTCACGGCCCTAGCCTGGTGTTTCTAACAGCTATAGAAATGACTGCTGAATAGTGACAGAAAACATGTGCTGAACTTAGGAGGAAGGTTATAAAATGATGTGTTTTAAGAATTCCTGAGTTTGTTGAGAAAATAAAAGAGAAATATCGTTACCGTTGTTACCACCATACAAGCATATACCTAACTTTCTGTAAGACAGGTCTGCGTTATAAAATCATGTTACTGATGTCTTAGCTGTGCAAAATGCTCATCAAAATAATGAGCCAAACATTATTTTTTACTTCTCTACATTTGGAAAAAAGATCCAATTTATATTTTTTACAAAGTTTGTTTGTGGTCTCCTGAAAGACAACTTTTGGGGCTTTCTGGTGGTTTTTTTTAAGAATCTTAAAGAAGCAATATGAAAGAAACTTTCAGCAATTACTAGGATGTCACTTTATAACTATTAAAACTTAATTCTGTTGAAATACTTCATGTCAAATTATTCCAGAAGCTGCAATCAAATGTTTTTTTCCAGAAAACTGAAAAGTACTGTAACATCTCATGATAGACTGTTGTATTATGCTCTGGTTCTTAGGGACATTTCAGTGAGATTTCAGTGATAAGCTAAAATGCCAAAGATACTTTAATTGTAAAGATAAAAATGCTCTACCATCTGTGCTCCCTATCTTAATTTTGAGTTTTTAGTTGAAAACAATTATGTCAATTTTCAACTTTTTAAAATAAAATCATGGATCACATTTATTGAGTTATGATTTTATCATCATCTGCAAAACGCTGATTTATCATGGAGTTAGATATAGGGCTCTCAAGCTAAAGGATGTAACCATTGTGTATTCTGTGAAAAATCAGAAAGTCCTTGGGGCTGGATCTTCTGCTGTAGATAAAAAGAACTATATGCGGATTCTTTGAAGCATAGCATCGTGCAAATATTTTTGATGTCAAGCAATGGTGTAAATTAGGCAAGGCTAAAATAAGTGAAATTAATGCAGAATTAAATAAGCTAGGTAAATAAGAATTGTAATCTATTGTTACAGTTCTTATGTCTTAGAAATCTAAATGTTCATAAAGTATTATTTTAGTATGTACTAAAAAGCTATTGGCTCCTTAGCCAATTTTAAGCAAATTAGTTTACTTCTTTCTCTGTGATTATGTTTTCCATCTATAAAATGCGGGTATACATAAATATTTTCTTCAAAATTACATTTCTCAAAACATTTTTGAAGACTGAGTTTTCAACTCATTTCTTCAGCATTACTTATTGCTATCTTGTGTAGTAATGACATAAATTTTTCATTATGTTGTCATAGCCAATGCCATTAACATGATCACTATTTTATATCTTTGCTTTTTATGCGGAGGTAACTACTATGAGTGTGTATTACAATTTACATTCACTATCTGAAAGCCTTGTATAAGAAAGTGGATTGACGTTTCAGAACATTACTCTAACATAAAGTAGGATTATTAGGCTTATTTTATAGCTGGAAAATTGGGACCCAAAGATTGTCAAGATAAATCTAGGTGAGGTGAGTCACCATCTTAACCAGTGTACTAGATTGCATAGGTACCATATATCTGAACTGGGACTGAAACTCAGACCTCATGTCTCAAATAGAAGTACTAGGGCATACTTTCCTTTAGCAATACTAAAATGTACAGCCTGCAGATATTCATTAAATAACTTAAAGACTTTAATAAACAATAGCATTTGTTAAAGTGCTCCAAAAAGGTTAAATGGATCTTTATTTTATTTTTTTGTGAACAGCCAAGATTCAGACAGATTAATGCAGCTTTTCCATTATGGATTTAATATTTCAGTACTCGCTTCTGGAGTATTTAGCATTTTTTCACTGTGCTGATTAAAATCTGTTGTAGATGATAATTATGCTGGTTTTATCATTCAAACACTCAAAATTGATTTTTAAATTTTTAAGTGGCTTGTACTAGACTTTTATTTCTCAAAGGGTTTAAAAGTCTGCTTATATTATGTCCTTTTTTCGTGTTCTCTGTAAATGCTAAATCAATGCAAAATTAGTTGATTCCCAGTTCTAAAAAAAAAACCCACCCTTTTTTCATAGGAGGAAGAGCTAAGGAAAAGTGGAGAAGCCAAATATGCGCACTTGAGTGATGAGCTTCACGTATTAATTGAAGTGTTTGCTCCACCTGGGGAGGCGTATTCTCGTATGAGTCATGCCTTGGAAGAAATAAAAAAATTCCTCGTTCCTGTAAGTGGCTTATAGCATTCTTCTGTGACTGGTTATCGTTTTGCTGCATTGAGTTTGTGCCTTCTTTAAGCACCTTTAGCTCAAGGGGAAAAAAAAAAAGTTCTGTTGAACATTCATCTTTCATTCTTCTGTCTCAGGGAGATGCCAAACAGGCCATTAATTGTCACAGTTGATCCCCTGATATATTTTCTAGATGTTTATTATTCCCATTTGTCATTGTTTTTTGCTTTCCTTTCTTGGTTTTTGGAGGGAGTGGTGGATTACTTTTTTTTCTGGTTGCAAGCATTAGTCATTAGTATGTGAGTACACTTTCAAGATTTTTGAATATTTAAGTCTGTAAAAAGATTTTTGTGTATGTAATGATTTATCTAAATATCTTGCTAATGAAGTTAATGAATTTCTTGTGGATCAAACAGCATAAGCAAAATTTCTGTTCAGACATTTCTGTTCAGACAGCTCGTCATGACTCAGACCACAGTTTAGCAATCCTCCATCAGCTAGGAGAGCGCAGAAACATATTCTAGAGCTGGGAACCTTTTCAGTTCGATTTATACTAAAAATATCACTTTCTGAAATATTTACCTTTTTGTCTATTGATTTTCCATCAAACTCTCTGAAATTTATTTTCTCCACATTTATACAGTATTCCATGATATTTTCATACTTAAAATTTGTCCTAGAATTTAAGCATATGCATACTAAATACTAAGTAAAGGTTGCTTTGTGTAGTGCTAGAATTACGTGAGTTGTCGTCTGAGGTCTATCCTGAGACTATTTAGCACTCTAAATATGTTCAGAACTTGCGTTCCTTAAAACAAATGTAATGGGACCTTGTTTCTTTTTGTGATAAAAAAATGAAATGCAATAACTGTTCATATCTCTTGATAATAACGGCGGGATTCAATGAATGCCTTTTTATTATGAGTAATACGAAGCCGAGATAAGAGATGTTCAGGTGAGGCTTACGCGCATTTGCACAGCAGAACTTAAACGTTTTATTTGGTGGGGGCTTCTTGGCGGGGGAAAAGGAGAATACATTACAAGTGCAATATTTAAGTACAGTATTTAAAATGTTCAGATCTTTTAGAGCAGCTAAACATTTTTTTAAGAATACAGAATAAGTAACTTAACATTGTTAAAAATAAACAGCTGGATATTTGTTTTAAATAATAAAGTGTATTGGCACCAGGTGAGTGCCCATAAATGAGCTACATTTTAAACAAGTTGATTCTATCTTTCTGATTCTCCCTTTCCATCCCCTTATTATGCTTCCAGTTTGGGAACACTGGTAGTAAAATACTATTTCAAATTCTGGGAAATAATCGTGAGACAAGAAAGCATTTTTTTCGTGATTTCTGGCTCTGTGTTGAATATACAATACGAGGGACAAATTAGGTCAGTGTCGTAATGCTGGCAACATAGCGTGGAATGACATTTTGGCTTCAAGCTAATGGTGAAGGTCTGCCAAGCCATAACACTGAAAGAAAATTTATAGTTAAGTAACATGTTCCTGAAAAGTCTGGAGTGTTATAGCTAAAAATGGTAACAGGGCCAATTACAAAGATTACCAGTCTCTGTCCTTTGAATAACCGTATTTCCGGTTGTTCGTGACTTTGCCAAACTTTAATTTGTTTCTGTAAGAGGTTCCTGTTTAAAGTTATCTTTGTATGTCCTCTTCATTCTGGAAGAGAGCTTCTGCATTATAGCACGACACAGTGATGATGGTACCTGTTCCTACAGCGCCTGGATTTTTAACATCCATTACCTATTCTGTTCAGCCTGAGAAAATCTGTTCTGGGTGAATAAGGGAGAGAGGGCAATGTGCGATGAGAGTGGTGTTAAAATTTGTGGCATGTTGCTGTTGTAAATATTCAGCATCTGCGCAAGCGTATATTTTGTGTGACACATTATTTATTGATAAGGATTATATGTATTTTCCAACACAAGTATAATAGCTCTACTGGAGGAAATATAAAAACAGGTTCTTTGTTACAAAATTTTGAACTTGGTTGGCAGCAGCAATAATCACTCCAAACAAGTAACAATTGTACTTTATGACTTGTTTGTTAGTTTTATCCCCTCTGCTTCATTTCAGATTTACAACAATTTACAAAGCAATTATTAACTGGCTGGTTACAACGTGTGTCAAGGGGTTTACACTCAAAAAGCTTGCACTAGATAATTTCCTTTCTGTTCCCTATTTAACAGCATCTCTTGAATTTGTTTTATGATGTTTTGTTGTTTATAAGACCTAATTTATTGCAGCAGTGAATACTAGAATTACATGACAGGGTTGAAAGCAGTAGAATCTAACAGTTTTATTTATACCAAATCAAGGATGTAATAAACTATTCAAATGAGTTTCACATTGCTTATGAATTTTGTGAAGTTTAAGTGAAATATTGCCCTCAGAAATTACACTGATTCTGTCTGTAAGATGGAAGAGTGTTTTTATACTTTATCCGTAAGTTTTAATGAGACTGAATTTTAAAATAAATGCCTAGAAAACGTAATAGAAAAAGAGAAAAATGTAGAGGAAAAAAACCAATGAACGTTTATTAACTGAAGCAAAGTTTTAATGAACAAGTACTTTTGATTTAAATGTGATTACTTCATTTTCACCTTCGACCTTGCCCAAGAATAGTATCAAAATTTTTACTAGTGAAGATTTCACCTCCAAGTGAGAAGTAGAAACTAAGTACCGCTATTTACTCTGGTTGTTCCACATGTTAATACATTTCAAAGCTGCAGGCAGCCCGGCCTCAGGTGGTGCGCTGGGATCCCTCCAACAGGCGTTTAAATGAACGATTGAACCCCAAATGTCTGCAGCCTTCGGTAGCTTGCCGACTGACATGCTTTTAAAGCCAAGCTGCTTCATTTACTGTCTGCTGCTTCCATTTTGCAAATGGCTTGACGTCTGCATGGGAGCTGCTGTCGGGGTGTTCCTAACTGGTAGATAAAATTTATTTTGTAACTGACTTTGCTAGATCTTTTGTAGGTTTTATGCAAAACGTTGGCTTTTTTTCGGGGTGGGTCATATATCCAATTACTAGCTAGATATTGTGCTCCGTTTTAGTTTGATGTTTACTCTCAATAAGAAAATTTGAATATAATCGAAATACGACAGATCAAAAGACCCATGATTAAGTAAATAGGATTAATACCTCAGTTTTGAAACACAACTGCCTGTTCCATTGGGTTTTTTTGGCAACCTAGTAAAAATAAAAACCAGAATGTGCTCCCCCAAGTTGAGGTTTTAGGGTAAAGATCAAATTTGGAACTGATGTTAACATAAAGTAAGTTATCCAGTATTAGCTATGTGGAAAGTACAAACAGCAGGAATGCTCAGGAGGAGGACGTGTTTTGCAGATTCACCTCTGTGGCCAACACAGATTTCATAAAATCCATAGGTATCTGACTGCCAGGTACTTCTGACCCCAAACTGCCAGGGACCTAGGTCTGGGTGAGGAACCTAAGGCTGATGTTATGTCTCAGTGCCTCAGAATGGGATGCAGGGTCAGTGAACTAGAAGGGGAGATGTTTAAAATGGCCAATATGGGGGGGAAATAGCTTAGAAGCTTTTCAAGCTCTGCTGATTTTAAAAGGTTCATAGCTATTAAATGCTGTGAAACTTTCTTCACCATTAATGAGCAATGAAATGCTACATCATTCTTATCAGATATGACTATGTCATTCTGATTTACATTCAAATGTACAAATATATTTTCTGAACAAGCTATTATTTCCATGTAGTAAGGAGCTATACCATCTTTAGGAGTTCTGTGCTTCCTAACACATGTAAAATCTTTTTCTGATAACCATTTTTATCCCTTTAAGCAGAGCATTTTTATTTGACATGGTTAGCATCCTTTGGGACAAGGAGAGAAGCAGATACTGATCATTCATTTTATGTGCGAGTGCTCTGTAATAGGGAGCTATTATGTAGACGGCAGGTTGCAGCTGTGGTGACATGACCACTTTACAAAGATTGTTTACAACTGTGCAGTCAGATGATCAAAAATTGAACCAATTACCACTTTAAGAGCTGCTGTTCAACTTATGTGCATACATTTTCCTAGCCACTTGAATCTGCTTTAAATTGAGGCGTATTGGCACCACTCAAGGGGTGAGAATAAACACATGGTCATTTAATGCAGTCCAGTTGATAGACAATTGCTCATGATCATCTGCCTGTATACCTTAGTAGTTTCTGCGGTTGTTTATCAGATCAGATCAGATTCCTTTATTAGGAGTTAGTGTGATGAGGCAGTAAGTGAATGCAGGTTTTTATGTTGTTGTTGTTGTGAATTCAGGCTTTCTTGTAGATGCCTAAATCTCTTATTGAGTAGTTAACTTCAATCTTTTTATCTCACCTTGCTCCATACCATTGATTAAAATAATTTTCTTAGCAATCATTTAAGAAGAGTAAGCGTTCTTACTGATCCAGCTTCCAGCAGCAGCTCTTCAGTCTCCCTAACTAAAGATGGAAAATTATTCAGGAAAAAGAGCCTTTCGGTGAAATACAAAGTTGCTAATTTCATGCTGGAAGTTATTCATACCGGAAGTATGTATGAAAAAATTGAGATTTGGGGGGAATTGAAAACAAACTTCGATACCAGTTTGTTTCAGTGGGAACAATTAAATAATCTCAAAGTAGAGTGTAATCCCTTGAAGGTCTTTCTCTAGCTAATGTTTCAAAAAAAATTGTTTTACTTTAAACATACATTTACTGTATATATAGTAACTCATATATACTACAGACCAAAGTTACTAATGATCTGTTATGCCATGTTGTGCTGGCTATAATTTAGTATATATATCACACAGTAACAATTTTTTGTAAAAATAGAGTTTTGACTGGTTTATAACAAGTATATGTAGGTATATGACATTTATTTTGCACATTTTTATTAGCCATCTGAATTTCTTCTGTGCTACAGTGTAATATGAAATCTCTATTTACATACCATTTCACACTCCATGGTTTTCTAATCTTACTTTTGTTTCTAAATAAGCTATGGGGGGGGGGGAGGGGGGCGTTCAGTCTTTTTTTCCTCTTTCAAAGAACCTGAACGGGCAAAATACTTCCCTAATTATCACGGTGAGCAGCAGCACAGCTCCATCTCTAAAAGAGACGTCTTTTATACCTGTCAAAGTAAATAATTTATATTTGCACATTCGGCAAAGATACTTGCAGTAATAAATAATTATTGCAGTAATCATTTTAAAAGTGTGATAAGGAAATTATTTGAGCAGCTGTTTCAGTTGTGCTGGGTTCTGCTTTTCCCAGCGTGCAACATCTCTGGCAATTTCACACACGAGTTTTGATAGTCAAGGAGAAAAAAATCAGAGATTCTGTCAAGGCCTAAAATGTTATAGCGCTTTACCTCTTCACAGCATTTTTCCTAAACATTACTTATCAAATTAAATTATTATAAATATGTTCAAACACAAGTGTACTCAAGGGAGTTATCATAAACTTGTGGACAGTGGTTCTTGACGTTTTACAGACTCTGGAGTTTTTCTTAACCACGATATTGGCCGATTGAGCAGCAGAACTTGCGTAGTTTAAATCACTCATTTTAAGTTTGAAGAAAATATCCCTAAAGGTATCCCTCCAAGTGAAGGTTTGGGGGTGGAGACGTACACTAAAATGGCCTTTTTAATTGAAAATTAAACTCTAGTATTTCTCAACTGACTGAATTTTTATGTACTTACTGATATGCAGTATAGACTACTGGTTCTTTCTGCTGTGAAACTATAAAATGGATAGCAACACAAAGAGCACATCATTCCTCAAATGTCTTTAAATTTGTGTCGTGACAAGTGGGTTGCCTGTTGGCATGCCAGACCAACAAGTATCTTTTGCCTAGGCTTAGCTCCCCAGCTGCTTTAAGGTGGTATAGCTACTTCACAGCCTCACATGTGCTTTAAGGGTTGACACTCCCACTCTGAGTGGATTAAGACCTGTTTAGATATGCCAGAGACATATTTAGTCTGTGAAAGCAATCCCTTGGTGATCTCTCTCTGACACACAAAGGAATCAATATGAAAGGCACAGCCTTATTAGCAGAGCCAGCCCTTTGTTTTGCCTTTCAGATTAACTGGAGCCATTAACCTGATCGGGGATTTTACACTGACGATTAATCTGAGCATACTGTTGAGACATGGCTGTAGTTTAAAGAAATATTTACGACTTGCTTGGTGAGTCTTTATTCATCAGCAGTTTTATAGGCTTGTCTTGCTGCTTCCTCTTGCTGGGGTGTAGGGTTTTCACCAGTGGCAGATGAGAAGCAGTTATTTGGGTGTAGGTATAAAATTCATGCAGAGAAATTTGAAACCTACAGTACTGCTCCTGGTTTCTTAATAGCAGGTCTGTAATATGTAGCAAGAAGTTGGCTCTGGTATTGCACATTAGACTCTACAGACTCGTTTGCCTCAGAGGGACCACCAGACCCTCCTATACATCTGGCATTTCATTTAAGAGCTCTGTGTGTGAGTACAGATTTGGCCAATCATCTCATCAATAAAGGCTGGGTATTTGACCCAGTGAAGAGGCTGTAACTTCATGGTCTGAAAACAAAATTCCATGTGGTTCTATATAAAAGTAGTCATGAAAAGTATATCTAAAATAATTGTTTTTCATGCAAAGAATTACTTCATAATGATGAAAAAAAAAAAGATGTGCAAGATGTTGTTATGTGTTTCCATCATATATACTAGTCTCTTTTTTTTTTCCTAGCCATCAATATGAGGAAGGAAAAGGACAATATTGGGGTTATAAACATAAGACTGAAAGCAAGGAGATAAGAGTTATTTATTTTGGCTCTTTCAAGGAATTGGTTTGTGGCTTAGCCAGGTTACTTTATCTCTGTTTCACTTATTTCAGCAAAATGACAGTGGGATTTTTGAGGTTTAATTCATTTGTGGAGGTAGACTCAAGTAACAGATTTCTTTTCCTGCTTTAATTCAAATTGAAAAGCATACTGCAAATAATACCCAGGCAGTGTGTTGGGGCTTGGGGTTTGTTTTGGATTTTTGTTTCTTTGTTTGTTTTTAAAAGAAGGGGAAAAGAGAAGGTTTTGGTGGCATTTTCAAACTTTATATCTATTTTTTTTAATGTAGCAAAGGTCAGTGTAGCCAATTCTGAGGATGCCGAGTTATGCTCGCTGAGGAAGGCATAAAAGAAAAAGCACAAATACAGAGTAATCTTCCTCTGTTGTGTTCTTTCAGCTTCCAGCAGTCAAAAATTGAATCTTTTCAAGGCTGTATCCAGACCATCTTGCCTTATACCCTGTGGTAGATTTTTCTTCTGTTTCCTGAGTTCGTCAAATGCTTTTTTGAACCTTAGTTAAGTTTTTGGCCTCAGAAAAACATCAGGTGGCAATGAGTTTGACAGTTCAATTATGCACTGTGTGTAAAAACAAAAACAAAAACCCAAAAGCCCACTTCCTCTTGTTTGTTTTAAAGCAGCTGCTTAACACTTTATGAGTGCCCTCATCTTCATGCATGGTTAAAAGCAATGAATAATCTTACACCAATCCTCACTCTTACATTGCTCTGGATTTGTTTCTTTTCTGAGCTCCCCATCTTTTCTTGTACAGAAGTGGAGGTGGCTCTGATTATCCGTGTGACATACCTCTGGCTATCCTTTCCATGTCTTTCTGTGTCTTCCTTAGCTTACCCCTTTTTTTTGTTGTTGTTGGGATGGGATGGCTAGGATGGCACACAGTAGCCTCATCTCAGTAGTCAAGAAGCAGTAGACTAATGAAATGGATCTTCTGTTACTTTATGGTTTAGTGTCAGGTTTTTTTTCTAGTACTATCGACCATTCTTCCCGCTTGCACTGATTTGATGTTTTCCAAATGGCATTTGTGAAAAATCCAGGGCATCTTTCTTAAATGATAATAACTGATTTAGAGCTATTTACTTTCAGTATTTTAATGTTTATCAATACTTAAGTTTAATTATTTTCATGTGCATTATTTTGCATTTATCAACACAATTTTTTTCTGACAGTTTTATTTCTAATAATTGAGTATAATGAGATCTTTCAGCAATTCTTTGCAGTAACCTTCAGATTTTATTGCCCTGAATAACTTTAAATGAAATGCTGTCACTTCACTATTCAGATGTTTTTATATAGTTTATAAATACGATAAGCAAAACAGATTTTTGAATCACTCAATAAACTCTTCCTCTCAGAGAACAGAAAATTATAAAAACAGCCCAGCTATT
Source organism: Gymnogyps californianus (assembly GCF_018139145.2). NCBI lineage: Eukaryota > Metazoa > Chordata > Aves > Accipitriformes > Cathartidae > Gymnogyps > Gymnogyps californianus. The sequence goes on from NC_059473.1 coordinate 99,431,777, forward strand.
CTTAATATTCTTTCTCCTATAACCAAAGAGAGAATTATTAATCAACAAGGTGCTCTCTCTTACCTTTTGACAACTTTTGGAGTGGCTGATGAAAGTTTTGATCTCCATCCATGGAGATCTTTAAAAATGGATGTCTCATTTGCCCTGTGCCATGCCATATGACATAAACCTGTTTAGAAATTATCTGTATGAAGGATAAAGGTACATTCAACCACAGAATGGACTTCTACAAGACCAGTGACAACAGACCGAATACATTCTGCATGTCCAAACACAAGAAGGTTTCAGTAACTAAAGAATATGTATTTGTATATATTTCTGATGTTTTGAGAGGTTTGAAGTGTCCTAATGGCAAGGAATAATATGGCAAAACTTCATTGGCATGAGAGATTTTTAAAAGAAAAAATAAATTCAAATATCAAGTTGAAAAGAAAAGATTGTTGGTTGACTATGAAAACAACTCTCTACAGAAAAAAAAATAACTTTAATATGGTTTTGGTTCAGCCTCAGTGGTGAAGGGATGGCAAGAACTTATAAACAATCACTGTATAAAAATCAGGAAAAGATGCAGAAGACAGATTAATAGCAATTAAATTGTAAAATAAAAATTCCATATTTAATTGAATAATTGTGAAGGAAATATGTGGCCAGCAATGCAGTGATAATACAAATGAGTTCAAGGAACATTAGAAATAAAAGGAATCCTAAGAAAGATACAGACTTCAATCCCTGGAGATGGTAACTTTATCAATAACATTAATGATGCAGAAAAAGCAGAATGTTTCCATAAATACCAGTTGCGTAGCTGGAAAAATATAGGATGGTGTAGTTGTATCTGACCGAAATGATGCAATATTTTGCAGTTACTAGCACAGTAATGTTAATTTTAAGAAAGCCTGTTTAGAAAGAAGTCAGGAAACTGGAGAAGAGGTCATAGTGTGCTGGTCTGAGAGCAGTTGAAGGCTGATTTCTAATGACTTTGTGTCTTGTGTTTGGATTTGGGGGGGGGGTCAGGTAGGGGGTGTGTTCTCTGTATGAAACTTTTATGTGTTCCAGACATTCACAACTTCATTCATTTGTAGGGGTTTTTGGTTGACCTTATGTGGGCATTTGCTCTTCAGTAGGGCACTAACAGTATCTTCCTCACCCTTCTGGATGAGCACTTTCATGAAACTGGGAAAGATTGACTGTTTTAGGAGTATGGAACATCTGTCAGATACAGCTGGAGTTGACCAGTGAGTCAAAAGTTAATTGGGTTGGAATAACAAGCAGTGGAATAGAAATGTGGCCAGTGAAAGAAAAACTTGTGGTAGCAGCGTGACTATGTGCTGATTATGCTGTGACCAGCCTGACACCAGTCCTTCACTGAATAGCTGGGAAATATTGCAACTTACTAAAAAATTGAGAAAGGAATCTAATCACTGCTTTAATGTTTTTATGGCTTGATAAAAATACATTTGTCAACAAATCTGATTTCATATTCAATGAGGAAGTTTGTTGACAAAATTAATGGTGTTAGTGACACCTGATACTCCTGTAAAAATCTATCACTTGTATGATGTGACAGGGCTCAAAACTTCTTAATAAGAAAGTTTCCCTAAATAGGTGTGTCTGTAGCAATTTTCTTAAGGAGTTGGTATGTGAAACTTCTTTGTCTGTCAAACCTGGTTTGTGTATCAAATTTTGAAGATGGAGATTTGCATCTTGATATTAGATTATTTCATTTCAGCATATTGCTCTCTCAACGCAGCAGGTTCCTTTGGGTGAGACCTACAGAGGGGCACAGGGTGCAATACTTAGACCCTGTAGCAAAATCTGTAGCCATTAAGCGAGTGAAGAGACTTCTTGTGTGAGAGTGGTGCCTCAAAGTGCATCCCCAGCCATCAGCCCACTTACGTTAACATGCAAAAAATGCTGAGAATTAGGATGCATCTTATATCCTGCCTCCCTGCTAGGTTTAGACACTTTACTTCGGAAACATCAAGATGAGAGACATACCTCCAGATAAAGTAAGCGTGAAACTAGAAAAGGATTTTAATAAGAGAGGAATCATTCTCTGGAGCTGCCCATAGTCCATTGACTACAAAAGGAAACCATTGGTGACTTAGATTAAAACAAAATGAAACTCTCATAGGCACATAAGCCTTTTTTTAAAAGAAAGTCTATATGAAGCATAATCTTTCTGAAGAGACATATGATGATACTAGAGTCAAGTGATCAGTTTTGTTCGGAGCTGACTGGAGACCTTATGGAGAAAGAGGAGTGAGGCAGTCTGATACCCAAAGCTGTAAATAGGAGTCAGTTGGGAATAATGGGACAGAATCTCACTAGTGAATAGAGGCAGGAGCTCGTTCAGTGAGGAAGGCTGAGGATGGATGCAGAAGTCAACAAAAACATGCTCAAGAACAAATATCTCATATTTCCTATTTAAATGACTTGAGTACAATTACTGTCTACCTACCTACTTGCCATTTTCTCTCAGCTGTTTGAAGACTCTTTGATGCATGCAGTTTATTTTTACACTTTTTACTAACTAAACACGGAAAAAAATTGGAACTATCTCCTTTAGACATGCTAGAACAAGATTTGTGTCTGTTGGACACTAATTCAGCTTAAGCATAATTTTCATGGCTGCATAACTTGTGAATGACCCAGTGAGTAACAACTCAATTACCGCACTGTTGAAAATCAGAGTTTTTAGGGCCAGATTGGAGGAAGTGAGAAATTTTTGGAAGCAGACAGTGTGACAAGATGGGCAGGATCTCTGGCTATTTCTGATTAAGGTACATACTTACATTTCTGTTTATAATGGATACTTACCACAGAGCTAGCCTGAGCAGGACAGTACAAGAAGGAACTGAAAACAATGGAAAGTCCTGATTTTTCAGAATTTTCCTTTTGATTGTTTCTTCACTTTTATAAACTGTGTTAAAATTCAAAAGTAAGATATTGAACGGTAGTTGACCCTGGGCTCTTAATTAGGCTCTAAGATTAGGGTTAAATGAATAGGCATATACTGTCCCAGAATTGTCAGTGCGACAACTGGCAGGGAAACACAGGCAGAAGGTGATTTTTTCCAACCAGTGAGGGCTTCAAAACGTCATGGAGAACTTTGCAGAGAAAAAAAAAATACCACTTTTAGAGTGACAATTAATAGCTGTTCATTGTTTTCATTATTTGCTTTTTATCATTGTTACTTTTGAGGAAGTGAATAAATAATGCTTTGTTCTAAAGACACTATTTCTGAGTTGTTTTAATCTAATCACAAGTCCCTAGCCTGTAGGATTTCCTTAGGTGCCAAACACACATGGGCCACCAAGTTAAAACAGACAGGGAAAAGCAATCAAGAGGTGCAAAATAACAGTAATTACAGCATGTTCAGGAAACCAGAGCTGTTATCTCAGAGGGGCTAAGAAAATCCCCTCAATGTCAAAAAGGGCAATTGCATATGTAACATGGTGCTAAGTTACACAATAAACAGCTATAATCTCTGCCCAGTCATTATCCTTAAGCTGATCGGTTAAAAACTGGTGAAAGGAACCAATGCTAAATTAAACAAAGATTTTGCTCTGATTTTGATTGAGGTTTCTTTTCTGCCTGTAAACACATCAGAAAGACAGATGGTACCTTGGGTATTGGCTGGTCTACACTTTTTTGTGTATCTTGCTTTGAAAAGCACTTAATAGATTTACGTCAGTCTGTAAAGTGAACTGCATCCAGGGTAGGAGCTTGCATACCAAACTGAAAGCAGGTGCAGTTAGAGACAGAGGTGATAAAAAGCTCTGAAAAATATTTGTGCAATGGGAATCCTGACAGTCTGCTTCACTACCGCATCTTCAGTGTGGTACAGTGGGTGATTCATGTCATAAAATGGTATGAGTCCCTGATATGCTATTGCATACCTGCATGAGAATGTGGTTTTACCATCTCCATCTGTCTCCCAAACAGTGTGAATATGTTGCAGTATGTTTAAAGAGATCTCTATTTTAATTTGGTTAATCAGTCTTCACTCAGAGCTCAACTTTTTGCATGGGCAGAAATCGTATTTTCTGCTGGAATGCAAAAGCCCGTTTTGTTTTGTAGTGCAATCAAGTATTGCAATATCACTTAAAAAAATAATTTCTCCTGTGTCACATTTCAAACTAAACAGCTATCTGAGTCATATCCTTATTATTAAAATGGCAAACAAACAAAATCTGAATGTATTTTATTTTCTGCCAAACCCTAGCCTGTTTTTATGTAAATTAGTGTATCCAGGGGCCATAGCCGAAGGCTGTTTATACAGTATATCAATTAAATCTTGACTTGTACTTCAGCCCTTTAATCAATTCCGAGCTAGAAGTGGTTTTATGTAGTTTAAGGCCAGAGGGAACAGCGAATCTACATTGAGTTTGTGTATATTATTATAGTGTATGTATTGTGTTCCGTATAATGATATATATCACTATACTTATTAGAAAGTATATTACTATAATATAGTGTAGTCTATTATTATATCATGTTAGGCTGTTAGAGTTCATCCAGCTACCCTTATACCGAGACTACCAGATTCAGTTGTGCATCCTGCTCTCAGGTCATCCAGCTGCTCTGCACAACAAGTGCTCTGCTACTGCCTGGCACCCAGAGCAGGTAAGGAACACTACCTGAGTGAGAAGCTGAGCACTTTTGTTTGTGGAAAAATGAATCTTTCCAACCAGTCTGATCAGAGACTAAGAATCAGGAAGGGAGGGAGAATCACTTTTTGATAATAAACCTGGCAGTTTTCCTTCTGTGTACAGGAGTAAAGCATTATGTGATGCACCTGAGAGGTTCTCTCTACTGGCATAAACTGACCAGTGTCCTGTCTCAAAGGGTGGCAGGTTTTTGTGGCTCACGAGTGTTTCTAGGGAAAATAGTTATAAGGATAGGAAAGAAGGCATCTGCCCAGTATCGTATTGGGGTCAGAAAAGCTTCTTGACCCTTCTAAGTGACTTATGCACATCTTCTTTAGGCATATATTGATCATGATGGGAATAATCTTGGCAGTTCTCTGTCCTCAGAACTTGTGAAGAGGAAATCAAGGGAGAATTTATAGATTCATGGATTCTGAAACCAGGAAGTACAACTATTCCCTTCGAGTCCCTGCCCACACAGGGGATAGAATTTCCCCTAAAAACTGTACTAAGTATATGTTTCGGAAAGATAGCAAATCTCACTTCAAGTGCTCCAGATGATCTGGAGTTCATCATCTTCCTGCTAAGCTTTAGTTACCCTTACTGGTAGGAAATTATGTCTGTTTTCAAGGTTGGGATTTTTCACCCCTAAATTCAGTTTCCAGTCAGTAGTTCTGTGTCTTTTCCACATTAAAAGCACCTCCTCCTCTTTCCAGCTATTGGTTATCCCTTGGGGTCTCCAGAGAGAGTGTCAAAGAAATCAGATGTTTCCTCAAACCAGTTCTTCAGTAAACAGAATATTGTTGTTAAGCCTCATTTCATAAGGCTTTTTTTTTCTATTTGACTGCTCTATAATGTCAGCTCTTGAATCCTCACCCTGTAGTCAGAAGAGACATGTAGATCTGTGATAGTAATTTAGCCTTCACATTTTTACCACCCACTAGTTTACAAAGCAGTACCAAAAAAGATTTTATATAATTGTCCAAATTAGTAAGACTATTTAATAGATTGAGCCAGGAAGCGATTTCTGAGGACATTGCTCTGCATTTTGATTTCTCTCAAATAATAATAATTTAAAAATAACTATACCACAATACCAGTTTGCAAATCATTCAGTTTAATCCCTGCTAATTCCATCTCAGTTTTAAATCAAGACAGCAACTGATAAAAAGTTCAGCTGAGGCATTTGATCTGGAAATGATTGCATACAGCAGAAACAGTCTCACATCCTATTCTATTAGAGAGGTAAAACTTTCTATCCACATCAGGTGGGATGAATAAAACCTCAATTTTCATTGCAAATACAGAACTGAAACAAGTTACATGTCTCAGTGTTTTCTGTAACAATCTTTACAATTTCATCTAGAACCATAACTCTCTTTGACCTACTTTTCAGAGTGGGGTGGCGGAGAATTGAAGGGAATAATCATATTGTATTTCCAAATGCCTGTATGTTGCCCTTAATCGTACTGATCACTCTCATTTCACTGATATCTTTTGCTTCTGCTATCAGCCACCAACATTAAAAAAATACTTGTCCATCCTTCTTACTATCATTTTTGCGTTGTTTTTGTTCTGAAATAGGCATTTAACCTAAATAGCTTTATTGCCCAGTGCTACCTTTTTAATATCTATGGCATTTGGGTTATGTGGGCAGCCTGCAGGGTGTTCTTCAACAGCTCCCAGCTTTCTGGCTGCAGACTCACATTCCCAGACAGGTGTGCCAAGAACAACTCAAGTTTCAAAAAGGTGACGCTTTTAAAATGTTGAATGTACATAGTATTCCTGATACAAAATTACAAAAAACGTATCAAGGTCAGTGTGTACCTAGGCATCAGCTAATTTTTAAGTTGAGCCTGCACTGTCTGTCGGGATAGTTTCACTGCTGACTTGCTCTACATTGAACTCAGGATGTTCTTTAAGCAATTACAACCTAGCATGTTTTAGCAACATTATAGTTTTGTTTCAGTTGCATGTTATGATATCTAGCAGATATCCCCAAGATTAAGTCAGTCCCACTATACATTCTTTTCTTCCTATGTAGTAAGAGCAGAAGTTTAAGGAACATTTTGTTTTCTTGCACAGATGAAGTGGTCTGTAACACATGCACACCTATACTCCATCCTTTGCCTGAAGAAAGCTCTAACTTCTATTATCCGAGGGCCTGAATCTTCTCTTGTGAACATTGTCCTTGCAGTAAAGTACCATCTTCCTGTCTCCTCTTTCCCCACTAGACAGTGCTTAAAAAAAGAGATCTTTTCTACACTTTGTTTTGGGTACCATTACATACTGTGTGCCGGTTGCTAGATCCCACCAGTGACTCCTCTTTGAGATGGAGATCTCTGGAGATCGGACCACATATAAGGCATAAAAGAATGGAGAAAATAAAAATAACGGGATGAGAAAGTGAAAGGAAAACCAAGGGGAATAAAGAAAATTAAATTAATTTAAATGAATAAAAAACAAAACTAAAAAATTGATGAATAACAGTAGAAAGATACTATCTGTGGTTGCAGCACCTACGAAAAATTTAGGTGCCTTAAATTTTGTTTAAATTTTCAGGAAAAGTAGCTTTTAAATGAACTGTAGCATAAATATTTGTAATTATTTTAGTTATGAAAAATGAATTCTAAAGTCTATGAGAAAACAATACTTGTTTATATTGTTTATTTTTATACTTTTCATTTTAAGTGTGATGGAAGCATTTCATAGGAGGGCATATGCAACAACTGGTAAACTCCACATAAAAGTTACACATTGCCATTAATATATTAAGCCTTACATGTTCTTTATTTCAAAGAGAAATTATGATTAATTATTACAGCATGCTCACACTTTTGATGGAATATTAATAGCTTTAATTTCATTGAGATTGACAGACCAACTAGGGTCCAATTTCCCATTTGAATTTTTGCTCATTGCTATTAAAAAACTTATTTAAAATGTCACAAAGCCTGCAAAGATGTTGTGAGAAGGCCAGCATGAGAACATCACCTTTTCATGCATGTTGGTTGAGAAATAACTGGCTCTAAATGTAAAATTTCCAAATTAAAAATACAAAAAACAAAAAACAAAAAAACCCCCTGAAACTACAGACAGTAGTTGCCATATTTTCTTGAGCGAGGTCAGGGGTATTGGGGGGAGGGTTAGAACAGCAGGGATGGCGAAAAGTCAGGAATAAGCACAGCTGGCAGGAAAGATCAAACACACGACAGAAAATATCAGATGACTCAGAGAAAAAGGCACTAAATGGCATTTTTTAATATCTTTCCATAGAGATCAATATTAAATGGAATCAGATCGGTTTTACTCTAAAGAAAATACTGTAGTGAAGTCGCAGAGTACTTCATCAGAAATAAGATGGGAGTTTAGTCATTAACAAAGCTTTCAGGGGGACCAAAGTTAGTCATGTATACAAATATTTTATAGTTGGTGGGAGTTAGGAAATAAATCTGACTTTTATTCACCACAAAGCTAGTACCTAATTTTTTTTTTTTTTCAGCAATTTGTCTCATAATGTGTTAACTATCCAAAAATTAACATTTGTTCCTCTTGCAGTTAACATTTGAAACAGTATTACTAGAAGACTTGGATAAGGGACTGCTAATGGTTGTCCAAGAGTAGAAAACCATAAAAGCTCTGCTGAAAATATTTCTTTCTTGAAGAACGGTGTTAGCCATGTGGGCACGCATTTATATACAGAGCTGCACACACTCACACACCCAAATGCATTGGCTCCTACAAAACACAAACACAAAGTCACACGAGCTGGTCTGGGCTCTTCCCACTATTTTATGCTCCAAAACAAAAAGGTGGAGAGCCTGCAGACTTAGCCATTACAAATGCATTAACTCTTCTGAGGTAACATCATCATCAACTATCCACTCCAGAATACTTCTATTGATAATCTGGGCATACCTACATAAGATTAAGTACATACAGTTATGCATTTAAATGTCATCACTGTAATTATCTCAGCAGGGTAACAACAGAAAAATAATATAAAAAAATAATCACCAAGTTCATGGCCAAAATTTGCCCCAGGAAACACTAATAGTGGATCTGATATGTGAGCAGTTGTATGAGGACGGTAGGAAATGATGTAAGAATTTTTGCAAATTTAGCCATTGAGAAAGACTAGATCATTTCTTCTGGAGTGATGGAAAGTTTGCAAGTGAGAAGGCAGAATGTGGGGCGCTCAGAGCTATCAGGTTTTAGTGCCCAATGGTAGCCACCATCCTGCAGGGAAGATTGAAATTTAAGCTGTTCCCCTTCTGTCCTGTTCAAACGAGACAACACTATAACTGAATGCAAGATCTGAGAGCGCAGAGGCAAAATGACCCCAAAGGTGCTGATGCTGTAACCCAATAAAAAGGGCACATTGCTACAGGAAGAATTCCTAGCTTGGAGTCCCTGTTCACAGGGTTGTTTGTGCATTTTTTCCGATGACACTTAAATAGAAGCTCTATATGCAATCCTCGTAATGAGGAGCAGAGCCTGTGGCTTTCTTCTCATAGTGATGCACTTTCATAATTTGGAGATCTATGACTTTGATGATCCAAAACAAAAGATCTTACTATGCAAGCTGGTGGTTTTATAATAACATCTGTCTTATGGTAAGATTTATTTGTTTAATTCTAGCGACCAAAAGAGGAGTCATTTTTTTCTCTGACTTTCCATTGTTCATTCATACACTCCAGGAAAAGATGGAGTCTATGCAAAGCTTGCCTAACTTACCATTAAGTCTTTATCTTCTTTTTTTTTTTTTTAATTTTAAATTAAGCATTCTGCTATGATATAGTAAGGGGAAAAAATAATAAGAAATGTGTTTTTCACCTATTTCCTTAAAGAAATGAGGCTAATGCAGCTGTGGCATCTATGTGTCAGAAAATTTGAAATCGAAAAATTTCAAAGAAATTGGAGGAGTACAGGCTTTAAAGATGTTGTCTACAAGCTATGTGAAAACTGGTTTCTTGGTCAAGAGGAGCCTCAAAATAGTATCTTCATCAAGGAAAAGCAAAACTTTAACTTTTTGAGATAAACATTCCAGTTTGTGCATTTTAGCTTTCCCAAACAATATCGTGTAGCAGTAGTAAATCCGTCATGCTGTCTTACGAGCCAAATAGTCAAGGCACTTGAGTCACGCTTGCAGTATAGAAATGAGCTGGGTAGGACGTGGGCTGATGGCCTGGGAGGGATCCGAAGCGATGCAGCCAGTGTGTTGGGGAAGGGTGGCGAACAGGAGACTCGGGGGCCAAGGATGTGGGAGGGCTCCCTTGGGGCTTTTGTGGTGAAGCTTCAGGTGGAAGGCAGCAAGGCTGGATTTAGTTCAGCAAAACTCCATGGAGAGCAAAGGAAACCAAGTCTTATGTTTCTTCTGCTAGAGGGAATAATGAAGGTTACTTTTTATTATCTCAAGGCAAGATTACTGTGAACGGCAAATGCAATTTCGTACTAGAAGTACTAGATTTTTTTTTTTTTTTTTTTTTTTTTAGTTTTTCAATATTAGAATCTGATGGCTGAAAGAAACTTTGGCACTAAAATATTCCACCACTAGGGAAAAATCTTGGTCATTTATTTCCTTACTCTGAGATGAAACATTATTTGGAAAAAATTAGCACTACAAAGTTCCTTAAAAGTCTTACAATGATGACCTCTTGAAGAGAGTGAACTTTTGAGCAATACTTAATGTGTACATGGGGGCATGAAAACCATTTTGGTTTACTGAAGTTGGACGGGCACAGGTCTGTTGAGGAAAGAAAGGCTGTTATTAGCCTCTGAACCTCACAGACCACTTAACTGCCTCCAGGTATACCAATTAAGTGGAATTATCATCCCAATTAACCATTGTCCCTTGCCAGTCAAAACTCATTTGGTTTAGTTCAGGTCCCTAGGAAAAGTCCCAATTAACCAGATTTCCTAATTATCTGCATCCTGATTAAGTGAAGTGTACTAGTACAGCCTGCATTAATAAAGGAGCATTTTCATGTTGTTGCTTAAATCATTTTCCAAAATTTTGGTTTATGGGTAATGTTCTCAGAAAATGAATGTCCCAATTCGGGTTTTTGTTCTAGTAGCTACAGACTTAAAAGTCAGTTGGACCACCGACATAACTAATTTCAGCAGGACTTGCCAAGAAAGTGTTTTTTATAAACAAAGGCAACAGAGGTGTTTGTGTGTCCTGTTTTAGGCTGAAGATTTCATTCAGGTGTGATGCAGCCATGAGATTAGTACTTCGGCTGGTGAGAACTGCCAATGCCTCTTGATCTCAAAAGATCTTTGCAGACTCATGTGAGCTGAGATACAGGGCCAGATTTATGAATATATTTGGGCACAGAATGTATCTGAAAAAGTGTGGTCTCTGCCACACAAAGCACATTCAGATTATATTCAGCGCATAGTCATTATGCTGTTTTCTTCAAGATACAATTTAGTTTGTTGACAGAGGACTTCTCAGATACTCCCTGGGCCTGTGACCTGTGAATAAACATGAAGCTGAGTTGCCTCCCAGTAATGTGTAACCCTGATAATTCACATCACATAAATGAAACAAGACAACAGAAGTTGTTGGGAGGTGGGGGAGCACTTGAAGAAATTAAGAGCGTAAGATATCACATTCATTTGATTAGATTATATTGTGAGTAGGGTGTATTGCCTTTGTAATGTTATGTGGCTGAGTCTACTAATTATAATGTTATAATGATTTTCATCCAAGAATCTCAAATCTTGACTACACAGGAACATTTGGGGAAGGAAGTAGAGGTGAATCAATTACAGGTATAGACCAAAGTTCCTCTATGGATTTCTTCTAAATTGGGAATAAAAGAGCTGAATACAATTCTGCACCCAGACATTTTCTGTGCCTTGTCATGACATCTTATTTGATTTGCCTGAACTTTCCTGCACTTCCTTGTCAAAAAACCCTGAGACCCTTTCTGAAGCCTTGTATGACCACAGTTACTCTCACTGACTTGCTCAACACAGACTTAAAATCAAACAAACTTGGTCTTCAGTTCTGAACAGGTGATCACAGACTGGGGGGAATTCATCACTGTCCCTGTTTTTGCAGAGGTATGACCTAAATCTGCTAGCACATGATAAATATGCATAGACAGAGCTTTTCAGCGATACAAAGGTTTTCATAGTGACTATAATCCCATACGTCATTCATTTGTCATTCACAAAAACCAGGTTTCCAAAATAGTCTCAGGACCTAGCACATAAACCCACAACCACTTTCATTCTCCAATGGTGTCATGCTTTAACTCCAGCCGGCAACTAAGCACCGCACAGCCGCTCGCTCGCTCCCCCCCGGTGGGATGGGGGAGAGAATCAGAAGATCAAAAGTGAGAAAACTCATGAGTTGAGATAAAGACAGTTTAATAGGTAAAGCAAAAGCCGCATGCACAAGCAAAGCAAAACAAGGAATTCATTCACCACTTCCCATCGGCAGGCAGGTGTTCAGCCATCTCCAGGAAAGCAGGGCTCCATCACTCATAACGGTTACTTGGAAAGATAAACGTCATCACTCCGAACGTCCTCCCCTTCCTTCTTCTTCCCCCAGCTTTATATGCTGAGCATGATGTCATATGGTATGGAACATCCCTTTGGTCAGTTGGGGTCAGCTGTCCCAGCTGTATCCCCTCCCAACTTCTTGTCCTCCCCCAGCCTACTCGCTGGTGGGGTGGTGTGAGAAGCAGAAAAGGCCTTGACTCTGTGTAGGCACTGCTCAGCAATAACAAAAACATCCCTGAATTATCAACACTGTTTTCAGCACAAATCCAAAACGTGGCCCCATACTAGCTACAATGAAGAAAATTAATTCTGCCCCAGCCAAAACCCGCACAGATGAGTGTGATGGGTACCAGGAGGCCTCGGCTCGTGGAAAGGAGCTCTCCAAGATGCCTGAGGGAGCTCTGCTACTTGCAGCAACTCTAATTGTTCCACTTTTTGAATGAACGTTTTTTAGCATCTTCTTTTATGGCAATCTAACCATGACCAGGCTGAGTCAAGTCAGCATGAGGAGCCCTATATACAAGAATTGAGCCCTGCACTAACCCAGAAAAAGCCCATTGATAAATCCTAAAATATTAAAAGTGTAGCATACAGCAAAGGGACATTATTGTGCAAAAATGATAACCAAAATAATCAGGAACTATGCAGGCTTACAAAAAAGAGAAAAGCCTTTTTTATCTTTTCTGGGTGGCTTAGGTATCTCTGTTTATGTTTTAATCAGATAAAAGCGGTAGTGAAAGAGAAAAGAAAATGTCAGTGGCTTGATTGCTTTCACAGTTTTTACTGTGGGAGATATTAAAAACATTAACAATAGATAGTATCATAAGAGGTTTATGATAACTTATAATTCTCTCCAGCCAGCTGGGAATGAAAAAGCTTGAAAATGTTTCCCAAGTGAAAAATTTCTCTGTCACAATGAAATTTTCATTTTCTGTCTTTTACGCTGTGACTTTTCTGTCAGACCCACTTGGGATATATTGAGTAAGGCAATATTAAAAAAATAATAATTCTCTAGAGTACTCCTTCAGCACTGTCACATAATTTGAAAACAGCTGAACCGCACTCCTGTCACTCTTTCCAAGCTGAGATGAAATATTTTCATTCATGTTTGTTCTTGAGGTTTCCCAGCTCTCAAGATTTGCTTAAATTTTTAAGTTTCTCAAAACCTAGATAACATGGAAAATCCAAATTGGAAATCAGCACACTTTGATTAAGGATTATGGATTGCACATGTATCATCCTCAGAAGTGAGGGATCAACGTTCAACTGATATTTACCTTTTTATTTTTTGAAGATTGATGAAGCAAAATAGGATTTAGTTAATTTTCTGTTGACTGGATGTGTTGTATAGTTATATTGATGACAATGATTGAAGGTGTGAATACCAAAAGTAAAATTACCAAAGCCAGAATTTCGGGAATTAACCTGCCTAAGATTAACCAGGTACCCGTATCCTTATGGACATAGTCTCTGCAAGCAAACTGTGCAAGGCAATTTAAAATGGAAACGTTTCTTTTAGCTGTATGCACATAATTTATCACTGAAAAGAAAAAATAAAACACTTTCACTTTTTTGATTATGTTTTTTGTGTTCAGGCCACTGCAAAATTAACTATTGTTCATACGGGAGAAGTGTAGAAATGTGGTATTTTGCAATTTTTTCTTTCTTCTCGCTACTCTATTGGTTGTTAGAGCACATCAGTGTTCAAAAGTCCTGCCTCTTCTGAGCATTCTAGCTGCCAAGTTCTGTACTAATTGCAAAAACTCAAGGGAAATAGCAAAAAAGCCTTTGAAGTATAAAGCATAATGGTTGAAATGGAAACTTCTGAAGGCATGATAGAGGAGTTCCAGCGCTCTAGAAGGAAAGCCTCTTAGAAAGCTGGAGTTTTTCCTGATTTGAATTACTTTGAATTTTTTTTGTTTGAAAAAAAGAACCGTCAATACCATCAATACCATCAATAGGAAAACACTCAGCATGAAAACTGGCATGCTAATTATAACACTGTGGGATTTAGAGATGGAAGAGAATAATGCAGGTAATCTGTATCCCCCTGCCAATGCTGACTTGTTCTTGTGAAAACAATCTGCGTGCCTTGTAAAAGGACCATTAAAAACAGTATACGGAAAAATCAAAATTAGAGACATTTAATTTGTTTTATTGTTTTTGGCTGTGGCTTGTGAAAATGTTGTTGCATTAAAGTAACAAAAGAAATTCAAGTTAAAAAATGTTTCTACGTTCAGTTACAAGCAGTACTGTTTTGAATTTTCATCAGCATCCTGAAAGAAGTAACCCAGTCCGGATTTCAGCAAAGAGTTATTAATGACAACTCCAAATTGTAGCAATTGATTATGGTCTTATTCCATTTTTAATCTACTGATACCATGTGTCTCTGCATGTTTCTGTAAAAACAAGTTCTAGAAATTCCCTACCTGTTGTGTAAAATATTTGCTTTCACCTGTTTAAACCTCGGTCCTGCTAGCTCAACGGACTGCCCTCTGCTACTTGGGTTGGGGGGGTGGGCAGGGGGAGGAGAGAGATTTTATGTGTTACAGTTCCTTATTCAGTGTATCCATGGTCAAATTATTTCATGATTTTGTAAACCTCAGTCTTATCCCCTTCGATATTTACTGTGTCCAGTTCTGGGCTCCCCAGTACAAGAGAGAGATGGACGTACTGGAGAGAGACCACCAAACGGTCATGATGATGATTAAGGGACCGGAGCATTTCTCATATGAGTAGATGCTGACAGAGCTGGGACTGTTCAGCCTGGAGAAGAGAAAGGTCAGGGGGATCTCATCAATACATACAAATACCTGAAGGGAGGGTGCAAAGAAGACAGAACCAGACACTTTTCAGTGGTGCCCAGTGACAGGACCAGAGGCAATGGGCACTAACTGAAACACAGGAGGTTCCCTCTGAACTTGAGGAAACACTTTTTCACTGTGAGGGTGACTGAGCGCAGGCACAGGTTGCCCAGAGAGGTAGTGGAGTCTCCATCCTTGGATATATTCAAAAGCCATCTGGACACGATCCTGGGCAACCATCTCTAGATGGCCCTGCTTGAGCAGGGGGGGTGGACCAGATGATCTCCGGAGGTCTCTTCCATCCTCAACCTTTCTGTGATTCTGTGAACATTCACCTCTCTAAACAGAATGTCTGAAGTCTCACCTCATAAGATAGCTGCTCCATCCCTGGTTCATTTTAGTTACCTTCCTTTGTACCATCTCTCCATTACATCTTCCATTATGTAGTTATCCATCCTCCACGTAACTCCATTACATCCATCCTGAGATGGGCAGACCAGAATTTCAGTTGGTACACAGGATTTTACATAAAAAGTAAAATGAGCTGTCTTGTTCTCAGTACCCTTTTTGATGATTCCTGAAGCTTTTCTGGCTTTTAAACTGTCACTTCGTATTGAGCTGTTTGGGATATTAGGGTTGATGTTTTCACTCCTGTGGAGCACTTAATCTGAGATACTTTTAACCTCATTGACCAGAGAATTCAACATTAAGTGTTTTGAGAAAACTGTTCATTGTAGCAAGGGTCTCATTGACTTTGATTGCAGTTCTGATTGCTGCATGACATTAAGTCAAGTTCTGGGAATTGCAGTTTGGAAACTGAAACGGCAAAGAACAAGAGTTGGCATAGCTGTCTTGCCCAGTCCAACTGACCTGTCTATCCCGTGCTCTCCTGTCTCATTCACTGTGTAGTTTCTAACTTTCGTAGCTGATAAAACGACTGTTCTACAAGCAATGTTTTTCAGTACACAGTGTACCTTGAGCACTATTAAATCTGTACAGTGACTGACAAGGGCTCTTGCTGAAAAAGCCATTTCTTCCACCGTATCTATGGACATATTAAAATTAATATAAAGTATGTATTTTCAGAGTATTGCAGGAAATCAAAGATAATGCATAGGAATATAGGCCAATACTTTTCCTGTCTTTCAATTGTAACTAAAAATGCATGTAGAAATTAAATCAAACTGCTAGTTCATTAATATGGAACTCTTGTGTACAGATTTTCCAGAATGCATTAGCAGCCTATTTTTACTTTTATGATTAAATATTCTACTTTATTGAATATATATTAATATTTGTTTTAGCAATTGTAGACTCCTGTAAAATTCTTATATCTAACATTTAAGACTACAGAGAACATACTGAAGTCACCCCATACTTTTTTATTTACGATGTTGTCAAAACATTGCTGGCAGCTGTGAAATCCCTTGGGGAGAACTGAATCAAGTAATTGTAAGAATGAACTGTAGGGGTATGCAGTTCTTTGTGTCAGTGAGTAACTGTTCTGCACTCTTTATTCTCTGGCAATTCTTAAATAAATTTTAAATCATCAAAAATATTCATAGTTATTAAACTATTTAGAGAAAATTAAAAGAAATCTAACTTCTCTCTTCTCAGTTTAGTATGACTAATATTAGCTCACGCTTCTGTTCTGTAAACCTGCCATGTTTGGAGACCTTCACCCCCAGTTCCGTGTAGAGAAGCTGTGGGTGTTGTATAGTAGTCCAGAAATACAGATAGGTGTTTCATTATTCTACTTGCAATATTTCAAGCTTGGGGAAACTGGAAATATTCCCTGAATGGAGAGAAAAGGAAGCTCTAACAGGACCGTGAAGTCTGGCGTGTTGGTAGGATGCTCCTTCCGCTCTGGGCTCATTGTTGAATATAAATATATAAAAAATCCTGAAAGCATAAGCCAGGGGTATAGGAATTCTCTTGTCAAAGGAATTTTAATAAATTCTGACTGACAAGGATAAGAATTAACTTTTAGCTAATGTTGCTACTTAAATACTGAGGTTAAAACACATATCCAGAGAGTAGTCCTCAGCTTAGGGGATATTAAATTCTTACCTGCAGGTTGTATTAGCGCAACAGAAAGAGTGGGATGTGTCTTCTCTCCTCGATACTGTTCTTCTCATCTGCTAGTGTATGCGTTGATGATTCACATAGGCTTCTGGGAAACGACAAAATGTGGTTCTGAACTCCGTCAAGCAAAGCTGATCCCAGACTCCCAGAGCAGAAGCTCCAACAGGGAAGCTGTCACTTCAGCTGTGGTGTTTTCTCTTGCTGCTTTTTGCAGTTTAAAGAGAGCAACACCAACAGGTAAATTTCATGAGACACCTGATGCTGTAAGTGTGTACTGGGCATGTGCTGGTATGTACTAGACAGAGCCTCTCAAGGCACTGCAATGAAGGTAGACCTGGTGTTCAGAAATCAAGCTGAAGAGCTCATACCTTTTAAGCCTGCATCAGTTCTGAATGGTTGCCAGAAGAAAAATCTATGCGCTGGCAAACTTTGGAAAAACAGTATTGGGAACCTATGAAGTTTCGTTGCCTTCAAGATCAGATAAATCTGAGCAGGAAAAAGTTCAAGATTGTAGTTACAACTTTAGAGCTAACTGCCTTACTCTCAATTTTGGTGTCTATGGCTTTCAGTACTCAAGAATGCTGAATAAGAAAAAAGCAGACTTGATCTTACATGTAGAAAACTCTTGTTTTATCATCTACAATTTATAAAGAGAAGGCACACATTGTAATATGCAAGTGTAGGTAACAACTCTACTATTAAATTTTCCAGTTTCACAAACTGTTTTGATCAATATTTTAATTTCACTTGGTCAGGATGGGGAAGAGATCTCAGCAGATGGTTGTCATAAAATCCATACCTCATTTCGGAATTAGCGTACAAAGCTATCCAGCTTGGCACTAACTACACAGCATAATTTTCCTGCATGTTCGTGCCAAAAGAAATCTGGCATGGAGAATATTTTTTCTAATTATTTTCAGATTTTATTAACCAACATCAGACCTGCTTAACCTGTGGTTGCTCTATCCATAAATCTGTATGTTTCATAGTTTTACGAGAAAAAAAAGTCAGTTATCATACAGCAGTGACCTAAATCACTAATTGTTAGCATTATTGGATAACTTAATTAGAATGATCAGTAAGTTTTCTTGCTACCGCTATTGCCTGATGGTGAGTCTGAGTGAAATGGTTGTGCCTAAATTACAAATAAGCTTTTTGAGGAGAAGTTTAGAAGACATAGTCGAAAGGACAAAGTTGTCATTGTTAAGATTATTTAAATAAAACTCATTCTTATTTTTGTAACACTTTTGATTTTTTTAATGGGGGAACAATTCCTTACTGTATATTTGTGTGAAGGGAAGAAAGGTAGTATCGTCAGCAGAAACTCTTCTCCATCCATTGTCCATCTCATCCATTGGCTTGGTATATATAGTATTGTGGTTGGTTGACCCTGGCTGGATGCCAAGTGCCCACCAAAGCCGCTCTATCACTCCCCTCCTCAGCTGGACAGGGGAGAGAATATATAATGAAAGGCTCATGGGTTGAGATAAGGACAGGGAGATCACTCACCAATTACCGTCATTGGCAAAACAGACTAGACTTAGGGAAAAATTAGTTTAATTTATTACCAATCAAATCAGAGCAGGATAATGAGAAATAAACCCTAAATCTTAAAACACCTTCCCCCCACGCCTCCTTTCTTCCCCGGCTTAACTTTATGCCCGATTTTCTCTGCCTCCTCCCCCACAGCAGTGCAGTGGGATGGGGAATGGGAGTTGCGGTCAGTTCATCACACGTTGTCTCTGCCGCTCCTTCCTCCTCAGGGGGAAGACTCCTCACACTCTTCCCCTGCTCCAGTGTGGGGTCCCTCCCACGGGAGACAGTCCTCCAGGAACTTCTCCAACATGAGTCCTTCCCACGGGCTACAGTTCTTCACAAACTGCTCCAGCGTGGGTCCTTTTGACGGGGTGCAGTCCTTCAGAAACAGACTGCTCCAGCATGGGTCCCCCACGGGGTCACAAGTCCTGCCAGCAAACCTGCTCCAGCGTGGGCTCCTCTCTCCATGGGTCCGCAGATCCTGCCAGGAGCCTGCTCCAGTGCAGGCTTCCCACAGGGTCACAGCCTCCTTTGGGCATCCACCTGCTCTGGTGTGGTGTCCTCCATGGGCTGCAGGTGGATATCTGCTCCACCGTGGACCTCCATGGGCTGCAGGGGGACAGCCTGCCTCACCAGGGTCTTCACCACAGGCTGCAGGGGAATCTCTGCTCCGGCGCCTGGAACACCTCCTCCCCCTCCTTCTTCCCTGACCTTGGTGCCTGCAGAGTTGTTCCTCTCACATATTTTCACTTCTCTCTTCTGGCTGCTGTTGTGCAGCAGTTTTTACCCCTTCTTAAATATGTTATCCCAGAGGCGCTACCACCGTCGCTGATGGGCTCGGCCTTGGTCAGCGGCGGGTCCGTCTTGGAGCCAGCTGGCATTGGCTCTGTTGGACGTGGGGGAAGAAGCTTCTAGCAGCTTCTCACGGAAGCCACCCATGTAGCCCCGCCGCTACCAAAACCTTGCCACACAAACCCAATACAAGTATCCTAACAAGTATTTTCATTTCATCCTAACTCTGAAAAAAATAAAAAACCAAACCACTATACAAATGGAGGCCATCCCCTATAGGGCAGTCTGAAAGCATATTGGCCCCAGGAGAAGTTTCTGAAATTCCATGGCTGCCTGTGTAATTAGTACATTACGAAGCTAAGGACATGTTGTCTTCAGAAGTACCTCTGAAGTAAGGATAAAAATTACCTCTGACAGATATTAGATCCCTCTGAAAGAGATTAGGTAGGTATAGAAAAGGATTGAACACCAACAAAGGCCAGGAGCTTCTTGCTTACTCTGTCTTATCTGTGAACAAAGGTTTTTCACATGAGAAAAAATGGTATGGATAACATTACAATATCAAAGACTGATGATAAAAATAATTAATCGAATCTCAACAGAGAAATTGTGATGTCTATGTTTTAGACCTTAAAGCAAAGACCATTGACGAGCTCTTCTACAACATAATAGTATCAAAACAGGTGGAGTTGATTCCTCCAAATGCCCTAGCACCAAACTCCTGTCTTCTTTTCCACAGTTCATTAAAGACAGCTGATGAGCAGCAAAGGTAAACACTTTCCTTCTTTGCACACTGGGACACAGGCACCCAGTGGCAAGAGCTGTGTGGCAGCAGTCCCACCACCACCCCCCAGGTGACTGAACCCCCTCTGCCAGAAGAGGAGCAGAAGCCCAGGGGGGTCTCCCACCACCAGCTGATACCCATTCTGCTGTTAGAAACTCCTTTCTCCTCCTCCTCCTCCTCCTCTCTGCTTCCCCTCCGCCACCCAGAAAGCAAGCAAGTCTGTTCGTGTTAGGTATATGTGCAAGTTAAATCTCTCATCACTAGACTGACCATGTAGGGAAGGAAGAGTTTCAGGAACTGAGGTTGAATATGCTTAGATTGGATTTTGGTGTTTAATAGTGTGTATCCTCAGCTTCTTTGGCCTCTGACTGGTGTGGCTTAATACAGGAAGTTCATGTCTTCATAGAAGTGAGACTAATAATGCTATCAAACTTGATTTTTTTTCATCATTTATTGTATCATACAGTGACATAACTGGAATCATTTGTCTAGGATATGCCATTAAAAATGAGAACCCTACTTTGAATTTGTCTCTTCAACTCAGCTTTGTAACTAACTCAGTCACTGATCTCTCTTTGGAATCATTCGAAAGATCTGATGTAACAAATTTGGATCCAAATGTCTCAAAACTTTTTTCCCCATTGTTCATTCCTATAACAAATGGCTAACTTACAACTTTGTTTAAAAAGAAAACATAGAACTGTAGAAAAGAGGATGGCCATTTCTTCTATGAAGAATGCTTTTTCATGTCTGCACTTTACTGAGATGTTAGATGTGCTCTTTTTCCTGTTCTTGAAAAAGAAAGTTTGGTATGTTCATCTTTGTGATACATGTGACTGATGGGTGAGTCAGGCCACAACCTCCCAGAATTCAACAATGTGCGAACGAGAAGAGTTTCCCTATAAAGCTCCAGTCTAGAAACAGAAGTTGGCTTTAAGACCTGCTAATGGGATAATAGAAACCAGGGAGTAAAAGTCCAAGAGAGAAACTTTATGTAACTTGTAAACTGATATTTTAACTGATATGATTGAATGAAGAAGAGGAAAAATGAGCCCTTTATGATTATCTTTTTATTCAGAGCCAGGGGAAATTAATTTATAAATAATGTACCTGCCCTTTACACTGTTATTCACATTTGTGAAAGCTCCACTGGCTGTTCTGCAATTATGCTAATGATATCTTTGACCCAATGTTCAACGCAGGAAGTCTGATGCTTAAACTGTGCTTCTGCGAGTGGATTCCCCTATGTGTTTCCAGCCTTTTAGTATTTACTTTTATACATATACTAAAAAGCAAAAAAAATAAGGCTAATGTGATAATTAGTAGAAGTAAAATAATGTATTTTGCATAGTGATTTGTACATACGTTTCAACTTCTCCATCTTTTGCATTTTGCTTATGCAGGGGGAAACTTTTTAGTGCATTGGGAATGGATAGGACAGATAGTTTGCATGTGGGAAAGAGTGAGACAGTCCCATAGGGGTTCTGTATCACATGACTAGCAATTTTTGGCATATTAAGGGAGTGCTAATGGTTTTAGCTCTTTTAGTCCTGATGACTAAATATGTCCTTCGTAAAGAAAAGCCAAATCAGCTCCCCATGAACTTGTAGGTAGGTTCCCAGATGCCCATGAACTTGTACTCAAGCATTGGGGAAGGGTAAGAATTCCTGCTTTTGATTCACTGTGTGACCTTATGGAAGATATCTAACAAGGATGCAGCTTGATACCTGTCGTGATGTAGGCCCAGCCGGCAACAAAGCACCACGCAGGCGCTCACTCACTCCTCCCCCGTTGGCAGAATGAGGAGGAGAATATACAATGAAAAGACTCATGAGTCAAGACAAGGACAGGGAGGGATCACTCACCAATTATGGTCACAAGCAAAACAGACTTGACTTGGGGAAAAAGAAATCAATTTAATTTGTTACCAATCAAATCAGAGTAGGATAATGAGAAATAGAACCATATCTTAAAAACACACCTTCCCCCCACCCCTCCCTTCTTCTCGGGCTCAGCTTTGCTCCCAATTTTCTCTACCTCCTCCCCTCAAGTGGCGCAGGGGGATGAGGAATGGGGGTTGCGGTCAGTTCATCACACGTTGTTTGTGCCGCTCCTTCCTCCTCAGGGGAGGACTCCTCACACTCTTCCCCGGCTCCAGCGTGGGGTCCCTCCCACAGGAGTCAGCCCTCCATGAGCTTCTCCAACGTGAGTCCCTTCCACGGGCTGCAGTCCTCCACGAACTGCTCCAGCGTGGGCTTTCCCACAGAATCACGGCCTTCTCCAGGCCCAGCCACCTGCTCCAGCATGGCGTCCTCCACGGGCTGCAGGGGAATCTCTGCTCTGGCACACCTCCTCCCTCTCCTTCCTCACTGACCTCGGTGTCTGCATGGTTGTTTCTCTCACATCCCACTCCTCTCCCCACTGTAGCTCTTCCTCTTTTAGCAGTCTTTTCCCCTTCTTAAATATGCTATCCCAGAGGCGCTACCGCCGTCGCTGATGGGCTCGGCCTTGGCCAGAGGCGGGTCTGCCTTGCGGCTGGGGAAGCTTCTAGCAGCTTCTCACAGGAGCCACCCCTGTAGCCCCTCCCCTGCTACACAACCCCCCGCCACACAAACCCAACACAATACCTAATTAGGAAAATGAGCATAATCATTCTTAATTACTGTGCCTATTTCATAGGGGAGTTTGAAGATAAATTAGGTATAAGAGCTTGAAATATAAAAAGCTTTCTTAGTGGATAATATATCCACTTGTTCAGTCTGTTGACCTCAACTGATAATGAAGAAGCTGCAGCTACTAAATGTATGAGGAAGATTTGTGTTAACTAATGATTTTTCTGGTATAACATATCTACATCAGAGCCTTCTCAAATTGTGAGAAAAGAATCTGTAGCAACAACTCAGAAAACGGCATCAAAAGAGGAAAAAAGCAAGAAGCTGAAAATAACACTTAATTTCTTTCTTTGTAATGACTTACAATTGTATTGTCAGTCTTACATAAATAGTTTTCAACAACAAGGACAGGGACCACTGCTGACCATAGTATTTGTGTCTGAGACGCTAAAATAGGCAATGCCTCTTGAAATGTTGCATCGCTTATCAATATGCCGCAATATATGTACAGACATGTAGATTATTTTAACCTTCTGTTGCTGAAGTGCAGCAAAGATTCATTGCTAAGAAACAGTGTGCATGGACAGACTAGATCAAACAAGCACAGCAAGTGATGATGATGATGATGCTACAAGTGACCCACTTAGGCAGGGAAAAAAGAAGAATGATAGCTATGAGAAACAACAGACAGATGGCTATACTAAACATAACAGACTTCTTGAAATGTCTGTAGCCCAAGGGTATAGACTTAGCTACAAGTTGAATATTGGCAGGTCATTTATCCAGCATGTCGGGGGAAAAAGGCTGTTCTTAGTAAAGAGGAAAAAGAAGTACTGGGCAGAAACTGAACATATTATCCTTATGATGCCCGCTGTTTTCCCAGGAGACGTAAATGGGTGAATCTTGTGTAGAAGAATAAAGCAAGCTTTAGGAAAAGGAGCCTTTAGAGAGATTGTTAATTTAAGACTATCCTCAGGTACCCTTATTCTGTTATATTCCCTTTCACTTGTCCTTTCTTACAAGCATGATGACTGATCCATGCTAAAATAGCTGGATGCCCTGTTTCTAGTCCGTAGTCCTGTGGTGGAGAGCCCCCATCCTAGACTATGAGTTATAAGTGGTGTAAGTGGGACTTCACTGATCCCAGATAGCAATGCTCTTCCATGTCCATTGTAGAAGCCATGAGGTGGAAAAGATGTTTAATTCTTTCCTTTAGCAAACTTCTCCTAATTTTCAAATGAGAAAAATCATGCCTCCTTGGAATAAGAGGTGAGGCTGATGACGACGGCCAGATTGGAATAACAGGTGGAACTGGAATAACAACCATGAAAGCTGAATGACATTTAAAATGATGAGAGGGTATAAATAGACCAGAGGAGAAAGATGGGATTGAGAAAGCAGAAACAAGAAGTGATCGCAGGATGAGCGGTGACTGGAAAAAGGAAGGGAAATTATTCCCACACAGCAGATTTCACCCGTGGCCTTGCAACACCCATGGCCAGACTTAGGGCAGACTGACAGGTCGGATGATGGCAGTGGCAGAGAGCAGCGGCTGGGGAGGATGCAGATAGTCTAGCAGGTGCTGCTGGAGTCACCGTAACACAGTGACATCCTGACAAAGCCTGTCTCTCAGTAATGCACCCCGTGGCACTGTAAGATGCCTATGGAGCCTGTGTCTGCCCGAGTGTGTCTTTGCTACAGTCAGTACTTGTTTGACAGTTTTTGATTTTGTGGTGACTTTGTTCCTTATGTCTTGTTTATTCACTTGTGATGTTTTGTACACCATCTGTTTCTTCCCTCTCTGCTTTTTCTTCTGTTTGTAAGATTGTAAGTCGCATTCAGTGTAAATATGTATGTATACTCTTCATCTAGTATTTTAAATAGCCTGGGTTTTTGATTAGCACAGAGCTTAAGTGCCTGCCCTTACTACGACCTTCAGACAAATAGCCAGATTTCACTCTTGTTTACCCCTACTGTAAATCCTAAATAACTCTGTTGGATGTAATGCAATTCCACTATACGCTGCTATAAATGGCAAGATAATTTAACGAAGATGCAGGCCACACGCCCTTTCCATCTGGCCGTAGGAAAGATGGATGCGTGGCAGTTCAGGAAAAGCTCTAATTCTCTTCTATGCTGCGCAGGGCTCACAGCTCCAGTGCTGGTCATGGCCACGGACACCATCATGTCGGTGTGATTGGAGGGGGCTGCAAAGGGTGAGCTGTCAAAACTGGAATTGCAGCTACATCCTCTGTTTTGCTACAGAGCTTTTTGTTTGAAAATTCATGCTCACTTTCAGCTTTAAGTCTACCATACAATGGCTCAGCATGATGGGCACAAGCTCCAGTATTTCGTGTACCATCCCAATCTTTTGCCATCCTTGCAGCCTGGCTTCTTGGACCCTCTTGCCTCCATCTCCTAGTGCAGTTGCATACTTGCTAGCAATACCATTGCCACCAGTCCCTTTATTGTCTTTAGTGATGGTTTTCTGAACGAGAACTCCGAGATATCGCTGGCCTCATTTTCTTGCAGCTTTTAGGAGTGAAGTAAGAGGCTGTACTTGTGTCCTCTAAGTAGTCGGAGGATCATGATGCGCACAACTTTACAAGGAACATCAGCAAGTTATTTCTTTGCTGCTCTATGCCTGGGTCATGCAGGCTCCTGTCATTGTCAGTAGTAGTGATGTGGTGTACAGAACGGGGAAAGAATAGTGAGTCTCCACAAATTTGTGCTGAGATGAGCATTTAAAGAATAGGTTGTTTCTTAAGATGTCAGAAATGCTGAAGGACAGCAGTGTTGGTGGGAGGGTGGGGAAGCAGAAAAAATCCCTGTATGTCAGAGATCAACAGCTGTAACAGCACATTTTTGCACTAGAAAATAAACTTGTAGGTTACCTTGTTTTGTCACAGAGCTGGGTGAGGGAAGCACTCGAGAAGTTCTGGGAAGCGAATTGGCATTTGGGAGCCTGTGCCTCTTGGAGGCCAGCGGTGCTTTCTCATTGACCACAGCAGCTGCAGCACCCCAGCATCGGTGGTTTTTTCTCTTTTACTAATGTTAATTAGAAGTGAGAGGCAGATGATAGCAGTTATAACTGACAGTCTCTAGGTTTAGTGACAAGTTTAATAATAATAATTTTGCTCTTCATCTGATGCATTCAGTGATTCTTTCTAATGTTCGTAATACTTTTCAAAACAGTGACACGACTAACCAAGAGTTTTTCAATATATAAAAATTCTTAGCGACGTACTTAAAAAATCTTTCAAATAAACATGGATTAAATAGAATAATTCAAGTAAACAGATACTAAATACAATATATGTGACATCAAGCAGGAACTATTCGTGCACACAATCAATGAAGGAACTCATTAAACAATATTGTTACTTACTATTCTGCTTATGATTCAAGTTAATCAACTAGCAGAAACATTTTAAACAAAAAATGAACAAAAATTTTCTTCTTTTCATTTTATTTTTAATTATTTTTATTTGTATGTGTACATAAGTTAAACTGGAGTTTGTGTTTAGTGATTCCAGCCCTCCATGAAGGTAGGAAACTACAACATCTATCTTCTAATACTGTGTTCATATATGAGGAGCAGACCTCAGCACATACACTACACATACAGGCTTTGTGCTAGTTGTGAAAGACCTCTACCACATAATAAATGGGAAGTGGGAGACTGGAGGATAGTGTCACCAGAGATATTGCAAGGTTATTCACTGACGATTGTAAATGCATACCCATAGTTTCACACACATAGCCCCTGGATAATGTGAAAAATCAGAGCGAACAAACTGTCAGTGCAGGTGATTGCACGTGTTGTTAATACAAGGAGCAGATTACCCTGGAATCCTCTCTTTCTGATTTCCATAAACCTTCTCCATCCCTCCAGATAATCCCCACCATTTTTTTGTCTCTCCTTTCCTCATTGAATAATCTCCAGTGGCTCTGGGCTCCAGGCTCCTTTCCTCTGTTCCTATAAGTGCAAATTTTTCCTGGCCTGAGTATGGTGAACAGATTTTAGCTGTCCAGGACAAAGAAGTGGGAGATGACTCAAGGAAGAAATTCAAGTCCTAGAAAGGTAGCAGTTTCAGGGTTTCCCACAAACAGAACAGAAGAAGACTGAGTTAAAGGAAGACATATTGCTCTTTTTCCTCTGGATTTTCTTAACTGGATTTTTCACGAGACTTTTGAGCGAGGTGGGAAGGAAATCCTCGAACGACACACTCTTCTCTACTGACATGCCTCTGCAGCAATCATATTACACTGTGAGCTCTATCTTTACAGGGAAAAAAGCCTAGAAATGTTACATTTTCATTTCAAATAAGAAGTTATGACTCCAGGATTTCTTTGATGTTCCAGACAATGATTACTGGAACTGGCACAGCCTGACTTAGTTACTAAAAGAAAGTTTAATAACTTCTCATAGGTTATTCTTCAAACTTGTGTTAAAGGCATTCAGATTGATTTTTGTTAGAAGAATTCACTGAAGTCAGACGTCTCTTTTCCCTGATTTTACTTTCCTCAGATTTTTCTGTTAGGTAGAAAAATAAATGTCATTTGTAATGAAAACCAATCTTCAGCCTTTACTGTAGCACTGAATAGAAATATTTTCCTGACAAATAGCACGTGGTGTTGCTTCCTATAGAATACATAAAGAAGCAGCTTCTTTCCCTGCCATGTTTAATACAGTGATGAATATTCCATCAGCCTCAGAGTAAAAATCAAGAAACCTGTGGTTTAGGCTGGCTTTAGGTGAGTGGGCTTGTTCAGGTGTTTAAGTAAGCAAAGGAAGAGCGTTACAATAATGCAGGTAAGCAAAGGAAGAGCGTTACAATAATGCAGGACATAAATGTGTTGCAACTCTATCATACTCATAACAGTTCTTGTTCTATAATATGCCACATATTGTGGCAGTGTTCTAAAATAATTATGAAAACTTTATAGTAAACAGTGTATTTTGTCAGCTCATTAGGACATTTCCATGAATGCAGACATAACATTTTGCTTCATTGTAACAAGCCCATTTGAGCAACAGAAACTATGATTATGAGACCTTTGTGATGGTTTTGTGATCTTTACTGAGTGGGTGCCAAAGCCCAAGAACGAGGGGGATTACTTATGCAGACTCTGATGTGATAAATGCCTTTTTATTTGCTCCAGGTTAAATTGTGCATCTAAAACGTTGCTGTAAATAGCTCTGCGAAGGTCACTTTATGGTCAGTGCCCAGCAGACTTGTACATCACATGAAAGTGTTCAGTAATTTAGACTGTATTTGAATTTTAGTAATTTGGCCTTTGAAAGCCTTCAAGTACCTTTCCTGTCAGGCTAATAGATTTAAAAGATCTGGATGAATGAGCAATCTAGTTGTGTTAGATGGCTAGTGTGCTGTATAGCTGACACTTTTCCTATACTATTATAGAATAAACCACTAATTTTTGCTGTACTGAAAGAAAGAAAAAACACCAAAACCAGCACAGATGATTTACCACTAAATACAAGACAAATTGATCTATTTTAAGTAAGCCTGTGATACCATAAAGAACCAGACAAATATTAAAACCAAAAACAAAATAAAGAAATGAGCTGATAGATCATGTACTGCATATCTGTCCTCATGTGAGGACATTCTTTGTCCTAAGGTCTCCAATCTACCCAAGGCTCTCTTGTCCAGTTCAGTTATAAACTGTCTTAGGTGATCCCTAAAAGACTTTGCTCTATCTATTATTTCCCTGTCTTCCTTATAGAAAATTCCTGCAAGTTCAGGTAAACATCCCTACTAAGGGACATATCTCAAAACCATTCCTGTATTCTCATATTTTATGTGTATTCTATTCTGCAGACAATTATAATTTACACTTTTGGGCAGAGACAGGCATTGCATAGTGCAGTCCACACGTTGCTTAGTTGATTGTTTACTTTGTATGTGTACATGTTCAGTGAGATTTTTAATACCTGCAAAACTGGAAGCAATTTTAAACAGAAACTTGTAACAGAAGGGATCAGTCAAGGAGTCCTAACTATGTTTCTTTCTTAGTTTTGAATTGCATAAATGCATACATTACCTGGTGGGGAATGAATTCAAAGAATAAACTCCAATCGTAGCACCAACTTTACATAGTGCTAATGAGAATATGCATGGAGCCATTCATTTGTTGTGGGCAGAGCAGTGCCAGCAGGTGAGCATAGCTGGAAAATACTCAGAAAAAACTTACTGAGAAAATAAAGACTAAAATAAAACTCACAAGGAAGAATGTGAGCATTATATATATATATAAATAAACACACAACAGATGATTGAAATAACTTTTGAAGTTACAGTGGTCATCACAAAAGTCATGATTTCTAGATTCCTCCCCCATTATGGCAATTCTGATAGAATAATTGTATTTGATATGGAATGATGATCTTTTAATGCTGGCCTTCCAATAACTGACGGCTGAATATGGGTAATATGATTGCAAAAACTCCTTTAAGTTGCTAAAGTAAGTATAATGTTACCAGCAGAGAGCTAAACCAAAATGCTTTGTGTGGCTTTAAAAAAGAGACTAACCATGGAGTCAATAGAATTCTCTCTTAAAAACAACGGATAATAGAAAATTTACTCTTATTTTTCAGTTTTCTTACTTGTACTATCAATACAAGACAAGTTCTTTAAAAGAACGCATATCTATAATAACACACAAATCATCTGGAAGTCTTTTAATACATGAGAGTATTTTTATATATATATACACGTACATATATGCGTATGTATGTATGTATATGTACACACACATATATATGTATTCATTGTGTTTGATGTTTTCCAGCTTTTAAATAGCAGTGCAATCTCAGCCTGGAGGGAAGACATATAATATTTAATACTTTAGCCAAACATAATTGCTAGGAAATGTCCTCATGCTAAACTGACATCAATCCATACAACAGTGTAATCATGTGTACTTAATCATAGGCAGAAAATGCTAAAACAGTGAAGAAAATTTCTTCCTTCAGCATTTTATTATCTGAAGGCCTAAGTGGACATAAAGCAATGCAGGGTAATGGCGTAAAGCACCATTATCATGTTATTATATTCAGGCTTGAGTGACACTGAAAAAGCTGAATTTGATAAGAAATGCATATTATTAAATTTGATATGTTTTAAAATAATTACCATATTATCCATCATATAGCACTTAATCTTTTATTTCATGAAATGAAAAAAACCAGTCTGTTACAGAATGGTTCACACAAATAAAAAAACCCTCCTTCTAGTGTGATTATGAGAGAAAGAAAAATCTGGCTATGTGATCCAGGTGGAAGCCATTGCAATGAAGTTTTCATTTTGGATGGCAGTGTGTTTGAGATCCATTTTCTTTTCACTCTATAACCTTGATAAATCCTCAGCACAGGTGTATACTGTGCTTAGAATGAAACAGTACACCTGGGCAAAAAATGTGTGATATCGTGAAAACTTCATTAGTTGTTTCTGTCTCAGCCTCTGTGGAGCTGGACTGTGCTAGTACTCAACCCTAGATACATACAAATAATTTCAAATTAGGAACTGGTGAATTGGTTTGTTATTGCATCTTCTTGTGCCAGATGAATGTGAAATATATAAACTGTAATTTTATATCAGGCTTGGTACTTGCGTTAAAATGAGAAGTACTGATAAAGTATGATGATTTATATCTTACTTCTACTTCAGAAACCTGTTTAATCACATCAGTGTCTTAAATGGATGAGCATCTTTCCATAACTTATACATCTGGTGTATTAACTTCAAGTGAGTGTTACAGTACTCTGCTATCTTAATCCAGGAAATTCATTATCCAACATCTGTTTTAGAAGGCAGCTTGCAATATCACTGGTGACAACTAGTTTCCATAGTTTCCACTGGAGTAATATATTGTATTTTCTACATCAGCACTCACTGCTGAATAGCAAACAAGTCAAATCATGGAGCTATACAATAACCAAAGAAGGGGAACTACAAAGTTTTGCAGTATCAGATTTCAGCAATGAAGGACAAAACTGCTGTCATTATCGGAGAAAAAAGAATCTAACATTTCTCATAGGTTACTGTGAAAATCAGGTTCTAGCACTGGATTTACTTTTGTCCTAGTTATACTAGCCTACAGGCTCAGATCATTGACTTTATACTTAGATAGCAAGCTATTTGTTGAATTTTATACAGAAGACGTCACACATTTCTTCTGTTCTACTTTTACACCCTAAAGTTTTCCTGTAAAGCAGGTTTATAAGCCTTAATTGCTATAGAACAACTCCATTCCACACTAATAAAAACACAAAATATTCGGCAGTACAGAGGATCAATAAACACATTTATTTATTAACTGTCAGAGTAGAAATATTTGCAGTTAGAATACATATCACTTGGGGAATGAAAAAACAAAATCCAAGGATTTTATTCCCAGGAAACAAATTGCATAATCCAGTGCTGAATATTTTTATTGTCTGATTTTTAAATTTAAATGCATTCATTAAGCATGTGAGTTAACTTACACTTTCTTAGATTTTGTATGCCATGGGACAGAATTGGTCAAGTATGCTACCACAATATAATTAAAAGCTGCAAAAAGTAAAAGGTGAAACTAAGTTCCCATTTAAAATCTTGCCTTTAACTGTAGACAGACATGCTTGTCTGTGCAAATGTTTCTCACACTGTCAGTGGTGTATGCCAAATACCGCTTTCAAAAAACTCTTATGCTTGTAACATGACTCATCAACATATCTTCATTTTGAAATTGCCCTTTGAATTGGGAAAAAAAAGCTTCAGAGAGACTTTTCCTTTCATTGGTATAGTTTAGGTAACCAGAAAAAAATCCTGCAGTAAGTCACAAAGTTTGATACTTCATTAACTTATGACTGTGTATAAAAACAGTTAGGAAAAGAAAATGTGTACCATGTTGAAAAATGCAAATGTATTTTCAGAGCAATGAACACTAGTTCCTTGCAAAATCTGTGTTTGTGAATACAAGATGAGTACAAATACAGGCACATACAATTGCACATAGAACTAGTAGATTTACAACTCTGTGCAAATACAGTTTTTTGTGTTTCCAGTCTCTTGTGGCTGCACAACCGTGTGCTTTGAAAACATGGCTGTAAATGCATGCTGTCTTAACAAAATATAATGTGGAGATAAAGCCTAGCTAGTCTTAGCTGGGCATGTTCTACTGTGATGATCTGAAACTTGCACGGCAAGAAAATCTCAGGCCTAAAAGAAACAGAACTACTATGAAGATTAAATTACATCTTAAAGGGGGTGGGTGTGATGCTGTGAATAAGAATTAATTTACATTTGCAGGAGAGTGTGATGACAGTTGAACAGATCCTTTTTCAAAATGACTTCAGCCCACATTCTGGGAATGTTTAATTCAGCATAAGAAATGAGTCATTCAGATGCAGAGCTTTGTATGGGTTACTAGTATGAACCTGAAACTTGTTTTTAAGCTGCCAAATAATTTATAACATAGGGTTTCCTTTCAAAGAATCACAGAGTAGTTGAGGTTGGAAGGGACTTCCAGAGGTCATCTGGTCCAACCCCCCTGCTCAAGCAGGGCCACCTATAGCTGGTTGCCCAGGACCGTGGCTTTTGTATATGTCCAAGGATGGAGACACCACAGTCTCTCTGGGCAACCTGTGCCAGTGCTCAGTCATTCTCACAGAAAAAAATGTTTTTGCGTGTTCAGATTGAATTTCATGTTTTTTAATTTGCACCCATTTCCTCTTGTCCTGTCAGTGGGCAACTACTGAGAAAAGTCTGGCTCCCTCTTCTTCATTCCCTCCCTTCAGATATTTATGCATGTTGATAAGATCCCCCTGAGCCTTCTCTTCTACGGGCTGAACAGCCCCAACTCTCATAGCCTCACCACGTATGAAAGATGCTCCAGTCCCTTAATCATCTTAGTGGCCCTATGACGGACTCCCTCTAGTAACTCCGTATCTTTCTTGTACTTGGGAGCCCAGCACCGGACACAGTACTCCAGGTGTGGCCTCGCCAATGCTGAGTAGACAGGAATAATCACCTCCCTTGACCTGCTGGCAATTGCTCTTCCTAATGCAGCCCAAGATACCATTGCCCCAAGGGCACATTGCCGGAACCTAGTCAGCTTGTTGTTCACCAGAACCCCACGGTCCTTTTCTGCAAAGCTTCAGAAAACTGCTTTCAGGCCAGTGAGCCACCAGCATGTACTGGTGCCTGGGGTTATTCCTCCCCAGATGTAGGACTTCGCATTTCTTGTTTAACTTCATGAGATTCCTTTTTGCCTATTTCTCCAGTATATCAAGGTCCTTCTGAATGGTGGCACAACCCTCTGGTGTATCAGCCACTCCTCCCAGTTTTGTATCAAGTGCCAACTTGCTGGGGGAGTACTCTGTCCCATCATCCAGGTCATAAACAGAGATGTTGAACAGTATTGTGCCCAGTGCTGACCCCTGGAGTACACCACTACTGACTGGCCTCCAGCTGGACTTTGGGCCACTGATCACAACCCCTGGGCCCAGTCATCCAGACAGGCTTCAGTCCACGTCATTATCATCTAATCTAACTTGTACTTTGTCAACAAGTCTATGATGATGTTATGGGATATTGTGTCAAAGTCTTTACTGAGGTTGAGGTAGTCAACATCCACAGTTCTCCCCTCATCCAGCAAGCAATTCTTTTCATTGTAGAAGGCAATGACATTGGCCAAACATGATTTCCCCTTTGTAAGTCCATGCTGACAACTCCCAGTCTTGTCCTTCATGTGTTGGGAAATGCTTTCCAGGGGGATTTTCTCCATCACCTTCCCAGGGACTGAGGTGAGGCTGAACAGCCTGTAGTTCTCCAGATCTTTCTTCTTGCCCTTTTTGAAAATAGGAGTGATATCTGCTCTCTTCCAGACTTCAGGAACCTCTGCCAATTGCCATGACTGTTCAAGTATGTTTGAGAGTGGCCTCATGGTGCCATCAGCCAGCTCCCTCAGCACTCACGGGTACAGCCTGTCAGGCCCCACGGACTTACGTATGTTCAGTTTGTTTAAGTGCTCCCTAACTGGTCCTCCTCCACTGAGGGACAGTCTTCCTTGTTCCAGACTTTCCCTGTGGTCTCAGCAGCCTGGGTTTCCTGAAGGCAGGTGAGGCACCTATTCATGCTATAGGACGGTGCCTATTCACACTATAGAATATGGTTTAGATGCTATTCTCAGTATTGCCCTAGCCTCACATTTGAGTGAGCAGTTTCCTCCCCAGCAGAGATTTGTGGGACATGTCAAGAACTGGGAACTGCAGAAGTATGGACAGTTAGATGGTGCAAAGGTCCTCAGAGCATCAAGAAGGAATATAATGGGAAAGGCTTCTGTGTCCTCATGGTCTATTTTAGTTACGGAAGTGTGTTTACTTAATGGATTAGTTTAAATAATAAATGGACTGTAGGTGGAAAAGGACAGAGCCTGGCTACAAGTTTAACAGCAGACAGTCCCAGACTGAGGAGCCAAGATAGCATCCGATACCCAGTAATAATATCCAATGGATATATCAACACTGATTTTGTGACTTTTCATAGTCACATCTTTTTTCTCCACTTCAAACAATGGCATATTCTGTTTGTTTGAAGACTTTGTCCATCCATCAAGACAGATCTTCTTTGTTAATTGTCAAGTAAGTACCCATGGAAAATAATAAATCATGGAAAAATGACTTCTTGAATCAGGTAGTCGGTTCATCTTGATCAAAGCCCTAGCTTTTTTCTAGAAGCCTAACAAAAATAGAGCAGATTCAAGCTGAACAGTTACGATTTCCATCTCTAGCTGTTCTTCCAAGCTCAAGGTAGAGTTGCAAGTGCTGGCCTTAAACAGCCATGGAGTGCTTTTCCGCAATCATGGTTGTGTTCCCAGCCAAAAACTTATTCCTGTTTTTGGCGCTTGAAAATGCAAGTTCATCTGCTGACATCTTTCTAAAAATTATTTTGTACTTACAAATACTCATCAGTGCTTGAGAACCTGGTATGTTGGGGTTTGGGGGGGGGGGGGGGGGGGGTGATCTGTGGAAATGCTGTTTTCCAAATCTTCAAATGTGTGGCCCTGATGGGAAAAAAAGGATTAGTGGGAGTTAGTTAGGAAGAAACAAGTGGTTTTGCAAAAGCAGAAAACAAAATTATAGTTAAATAACAGTTGATTCTAGTAAAGTAAGGAAAAGGAGAGATCCTCTCTTCTAAGACTAGCAAATTTAGGAAATCTTAGCCACCAAAACTTTCGTGGATTTGAATCAGGATAGATTCTTGGTCCTCTGCTGAATTTCTCTGATACTGTGACCTCTTGCAGAATAAGAACCAGAACATCCAGTAAGATGGGGATATTGAAAAAAAAATAATAAAAGAGAAACAATGAAAGTGAGTTTTTCTAGTACACTGCTGGAACAACCTGAAGGATTTTCTGGTTGGAAGCTCTCAAATGAATAGTTTCTCCTAACTGTGAATTATGTTTGGGGAAACAGAAAATTCAGAAATTACAAGAAGCAAAGAGACCCAATAAGACAGAGAAGAGATATTCTAATAAGTCATGCTTGAGTCTTTAACCAGTCCCTGAGCTCCCCTCAGATGTTTTGGTTTAAAAAAACAAAGGGAAAAAAGGCAACATTTTCAAATACTGTGTTGGCTGTATAAAACTGAGTTGATGGTGCATTGCATTGCATTCTGTAGCACATACAGCCTTTTTCCTTCATTCTGGATATTTTAAGTTGGTGCTGGGAAATGGCCCTAGAGAGGTGAAGGAAAGATTGCTTTGCCAATAGGACAAAACCTGGAGAAATTTGAAGTGCTCCTGGTTTCTGTAGTGCACCTGGCAGTGTTTGAAAAGCTACTGGATAGGTTTCTATGGTGTATCTTTAATTTCTTTGTATCCATGTTTATGCTGAAATGTTTAACAAGAACTGATGTATTTACAAATACTCTCTGCCCATCTGAAATGAACCCAAATAAAGGCAATCGATGTGGTGAAATTTCCACTCAAAAGAAGAAGACCTGGTGCACTCTCCAGACAGCTGCAGAAATGTGACACTTGTAAGGCTCTGCTTATATTAAGAAAGGCTTGTTTGGAGGTTTCCAGTATTGAAAAAACTATGGGATAGCCTTGGTAAAAGAGGAAAACTCATTTATTGGTCAGTAAGATGTATTGTAATATTTCAAAAAGATTCTTCTAACAGCTCTCTCAGCCTACTCTTGCTTCAAAACCCTTTTTATAAGGATACGGGTGATAGTCCTTACCAGTCTGGAGTCAGTATGTACTCAAGAGCACAAATTACATTTGAGGGGAGCAGTTTATTACAGCAGAGTCCAGAGTCTCCAGAGAAAAGGTAGAACCACTTGAAAGTAAATGAATTAATTACAGGTTTCCTTTTGTTTTGCTCCTGTTCTTTATACAGGAGGAAGTGTAGGATTGGGATGGGCTTGCTTTTGGGGTTCTTGAGATTGAGGAATCCTGGGACACAGCTTGCCAAATATTTCAAAATAAAAATAAATTCACAGTCACCCAGCTAGCATGCACACGGTGATGGCAGTTGTCCAGAGAGCATTTTGGGGAAGTTAGTTGCAAACTCTTCCTTTAGCAGAGACAAGGAAATGGATGCTCAAAGAAAAGAGTACAGGCAAGAAGAGATGTCTGATGTCTGTCTCTTCATTTTCGTCATGTGCAGAAAAGTAAAGCTAATGGTTTAGCTGCTGGTGAATGAGCCTACAGGAGCGGACTTGAGAGCAGTTAAAATTTCCCAGTTTGTGTACCCTGAAATCGCCAAGTTGAGTGATGAAAAAATCTGGGTTTTTAACGGCATATCAGGTATGTTAATTCTCAGAGTGCCTCAGTGAGGCTCTGGGAGGACAGCAGAAAAGCCTGGACTTCAAAATTTCAGGTTCAGACAGAAATTTTCAAGCCAAGTTATTTATAGGAGGTTTTAGGAATCCGGGAGAATCATGAGACTTTTACCCAATCCACTTAGCCCGAGTGGTGGTGAGTGTAAATAACAGTGCAGGTTAGTCAGACCTGCCCGGGAGAGAGCTGGAACGGAAAATTTAATCTCATAAACCTCAGGGCTGGAAGGCTTAAATTCAATAAAATAATCTACCTTTGCTGCTAAGTAGGATTAGTTGCAGCCACCAGAAGCCGAGAGTACTCAGCACCTTGAGGTGTGATGAAGTCATATGTGTTTGTCTTGGCTTGCTATGCTGAATTTAAATGCATAATGAGATGTTGATATCCAGTACCTATCCAGATTTGGCATTAAAACAAATGGCAGACATTGACAATTTAATTAAATTAAATAATTTCGGTTTTAATTAAACACATTTCAGTTAAAATAATTGATCGTTTGAGTTATGAAAAAAAGAAATAAACTAGTCTCAGTTTATTCCATTTATAGCACTCTTTCCTTCGACAAAACAACAGTGATGAAGTTACTGTTATTTCTTTAGTGTCCACTCATATTTTCTATGATGAGGTGAATTATTATATTGAAAGATGAGGTATTTAGTTGTCCTAAACTTGGCACATTTAATTATATTTAGGACATTTTACTTGAATTGAATGGAAAAGCAGAAGGAATGTCTAGCATGGATTTCCATGCTTCTAAAATCAATAATGCAGAACTGGGTTAATTATGGTTAAATAATAGCTTGGAACTAATGGGTTCACAATCACTTGTATTCGGTTCCAAATACTTACACTGTAAGTCTATATAATTTTTTGGTTGGAAAACATGTAATGTAAGGTGATGGCTATTTATTCCATTGATGTTAAGATAGCTCACCACAGGTTTTCTAGCAGCATAGAAGACAGATGAGGAACCAATAGTCAGTGGATCATTCAGCTAATAATTTTGTGTTCACAGCTGAGGCTTATTAGCACTAGCTATTATTTTTAGATAAAAATGAAGTTATGTTTTTAGTCATATGACTCAAACCCCTGTATCTCCACAACTTGCCACCTGCCCCAGCTTTTTGTCACAGAAAAGCACTGAAATAAGCAGGATCTTTTTTCTTAGTCAAGAATGTAGGGCTGATTTCAAACCCCAGTCATGATTCTAGAGCAAAATCAGGGGTGGGATCTGAGACCATCAGGGGTTGTCCTAACAGCTAGCAAGGCACTGGGTGCCTGGTTTGGCTGTGTTTTGTGGGGTTTGTATGTGTGGGGTAACAGTCCTGAAGTCCTGAACACAGGTGGAGTCAGTGGCTCGCACACATGGGCTCTGAATCGACGTATCACATTTGTGCTGAATGGGAAATCTGCTTGGCAAATTCAGCGTATGTGGCGCTTGGCTAACAGCTGCTGGGATCCTCTTTCCAGCTGGAATTAGTGAGTCCAGTTTTAAGGTGGCACTGAGTTCAGCGAGGTACTTCAGTGCATATGAGTCATGCTCACTCATATGTTAAAACACCTCCTCAATCTGACCTTGTATTTCTAGGATAAAAATAAAGAAAGATCACTCTCTTAAGTCTCATTTCCTAATTATTCAACCGTATTTTCGCTATCCCAATTCAGACTGCGAATTTAAGAAGGGAGCTTTATGGCCAGGATGGTAGCCATATTACTAATTAATAATATTCCCTTAGGAGCCGGTCTACAATATATGCTGTATTTTAAGTACCTATACTTGTTTTCATACAAACTTAATAAACAATTACAGAATCTTTTTGCTTTAGCTGTTTAGGAAAAACTGAAGAATTAGTTCTAATATAAAAGAGCTGTTAACATTTGGCTTGGAAAAAGTTCTGTGAGCTTTCCATTCACCCAGTTCTCACGTGTTCATTATCTGCTATAACATAAGGAAAAGAAAGCAATATTTCATCTCTGTGAATAAAAAAGAAAGTAACTTAATAATTCCTTTTTTGTGAATTTCTGACTCATAGCACAGAATTAAATTTAATAAGGTTTTTCTTTGATAAAGGGCCAGATTAATAGCTTCAAAGAGACCTAGACATTTCAATACGATTCAGTGATGGGCATTCATAATAAGCAGGGAGGACCACCATATATGCACTTATATACCGTTATTTAAATATTATAAAAAATTAAAACAAATGTAAAAAAATGTTTGCAAGTGCAGAACTGTATGCATTGTGCAGAACTGTATGCATTGCAGTAGTTAAGAAACTAGGTAGGGTCACTCTTTTAGGATACTTTTAAATACTTTTAAAATACTTTGATATGTCTATAACAGTATAATAATGTGAAATGGAAAGAAACTGAACATGTGTTTTCCAAGCCCATTTTACCTCCTTTGCCTCTTTTCCCCTTTCAGTGCCACGTATAATTGCTGATTGTGTTGCTTGGAAATGATGGAAAAGTATTGAATGCGCTTTCGTTTTTTTATTACAGGAAATATGTTCAGATATTAGGAAGTTGGAGTTTAATCTTCAGTGATAAGATTAGCATTGTGAAACTCTTTAAAAGTTTAGTTTAAATTCTATCATGTTGCGTTTCTATAAAAATAAACCAGTTTATAAGAAAATACACCGGTGGGCTTGTGAGTCAGAAATGAAGTTGAAGAAGTTATATGCTAATGAATCTAGTATTATCTAGGGAATATGATAGCTAAGTCTGACTTTTTTTATCCCATTTGCATCTCCCCAGTATACCTGAGGTTTTCCTCTAGAGAATACAGTTTGCCTCTGTGTCCAATGTATATCATCAAGATTACCCGATGCAGGAA
Organism: Gymnogyps californianus; assembly: GCF_018139145.2. Lineage (NCBI taxonomy): Eukaryota > Metazoa > Chordata > Aves > Accipitriformes > Cathartidae > Gymnogyps > Gymnogyps californianus. Next base: position 99,471,247 of record NC_059473.1, read on the forward strand.
TATACCATATTTGGACCAACACTTAAGTGTATGCAGAAGCTGGGATGAACTACAGAAGCTCATATACTAAGTGGAATATCTTACTATAAATGCGTCTGTTTAAAAGCTGTTTTTCCAATTCTGGGTGCTGTTTATAAATAGATTTTTTACCTGTAAGTTTTCTGGCACCATTCCACGACAGCTTACATCTCTCCCTCCGCTGCACTGCTGCTCCTTGGGTTAATAGTTGTGCTTGATCTGGATCTTCAGTTGCTTCTGTTCAGATGTCCTCAGTGAGAGGGTCCTTCAGCTGTGAAGCCTAGATTGTTTGTATTTGATCTAAAGCTGGTCTTCTTGTGCAGCCACCCGGGGAGGAATGGGTTAGATGCACCGGCCATGAAGCAATGTAAGAAGCTAAAAGATTTCGGGAGGCAGGACTTTTTGCTACCTGGTAAAAAGCAGCAATTAGCTGATATTCTGTTAAAAAAAAATAAAATAAAATAAAAGCAGTGGTAATTGTGTTAAAGTACCTGAAACCTTCTTTAAGGCATGCTGCAGAGCAGAAAAGGAGACATTATAGATACTGATGCCACATCTCCTGGTGGATATTCTTATTTACAAGGGTTTATGCAATAACAAAATAAAATATATTCAAATTAAATAATAACAAATATAGAACTGATAACATTTTTATCATGTTATATATTAAATAGTTGAGCTTGAAACTCTGACAATATTTTCACCTATATCTGGATGCATTAATTATAGCACTTGCTCAGTTTTATACACTTCATTCCTAATCTTTCATACACCATGTACTTTAAAAAGAGTGGAGAGACACTTGGGAATGAGTATATCTGTACTTGGTACATGGTCTAAGCTTTTCTTTGTAAATTATTTTCTGCCTCCTGTTACTGCTTGTTATTTCCTTAATCAACTTTCCTTTTGTCTCAAATCTTATTCTGAAAAGACAAAACTTACAACATCTTATACCTGATGCATACTTGCCTAATGGAATTATTAAATCAGCTTTTTTAGACTTACATACTTGAGAAAGTACTTTTTGCTAATTTATTGAGCTTGCCATTTATTTTGTTTTTCTAGTGGCATGATTTCAGCTTTCCTTATTTGATATATTTCTTCCCTTTCTTTTCAATATTTTTTTATTTATTTCTATATTTGCACTCTTTCTCACTTGAAGTTTGGTGTAAACTTCAGAAAGTTGAGTCTAAATTATTTTAATATTTTTAGTTTCTGTGACAGTTCAGATGATGACCCTGAGATTCAATAGCAGCATCTTTCACTGTCTTTTCCTCATGCTTACTGAATTTAGTGTGGAGAGGGGGACTCCTCACATACCTGCTTGTGATTGTCCTCTGTATCATTACACTGGCTATCCATAAATCTCTCAATACTGAAACTAATTTATATTATAGCAGTTCCAACCAAGCAGATGATTTAAAAAATCTTTGATTCCAGCAGTGAAAATTGCTCTTGTATTTTTACTGTGCTATTACAAACCATCTTCCCAGCATGTTTAGTTTTATTTTTTTCCTTAGTATGCAAAGAAGTCTGGACTCTGGGGAGGATGTGCTATGCTGTTTAGTTTGAGTTAGTCAGATTTCTGTGTAGAAGGAGTGCACAAGAAATACAGATGCTGTGTTTTCTGCCTTGACCTCTGGCTAGGGAGAATGCCAAGGCACTGCTGCCTCTCCAAAGCCAAGCCCTGATGGCAGCCTGAGGTTTCTGGAAGGAGTTTCCATGCCTGCTGCTACGACTGACAAAGGAAGGAAGATCTTCATCCTTTTTCTCGCTGTCAGTCCAGCTTTGCCCCAATCTGTGCCACCAGTTTCTTCTCCACCAAGCAGCTGTGCCAGGCAGCGATGCTGCTGGTGCTGGTGCAGTGCCATCAGGAGAGGAGACAATGCTGCTCTGGTCAGAGTATCAGCAATACGGATGGTCTTGTTTATTCTGAGCCTACAAAAACCTACCTAGACACAGGCTATGGCTAAACTGGATGATCAAAGAGAGATTCAGGGTTCCTGAAGGGATCCACATGCAGGATCTAGACCAGAACCTGGGTTAGTCTGGAGAAATCCTTATTCTGGAAGAACGGAGGACCAAACACACAGGCCATGCTACCATCCCCACAGCTCCTCTGTCAAGATGCAGTGCTGCTGTCATGAATCACCCTTACGCCAGCTCCTGCTCCCAGGATGTTACATCTGGGTTTGTGGTGACTGAATTTAAGATATTCTCTATCTACCTCCTGACTTAGACCACGGTTATTAATAGATTTCAGTATATGTTAGTAGCATTATTAAGAACATTTGTGCTCTGCATTTGTAATAGGCGCAGTGCTTGCCAAGATGGTCCTTACTCCAAGGACAGTTCATGTTATCTTAACCTTGTATTGCAATAAGTCAAAAAAATTCTAATGTTGCTTTAAAAACTAATTCCTGTGTCATATATCAAGTTCAGTCCCAATGTACTACATGCGATCAACTTGTACAGATTATCACCTAATGGGATTTTTAAAAGTTCTAAAATGATTCAGAAGCCATAAAAGAAAGGGCACTCAACAAACCTGTAGTGAGATATTTTCGTGCCCAGACTTCTCATCTTTCATTGCTCTTTCCAGTCTCCTCAGGTCAAGCAGCATCTTTTGTTTACTATGCCACGTGGGACCAAGAGAGCGTAGCTGTAGCCGAGCTGGATGGGACAGGCACACTAGAGTAAACATGTCTGAATTTTGCTGGCTGCTGTTGCCATCCCTGTTGTCCTTGACAAGGGGGCTGCAAACCTACAGTAGTGGGTTAGCAGGAGGCAATACGGGTCCCACCTGGCATAGCTGGGGAAAAAAAGATGCATAGGTACTATGTATAGCTTGTTACTTTTGTTGGCTTTAATGTAGACTATAGTAGACAGTTACTCCAGCCTTAAGAGCAATTAGTGATCTCATTAGTAGTGAAACTCCAACAAACAGCTGAGGAAGAGCAGTGGCAGTCCTACTCCTCTCCCTGCCTCCTTTGAAGCAACTGGGTTTTCCTGGAGGAAGACCAGCCGTATCACTTCCCTTCCTTCCTAGGAGCCAGTGTAAACATCCAGTGCGAATCCGTAACGATTTCTTTAGGAGTAGCTGGCTACACCACCCTTCCTGCAGCCTGCTATATGCCCTCTGTTCATATTACCAATTCCCTTATATATCCCCTTCAAGTGACAGCTGTAAATAAGCACAAGTCTCTGGCAGCCAGGATTCACTCAGAATTAAATTCAGGGATAGGGAGCTGTCAGCTAACTGACTTCTGTGGCATCGTAGCTGTCATTTGAATGAATTACAGACCACAGTATCCATTTGTTTGAAGGCCTGTGAGCAAGAGGGATGGAACAAATTGGGGCAAATGGCTGAAATTTCATAAGGTTTCTGCAAGTTTTTCAAAGATCATGCACCCATCTTCTGTGTGGTTATTTTGTGTGGCTAACAGCATTTCCATGTAAACTGGAATAATCTTCTGTTGAAAGCCCCTTTAGTATGAAAAAAAAATTAAATTGATTATACAGTTAGGTGAGGCTTATTTTGCTCTGTTCTAGTGAAGACTAAAATATCTGGGTCGAAGTTTCATAGCAGTTGCCTATGCACAATTTACACTCTGGGATTGGCAGCTTCTCTTCAGACACTGAGGAGCAAGACATCCCCCCTCCCTTCCACGCTGCTTGTAGAGTGCGGTGCCCCATGCTGATGATGCCAGGCAGATTTAATTGTGCATGCTCAAAGAGAAAAATGACATCCACGCTTGGGTTAGTGCTCTCTGTGGCAAGCTGACAAATCCCCCAGCTGTCAACTAACCTCAAAGGCAAGTGTACGTGGCTCCAGCTTATGTCTGCTTGCATTCTGCCCATAGGCATTTATAAGCTGAAACGCATATTGGCTGCAACACATTCAGACTGCTACTGAGAGAAATGTATGGTCTATTTTATGTGTTTCAATCTCTAGGGGTGACCCACACAATTAAGGTTTATTTTTCAGACAGACTATAAGCAGGTAAAGACAGCAATTTTTTGCATATGTGGCAAGTGAAAAGGCATAATGTTTATGGCTATGGATCTGGCTAAGTTGCTGATTGCTTAGAGAAAATCATTTCTTCCTTGGGCTCAGATGGATTATATTTATATTTTTATGTATTTATTGGGGTTACTGGCTGCCAGAGAACTGCATACACACAAAATGGCCTTATGTAAGTACCAATATATATGGGCAAATGCAAAGAGGCATGTGTTGCTAATGCAATATTGGAGTCATGGAGGAGGACTTCTGGCAGAAGCATTGTCACTTGTGGTGCACTGCAGGCTGTCCATCTAAACCTATCATTACCTGGCACCTATGGTCTAGTGAAATAATCAGACCAATCTGCAAATGGGCAAAAAGCCATCTTAACAGATGGCTTTCACTGTCGGTAACCAGGAAACCATGCATATACATTAAACATGGGTTCAGAGAGCATGGGTCTTATCTAGGAACATCAAAACAGCTGTCGGTTTTGAGCTCCTCCGTATACTGTTGAGAACATATGCCATACCCATCAGACACCCATGCAGGGTGGGCTAGAGCCAGCTCCCACAGTTCTGATGAACTTTGTAGGAATTGCTTGGTTGGGCATGGTCTCAGCTACAGATTAATCTCATGTTTTGCAATGAACTTTGAATTTGTGTTAGAGAGACAAAGAATGAAGTTTGAGGATGCAGTTGCATCCACTTAATTTGCATGCCCAGCTGAGGCACCATCTCACCCAAATTTTAGGTGATGGAGAGTGCTATCCAACCTACCTGGCACAATTGTCTAAGTTTCCTAAGTAGACAGTGATAGAGAGAGGCTTTGGATATGTGCAGGGTGAAGTCCGATATGTTTACATTTTGAATGCATTGGAGTCTTAGAACAGGATCTTAGAATATAAAAAAATAACAGGCAATGCCAAATATCTCTATCGACTCAGGATTTAGTTCACCAAGCTCTTCTGGTATTGAGCAGCCAGTGCTATTCTTTTTGGTAAGAGTGTGATATTAAAGCACTCAGCTAGAAAGTGGGAATTCCTGAGTTCTTGGCCTCTTCAGTATAATAAACTGCAGATCCTGACCCTATGAGTCCAGATGAGTGGTTCTCACCATGCTTTGAAAGTGAATCATAGCACAGCTCACTCGCGTGAGGCCACAGTGAACCCAAAGAAGCAGCGACTCCAGGGAGGTCCTCACCACCAGTTATTTTCACAGGCTTAGTGCTTCCCCATATACACAAGGGAGCATAAGGACAATGTCTCTTTTAGTGTCCAAAATTAGTATGCATCTGAAAAGAAAGAAACAAACAAAAAAGGGCCATATTCACGTCACCTAGCTCCACCTAAAATTTACTGGGACTTCTGTGTCCTATTGGCTGGCTATGGGTTTTCTGAAGCATGTACTCAATGGAAATTTTAGGCTAATTGGAATTTAAGCTGCCTGAAAATAGCCCCAAGGCAGCAACATCAGGATTTAGGGGAGATACTCTAGCTTCAGTGAATCTGTGCAAATACACGGAGCCCTGGAGCTCTTTTACTGATGCTGGGAGCTGGGCAGGATGCAGAAGTGCCTCAGGAGTCCAAATACATCTCCTGTTTCCTTTCTGCTACCTGAGCGCGGGAAGAGAGGATCGCAGGATGGGGCATATGTATGTCTGTGAATGTGGTGCTCTTTTTTGGCAACACAGAGCTTCAGAGAATATTACGTGCCTGAGAGGGAAAGAGTGTTTCATAGTTCAGGCAGTGCAGACTGAGATTTCCAGGACCATAGGACCTCTGCATAGGCCTGCTGTAAATTTGAGTTATTGATGCCTCGGGACCTTTGGGAAGCACTTTAAGAATTATAGAGAAAATAACCACAAGAAAAGCATTAATTTTTGTGAATACTTTTTCGTTCAGTTAAAATCAAGGAATTTGATGACTTAAATACAAGGTATTAATACGTAGTTGTTCGTCTGTAGAATTAAGATACCTGTAAATCTGTCCTATTAGTAGTAACACTACATGGAGGACAGTCTGCTCTTTGCATGATACATGGCTAGCTTAACTGTGTAAGGAATGTGTGTATGCTATAAAATGTCATCTGTATAAGGAACCAAGTGAGCCCTATTCATACTTCAAAATTGTCAATGTGAAGAATTGTGATTATCATTTTAGGTTTGACTTCCATAACTCTGCATTCTTAAGGTAGTTTGTGTTTAACCTAAATTACTCTCCCCTTAACTATGGAGTTAGAATGAGAATCAGCTGTCGCAGAGAAGAGTAATGATATTTATTAATAGTGCAAATCATTCATACACATGGAAAGAACTTAAACGTGCGAAGCACATCAGGACAGGAGATCACAGTCCTTAAGGGATTCATTTATCCTTGACTTCTAGGAGCCTTTGTTATGCTAATGATAGATATATATTCCCAAAATCCATTGCCTCTGTCTATGCCTTACCCTTTGATTTCTTTATTAACTCTCCTCCCTTGTCACTACGTGCTCTTGTTAATTCAGATCAGGTTTTGCAGCTTGCATCATACTTTGCTATTTTTTACCAAAATGGTTTATTGAGTTCTCTAGCAGCTTACGTGCTTTCCCCTCTTTGCCGCACCTCTCTGCCACTGCTGCCAGAAGGGCCCCTGGGTGAGCTGCCACCAGTCGGACTCTGATACTGACGGGTTTCCTTTGTTCCTAGAGCAGTCAAGGCAACAGACCTAATTAATCATTCCCAGCCCTCATTAATAAACATAATTTTGGTAATTTGGGGTAAACGTGTTCATGTACTCTAGAATACTGAATGTTTTATCTAAATATGTAATTTGGTTTTTAGGCACTTAGATAAATATTACGATTTATGGTGGCCCTGGGTACTACTGACTTTGCTACACTTGTAAATCCTTGGTATTTCTGAAGTCAAGATGCATGTTTAGGTGAATAGTCGTGGGCGTGGGTGGTTAGCTCGCCTACAGTGGTTGTTTGCAAACATTGATCACCGTGATACGAGTAGATGGCATCCTTAGTATCATCAGTAAATGGAAAAGCTGTTTATAGGTAATAATGTCTTTAAGGATATAAACAAGAGCAAAACATATAGGTTAATGTAGATTATCAGCTGTAAGAATAGCTATAAGACTATTAGAGAGCTATAAGAAAAGCTAAGAAGTACACAACATTTCCCATGAGCTTATTTTAATACAAAGAGTAGGGCTTTTTTTCTGAAACACAATATACTACTGCAGTGTGTAGCTACTTCATTATACTTTCTTCAGTACAGGTATGTCTTGCAACATCTTGTACTCTCTCTTGGGACTAGATATATATGAAATATCAGCAGCATAATTTTGCTCCTGTGCTAGGCTCTGAACTCGGCTACAGTTAAATATTCAGCAGAATACTCTGTCTCTAGCTAGACTCATGTAGCAGTTATGAAAGATTAATTCAGTGTTATGTTTCTGTTTAATGAAAGAGTTGAAGTGAACATTTCTATTGAAAATTCCAGATTTCAGTTTAGAAATTATCATCTTTGTTATGCTTTTTAAAGGGCACATAAGATAAATGATCTATATAGAGTTATAATTTTTTATTGAAATCTTTCTCTTTCAGGATACCTGTCCCAGCATCTTAATTACAGTCTTCCATGTACTTTGTTGTCTTTACCTTGCCATTTCAAAATACATTGTGCATATTTCTTAACTGGACGTGCAGTAAATAACCTGTAGAAAAAATAAGGACATTGCATAACAGAATGGTGCAGATTTGCAGATCTTGCTGTATATTGTAAATTTAATTTGGATTTTCTGTTTTGTCAATACTAAGATTTTAAATGATATGGGTATCTGAGGAAGGAATAGCAGCTTTGAGGCAATTTCTGGTAGAATTAATTTATACGGCAATGTTCCAAAGGAGAGAGATTAAAGCAGCAACACAGAAAGTTCCAATTTCTGTCCCTCGCAGGTCCTTTCTCTCCCTGCCCCCCCCCATCTTTCTCTTACAAAATTTACTTGCATTATTAATGAAGTTCAGTCCCAGCACTGGTGTGGCATCTGAAGGGTAAACTCAATCAGCAAGTTTGAAGTCCTAATCCTTGTAAAGCCAGTGTGAATAACAGATGATATTAAGCAAGGCACAGTAGATGGTACTTGTTCAGCAATTGCTGTAAATGTGACCTCATTGATTCTATCTGTGTTTTTCCCTCTATGTTTTACAGAGCACATTGATTTAGGAAGATGTCTTTGGCTTATTACCATTAATGTTAGAATGATAGAAAAATGTGCAAAAAGTTTTGAGGATTGGTGTGAACTGAAAGCCATTATCTGGTTTATTAGCAAATTAGGGATTTGGTTTTAATTATGATTCTGCTGCAAATATCACTTACTATATTGTCTAAATGGGGTTCTTTTCTGAATTTCATTAGTAGATTTTACTCCAGCTGCACTCCCTAGAAATTTAGAAGGGAAATCATGACCAGGCCTACACTCTCTTAGAACGTAGCAGGATCAGCATCATATCTTTAAACAGATTTCCTGGACCTCCTCAGGAAGGAGAAGAAATGAGCAAGACCTCGGTCACATCTCACTGTTCGCTTGGTCTTTAACTTGGCTAAAAAGAGGTGTCACTTGTAATGTGTCCTGGACAGTCAGCCACCTGAGAAGCAACAGGCACTGTAGCATTTTCAGACCTTTGCATGACAGTCAACGGCAGTTGCCTGTGGAAGGATGGAAAGACTGAAGGGCTGAAATTCAATAATCCTTTCTGTTTTGAAACACTAATTAGCTGTCGCACAGTTCTGCTGCCAGCAAGCTGGCAACCGCAGTGGGCTCTTATTACCGTCATCAGCAGGCAAAGAGCTGAATACAAAAGGAAGGAAGCTAAATAAAAAGGAATTTCTGACTGAGACAAAGGTTGCAAAATAAGTAAAAATTGCCCAATATTATGTATTTTGTATCAGAAAGGAAAGGAAATTCATCCGATGTTCTGTTTATTGAGCCAGCAGAAGCTTGCAGCGCTAGAGTCGATACTCTGCAGTCTTAGAATGGGCCTATTGTATGTAATTTAACAATTTTACATAGTAAACATAACTTTGTTACTTATGAGTCCTAAAGAGAGAGCTCCTTTCAGAAGTTGTTTAGTGGATATACAGAATAACTGAAGGCTCCATTCAATGATGCTAATTAATTGGTATTGGATTAAATCATCCAATCAAATTACTCTAGTGTAAATTTTGCATGCTACAGTGCAATGTAAGGTGGAATTTGTATTTTAAGTGCATAAAGGTAGCCAGGGATGTCTGCCAAAGAAATATAAAATATTTATAAAATGCATTTTTTGATCTAATTTCAAGTTGTTTGAGATTGGTACCTTTTCTATGTGAAAGTCCATTTGCATCTTGTATACAGATATGTTCTTGGTGTCTGCTTTGTGTTTATGCCTTCCGTGCCTTGTGGGTTTTATTTTGTGTGTATGTGTTCTTTATGGCCACCTTAACTACCCATATAAATTTGTCTGTCCACATATTATAGGTAGTTGTCCACTCCCACTGCATGGTTTTTCAGCATGCAGGTGATAATGCAGAGCAATTCACCCAAATACCATCCATGTAATTTCTGTTTTGGGTGGTTTGGCAGCTCAGCCAAAGTACAAAGTTTCAGCAAGTTTCACCTTTTGCATTTCAGGATTACAATGATGAAATTCGCCAGGAGCAGCTGAGAGAACTGTCGTATTTGAACGGTTCTGAGGATTCAGCACGTGGACGGGGCATTCGAGGAAGAGGGATCCGTGTGCCACCTGCAGCTCCTTCAAGGTGTGGTAACCTGAGCTATTATGCTAATAGCTTTAAAAAGTGTAAACAATGGCAAAACAAACATAGTTTAAAAAAAAAAAAAGGAAAATCCCGTACACATCATGGTCAGTAAACCAAAATGTTTTTCTTCTGATAACTTGTGTGGTCTACGTTGTGCCAGGTTCTCTGATCTACAGTTCACAGGCTACAGTGGGTGGTATACAACTATCAAACAACAAATCAGAGCAGATTATGAAGCTAGTGAAAGGATCTAGGAAAGAATATTGTTATGCCGGCACAGAATCAGTATGGTCAGTAGCATAAAATCATTGGTCAATAAAGTAGTATAGTCAGAGAAGGCTACATAGTCTGGATGGAACTTTATTTGCCAAATAATTACTTTTTTGGTATGCGTATTATGTCTATAATATATATATTGCATTATATATTATTTGTTGTATGGGTTATCAGTTTTATATGAATTTAATTGGCATCAGCTAAAAACATTGGTGTATGAATGTTTCCTGAATTCTTTCAAGTATTTTTTCGTATATAGGTAAACAGATAGCTCTGCTTGTTCGTAAGGCCAGTATATAATCTTAGTACACTCTTTCAGACTCATTTTTCACTGTGAACCCTTAAGAAATTTGTTGCCTCAGGCATCTAAGTTACCTAGCTACTTCTAAGCGTCCACAGAGATCATTTCAGGATGGGTCCTAAGAAATCCACTTTTATTTTGGAGTAAATAGGATATGGAGGTACCTTATTTTATGCTGACAGAGGAGTTGTTCTTTGGTAATTGAACTGGCTGATCTTGCCTATGACCTTTTTTTCTTTTTCCCCTGAAGGTGTCTATCATGTTTTCCCTCAGTTCTTCTTGAATGGAATTTTTTATCAGTAGTATGATGCACATACATCAGATTTTTTACACTTGGCATTCATGACCATCTTCCATTCAAAGTTTTTTTGGGCTCAGAAACCTGTCTTCCTTACACCTAAGATCTCTGAAGGGCTTGACTTAATAATGATGTTCAGCACATCACTGCAACAGACTGGCAGCTTTTAAGTTAGGTTCAAAGCATAATGAGTGGAGTGCTGGCCCCCACTTCCTGCAAAATACCCAACTGATTGGATCAGTTGCACAGATATAGGATCTTGGATGCTTTCCCTATTTTCCAGTTAGAAATTCCAGGAGAATATTAAAAAAAAAAAATTGCAACTGAAGTATTTTAAGCTAAATATTTATGCTAATGATTTATGCTAATAGGATAATTGTATTTATGGTGGTGCAGTTGATACGCTTGAGGGAAGGGATGCTATCCAGAGGAACCTTCACAGGCTTGAGAAGTGGGCCCATGTGAACCTCATGAAGTTCAACAAGGCCAAGTGCAAGGTCCAACTCCTGGGTAATCACCAGTGTCAGCACAGACTGGGGGATGAAGGAATTGAGAGCAGCCCTGCAGAGAAGGACTTGTGGATATAGGTAGATTAAAAGCTAGACATGAGCCGACAATGTGTGCTCGCAGCCCAGAAAGCCAACCGTATCCTGGGCTGCATAACAAGAAGTGTGGCCGGCAGGTCAAGGGAGGTGATTCTCCCCCTCTACTCCACTCTGGTGAGACCCTACCTGGAGTACTGCATCCAGCTCTGGGGTCCCCAGCACAAGAAAGACATGGACCTGTTGGAGCGGGTCCAGAGGAGGGCCACGAAGATGGTCAGAGGGCTGGAACACCTCTCCTATGAAGACATGCTGAGAGAGCTGGGGTTGTTGAGCCTGGAGAAGAGAAGGCTCCGGGGAGACCTCACTGCGGCCTTTCCATATATAAAGGGAGCTTATAAGAAAGACAGAGAGAGACTTTTTACCAAGGCCTGTAGTGCCAGGACAGGGGGCAACGGTTTTAAACTGAAAGAGGGTAGGTTTAGTTTAGACATAGGGAAGAAATTGTTTTCAATGAGTGTGGTGAGACACTGGAACAGGTTTCCCAAAGAAGTTGTGGAAGCCCCGTCACTGGAAGTGTTCCAGGTCAAGTTGGACAGGGCTTTGAGCAACTCGATCTGGTGAAAGACATCCCTGCCCAAGGCAGGGGGTTTGGACTAGAGGATCTCTACAGGTCCGTTCCAGCCCAAACGATTTTGAGATTCTGTGATTTTAAAATTGGCTACTGAAACTTGTAGTAAAGTAGTGAACATAGCAAGCTAGCGCTATGGGTTTGGTTGTCTCAGTGGGGAATGAGCCACAGCTCATACTGCTGCAGGAGACCTGAGTTCCATTCACAGCTCTGGATCTGGGTGTCATGCATGGTTATAGCCGGCGCTCACAGTCTTCAGAAAGGGCAGCACACTCAGGAGCATACTGCTCTGAAACAAAACTCACAGATTGCTTCCCTGATGTATCCCCTTTCTAATTTGTCATATGGTATAGTTACAGGAACCTTCTTCTGACTTACCAATTACTACAGCAAGGTGGATGTAACATAAAGAAATGGCAGAATGCTAAATCTCTCTGTGCTTGTCTGTATGCGCTCTCTCTGCGCAGTGGGGGTAAGCAGACTTCTGTGCTACCCTTCCCTTGCGCTGAACTAAATTAGATGGGAAGAAAAGTTCTTGCTCTCCTTTTATACTCTCGCTTTACTTTGCCTTGCAAGTTGCTGCCATCCTGCGTCATCTTCTGCCAATCGGTTTCTTCCACCCACCAATAAACACGAGCATGAGAGTGATGTCTGCTCTTGTAAAATAGTTTGAGAGCAACAGAAAAGGTTCCTCACTTTCTTCTTCCTCTAGAACTACTTTGGAGTAACTTTGCAACTCTGTAAATTACAATGATCCAGAATTTCATTAGTACAAGCAACAAGAGGATCAGGTGTAAAAGGCACTGGATGGCTTAAAAATAATGCCTTTCCATAATGTGAGTTCTGCCTGAGATATTGCCTAAAAGGGCTTGACATTGTAGCTGCCAAAACCCCAGAGTTATACGATACTTTAAATCGTAGTAAAAATGTAAGAGCCTTTAAAATGGGGTAGCACTTGCATGTCCTCCCTTGCCATACATGCCAAAGTGATCATTCCTTTTTGCTCCCCACAGGGGACGTGGGGGTGCGATTCCTCCGCCCCCGCCTGGACGAGGTGCCCAAGCACCCAGAGGAGCGCCGGTGACCCGTGGAGCCCTCCCTGTCCCACCAGTGGCCAGGGGCGTTCCCACCCCTCGAGCAAGGGGCGCCCCGGCTGTCCCGGGCTACAGACCACCCCCGCCACCTGCACATGAGGCCTATGAAGAATATGTAAGTAACCACGTACATTCATAACATATGTGAGCCAAACTCTGTGGTGAACATCAAGAACCTCTGAGCTGGAAGACTCCAGGCCATAATTCCTCTCTCTCTGCTGCTTATCCTCTGCTGGTGAATTACAGTCTGGGTGATGCAATGTGTCCACAGACCTGTCGTTTGGGTGATGTGGGTTTGTAGAATTGTTCACAGCTTAGTTTTGGGTATAATAAGGTCATGCTGGATAGCTCTCAGGGTGTCATGAAAGAGCAATACAGATATTCTAAAGATTATATTATAACTAAAAGTCACTCATTACTGTAGGGAGGTTCTTAGGAATAACAGATTATATCCTTTGTGAGAAAACGGGATTTTTTTGTTCTTCTAAATCCTCTTTATTACATATAAATATATATGTATGTATTTGTATTCAACATTGTGTTACAGATACATAGCAAATAGAAATTCAGGTAATTTTCATGAAAGCTGATACAGTGATGCGTATTTAGCAAGGAGCAGTACTAACTGTCACCTTTTCTTATGAGGTGTTAAAAATAATTGTGCTGTAAACATCAAAGCTTTCAAGTCATCCTCATTAATGTTCCCTCCTGGAACTATCACCATAACAACAGATATCCAAGTACAGGAGAAAGCACCATCAAATATGATGTCTGACTTTTTCCAGCTGTGGCAAATCCAAGGGTAAGATGAACATCCCATCCATTCCATAATCCTGTCACTAGGAGAACCGTTGAGAAGATACACTATAATTGAGAAGATACAGTTTTATTCAATTAATAGTCTTCCTAGGACAGAAGAAAGGAAAATGAAACAGAAATTAATCTGTGTTGGTAAAGCTTTACTCAACCATCTGTATTTGTAGAGTAGAGATTAGGTCATGGCCACTTCAAATCAGGGACACACATTCTGTTAATGCCAAGAGTCACAACTGAAAAACAGCTGCAGAAAAGGAGGGGAAGAAAGTCACACTCTATTATTATTTACCTCAGCAGTTTCCATCTTTAAATGAGATAAAAGCCCTGCTAAAAAAGGAATTTAAGAAGTATACCCTTCCTTGACAGATAGTATATTATCTATCAGTATCAAAATGTATGACATCTTCCTTTCTCTGCAGAACTGTGTCTTTTCCTAATCCATGAGTGACAAATTTCAAAACAGAACACTTGTAATGTAAGATTAAGTTTATGAATTAAGTAATTTTTTTTTTTTTTTTTCATCTACAGTACTGGTAAATGTCCTAGGGTATTAAACAGTTTTTAGGGAACATTTCTTACGCTTTTTCTGGATGGTAAATATAAGGAAAGCAGGAGGAGAAGTTGAGGCAGCTGGATTATCAAGGTTAGGAAAGCATTCAGCCAGTTCCACATTGTTTTGAAATGCTTACACTCTCAGGAGCACAAAATATACACACAATTAAAGGAGTCGTTTTAGTTTGTAATAGATTACTCCAATAAAAACAAACAAAAGTGTTTGTGTTTCCGTTTTGCCTACTTAGATAATAGCAAGAAACATATTGCCTTATAGGACAAATTCAGATGTTTTGGAGATCCTTCCATCTCCTATGTCCTTTCAGCATCTATATTCCACAGCTGGGAACATATGGGCTTCCCCTGACTTGCTGTCATCCGCCAGTTTGCAATGAAAATCTCTTGCCATTTTGCAAAGACTTGTAAGTGTGATCTAAATTATCTTGGTATCTTATGGACTGAGATAATAATTAAAACTCTGTTGGTGTGCAGGTAGAAGGAAAAGTTCACTGTCATATCTATATATGAATTTGTAAATGATATTTTAGGGGAAAATATTTTAAATTTTGCAGGAAATAATCAACACAGTTTTTCTTCCCAAATAAACCACTACATCACATATCTGACTGGATACTAAAAGCAAGTGGATCTATTTGTTGACCAGCAACAAATGTCATGTGTAATTGTTGTTCTTTCACATTGAATCCTAGAGATGAAAAACTAATTTATAATGAATAATTTATCCAATTTACTTTGTCTCATTTTCTGCTTGTAGGCAACCCACAAGCATATTACAATTTCTTTAGGTGTTTATGTTTTTCATTTGTGACTACAATATCTCACTCCAGTTTTTGCCTACTATATGCAAGCACCATTGGTTTGATTAGTTGTGCACATGAATGCAATGTCATTGATTGTGAGTATCCATATTTTTGATTTTTCTTTGCTCTAATAGAATAGTGTCATTTGAATGCAAAGCTGAAAGTGAACTCAAGAAATAGAATAGCTGCAGCAGATTTTTTTTTAAATTTTCAGCATTTCCTGAAGAAAATCTTTAGATATTTGCTCAGCACTACTAATCAGAGGTTGTATTGACTGTTTGACCTTGAAACATCTAACTGTTCAAATCGGTTTGGATAAGCATGTAAAAGTTTGGATCACTTCTTTGTAATTATCCAATATCTAAATATTTTGAGGTTTCCTGATGGCCTTTGTGAGAGTCCATAAAAGCAAACGTCTAAAGATTTCTCAAGAAAAGTGACATCTTGTCGTTGTGGTGACTGTATTCACATTCAACATTTTGAATGTCCAGCCCAATCAAAGGGAAAATAATTTGGAACAACTTTTGGAAAAGAAGAGGGCTAGAGAGGGAAGGGAGAGTGACACACCTCACGCCTTTTTCTTTACTTGCTTTTGAAACAGACATATAGTTTTTATTGGGTGCAGCGTAGATAGTATCTCAGAGGAATTTCAGAAGACTACCCACAGGAAGAGGAGGTACAGACATTAGAAAATATACGCAAAAGGAAAGAAGTAGTTACTACGTGAACTCTCCTCACTTTAAAAACGGCTCATTGTGTGTGAATTTGGATGGAGAGCTTAACTAACAGCTGCTGTGCAGCTTCTGGGATCAGAGAGCTGGTCCTGGGTTCGCAGCCTGGTGAATAAGAGTGCTGTTCAAAGTGACTAACCTTAGTTCAGTGTAACCCGTCTGTATGTGCTCCTCTTCTGCTGAAGGAGAGGTCCACCAGAGTGCAGTTCAGAGCAGAAGCTTGACCTGGTCATTGTGAACTTTCTTCAGAAGAAGCTTCTTTCACAAAGCTGAACTTAGCCCTTTGTCATTACTCTCTGAGATACAATTTTACACCTCTGATCCACAAACACCGCCATACTGAAGGTGTCCCTAGCTGCTGGAAAGGATTCAAAACTTCATTAAAAAACACCCTTTTGGACCTCAGGTTCTGTTGTGGGGGTTTTTTTACTGAAAACCACACAATGTGGTTCCCCATTAAATGCATTATGGATCACACTCCTACTCCTTCCACAAATGCAGTACAAAAATTAATTTGAATTATTGTTTAATTCCTCTTTCCATGTGTAGCAATATATGCCATGACCAGTTGGCAGCAATGACTCAGTCTGGAACTTTTCAGAAGCGCTGATTTACCACTGAGCTGTGTTGTTACTCCTAGGATGCTGAAGAGCCTGCAGTGGATGGTAGGGAGGGCGACAATGCCAGCAAGCTCCTCAGTGAGAACTAATGACAAGAGGGCTGTTTGGGATTGTCGTGGTTTAACCCCAGCCGGCAACTAAGCACCACGCAGCCACTCGCTCACTCCCCACCCCCAGTGGGATGGGGGAGAGAATCGGAAAAAAAACCCTCGTGGGTTGAGATAAAGACAGTTTAATAGGACAGAAAGGAAGGGAAAAGAATGATAATGATAATAATAATATGACAATAATAATACTGAAAGAATTAGGCTATACAAAACAAGTGATGCACAATGCAGTTGCTCACCACTCGCCAACTGATGCCCAGTTAGTTCCCGAGATGCGATCTGCCTCTCTCAGCCAGCTCCCCCCAGTTTATATACTGGGCATGATGTCATATGGTATGGAATATCCCTTTGGCCAGTTTGGGTCATCTGTCCTGGCTGTGTCCCCTCCCAGCTTCTTGTGCCCCTCCAGCCTTCTTGCTGGCTGGGCATGAGAAGCTGAAAAATCCTTGACTTAGTATAAACACTACTTAGCAACAACTGAAAACATCAGTGTGTTATCAACATTATTTTCCTACTAAATCCAAAACATAGCACTATACCAGCTACTAGGAAGAAAATTAACTCTGTCCTAGCTGAAACCAGGACAGGGATTAAGTTCATATTCTACATTGCATTGGGTAGAGATGTTTTGAGTAGAGAGAACAGTACTGGAATTGCATTTTAATTGCCTCTTTTAAAGTTACATCTTGCACAGTTGTGGTCTGAGGTATTAGTTTTGTCTCTTAGACAGCTGATGTCCCATCTACAAATCTTACAGTGTTTATATATCAGTGCACCAAGATAGGAGATGGTAAATGAAAATGAGTTCAAATATTGTTTCAGTCCTGCATCATCACCTTTATTGACAAGGACAATGGTAAGATTGATTTTGTACCATTTTTTCATTACAAAGGTTAAGATTTGTTTGGTTGGACATCTACTTTTATCATCTGCTCAAGATATAGTAAGGAAAATTAACACTGGTATCATCTTTACAAATCAAGGGGAGACTTCTGGAGTCTTTTCTCAACAAGAATAAGCAACTTTAAAGGCTAAGGTCTTGTTGGCAACTTATGAAACAGGCAATAGACATGACTGATTGAGGTTCATGATTTATACAGAAGTGAAGAGTGAGAAGTGCTTGAGTAGATCTTCCGCTGGAAGGAACATCCTATTGAGGCAACGAAGCCAAAGTTCACAATATATTTTAATCTGAGCATCCAGGCTTTTTCACTCAAGATCAGAGCTAAATATTTGAAGCATGCTTAACCCAAATATAAGCCAAAAATACCGTTGCTTTCAGATCCTGTTTTGGAAGGCATTTGACTCTGGAGCTGTATTTTTACCTTCTGAATCAGAAGCTGGTAATGAGCTGTGCAGTGATATTTTTCTTTACATTTTTTAAGAGCTATGGTGAGCCTTGCTAAGAGGTCTAACGCAAGTCTAGAAGTGACTTAGCACTTGTTCCCTTACAGATGCAAAGAATTAACAAAACAGAATAAATTTGGGACTAAAATACACATTGCTTTTATACTTTACTTGCACTTGCATTATTACTCCTGGACAAGAAAGGAGACTATTTACTCCTGGATAAGAAAGGGGACTTTTGCACAGAAAGCCACTCATCTTAATATCAATACTTAGATGAGCTTCTTGTATTTACAAAGAAATATATAATTTGTTTGCACGAAATAGGCCAGTCTGTCGAGACACTGAGAAGCTGGTACAGCTCCTAGATCTAGGACAGCCAGATTAAAGAGCAATTTTACATGCAAATATTCTTTCTTGCCTCTCATTTCACTGATCAAACCAGCCAAACGCAGCTTCTTGTTATCTTCTGGAATAAGTGAAGAGCAATGCTTTTAGAAAGTCACTGGAAAAGAACCACACAATAAGATAGATTGTGCTTTTAATGTCATGCTGTTCTTCCTCTCATTTCAAGCTATTTAAAATGAAAGCAAACGCCACATTCAACTGTTTATTCTAAGCTCAATGGTTATTTACATTTTTCAATAGTTTTCAAACAAACTGAAACAACCATGCTCATGTTTATTCAGTGCCAACTTAGACAATGAAAAGACTGACAATAAGAGGCATTTTGTCACACTTTAACATTTTAAAAAGAAGAGTGAGCATTTACATGTGACTGCTATCCCCAAAATTGTGATTGCAGAGTCTTTGTTTAATATTTTAAACTGGAACTCGTAGGGCTTTTAAATCCATTCTATCTGCCACTTCTGAATGTAGATGGAAACTGTGTATAGAGACCTGCACTTCCTCTTCATGGCATGTTTGCACCTGTGTTAGTGCATTAATGAATATGTTAAAGTCAGCAACAGGTACTTGACTCTCCTATTTTTGAAGTCCGTTCCTGTAATCCCAGTAGGATATTCTCAGTGAGAGTGAGGCCCAGACAACTAAGAAGATTTGTTCCAAACCTTAAAATAGTGGAATATATTGGATATAATGATAGTCAAAGGGGATTATTTTAATTTTTTTTTCTAAATTGGTATTTCCAAGTTTTAAGATGTACCACTTATTTATTTCTGTGTCTCTTTTGGATGAAAAAAAAATCAGTGAAGAATGTACTGAGACTAAAGAGGATTTGAATAAAGCTGGAATTATAGACATAGGAATCTGCATGGCTGAACAACATATTGATTAAATATGATTGATTACCTATTTATGCCCAAGGCACTTAGAAAAAGAGCTAAGCTATATTCAACTTACATCTGCTGTGACTTGAAAAATCAAATTTTATTTTTACTATAATAGCGATGAACAGGATAATGTTTATATTATCTGAAAGACCCTGTTGAGCTTTAGAAGAATACTGTGAATGATGGTCTCACGAAGGTAGAGTGGATTTTTCTGGTAGTTATTCAAACTTTGGAGAATTTAGTCTGTCGATAGTATAAATACATTTATTGCAAAAAAATCCAGCAACATAAATACAGAATTAAAGTAGTGGCAACTTTTTCATGTTTTTCTAAGAGCAAAAACCACAGTCAGCATTAAACCTTCAGTGCCTGGGAACCTGCAGTTCTAGAGTTTTTTGCTTACCTGTGCAAACTGTAGTTTGGGTCTTATTCTTATAGATGATAGTCTGAATAAATAAGGCTTGCCTCATGAAACCGAAGCAACTGTCCTGAGAGCAATGCATCAATAAATGTGAATACTGCTTTCAGACTCATCACTGCTATGAATTTCTCACAAATCGACATGTGCTCTAAAGCAGACTTTATTATATCATTTTCTTGATTTGTTTTGATTTGATTGTAATAATCATAGTTTATGTCCATAATAATCATAGTGGACTAAACTTTACTCATAAAATACATAAAACTAACATCTACTTATAAATGCTGCAGAAAGATTTTGTGGAGGATAAGCTCTTCTGTCGTCCTCTTCATGCTCTCCTTACTTGGCAAAAATAATTCTTTCCTTGACATTAGTTATCAAGTTATCAGTTCAAAATTATTTTCTATGCTAGACGGAGTATAAAAGAAAATGCTGATGCAGCTGTACATGTTTTAGTATTATACATGATGTTAATACAACTACAACCTAATAAATATTTATATTTGTTATATAGAGATCTAAGCGAAGGGCATCTCTCAACTCATAATCCAGCCTTCATGTGGTCCTTAAATATTCATAGTGTATGCGGTTATATTCATGAGATCCTACATAAAAAATATGTGGAGTATTCTCCATAGAGACAGAATTTGTCTGCATCATGCAATGCACCATTTGATCATTAAACAGAGTGATTGGTCAGGAGCCTGTTACCAAAAATACTTGTCCACTGTCACTTGGATCTGTCACAACTTGTCACTTGGCTATTTATCTGGTGGAGAACAGTCTTGGTTGGTACAAAATAACTCTATAGGCATTTGCTGGCTAAATGTTATCATGTGACTGTATCTCCACCCATGTTATCCTTTTTATGACAGGTTGCAAAGGTGAATTATAAACTTTTTTTTTTGTACAAACTCATACAAACTTAGAGAATTGCTGTTAAAGATTTTGGACAAGTCCAGTTTAATTAGAGTTGTTGAGAGTTCGGTTACTGTGTGAATTCAGCTCAGATGGAAGGCTTGGGTTTTCTCTTTCACTTCTCAAAGTTTCTTATCCAGATTTAGTCCACCGAGGTACTAAAAAGTTAAATAATTTTGGACTGCAAGATTCACCATGACTGGTGAGTTCCCGGGGAGCCAGACACATATAAACTCAGTGGTAATGATAAAAGCTCAATGCAGGCTGCTACTTCTTGCAGACTGGAAAGCACAGAGACTTCAGCTGTGCCAGGCAATTACAGAAGCCTTGAGCTCTGGTTTGAGGAAAGGCTCTAGGTGATAAGATGCCATGGCACTTAACATTATCACACCAGCCTTGCCTCCAGCATACCAGTCTTACTCGTGTGTTTTTCAGTCTATCCTTTTGGTAAACTCAGATTAGTGATGTTTTATTATAGTAGATAAACAGAGTGCTCTTTATATCAATAGATTTCATGTACAGCTAACAGAGTACTTCTGTTTTGTGTATTATCTTTATTTATTAGCAATTTTCACTATAGCTAAAGCATGAGCTTTATTAATATAGTAAAATGCACAGTTTAGGAACCATTTTATATTAATTGAGAACATTACGGATTGTTCCGAAATAGTATTTTAGTTTTACTGGAATTTTAAGGGCAGATATTTAAAAAATACTTCCTGTTTCAGTAAGCTTTCATCAGAGTTCATCTGTGTTCTTCTCTTCAGTACATTTGTGACATTGTCATCTTGCAAAAAATACTTCTGCATGAAACTGCAGAGATACATATTTAGCAACTGCACTTAAAATCAAAGGCAAACATTACAGAGCGCAGTTCTGTTTCATTCTCTGGCTGATGGGCCTTTTAGCCAGTTGCCTCTATCCATACACTTAATGCTTACTCATGATAATTGAAAAAGAGGATTTGTATTTGGTACAATAAAAGGTCTGAAAAGTAGTCTTACATGCCTATAATCTTTTTTCCCTCATTAGGTTCAGTGCATTTGCAACTCTGAATTTCAGTTATAGATAGGAAGAAAAAGGTTTGTGCTAGATGAATTATCTCATGTATTTGGGTGCAGAAGCACCTGTCCAGCAATATGCCGGTTCTTTCCAGGTATTTAAGGGAGGCTCAAATATATACGTGAGCCTAGATTTTCATACACATAGGAATGCATATATATACCCTGCGTGTATATGGTTATAGACAAAGCTGGCTCAAGCTGTGCCTTGGATGCAGCCCATCTGCAGACACACGGCAGCAATTGCTTCCCCAGAGGCAGCACGTGAATGTCCTGTTATCTACTGCTTTTAGAAGGAGGAGGGTTTATGACTCTCCAACTGCCATAGCATTTCCAGTAAATCTTTTCTTGGGTATAGAGATACATGCTTACATTCTGATACAGGTATGCGTATATGTTATCTATAGCTACAGCACAGAAAAATGTGGTCCATTTTTTCCAGCATGTCTGTTTATAAGGACTTGTCGTGGTTTAACCCCAGTCAGCAACTAAGCACCACGCAGCCGCTTCCCCCTCCCCCTCCCAGTGGGGTGAGGAGGAGGAAAGGAAAGGAAAAAAAAAGTAAAACTCGTGGGTTGAGATAAGAACAGTTTAATAACTAAAGTAAAATATAATACTAACAATAGTAATAATGAGATATAATAATAATAGTAATGAAAAGGAATGCAACAAAAGAAGGGGGGGGGAAGAAAAAAACCAGTGATGCACAATGCAATTGCTCACCACCCGCTGACCGATGCTCAGTTAGTTCCCGAACCGCGATCCGCGCCTCCCGGCCAGCTCCCCCTGTTTATATACTGGGCATGACGTTCCATGGTATGGAATACCTCTTTGGCTAGTTCAGGTCAGCTGCCCCGGCTCTGCTCCCTCCCAGCTCCTTGCCCACCTGCTTGCTGGCAGAGCATGAGAAACTGAAAAGTCCTTGGCTTAAGATAAGCGCTACTTAGCAACAGCTAAAACATCAGTGTGTTATCAACATCATTCTCACACTAAATCCAAAACACAGCACTGTACCAGCTACTAAAAAGAAAGTTAACTCTGTCCCAGCCGAAACCAGGACAGGACTTTATATTGCGCAGAGCTTCTCTGCAGCCAGCAATGTGCATGAGTAACTGCATAAGGAATCAGTCTGAAGGATCAAAGAAATAAAATTTAAAGCATATATTTTCTTTTTTACTAATACAGTTTTGGAAAAAAATGTAAATATAGAAAATAAATACAGAAAGGAAAAAGATGCTAGCAAATACTTAAAAGAATAGTTTTACTTGTATAATCAGATGGACTGGATGAAGTATACGGTTTTTTTCCATCTTTAACTTCTTTAGCAATAGTGGTATTAAAGTGACTGGGAAATTCATACGAATACCTCTTTGTCAGATAAATAGGTCAATGTTGTTCTCAGATATGCTCATTTTTAAAACAATAAGATCAGTTCTATTTTATCAAAGGTACAGACTTAGTGTACCTCTTTAAACTATAGCAAAAATGTTGGAAAATTGATCTTGTTATGAAACACAGTACCTTGAGTTTGACCTATGGGGCTCTTAGAGAGTGTAGCAATCACTAGAAGAGGGAGATGCAGTATAATGGTTCTGGGACAATAAAGTAGAAGACTAGAGATGAAAAATGTTCTTTCTCCATACAGACCTGGGTTTTTCCTGATGAAATTATGGTTGCCTGCATTTTAATAGTGTCTAGTCATTATAAGTCCCTTTACTCGTAGACAGCTAATAGCTCTCTTTGACTACCTGCTGTTGTTTTGTAGCTCTTGGTATGGTGTAAAAATCTGTGGAGTGCAACATCTGAAATCATAAAGAGTGCAATGTTTGTTAAGTGAAATTAGATAAGTAAATACTTCTTATATATTAGTATCATAAGAATACATTAGTATCCCGAGGACGCTCTTGCAAACATACCCCCGTACTACCCTATGCAATACAGTAAAACCACGTTTAAATATTTCTCAAAATCAGTATATCTGTCCAAGTGGAGTACATAACATTACACATCAGTTCCTAACAAGGTGCTTTAGCTGTAGCCTTGGTGTTCATACTGTCTGGCAACTCCTCTGGGCTGATTAGTGAGTTTCTGTAGTGAAAATATAAATAATCCTTCAGATAATATACTACCACCAATTCTTTTGATCACCAAATGTCTGTCAGATGCAAATTATTTAAGTCTGAATGGGGACACAGCAACCTGAAGGTTAGAAACCCCATATCCTGTTATCTTGTATTTGGACTTCCCAGTCCCTGATTGTTGTCTGTTACTGTACACCCTTGCAACTTCAGACATCCAAATTTTTAGAAAGCTGAAGTTAAAAAAAAAACCAACCAGATATACCAAAAGTGAGTCTTATTTTGGGGCAATATATAAATTCATGTACTGTACTGAAGTATTTTAATATTTTAGTTTCTCTTTCCCTGTATTGGAATCACACAGCTTTCTCCAGTTTCCTTTCTTAGGTTTTTTCCAAAAAAATCTCAAAAAATCAAGTTATTAACACTATTTATTAATCTTTCTGAGGACTAAACTGTAAAATGAGCAAGTATACATTTGAACTGTGCACATTTGGGTATTTTAAAAATAAATTGTCAAAGTCTGATGCTGCACCATTTTACTCAACACTGGATTTCTACAATCACATGTAGTCCATGCACTTGTCTTTATCAAGACTTTGCATGCGTATACCAGTCCTCACACATGCTGCAGCTGGGAGTTTTCTGAAAAAATAATACATTTAAAAGAAAATACATTGAAATTCAAACTATATTTCTTTCTATTTTACCAACCAGTTACCATCAGTCATTCTACTTTTTGGACAAACGCTGCCTGTACTATTTAACTGACATGCAGAGTTAAAATGTATGCTTGTTTCTTTTAAAACAAATCTTATTTTAAGAATAGAAAATTCCATTTTTATTACCTGTTTGCATGTCATTGCAAAAAATGGCTTCAGAGCCAGGTTTGGTTTGGCTTGGTTTGCTTCTGTTGCCAAAATTGCTCAGGTATGTAAAAGCTTACCATGTTGTTTTAAATTTATTTAATTAGCAATAATAATAAAAGAATAAGTGCTTTTAAACTGAAACCTAATTTTGGAAATTGGGATTTCCAAGTATTTTGACAGAACTGCATCACTTAACTAGACGGTCTACAAATAAAGAAAAAGGATTATCAACAAATAAAAGCAAGTCAAGGTTGTATAAATCAGGCTGTAGGGGAAATGCAGAAGGGACCTGTGTTTCATTGCAAGTTAAATTTTGCCAAATTTAAATGTGGACACTGTAGCTGGGAGACAAAGAAAAGAAAAAAAAAAAGGTGGAGAATCACTGAAATGCAGTAGTTGAGTCTGAGTGCATCTGTCAAATAAATTAGAAGCCACAATACTTTGGTTATTTTTCACTTTCCTTGAACAGCCATTTCAATTTCTTGCAAGGCCACCCTTCATGCAAACACCCTAAACAAATAAATTCAAAAACTCATTTGGAGCTCTTCTAACTTATTTCTCTTGAGGTACCTATTATAAGTTGCCATTTTGGAAAAAGCAGCAAAAGTGGCTTGTATGTGCTAAACATAACACAGAGCAATAAGAGAAAAAAAATAGTAATTTTCATTGTGTTTTATTCGTTTCACTCAGGTTTCAATTGTTTATTTTCTAAGCGGTAAGAAATCTCTGATGCAAGTGATTTGTCTTGTATTTGCGTAGTCTTATTGTGTGTAGTAGTGGAGTATAATTACGAGTGAGGTTACGACATCAGTTGTAGCTGTAGTCAATAACTGTATGGCTGAATCAGTGGTTAGTATGTGTGCTATTTCTATTTCCATGCACAGTGCAATATGAAGGGGAGTGAGAGTGTTTTCCTCCTGCAGAATCTGTTGCAGCCCAGTGTTGTGGTTTCCACTTGAGTAGGGAGTATCAGGAATGAAGCTTTAAATCCCTAAAAGCAAAGGAAAAACTGAAAGTCGGTGTCTCACATCTTGGATGAATGAAATGCTGGATAAAAAAAGAGTGAAAGGACTACTTTTACTCTACTCTTCTAGATTTCTTTTTAAAAGAAAGACTTGACCTCATGCAGAATTTGTACAGAAGTGACGTGCACACCTTGCCACCAGAGAGGTCTCAGTGCTGAGAGCAGGACTTGCCTTCCTGCAACCCAAACAATGGCACCTAAATCTTGGAGAGGATCAAGGTTTTTGCAAAGCTCTGTTTTCACCCTTTCCAAGAGGACAGCTAAAGGGTGCTAAAGGGTACTAAAGGATACAGCACTGTGGGTACCACTCTTGGGTACCATTCTTAGTTACCTAAGTTTTCCTGTACATCATACAAGAAAGTACATCCATCTTGGATGTCATTAATTCCAGTATGGTTCTTTTGTTTATCCAAGATCCAGAAATTTAAGATCCTAAGTCACACAAAGTTTGCAAACAAAGCAGGCTTCTAAGTCCTTCAATTACTTCTGAAAACAGGACTTAAATTCTAAATAACTTAGCTTATTTTTTTACATGCCATTTATTTTGTAGAAAACTTATGGGGAAAAAAATGATTCTAGCTTTTTAAAAAAAAATCCTACCTATCTGCTTTGACCAGTCTATCACCTTCCTAGGAGGAAGGCAACTACAATGTGGCAAGGAGGCAATACTGTTTTGATAGTCCCTGATTGAATGAGGACATTGTTGAGGTGAAATTCAATTTTGAAAGAAAAGACTTTTAAAGGATCTGCTTTTTTTCCTCGGGACCTCAATCGAGCTGTGTAGAGTACACAGTCATTTGTTGTTTGTGTTGGAGGAAGGGAATTGTTATGAAGAACTAAGCTTCCACTCTGTTTGGAAATACCAACTCATCCATACTTGATCAGAATTTATATATTTGGGGATAAGCAAACAGGTCACTGGATACAGTCTGAGAAACTGTTTAACATTCTGTGGAGCAGAAGTAATTAATGAAAGCTGAAAGATGTTAGAATAAACTTACCAGCTTCACTGACGTGAGGCTTTTCCTTCCCTAGTTGGGGGATAATCTTGTTGAACATTTCCTTTAAAGCTGTGTATCTGTGTTGCCACAGTAAGTATCAGTGTACGAATTTGTATGACTTAGATGTTGAATAGCTATGATGTAAAACTAGAACATTGTTTCGGGGAGGAAATTACCTTTAGTTATTATTCAGGTATTTTCCATCCTCTCAAAATGATGCATGCTGACATAATAATTTGTTTTGTAAAGAACATTTTTGCTCTGCTGAAAGTGCTGGTTAATTTTACACTGTACGTTTTATTACTGGAGGTTGTCTTGAACTGTTCTGAGATGTGCTGACCTTCTTAGAAAACCAAAATGAAAAATCCAAGGATATACTTCGTTTCTAAGTTCAAAGCATTATGAACCTAATGCTTATTTATTTCTTGAAGCCTGCTTGATGCAGCCTAGAATTTTATGACAGCTTTATCATTTCCTTGTTAAGTAAAAAAATTTCTGAAAGTCAACATAAAAAATGCTATAAAAAGGACCAAGTGTTGCTGTAGCCTACTTCATCCACTGAGAGGAAGAGAATATAGAGGCAAAGAAAATGAACACCAAATTAACAAAACCAGCAGGATTCTCAGGATGCATACAGGTTTGCATATACGATCTAGAAGTTGTCTAATCATCATGGTCCTTAAGACTGCGTATTCAAGAAATAAAAAAAAAAACCAAACTAACAAATATCTCAGGCTTTTGGAGATAAGGATAGTCAGCATTTTGTGTTGGCAGGTGGTCATCCAAGTCTGCATTCCATCTTCTGAGCAGAGTTCAGAAGTATAAGCAATGTAATAAGTCAAAAATCCATGAATGCATCACTGTAAATCCAGAGTGGCTCTTCTGAAAAATGAGATGGAGATCAAAGTAAGCACAGTTGTATTTCTAGGTAGAAAATTAGATATTCCAAGAAAATTACTACTGGATGGGCTGAAGCAAGCTTTGGTCCCCTGAGATACTTCTGGTTGGGCCACCCAGCAAATCGTCAAAAATGTTACTATGTCAGCTTATTCTTCTCACGATAGGCTTAAAAACCTCTCCCATCTGGGAGTAGCAGTAACAATTTTCAGACCTTATGCAATCAATAAGGAATTAATGTAAAGCAGATGGATTTTTTCATGGATGGAGTTAGAAGGACAGTGGGATGAAGCTCCTAGGTGTTGCTGTCCTTACTCTAGTACGTAGCTAGAGGTCAAAAGAAGGGGGAATCTGAAATGCGTGCAATTTTCTTTTACTCCGCATAGTCTGGGGCTGCAATGGAAGCCATAAACTTATGTGCCAAGCAGGAAAGGACTTCCCCCAGGACCGTGATGCAAGCTGCTCTTTCAACATGGTTTCTGAATAGAACCAGTTAGCAGGAGCAGGATATCCCTGTCAGACAAAGCAGAAAATGTAATAGGTTGCCTAAATATTAGTACAATCCAGCTGTAATGGCTTGATTTATTTATTTTACTTGATATAGTGCTTCCTGGATTTTAGATTAGCAGTTTAGATTTAAATACGCCTAAAGCAAATCACAAAAGACAAATTGACTCTTGGATTAGAGTTGCTTGTCCTTTATAGTCCTTGGAGGAGTACAAGTACAGATAAATGCCCAACAAAAAGCCTTGTTTAAATTTTAGTAAGCAGCTGTCAAAGACACAGGAGCTATCCTTTACCAGTCCTGGAGAAAAAAACTCATCATGCGTAATCTTTCAACTAGGAGGCTTATTGAACACAACAGGAATGTAAAGATTATTCCAAAGGGTGCTGGCCACTGCATGAGTTGCCCTTGTGATTTATAGCCACAATGCCGTGCCCTGCATGAATTTCATGAAATAAGAATCTGTCAGTTCTTGAAGCTATAAAGTCATCCCTCGGAGATAACTGAGTCAGCCTCACATTGATGGTCATTTCAGGACACGACTATCATTTCTTTGCTTAATAATAAAATGGTGATGTGATTTAAAATGTCATGTTTTAGGTATAAGACTAACAATCCTATTAAACTATAATACAGATGATAGATATTGTAAGATACTGTGAGTACTGATCTAGTCCGAAGTAGTGTATTGGATCCATTTCAAAGTGGATAGATAGGAACTGACAAGGGCCCATAAGCAGCTTGGAAAAGAAATGGGATGTCGTAACCAGATTATTTAGTGAGATGTTAAAAATATTCACAATCATTTTTACTCAGATATGGAGAACCGAAGAGTTCCAACCATCTTCAGCTGTGAAGTGCTATAATTTTATTTATTTGTGTTTATTAAAGATTCCAAAGTTGTTTAGATAGTGTACAAATACAAGACACAAACACACATCGTTCTCCGAAGAGTTTCCATTGTGTGTAAGAATTTCCTGTAGTGATATGCTGGTCCTTAATGTCATCAGCATGGGGACTGAGCGCCTTACAGAAACACGTTAAATGAGGCTGATTCTTTTAGATGCAAGTCCTTCTTTCCATTAAGGATGAATGTCTTTTAAACTAGCTGTATCTGATTGAGAACTTGTGTATGTTTAGAGAAATTAGTAAGTTTTCTTTGCGGTAAGAGGGCAGGAAAAGAAGCTTGTGACAGCTTCATGTTGAAGCTCACTCCCTCATCTCTGACTGGTCCCTGAGGAGTTTCTGTCTCAGGAACAGGGCAAGCTTCACCTTGTGATTTACAGCTGCAATACCAGACCCTGCATGAAAGTCATGACATAATTGTGGGTTGATGCTAGAAGCTGCAAAGCTTTAATTCCTTATAGAAAATTCAGTTCTTCCTGATAATGGAAGTTTTCAGCCAGCCTCTGATCAGTAGAAGAACTTTGAGATTTTTCAGTCCAGTCAGCATCTGGAATATGAAAATCAACAGCTCTGAGGCTCTCTAGAGAGAGAAAGAAAGACGTAATGTATGCAAAGGAATGAGGACTTAGATGTTAGATGTGGCAGTAGTTAGATTTTGCTAAGAACTGATACCTTTCTGCACATATGCCATGTTATGGCATCGTATACCAGTGTTCAGGCCTGTGCTCTCACCCTGTTTAGATTAATAGTGAACACATAGCTGGGGAAGCTCAGAAACTATGAAGTTCTCAACTAAACCTAATCAGAGTATACTGATGTCTATGAACAGGATGTGCTAGACTATCAGATACACTTGTAATAGTGTACTTGTACACTGTAACAGAGCCACAAGAAATTCTTACAGAAGTATAAATTCTATTGAACTTTTCATTTTGAGAAAGATGGGTTTTTAATAAAAGTTGTTATATGTGAAGTAGTTGGGAATGCAACAAAAATATACTCAGGTCTCTATTTGCAAATTGTCTTAATGTTGTCTAATCACTGAGGTGCTTCCTGCACACCTGCACTTTCTGTGAGTTATATACTCTGCACATGAAAGTTATTAGCATCATGACTGACTATTTTAAAAATGTGTTTATAGTAAGTGCACAGATTTTCTTTTTGGGGGCAAATAACCACAATATGGATAATGAACAATTTGTATCTCTAATTAATTTTTTAAAACACAAAACAGAAACTGATAGCTATACGCTTGATATTTTTCACTGCAGGCCTACTGCTACCATACAACTTTTCCTTCACCATAGACTTCTGACAGCAAAGATACAAGACTAGTCTTTGTTCCAGTCATCCCCTCTAAATATTGCTGATTCATGCAACTCAATACTATCTGGATACTGATCCTTTTGATCTGCTTTGCCTGGATTTATTCTTGGTAGTGCTGACTTTACTAAAAAGCCGTTTCATGTTGTGGGTGAGACAGAAAATTCAGTCATGCCCCAACACCATGTTTTCTATTCTTCACATTTCTGTTTCACCTCCTCTGTTCTCACCCAGAAGCTTTCTACTCCAAATTATAGATGGTGCCTCTTTCAGCTTATCTCGTTTTCGGTATCTTCGATATAAGCTTTGAGAAGTGGAATATAAGATACAGAAGTCTCTTCTGAATCCCTGACTTGGGTCTGCAAGCTGCAGTTTGTAGGCAGTATGTCATCGCTGTCATAATGAATATGGTATTCATCTTGCACATTCTTCTTGCCAGATGAGTCTTTTTCAGCAAGGCATGTGAGAGATTCTACAAATAGCTCTTGGTATCAAAGGAGCTTACAGTGAGAAGAGAAACAGCCAAAAAACAAATAGACCTTTCATATTGCATTCTCCTCATTACCTATCCAAACCCATAGAATTAGCCTTGTAGTTATCATGCATTATTTATATGTCATCAAGTGTATAGTAGGCATTTTGCAAACATACATTAAAGCAAAGCCTGGGCCAAGACATGTACGTTCTGACAAAGCGTGGACCAGTGGCTGAGGGTGGGAAGGGTAAGTGAAAGCTCACTGCTATTGATATGTATCAGGGTCCGGTCCTTAAGGAATTCATTTTGGAAGGATGGTTGGTTGAAAAGTTGATACAAAAGAGCCAAGAAATTTCAAACATCTTGCAACAAGTAAATCCAACTTATGCACTTGCCTTTTAGAAAGTCTCTTAGGAACTATGTTTAAAAAAGTCTCTTCAAGGAATCTGTTCATCCAACACTGGGCCCAAAGTTGCTTTATTCCTGTTATTTTTAATTGTCGTTTTGCTTTGAATTAGATACAAGTTTCCCTATCCCCTGAACTTTCACAGATCTTAAATCTAAATTGAACAGAAGCTTTTTGTGGTTCTGAAAGTCTCTGATTATAGTCAAAATCATTAATAAGGAAAGCTAGCTGTACTGAAGTAATAAAGATCCTAACTTTAACATCAGAATAGTCCTGTAGAATTGTTTCTTCTTGCACTGAAATGAAAGAATTGATGTAGGTTAACGTTAACACTGAAGTTATTCCACAAACTGTTTTCCCCCAATTGCACCTCAGCTAGATGCAAAAATCCATCCTTTTCTGTATGAAAATATACAAAGGTACACTCATTAAGCAGCAGAAACCTAACAGAAAAGTCATCTTTAATCTGTACAACAGATGCATTTTCTATTGACTTGAAAGTCATGTCTAGCTAAAATTATATAATAAAGTAGAAAACAAATGAAAGAAGGGGAACAATGAAAATAGTGCTCAAAATATTAAAAAACAGATTGAGAATTTGGGGTTGGATCATGGGGAGTGAAATCTTCAACAAAGAGTAAGAATCAGAATTCAAAATTAGGATGTCACAGTCTTCAGTATTTGCCCCAGACTTGAGCCTCCTCATATCTCAGTCAATACCACAACAGCCCGCTAAGTGAGTCATTAAAAGAAAAACCATACAAAAAAAGGGGGTTTGTTCATCAGTCATTTTGGTGTGTTTATGTAATACTGGCAAAGAATAAAGGTAGTTTATATGAGAAACACTTGCTCCCAAAACACTATACAGACCTATTATGCAGTTGTCCTGGTTTCAGCTGGGACAGAGTTAACTCTCTTCTTAGTAGCTGGTACAGTGCTGGGTTTTGGATCTAGTGTGAGAATGATGTTGATAACACTCTGATGATTTAGTTGTTGCTAAGTAGCACTTATCTTAAGCCACGGACTTTTCAGTTTCCCATGCTCTGCCAGCAAGCAGGTGTGCAAGAAGCTGGGAGGGAACAGAGCCGGGGCAACCGACCTGAACTAGGCAAAGGGGTATTCCATACCATGGAACGTCATGCCCAGTATATAAACGGGGGGGCAGTTGGCCAGGAGGGGCGGATCGCTGCTCGGGCATCAGTCAGCGGGTGGTGAGCAATTGCATTGTGCACCATTTGTCTTTTCTTGGGTGTTATTTCTCTTTTTTTTTTTGTTATATTCCTTTTCATTACTATTATTATTATTATCATATTTTTATTATTATTAGTTAGTATTATATTTTATTTTACTTCCAATATTAAACTGTTCTTATCTCAACCCACGAGTTTTATTTTTTTCCTCAATCCTCCTCCCCATCCCACTGGGAGGGGGGAGGGGAGAGCAGCTGCATGGGGCTTAGTTGCTGGCAGGGGTTAAACCACAACAGCAGTATTATCAAATCACATCAGATTGCATAAACTTTTCTGCAGTGTAATCAAATGGAAAAAAATTACAGATGCAATGCATCAGATTAGTTTCACAAGAGCAGTATTTATATCTTGCAAGCAATGACATATGCTGAGAGTGATACTGTTTCCGGCTTGGGAGGCAGCACTGTTTTTTCCCGAGAATTACTCTGTTTCCTAAAACTGTAGCAAACAGATATTTCAAGAAGTGTACAGTTGCAAGACTGTCTCTGACTGTTTTTGCATCCATACAAATTATGCATTCACTGATAATTAAAGTGTTTTGAAAGAGAATCAGCAAGAATAAAATAAACCTCCAGACTGTACAATTTTCTAGCATCTAAAAGGAAATTGCTAGAATACATCTTGAGCAGGCAGTGGACCAGCTTTTTTATTCTGGATTTGAATTGGTACAAGTGTACTGAATCAGGTTTAGACAACAAGAAGAACCTGAAGGAAAACTTGCAGCAAGAAGGGAAAAGACATGTGAGGGAGCACTAAAAGTAAGATCAAGAAAACAGATGATGAAAGCAAGCAAAGGCAGCAAACTTGAATTTTCAGAGAAAAATGTAAAGACGGTGTTGAAATAAAGGAATGAAGTCTAAGGAAAGACAGAAGTATTTGGAACAGTGGAATAACATGTCTCTGTGTGACAGAGAGAGATTAAAAGCCCAGCTGAGAGAATGAGAGCAAAGCAACAAACCCTGCTATGCTTGTATCGAGGAAGAAGGGTCGCTCATAAAGAGGAGAAAAGAGAACCAAAGTAGTGGAGTGGAGGAGAGATTGGAGAGGAGGAGTGCATGGAAGAAGACATTGTGAGTATAGAAAAACAAGAAACGATAGACATTGAAAGACTCTGAATTGTTTCAATACCAAATAAAATTCAGTGGGCACCAAAGGACTTAGCATGTTGGAGAATCATGCCTGAAGAGGGGGGATTTTATTATTGTATCTGATCCTCCCTTTTCACTCTCAGTGGTTTCTGGTAGTGTCTTCTTGCATTGTTGCCTTGTCAGTCTAGGCCAGGTCAGGACTGACCAACTACTCTTCTCCTTCTGTTGTCTGCAATGTCCAGCAGTTTCTCACATCGTTGTCCCATTAGCTTAACCTCAGGGCAGGGCTGGCCATCTGCACATGTGTTGTAAAACATATTTATATCTGAACAAGACTGGTCAGTTGTTCATAACGGATGATACCTAGCACAATTGCTCTGAATGTATATTTCTGAAATATATTAAGTTGAATGGTTCAATCAACTTCATGCATTGCAGAAAGTCTCCTAACAGCCAATGCCTTGCAGGACCAGGTCTTATATGACTAAAAAATTGAAGCCGTGATGTATTATGAGGTTGTACATCTTTCTCTCCATCTTTTTCACATCAGTAAAGACCAGCAAAATCCCAAATTGCATTTTTCTCAAAATTTAAAAATCAAACAGACCTTCACACTATACGTGATATACATTTCTAATGTTAGGAACACCGTGAAGTTCTTCCTCTGGAGACGTATCTCTTTTGGGCTCAGGACAGTATTTTGTCCAGGATTATTAGCATATAATTGTTCATTGGGCTTCAGAAATTTTGGATTATTTTCCTGGAGTATTTTAGCAGGCCATTCTTTTTTCCATTAGTCTCATCTAATTTTAAAAATACATCCTTTTGTGAGGTTATAATTTATGATGTTAACATGAATTACATGCTCACTTTCTAACTTGTCACCAGGCAACAGTTTGGTCTACCCATTCACTTACTTAAACCTATTTGAGTATGATTATTTTGAATAGCCAGATCTGGTTCTTTCTCAAAACATACCAGTTTCATCAAAAACTGATTTCTCTTGGGCTCAAACTGTAGTGCCATCTGTAACCACTATCTTACAAATTGTTGGGCCTGGCTAAAGAAAGGCTTATTAAAAAGAGCATCAATCAAATACTTAAAACTGGCTTAATAACATAGGTTGACCTTCAGATATTTTTCTCTGGTACAAGTAAGTGCAATGGATGAATCTGCTTGCTTGTTGTTGTTTTCAACTCTGTGAAGGTTGTTGGTGTGATTTGAAAAGTATCCATTGTTGCTTGTCACATGAATTGACCATATTTCCTGGCCTTTGTGCTTAACGTCCCAAATGTATGCATTATGTACTAACCATTCATGTGGAATTTATTGGTCTATTATAGCATTTGGAAAACTTCATGTGCGCTCTCTGATTTTCATTTATCAAGTATGTCATCCTCCCACTTCCAACACTAACCATCTTGATGTTAAATGTTTTTTGCCTTGTTCTTCAAACCAATATCCAAGATCAGTTTGTAACTCTAGTGTGGGAGGCAACTTGCAGAAACTTACTGGATTTTATGACATTTTTATTTATGTATTTTAACAAAGTGGCACAACTGTTATCTGGACTACTTCAATTTCTGCTAGGGAGCTGTAATACAGACACAAAAATGCAAATGGAAGAATCTAAAGGATGAAACAAAGCTAGTTTAATAAGAGTCAAGATATGACAAGAAAGGTTGCAATCTTCCTCCTTCCTAAACAGTTCTAGTAGTAGTGATCACACAAAATCCCCAGGCACGCAAGCAATCTTTGAAATGCTCTGAACAATTAACAATTTTATTGAGTTCTTTTTATGTGCAATTTAGCCCTTTGAGTATCATTTATTTCTAGGAGCACTTTACTCCCACTAGCATCTCCCTGTTTTCCAGTTACTTATACCAACCAGCAGTAGGAGTGGCAGAATAAAGTAGCACTAGAGAAAGATAAGTGGGGACTTACCTGCTATTCTGTTGGGCTCACTTTTAACACTTACTTGCAATACTAATTATTTTGATCTGAACTTGCAAATCCTATTTGGATGTGGTTGCATGTATTTAAATTCTGGAGCCTTTGAGCCAGTAGGAGAATATTCTGCCTGTGCTTTGAGTCATCTGAAGCCCTGTGGCGGTGTTGGAGCAGCATTGCACTAAACCTCATCTGAATGTATGCTACTGAGTCAGATACAGGCATCCTCACACTTTTTACTGACTTCACATTTACTTTCAAAATACCATCTAATCACATGCATAGGAGGGAATAAATATCCTAGCTTTGAAGAAATCCTTCCCAACAAGGTTCTGCATTTTCCCCTGCAGGATTTAAGGAAGGTAGTGACTCATACTCCAAAATATGTATGGGAGCACATGAAGGTGTTCAGTCATTGAAATAATATCGAGCAGTGCGCCACATTTCTGGTAGTGGTCTAGTATGTGTTAAACTGATGACAGTAATGTGTTGCAAGTACTAGTTTGCTGCATACATCATCAGTGCTATAGTAATCTGCAAGAGTAAGTCTTGGCAAGTACATTTTTATTATTGGAGAAAAGAGAATTATATTCAGAACTCGCCCTAGAAGAATTTCAGGAGGAGGCGGACTGAGGAATTGGGCGTTCTTATTATGTGTTTTGTGTAGGTGTAAGGATGAGGGCAAAATTTTTGCAGAAGGAAAGGAACACGTATAAATGGTGAGAGAAGTCCACAGTTCACTTCTTGTGCAAGAAATTAACTACATCTCAAGTGATCGTTTAGACTAGCAGATGAAGAAAAAGTGACACTCTTAGGATCATACACAGAGACTGAATCATGACACCAGTAATATCAGAGTAATTCCTGAGAAAGCCTGGCACTAACAAGGAAACAAATAAGGTCACAGGGGCTCATTCCAGAAAATGTGAGAGCTGTCTGATACAGGGGATAGTCAGGAGAGAATCCTGGCCAGTAACAACAGCAACCAAAGCAATACTTCACACTGCTATGATTTTTTTCTTCTGAAAAATGTCAGATAACGTCATCTTTAAAAAGGTTGTTTATTTTCAAATAGTTGTGGCTAACTCAGTGTCCAGAGAATTTTTTTAAAATGTAACAACAAAATGTAAAAGCCTCAGAATAAATCTCTGCCTTAGACAAAATGTCATTCCACAAGTTATCATTAAATTAAGTACATGTTGTTGTCACAGAAAGGTGCCATTTTTCAGGATTATCCAAAAATGAAACTAGGCGTGCTGTCACAGTATGTTTCATTATAGCTAATTTAAGTAAGAATGTGTAAGTTTTCACTGGCTTAAATTATTTCCTTTACTACAGTATCTCATCAGCAACAGGACAGATTTACAGGTTGTTGTTTTCCCTTCTCCAGAGCATTTGCATTCTTTCCTTAAGCTCTGTAAGACAGTTGAAAGATATCCAGACTATAATTTAAATTGCATTTCCAGTCATTTTATTTAACTCTTAATTTTTCAGCTCAAGTCCCTAAATTGTATACCAAATACCTTTAAATGAAGAAAGCGCAATGAAAAATCCCCCTTATTCAAAACACATCCACTGTATCTGCATAAGCCCGAGCTTTTTATCGAGTACCTACTACTTCATCAGTGATCAAAAGAAATAAGTATGTGTGCATGTTTTATTAGAGGACTGTGCATGATTGTAGGAGTATCCTACAGTGGTTTAGATCTGGCTTGCAGTGGTTTAAATTAAGCTTTGGAGGCTGGACCTCTAGAGGAACTTTTCATGTCTTTAAGCCTTTAGATTTTTCCTCTGTTTTGTAAAAGTGATTGCAGAGAAGAGTACAGTCTGTCTGGGGCTGAGACCCTGGTTCTTGGGTTGATTTAGGCAGCGCATTTCAGTTCTCACTATCCTCACTGAATCTATGCAGATCATCAAGGATAATATTAAAACAGAGCACATGCAGCTCAGCACATATTAAGCAACTAAGGACAGATCGCCTGGTAGAGACAATCAGAGAATTAATTTGGGATTACTTGGGGACTTCTCACACACACAACAAGGATCCAGCGGGCCTCATATGGGCACTATGCTTTATCACATGATGCAGAGCAATATTTAGTTAGAGTGGGAGTAATATTTAGTATGCTGCAACAAAAAAATTCAATTACTTGGTCAAAGCAAGGGAAGATTTACATTGATGTGAGTTGAAGGAGAACATATTACGTATGTTAAAATTCGCAAGTTCATAGATAGGGATCATTACAAGCGTCTTGTCTGACTTCTTGTGTAATCAGGACCATTTTTCCATGTGCTTTTTGAAACACGGACATAAGAACTGAACATAATAATCTAGCAGCAGTGGAGCAGATCTTCGTTGTATGAAGGGGTAAGACCAATGTTGTAACTGGTCCTCCAGTAAAGTAGAAATACAGAAGATACTCACTCACCCCCCAGCAATTGTAGCTGGGGTTTACTGGCTGTTACCCTCCCACTTAAAAGTATGGTAAAGTCATCTGAGGTCAATCCAACCCTTGTTCTGCTGCTCAGCGGTTACCTGGGGTCAAAGTCCAGCTCAGAGCACTTTAAAAATGAACTGCAGTTTAATTGACATATGGTGCTGTTGTTAGAATTGAGATTCTTAAACAACTTATATTTCTCTGCAGATTTGATCTGGTATTTTTTCACTGTTTCTGCTAAAATACATGTAACTATAACATGTTAGCTAGGCTGAGGTTGATCTTATATAACTTAACAGTGTAAAATTTAGCTGTCTGATGGTACAGCTTCATAACGCATGCCTAATACATTTTTTTTAGATTGCAAACAAAAATTCCAACTTCAGTTTTTCAAATTGCACCAGAAGCCTGTGATGCCAGATGCTTTTTTCTTAGAAATTGTTTGTTCTGTTTCCAGAACTTCAGTTCACTCAGACGTTTTTGAGAAAAACCTGTATTGCATTAAATATTAAATTAGGTTTAAGAGATTTTTAAGTCATATCAACAGAAAGGCTTGGTAACTTTATCAGAGTCACTAACTGCTCATTCATTCTTAGGTCTTTCTAGAGGCAATACATGGAAGATATTGAAGACAATAGGCTTTAATTTTAACCAGAGTGCTTTGTCCAGAGGATGATCTGCTTCCTGTAGTACCACTTGTCAGCCAGAGGCTCTGTTGTGCCCCACGGCATATTTACAGAAAACATGTTGGAATCACCAAGATTTTAAGACAGCCTAGTAGTGGGGCTGAGCATGTATTCCCAGGAGGCACACATACAAACACCTGCATGCAGTACAGGTATGCACGTATACATGGCCAGCCATAAAGAACAGACAGAGATGCACACTCAGCACTCACACAAACACAGGCAGCACCGGCGGCCTCATCCTGCTCCCCTCTCTGGCTGAGCAGGATGAAGGTCCACTAGTGGGAAATAGGTATGTATGTGCAAGGTGGATCCCCCAGCAGCTGTCCTCAGACACTCAGTCTGCCCCATACCTGCCCCTGGGTCCCAGTCTCCCCAGTTACTGGCACCCAGGCATAAGAGCCCCTGAGGTCACAGCCCCTCTCCAGCTGCTGATGCTCAGAGCCCTTTGCGCACACCTACACACAGAGAGAGACACACAGACACACACTGATCCACAGTCCCTCCAGTAACACACAGTCCACCAGTAGCTGGTGATGGATGCTCCTTCCTGTGATGGGAGGAGCTGGGCAGGGTGGTATCTGGGCTGTCCCACCTGCCATCATCTCCCTGTGCTCCTTTGCTAGCATGCAGAGGAGCATTTTATTACATTACCTCTCGGTACTCATTAGGGCAATTAAACAGACATGCTACACTTTAACTCATTTGCTTGCGTTTTACAATACGCTAAAAAAATGTCTCAGGCAGCTAAGGAAAAACCAACCGAAATAACCAGCAGTAACCAATTTACTTTTCAACGTGGATTTCACCAGGAAACTGAGTAAGGAATAGCTGTTACTTCCTATGATAAATTCATTTTGCATCCTTGGATTGTGATAGGTGGCAAAATAAGAATTCTGTGCAGTTTAGGAGGAAGCAGCAGACTAAACACCATTTAGAGTTAATTCTAGCAAGGAAGGCAATATAACAACAATTTTAGATGTGAGAGAAGCTAGAAGCACATAAGTTGAGGGACTTTTTTATGCAGCTTAGAGTAAAAGGACAGTTATTTTCCTCTCATAGCACTAAGAATGGAACCATAATGGCTTAGCATTGTTTAAAGCTCATAAACTGCAACCGTAAATCAGCAAATTAGCTAATGATTGCCTCTGGGTAGCGATACATGATGAAAAACAAATGAGGAAAGGTAGTCATGCATTGCACTTTGTAGCTACTGGAAAAATTAAAGTTCTATCTTCATAAAAAAACTGTTAAAGGGATGTTACAAAGGGTTGTGCCCTGGTAGCAGAACAATTACTGCTCAAAATTAGCATGTTTTTTAATAAATGCTACTATAGTAAGTCTGCAATTCAGTGCTAGCAGTTTTAAATGATTCATGCTGTAACTGAGTTGTATCTGCAGTGGGAAACTGTGAAGCAGAATACTGTATTTCCAGCCCTTTCTAGATAGATAGTGCCAACCTTGAGTACTACAAATACACATAACTAAATAACCAAATAATATCACACATATTATCCACACATATAGTGGATATCACTATACCAATAATCTTCAGTGCAGAGACAGTACTGGTAAGCAAGACCTCAGACCTTTCAAACCATAAATTGGTTTATTGCCATTTTGAATAAAACAGAGTAACAATATAATCGTAACAAAGCAATAACATTTTGATCTCATGACCCCACACCCACCAGGCTTGTACCTGCAGAGCACAGGGGGTTCTTGAAACATGCACAATGATTCTTTAATGCCCACGTTGCTTGTGCTCAGCATCTTTTTAGTGTCTTTTTGCTTCTGAATTACATTATTTTTAATGTGAGCTGACTATATTTAATTGTCCCTGTTGTGGAAAAATCTAAGTAAAACTTGTTTCTCTTTGCTGTTTAACATCTTCCCAGAGAAATTCTGCAGCTGAGATGCCTTGTATGTTTTTTGTCACAGCATGACTCACAACATTTTTTTTACAGTCATGCCTATTTGTTTACAGTACACCATGCACAGTAATCAAGGGTCTGATCAAATTTACATCTCTTTATATCAGTATGGGGTGAGATGATGATCAGCTCATTCAAGTAAGATGGAGTCCACATACA
Organism: Gymnogyps californianus; assembly: GCF_018139145.2. Taxonomy (NCBI): domain Eukaryota; kingdom Metazoa; phylum Chordata; class Aves; order Accipitriformes; family Cathartidae; genus Gymnogyps; species Gymnogyps californianus. The sequence goes on from NC_059473.1 coordinate 99,511,881, forward strand.
CAAAATGGTATTATTTTGGCTTGTTGTTTCTACCATTAATTATTGCTAATTTCTATTGTGATAGATAATGACCAATATTTTTAAATGCCATAGGGAGGTATGGCTAGCTCCATGAAATTCAGAGGAGGCACTTAAGTTTCCATACAGCATATGAAGATCAGCATGCTAAAACAAGAAACCCCTTTTAAATCACATACCTCTCCAGGAGTCGGGAGCCACTCTCTATAGCAAGACTTTTCTTCATTTTAGTATCTGTAACCCTAACTTTAGGCACCTCATCTCAACCCCGCACAAGTCAGCGGGGATGTGACATGTCACTCACCCTTGGAGCCAGCAGTGGAATTTTATTTATAAAAACTTACGTATTTCTGGCTTAGGCGGTATGTGACAATGACAATTTTGAGAATTTGAATTTTAGACTTGAGTATCTAAAGAGGCAGTTATGCAGACTTGCGCTTCAAAGCAAATGTAATCCTAAATGTCTTCAACCTAAGGCATTTTCAAATGCTATGAGTCATGTTTTCCAAAAACCTTAAACCACATCAGGAAGCTGTCGGAAAAGGTCTGTTGCTATAAAAGAAAAAACAAAGAAATCTACAGGCCAGGGAGTAGTAATCTCATGTCAGGGGCACTTGAAAGTGGTGATGAAGGACCTCATACACTTGTGATTTTGTACAAAGACTATGCAAGATATTTTGATCAAAAACTTATGTTTCTTCCACTCCCTGGTATTTAGAGGTCAGTATCATTAGTCAAAGCACCTTTTTTTTGCAGCATACAGCCATTCCTCTACTTCTTTTCTGGCAAACATCTGGTTTGCATAGATATTTGCATAAGCCAAATTGTCATCAACATTGATTGATTATAAATGTTTTTGTGTTTTAGTAGTACCCAAGGACTGCAAAAATCCCTTGTGGTACACTTAGAGTATAGTTATGTATAATAAAAAACTCTTCATCCCAGAGCATTTACAGTCTTGAAGCCTTCATGCCAAAAAAATGAGCAGGGCTGAAGTAAGGGAAGAAGGACTTCTTCTGTGGTGAAAGTAACAGCAAAGAAGCATACAAAGCATGTTTTTTAGTCCAAACATGTTTTTGTGGAGACCACTTTGTGCTCTTATATTTTCTCATTGAAAGAGAAATTGCTGCCTTTTGACATTTTGCTGCAGCAGGCGTGCTTTGCAGTCAATACATCTGTAACAATTCATAGATGTATGAAACCAATTGGTTGTAATGACCTTAGCTTACCAGTTACCGCTGCTGATAGTTGTATTGACTTTTACTGAACATAATATGATAGAGCGTGGAGCAGTGATGGGGGATTCTTTGCCAATGAAATAAATAGCTGGAGTCTGAATGCTGTTCTCACAGTGTTGTAAATGTGGAGTAGTTCCAGTGAAGGCATGGGCATATCACAGCAAAATTCAGAAAAGAGAATGGAGGCTGTTTGTGACGGTTGCATAAAATTAATCTTTTTAGAGGTGAAAACAGTCTTATACTGCATATTTTTTCCATAATGCTCATCTAGATGTAGTTCCTTGGATACTATTTTGAAACAAATAACCAGAACCTATCTTCAGAATCACTCTCTCTCTTTATTGACTATATATGGACTCTAGATTTCTTATTACGCATGTAAGTAAATTAAATTCTCTTGTGCTTTTATTAACTGTCCAAACTGGCCTGCTTCTCAGGAAGGGGAACACCCTTACCTGCTATAGCATTATGCAGGACCATCCCCAGTCCTGGAGGACAGTAGCAACTACTAAAAATTGCTGCTTTTTGCAACTTTTAGCGGTCTTACGCAGACTGTGTTGTCTTGGCAGTATATTAATTGCCACACAGAGGTAAATAGAGTTATATTGTAGTACTTATTAGATATTTTTGTTTGGGCTTTTGGGTTTTTTTTTTTAAATGAAAGCCATCTTCTGTTGGAAAAATGATGCCAAGAAAATGTTAAACTGTATTTTTTCTCCACAAAGAATACATTTTCTACAGAGACCACTTTTGACCATACATACAAGGTACTTTATAGTTAAAAGAGAAATTGCTGGTATTTTAACATTTTAATAAAATACAACCCCAAAGCTGTCAACTGAGGTAACGTATAGTGTGATATAGTAGAGTCCTGGGAAATATGCACTGAGATGTTGCCAGTAATGAAACTAAATCACTGTTTTATATTAGTCTGTTTTACAAGATCAAGAGCCGCAATACTTAACTATGTCAAAAATAAGAACCCATGTAGAAAGGTACTGGTCAAATAATGGCAGCTGCAAATTAAAACAGTAATATTGACATGGGCAAGAAGTCAAAGTGTTGATATTTGTGTATTCAGAACTACTTTTCTCCCATATGTAACTATGAACTCCAGTTAGTAACAAAATATTAGTGTCTTTGAAATGAGATTTCCAGATTTAAAGTTCCAAGGAGGCTCGTAAAAATAAGTTTCTGTTTGCAGACTTACACATCTTCTTCCCCTTAGGCTTGCTGAGACCAACTACACAGGCAGTGGTGAGTAAAGGTTAAATAATGCCCTCACCTTTGGAAAGAAGGATTTCATGTCAGCATTAATTTCAGTCAGCTGCATAGCAGATGATAATACAATGACTCCTTATCACTGAATCTGATGCAAAGAACAAAGGATAAATCATGAGTTAGGCTTAGATCAAATGTTGTACACAAATATTGGGACTTTTTACAAGGGCATGTGATAGGACAAGGGGTAATGATTTTAAAGTGAAAGAGGGTAGATTTTGATTAGATGTAAGGAGGAAGTTCTTCACTGTGAGGGTGAAGTTCTTCACTGGAACAGGCTGCCCAGAGAGGTTGTGGATGCCCCATCCCCGGAAGTGTTCAAGGCCAGGTTGGATGGGGCTTTGAGCAACCTGGTCTAGTGGAAGGTGTCCCTGCCTATGGCAAGGGGGTTGGAACTAGATCATCTTTAAGGTCCCTTCCAACTCAAACCATGCCATGATTCGATGATTCTATGAATGGCACCTAACAAAACTATAATGAGACTGAAATATGGGTGCCTAGTCCTGTCACTTGGTCTAGCCTTCCTAAAAATACAAAACCTTTATGAAGTCATCTAAGAAGGGTAGGCACCTCTGAAGATTGAGAAAGAGCAGTTGTGTGAATGGAGAAGCTTACCACTGACCTGACTGGGATGGAAGAAGCCATTCTGGGACATTCTATCTCAAAAGTGATACAAATCAGAGTATGAATATCATCTTTTACAGGTTTACTACAAGGGTGAATTAATTCACATGTTGTACCCTTGTGAAAAAAAAAATATATATGGGTGACATTTTACTGAAGAAAAAATAAACATACATGTCATATACTACAGTAACTTGCTCAACCAAAGCAAGAACACAAAATAAACTTGCCACAATGATGTCTACATTACTGCTTGAGTACCACCAGACACTGAGTAAAAAGGCAAGGCAAATTCACACCTAAAAAGAACCACGCAGACACCTTAGATCACTAATGTAGATATACCCAAGCTGCACACGAGATCTGCTTCGTATCACTGACCAAAATAGGGATCATGATGGAAAAGGTCTGCTTTAGCTCCTTTACTTTAACAGACCCAGCACAGAGCTGAAATCCAGCTCTGGAGACTGGAGCAGAGTATCCAGTTTAATGCTCTGTAAAGATTACATCTAAGGGGCATCTTCTGCTGCCTTTGAGTCCTGAGGAGCCCTGGGGCACCCCCGGGTGCAGATGGAGTGGAGCAAAGAACATAGCTGAGAGCGGGCCATACAGTCATTACCAACTGTCAGAAGGGGACAATGTTGCAATAAAATGTTATCATCACTAAAGGCAATATGCTCTTTTTTCTGTGGGTTATCATTTTAACACTTTGTTAGTTATTTGTAATTAGGTAGCTATTACAGTATAGGGGAGGAAAAAGTGGTCAATAAGGCTCAGTTATAACACAAGTTACTAACATTTTACAAATACAAAAATAGAAAATTAATATATTTCCAGGACAACCTCAACAATTACTATGAATTAATGTAAAGATTCTACTGAATGTTCAACCTATCCTACTTGAAATCTCTTTCAAAGAACTCTTTCTTTCATTAAAGTGGCCTTTCTCATTATCATGGTCTCCATATCTCCTGGCATTGTCATTACTGACATATGTGATGTCTATCTATCTGCAGTATTTGTATGCATATTTTGCACCTCTTTTATATGTTTGGCAAAGCGTTGTTAGCACTAGACATACTACATACTGAACAGTATATTTTAAAAGGAATAACTATTAAATCTGAAACTATTTATGGGTTTTAGTTTTCAATAAATTACTCATATATAAGAATCTTCTTAAACAGGAGATGTAGTTTAGCATTTGTTCCTTTTCCTTGTAATGATTGTGATCTCTACAGTGCAACAGACAGTTATGCGTTAGCTTCACTATGAGGAGATGAGTATAAACTGAAGTTATTTTGCGGTTGTATATTTTTTATAATGAAACAGACTAAAAAAGAACAGACTAATTTTTAATTACTGGTCTAAGATGAATACAATTCGCGTAAGTCCAAGTTGGAGTCCCAATTATGACAACAATATAATGCACAGTAAATATAGCTTATTATATAATGTACAAAAAAAAATGTGTCTTCACACCATCTTATTTAAATGTGCATATGTAGGAGCTTGATTTGAACTACAAGAATTTGCTGAACTTCTTTCAAGCTGAACATATATTAATACTTAGAATATTAGGGAAAAAAGGCTTCAACTTCATTAGCAATTCTCCTTTGTTTTATACTAAAGCCAAAAAAGCCAGGCTGAAATCAAAGTCATGTATCATTTTAACAGAGGTAGGAAAAGGAGCACCTATAGATTTTGTTAACAGAAAAAATATGAAAATTATTTCATGCATTAAACAACAATACTAGTATAAAATAGATGAGTAAAATCACAGGATTCATTTTTCCTGATGGGTTTGGTTTTAAGTGGTTACTCCATGCTAGAAAGCCATGGGCCAGATGCTGATGTTCTCATAATATTGCTAGATGCATGATGCCACTAAAATCTGTGGAAATAATCATGAAGTAAAGCATTAGTAAGGTATTAAGTTTAGCAAGATAAGAAATTTTCACCAATAAATGACTCAATCAAAATTATTGTAAGAAAAGTAATGAAAAGGGCCATAAATAAATTATAAGAGGTTACTGTTGGCATCACCTTTTTCTCTACAATGCCTAGATTTCCCTGAAGGTTTTCCATTCAGTTAAAACCTCAACCTGTCTATCTTAGGAAGGACACAATGCCACTGGGTACTTTGTGATATATTTGTAATCTGAAGATACAGCTTGAAAACACATCACAAGCTAATGTTGGGATGCAAAGGCAGTTGTGCAGAGGAAGCATTAGGAAGGGCTTGGAGAAATGGCCACAGGGATGGCAGGTGATGCTTGCTTTTAATCCTTTGTGCACCAGTGTGAAGTGGAGGAAACTCCATGGAAAGGAACAGGATTATATCAGTGTGACTGGCTTTGGGGTAACTGCCTTACTGATGTTGATCAAACTGTTATACTTGTGATCAGAGGCAAGTTCCCTGTCTACAAGAAAAATAAGGCCATGTTGCATTGCACGGTGTATGAATATGCAACTATGGAAAAATTAGTGCTTCCAAAACAACAACCACATACCTCGGGGAATGTGCATGTGGGTGGGTGTATATATGCACGGTACCCGGGCTCCGCAGACTATTCCTTGAGGACGGGCAAAGTCTGGGATGTATGCAGCTGCAATGCAGGCTGTATTACATCAAGGGGTTTTCTAGAGTACCGGGCAGTTTCAGACCAAAATGGCTGGTGGTGTACTTACCCCTGTAGCAGTTTTTTGTATCATCAATAGCCGCCTTGTCCAAGAATCCTGAATGATTAATGTTAGAAGAGTGTATGCTAGCATTTAGTTTAATTTGTATTTAGATGATATCTTATACCTAGTGACCATGTGCCATGCAAATAAGCGGCCCTTTGATTGCTGTGCAACATTATTAGTGACAGTGATTTGTGAACAGAGGGGTATAAGGTAAAAAGTGGAACATACAGTATGTAGAAAAGAATGTGCCAGAATATATGAATGACACAACATTATCAAAGCTATTTCAAAAGTACATTTTAGAGGATGCAGCAACTGCCTGTCCTAGAATTTAATCAGAAACCAAAGCTTTGAAAAGACTCCAGGACGAAAAATTGAGGTAATATAAAAGTGTCACTCAGGCTAGCAGGCAATGCTGACAAATTGCCATGTCTTTGTCAAATGCTCATCACTCATTCTAGGGTCAGGTAATGACCGTACAAATTGTAATTGTATAGATCGGGCAAGATGTTTAATCCAAGCAATCATCCTTGCTATTTTATTACATGAATGTCTAGTAAACTCAGAAAATGTTGAAAGGACTGTAGTATTTAATAGAAAAAAACTCAGAAATAAATGCACTGTAAAATAGGATTAATGGTATAAATTTGTGGATTAGCATAAATCCTATTTACCCCTACTTAATAAGGCATTATAAAGCAAGCAAGGTTTATGTAATAGGATTTAATCTTATTTAATTTCCTTTTTTAAGCAAATATCTGGTTGACCCTAACATATATAATACAAAAGCCAATTTGTGAAAATTCTGTAGATCCGCAAAATCTCTTGTGATTAAGGGTAGTGAATATACTTGACACAGTTGTGTGCAGGCTCCAAGTCATCCATATTACAACCTTGTTCCACAATTGCCATGCAGGAAAACCTGTCACTAAAATCAAAGGGAATTGTGTTTTTCCATGAACTTAATAGTCTATCCCTTCCCCCCCCATTTTTGTTTAATTTATTTTATTTGGAAAGACTTGGAAATTTATACTCTCCAGTTGATTATACACCCATTAATATGATAAAATTTAGTTGTTTAATAAATGTGCTGTGCTTGTGTGTATTTAATCATTTGATATGTTTATGTGTATCTGGAAATAAATAGTTTTCCAACCAGTAGTTTTCTATTCTGACTATAACTCATGAAATTAGCTTCAACACTGAATGATGATAACAGGTTTCATTTTATGTGGATGGTAGACTTAATTAGTGGCTTTGTTACAAATATCTTTGTGAGTTTATATTACTGAATAATAAAAATGGTCTTGTTTGCATTTGAGTAATATTTTTGTCTCAAGATAAAGGTTAATCATGAGGTTTAGGATATGTAGAGCTGAAAATGTTTTATTTATTACTGGACAGAGTTTCTCCTCCAGGCTATAAATGTGTTTATTTTTAATCAATGTCTTTGAACAGTGTAGATAAACAACAATGTTTGAAAGTTAGCTAACTCATAAAATTACCACAATTTCAAAGCTGACAGCAAGATATTAATACCCAGAAATGTCATCGTAGTTTAGCTACTTGCAATGAAGTTAATGTTTTTCAGATTTTTTTTGACATCTCTCTACCATTGTTGCTGTCATTTTCATTGATCAGAATTAATTTCTAAGGCTTTAGGAACATTTGAAAAGCTTGCGTTTGCATGTGAAATATTAAGTATCTTTTCCCAGGATAGTCCTGTACAAAGTGCTATTAGTGTTCATGACTACACCTATACTCCCTTGAACTCTGCATGGCCATGCTAATGATTTTTGTGACTTTACATTTGTAGTGATACATTCTAAATACCAGCTATATCAGGTCTATTTAGTGGCTGGAATTCCTTTCACCATGTGGGCATTTTCATTATTAACCCATGTGCCACTTATCTTGATAACCTTCTTTTTTTAATTAGCAATACACTATTTCGGAAAGTCAGGCTTTGAAGGTACTTTTTTTGGTTGCTTATGAAAAAGGAACATTAATCTTGTTCATCAAAGATGACTACAGAGGAGAGCTGTGGCTCCTCAGGTGCATAAAAGATTTCCCCGCCTCAGACGAGCTGAATACTGCACTGACTGAGAAAGCTGCCAGCACGTGCGTCCTCAAGGAAAGTGTCACTCAATGTAAGCAGAATTCCGCCAGTCTGGAGGATTTGAGATTTTCAAGAAAACTCCTCCTTAGTAGCGCTTTTTTTCCCCCCCCCATCACTTTTAGAGAATTTTTCGTCTTCCTTCAGGAAATGTTTTTTGATGTATTTCACCTTAATTCCATTTCTCAAGCAACACAGACTACACGAGTTGCTGTTAATGGGTTGTTAACTACAGCATCCAAAGACATTTTCTTGGGATCAGACATAAACTTTCTAACCCCACCTTCCGTATGTTCTGTGACAGTTCCTGGCTGCTGAAGCTGTTTGGTGCAGTTTTCTAGGAATGCTTTCATTTCTTCACATGCATTTCAGTACATAATATATTCTTTCAGTACTCATGTGTGATGGGTTGACCTTGGCTGGATGCCAGGTGCCCACCAAAGCCGCTCTATCACTCCCTCTCCTCAGCTGGACAGGGAAGAGACAATATAATGAAAGGCTCGTGGGTCAAGATAAGGACAGGGAGAGATCACTCACCAGTTACCGTCATGGGCAAAACAGACTCGACTTGGAGAAATTAGCTTAATTTGTTATCAATCCAATCAGAGTAAGATAATGAGAAATAAAACCAAATCTTAAAAACCACCTTCCCCCCACTGTTCCCTTCTTCCCAGGCTAAACTTTACTCCCAAATTCTCTACCTCCTTCCTCCGAGCGGTGCAGGGGGACGGGGAATGGGGGTTGCAGTCAGTTCATCACACATTGTCTCTGCCGCTCCTTCCTCCTCAGGGGGAGGACTCCTCACACTCTTCCCCTGCTCCAGCATGGGGTCCCTCCCAAGGGAGACAGTCCTCCACAAACTTCCCCAATGTGAGTCCTTCCCATGGGCTACAGTTCTTCACGAACTGCTCCAGCGTGGGTCCCTTCCACGGGGTGCAGTCCTTCAGGAACAGACTGCTCCAGCGTGGGTCCCCCGCGGGGTCACAAGTCCTGCCAGCAAACCTGCTCCAGCGTGGGCTCCTCTCTCCACGGGGCCACAGGTCCTGCCAGGAGCCTGCTCCAGCACGGGCTTCCCACAGGGTCACAGCCTCCTTCGGAGGCATCCAACTGCTCCAACGTGGGGTCCTCCACGGGCTGCAGGTGGATATCTGCTCCACCGTGGACCTCCATGGGCTGCAGGGGGACAGCCTGCCTCACCATGGTCTTCAGCACGGGCTGCAGGGGAATCTCTGCTCCGGCGCCTGGAGCACCTCCTCCCCCTCCTTCTTCCCTGACCTTGGTGTCTGCAGAGTTGTTTCTCTCACATATTCTTACTCCTCTCTCTGGCTGCCATTGTGCAGGTTTTTTTTCCCCCTTCTTAAATATGCTATCCCAGAGGCGCTACCACCATCGCTGATGGGCTCGGCCTTGGCCAGCAGCGGGTCCATCTTGGAGCCGGCTGGCCTTGGCTCTGTTGGACATGGGGGAAGCTTCTAGCACCTTCTCACAGAAGCTGCCCCTGTAGCACCCCCCCCCCCGCTACCAAAACTGTGCCACACAAACCCAATGCGTCATGAAATGAACAAATACAGTCGGTGCTTTTTCCAAGTCATTCCTGATTTTGATATTTAATGCCATTTCATTTCCACTTTCTCCACATGTTTAGTTGATGGTCCGAACATTTTGGATAGATGACTAATAACTACAGCAGACAAGTTGCACAGGTTGTTTGACAAGCTGTTCTGGTACATTATTGATATTACTAACAGCCTAAAACAGCTGACTGCATTTTCCAAAGAGCAGACAACTTCTAAAACCCAAATAATTTAGTATTTCCATTAAGTTATTGAAAACAGTAATTTATTGTTTCCAAAAAGCAAAGAATTTAGATTTTTAAAAATCCACTTAAAATGTAACAACTGAATATTCAGAAGACATTGAAATAACTCATGGGTAAATAACTCAATAATGGGTCATTGTTTGTGAAAGGCACTTTTACAGAACATCATGTCAGTATTGTGAATGGTAGTGCTGCTACAACCTTGAGAAATAGGCCTGTCACTAATTTGGTAATTAAATATGATTACCAAATATAATCATGAATTCTAAGTGTATTTTATAGGCTGTGGTAAAGAAAAGGTGATTCGTTTTTAAAAATATGCATTGGCCTAAGTCTGTGAAAGAAATTAGTTTTTGATATGAACCTCACAGCCGGCATCTGATATGCTTGTTTATTTTAAATCACGTATCACTCTGGAATTCAGTGAAAGGGTTTGAAAAATCCCTACAAATACTTCCTTTTTGATCCTTATTGATAAGCGTATTTAGGAATGACCTTCCATGTCTTTTTTGTTTGCAGAAGCTCTCTTGACACCATTAGTGCTGCACAGGGATGGTTAGGGACAGACGATTCACAGGCATGCTCCTGCGATCAGATCTGAGTTCCTGAACAAAAAACCCTCAGAGGCCCTTGTACCTGCAGACACACACTCGTTCTGCCTCCCTGGTCTCCTCAAGGCGCTGATGGGAGAGGGGTAGGGATGGATTGGGACATTAATCCATTTGGCATGGTCCAAAAGTTGATTCTTTTCAGCAACTCTAACAAGCATTAATGTATTTTCACTGGGGGGGTACGGTGGGTAGGGTGAATAATCTAGAAATAGAAAACAAAGTCCTACCCACTACCACTATTGAATAAAAATTAAGAAAGCTTTTTTTTAGTCATTTTTTTCTGGACCTCCCTGTTCAGACAAAATTATAATCTACTTCAGTAGCTCAAGTGCTGTGTCTGATTAGCTCTTTAAAAAACCACTAAGTGGTATATTAAAATACCCTAAGTGGTGGGGCTTCATTTATTTCCCTTGATACATCAACCTATTGCCTGATGGCCCGCATGGAGAGGAAATATTGTCTGTTCTTCAACTTACTACTGGTTTCATATTAAAGAAAAAAATAGTTCTTTTTAATGCCATTCTCTTGGGTAGGAAGAAGGTCATGCTCTACTTTATGTTGCACTATATATTATAAGGTTTGAGCTATCCCAGTTATCTCAAATATGAATCTGAAGTTCTAAAAGAATAAAAGTAAATATTAATTATATCATTTGCTCATTCATTCTCTTCTTTTCTACTAACACTTCCTTATACTTTCCCTTCTTTCCTTTTTCTTGCCTATCTATCTCATCTTTCGAATTTTATTTGCTCCCTTTCTTCTTTAGCGTGTTACAGCCATTTTTGTGAAATCTAACCACTTCATAAAAATGTGTTGAAATTGCTTCAGCTGAGATTTGTATATCTTTCCCACCCTTCTGTTGTAATTTCAAATGTATCTACAGTTTTTTGTACAAGAGTGAAGGGGGATTTTTTTAATATATTTTTGTAGTTCTTCAATATTACCAGAAGTTTTTCATCATGAAAAGAGGTGCGAATTCTGATAGAAGTTCCAGTCATTTCACATACAGTGAAGAAAGAGGGCAGAACCTGACTTAAAACATGGATTCATAAGTTATTGTTTATTTTAGATCAGCTTTCCCCACTAGTATACTGAATGTGAATTGAATTAATCATTTTCTGTATCAGACATTATGGATAATGTATTTTTGCTACATGGTTTTAATTCATTCAGCAATATGGTACAAGCTGAAATTGGATTTGCTGTGCTAATCCTTTTAATAAATATTCCAGCATCTTCAGCAATATCATCCCACTCCTTGAATCCTTTCCCTCTCTCTGTGTACTTTCGTATTAATTGGAAATGTCTCATCTTTACTTCTAAGAGCATACTGTTCTATACTGCATCTTTCATGTCCTGAGACAGTGTACGTCACATCTACTTCTTTTTCTTGCTCCTTTCCCTCCTTTTCTTCCTCTGAGTCGTACGATTTGTGGTGGTGTTCTCCACACCTGGCATTACAGCCATTTTCAAGGATCTGCTTCTCTTCTTTAAATCAACAATAAAATTGTTGTACCTGCATACAGGTACAATTGGAGGGAAGATAAAAATAGTAACTGTGATAAAAGACTTCTGAGAGAAATGAAGTCTGAACTGGTTAAGATGCCGGCTAATGTATGTAATGTAATTTTTAATTTAGCAAATATTATTGCAGAAACCTGAAGTGCACAGGTATGCTTTAGAAAACAATTTTTAAACATTGTGTCCAATATGTCAAGATGTCTTTCAAGTTATAAAATTGAATTTCCAACATATTTGCATTACCATTCCATCTTGAAGTCGTCTATGCAACTATATATTTAATAACTCCACCCAAGTAATTAAATAAAATACTGAATAGCACTGGACCAAGGATAAAGCCCTGTGGCTTTTATTGCGTCTTTCTATTTTGATAGTGATTGTTGATAATTATTCTTGTGAGTATGATTTTTCCAACATTTCTGAACCCATCTTTTAGATGAATAGATGTTGTTTTATCAGATGTGTTTCCCTAGCAACTCCACCAAAGGGCAATTCAGATCTTACACAGGCCAAATTATCTATGAAGATGCCATTTTTTCTCAGTCAACATTACAAGAAATGTAAAGCATCAGTGCTCTCAAACTAAGTATCTGAGTCACATACCTAAAACTAAGTGGAAAGATTCTGGGTCTTTGTCAAAAGTAAAATCTATGAATTTCAATAACCAAGAATGAAAAGTTAAAAAATAAGAATAGGGGAACTGAAATGTCTTTCAGTGGACAGAGATCTTAATTAAAGATGTAATGAGTTAGAGTCTAAAAAAAGATATTTTAGTGTTAATGATTGCTGCTTGAAATTGTGAGTCTGAGGGCATACAAAATAAGTTGGTTTTTCACTTATTTCTTGGTAGTGTACAGGCACTAATTCAAGTTGTGACTATAGAGCTGCTAAATAATAATGAACACCTTATAATTATTTTTGCTGTCTCAGTACAGATACTGCGCTGAAGGGTGAAAATGAGATGCAGAATTTTTTTTTAAATTACTTCAATAAATGCAAAAATGCAGTCGAAAAGATAAATTTTAAATTTGTCTTAAATTTAGGAATGAAGCAAATAAAATCCTCAGAGATTATATAGTTGCTTCTTAAGAAAATAAGACTTCAGCTTAGCCTGCAACAGAACTTAAAAATCAAAGATTAAACCAGTATGAATATCAGATACAAAAAGTCTGTGAAATAATCAGTTTTGTTTACACCAGTGGGAATGTTAGCAAAGTTATTACAATTAACTTTTTTTTATTTACTTGCAGACAGTTGAGATATTTTTGGAGGCTGAGCTATCAGAAAAAGGAGATTTTGAATATTAAGAACGCAAGTGATACTCAGAACTCATTGAAGGTTACTGGACAAAGTGAGTTCAGAATAAGCTAAACTATCAGAAAATGTATATGGTCTCTTACTAAAGCAAACTTTCATAAGAATGGAGTGCCAAAAATATTTACACCTGTATGCTATAATCACTTAGCATGCAGAGAACACAGAGAAAACTCAATTATAAAAGCCAGCGAGAGAATAAAAATTATGTCTACAATGAATTAAAAAAAACCTCAGTGCCACATTGTTCCTGGAACAATAATTTTTCTGTGCTTAGAAAAAAATGATTGAAATAAAAGAAATTAGAATAAAAAAGCATTCTGATGCCCATAGTCAAAACAGCTATATATGGAACAGCTATATCATGTAGGTATTTGTATGACGTTCAGCTATAGACTGTGAAAATCAAACCTTGCTTCTTAGATTCTTTGATCATTTCAGTAAAGTACTGGAAGAAGAAGCTGAAATACTTTATTTATGCCTGCAAAAAGGCTTTTTGCATATACTGCTACTTTTGCCTGTTATCTTAATTATCTATATTTGTTCAGTCTTCTCAGATATAAAATCTTATTCTATTAGGCAAGGTTCTTATCTTTTATAAATAGTTCTTAGTATTAATAATTGCAGTGTTTAAAGCTTCTGTTTCCATTTCAAGCCTGATTTTGTCCTCTATTCACCAACAACTAATAACGTATTTTTGGCTTTGAATAGGTGTGTGGGATGTGTGGTCTGAAGGAGGGGTTTTCTTTTTAGGACTCAGTTGAATTTATTCATATGAGGTGCATCTAGCTATAAGACAGAGTAGATTTAATCATGTATCGAAAAGTCTTTCTATGCTAGATCTTAAATATATAACAGTGCCTTCAAGAGATTTGATATGAGATTGAGTATATTTACCCATGCAAGCATTGTAGCAGGCTCTAAAAAATAAGTTGATACCTTGGTCTGTTGAGGTGATAAAGGAACTACCAGCTGAGAGTTTCCCAGCAAGTGTCCCTAGACCATCTGGCTTTTTCATCCCCTGAGGGGGGATATAAGCAGGGAAACACCCTTGTTCATTCATTTTCAGTAACCAAAGTTAACACTATCTCAAAGCTGCTCTGAATCATGCCAGATCTATTAAAAACAAGCAAACATAAGCTTTGGTAGGCGTATAGCAACAGTAATTGCTCAGAAACTACTGAGAATGTGAACCAGATGTAATTGATACATTTAGTTGCCTATACCTGATGCCTGTCTAATCCACTGGAACATTGCAGTGGAAGGGATGTCTTAGGTGATCTGCTCTAGATCTTTACTACTGCAGTAGAGTATATCTGTCATAAAACTTTGTTACGTTTATCCTTCTTCTACTCATTTTCAAAACTTTAATTATGTTTTCATTTGCAATGTACTCCAGAGCTTACTGAGGTTGCATCAAATGGGCTTCTAATTATATTTCTTTAATGTAAATGTTCTATTTATTATCTTCCTGGCATAGGGTACCATCCCCAGCTTGACAAATTTATCAGAAGTGCTTGTAACCACTCTTTGAAGAATTAATTTTCCAGGTTGTTGGGGTTTTTTTTCAAAATTCTGGTGTAGAGTTTGGCCAAGAATTCTGGAGAAATAATTAGACAAAGTCTCAAGAATGATCCAGATGTATTTAATCCAGCCTCAGTCCAGGGGCAGGGACTAGTCCTCCATTTCCATAGTTCATTGCTAAGGCTGCTGGAAAGCTTGACTCTTTCCCTTGGAAACTCAACTCCTTGGAACCCAGCCACCCACCCAGCCACTCTGAGCACCTCAGAGTCCAAGTACAACAGCATGGTAATGGCCCTTGAGATGGAGCCTCTTGCTATCAAATGCTCACATAACGTGTATAGACCCACGGATTTCTCACATTTATCTCTAATCATAGTAGTCACTGCAAGCCTGAACCTGAAATTGTAAGGAATTTCATTTATAATGAATTCTTCAGTTACTTATGAAATGTATTTCTCTGCTTTTAACTCCAGTGCTTGAAATATTTTGTGGAAGTATTGTATTGTCATTGTGAGGCGTTGCTCTAGAACACAACTTGCAGGTCATGTGGCTTTTTACTTAGAATTTATTAACAGAAATTACCCATATTGTCTTTAACTAAAATTTCTAGCTAGTATTCAAGATTAAATATGTGCACACAAAGAAACAGTATTGTGGATGTAGTAACTATATAAGTTATGGACACCGCCTCATGTTTAAATTATTAGGGATTGTATAAGGATTGTATTTAGACCCCTGTCATTATAGACACTTTTTTGTCTAAGTTCGAGGGACAGATGAATGACTCAGACCACCAACGAAGCCAATCCCTGACAGTCAGTGGGAACAGATAGCCATGATAAGAGTAGGTATTCTACTTTATTCCCACATCTGCTTTTTTTTTAGGCAGGAACGGACCAAATAATGAAAGTCTAGAGGTAATACTAAACATTTGGAGAAATACTGAATGCTATGACTGATTTTGATTCCTGAGACTGAATAAAGTCTTTTCCTTTATACATGCAAGTAATATGGAAGAGCAAAGAAAGTCATAGCAAATACATTGTAAGGCTTGCCATAATAAATTCCAATTTCTTTGAAAACATTGCATGTGATCGGTGAACCTGTTAATGTTGTCTAGGAAATTTATGTGGTCTCCCACCTAACAGACTGTACATCTCCTGCAGGATAATCAGGTTGAATGTAATTTAAAACCAAAGAACTGCTTTAGTTTTCTAGATTGAAGAAGGGATATTATGCTTCTTATAAATCATGAAGAACTTGAACCCAAATTTGAAGGATAAATACGATACAGTGGTTTTGCTGGATGCTAGCATGTGTAACAAGGGCAACATACAATTTTAATTGCTTTGGACAGTTGAAGTTGTCAATCTATAATGCTGCACACCACATAGTCAGCCTTGGGCACATCAGTACTCTAATTACAGAAAGTCTGGCTCTTCACCAATGTTTTAACACTTGATTTATTTCCTGTTCAAGTTGTTCAATAAAGCCAGAGTTAATTGGTTTTCCAAATGAGTGTTAAAAATATAAAGATCCGGCTTCATTAAGTGGAGGCTGTACTTATTATGAACCACTGAGTTGTAAATCCATGTAAAGGTTAGAGGGTGAGATTTCAGAGCCCTGTGTGTAAAACCTCAACTTGAATTGGTTTGTTTTGCTTACAAGTTATAGTTAATATCTGATAATTGATCCTAGCTGCCTTTTCTTTTTTAAAGAGGAAGTTAAGGCACCTGGGGGGGGGGGGGGGGGAGGGGGAAATCAAGCTAAATATATTAAAAGTAGGCTAATCCATTTTATTTCTTTCATATGATGTTCACCATTTATCTAAAAGGATCACAGTATTTCTTTGCAATACCAGTGTACTTTCTTTATTCATAAAAGGGAACAAACATTTTACTGAGTCCTTTCCTTCTGTTTAAAAGATTCCTCCCAAGCACCTTGCAAGCCAGCAATGTATCACAAATAAATCATAATTTCCTTTCTGGTGACCTACATGCTGTTGGAGTGCAGCAATCTGATGCTTCTAATAGCAAAATTGCAATTAAATAAACAAAGTTGGCAGGTATTTTGAACGTTTTTAAATTCATATTGAGGCAATAAAACAGGGTAGAAGGACTTACCTGGGTTTTTCTCAGGAGCAGCTAAAGTTTATTTGCTCTTTTGTTCTGTGTAGGTGCATATGTGTGTTTTTGTTTTGCTGGTTTTTTTGGGAGCGAAGGATTGCACTATTCCCTTGCATTACTTTTTTTCTTAAAATATATTCAAACTTTCAGTAAGAAAAAGTGTTTGATTTTTAAGACTCTTGTCCTGGTTTCGGCTGGGACAGAGTTAACTCTCTTCTTAGTAGCTGGTACAGTGCTGGGTTTTGGATTTAGTGTGAGAATAATGTTGATAACACGCTGATGGTTTAGTTGTTGCTAAGCAGCGCTTATCCTAGGTTAAGGACTTTTCAGTTTCCCATGCTCTGCCAGCAAGCAGGTGTGCAAGAAGCTGGGAGGGAGCAGAGCCGGGGCAGCTGACCTGAACTAGCCAAAGGGGTATGCCATACCATGGAATGTCATGCCCAGTATATAAACAGGGGGGGAGTTGGCCGGGAGGCGTGGATCGCGGCTCTGGAGCTAACTGGGCATTGGTCAGTGGGTGGTGAGCAATTGCATGGTGCATCACTGTTGGGTTTTTTTTCTTTTTTTTTCCCCTCTTCTTTTTTTGTTATATTCCTTTTCATTACTATTATTATATTTCATTATTATTATTGTTGTTAGTATTATATTTTATTTTAGTTATTAAACCGTTCTTATCTCAACCCATGGGTTTTACCTTCTTTCCCAATTCTCCTCCCCATCCCACTGGGAGCGAGGAGGGAGTGAGGGAGCGGCTGCATGGTGCTTAGCTGCTGACTGGGGTTAAATCATGACAACTCTTCAGTTGGGACTGAATAAAAGGAGTGCAGAACACTCTGTGGTGTTTATGGGTAACTCCAGGAAAAAAGCCATGCAGACAGTGCATTTTTGTTTAGGAGTGAGGGGTAGGAAGATGTGCCGAGAGTGGCTGCCAAGCCAGGGCTGGAGCTGATCTGCAGGATGGAGGAGATAGTGAAGACACACAGGCACAGAAGTGGCATGATCTGTGGGAGGTCTGATAAACCCATAAGCAAGGACCTCAGAGGAGCAGCGATGCAGCTGCACGTGTTTGTGGGATTCAGACAGTGGTTGTGGAGGGAGAGAAAGGGTCTCCTGAGAAAGTATATGACTGCAAGGCTGTGACAGGAGAAAAAAATTCGTTAGTGGGAAGGTAATTTCTGAGGCAGAAGTTTGTTTCTCTGGTAGGTGGTAGGCGGTAGGACAGCAGGGAAGAGCAGAATCGGTCTCCATAAGGAGAGTCAAAAACTGAGCCAGAGACCTGTGACCAAGGAAGGATGGCGCTGATCATTAGGTAAAACTGGATGAGCTCAGGGGAAGAAAGGAGAGTAAGCAGAGCATGCAAGTTTCTCACCAGTGCAAAATAATGCTCATGTGGACATTTGGGTTTACCTAGCTGGAAGGTTGTTGAGCTGATAAACTCCGCAGATGCGGTTACCTGGGAAGGCAGTGACACATCAATGTGGTAGACATGAAGAACTTGAACAGCAAAATGAAGGAGGTGGAGCTATTCTTGTATTTTTAAAACCTGATATTGTAGGGAGAGAAAAAGCCTGGCATAATATTAATAATGATTATAGTACAGTAGAGTATACTTTCTTTTAGGGAGCAGGGAGGGCCAGCAGCGGCAGATGCTCCCCTGGGGTGGCCTTGGAGCCAGGGCCCGTCCCACCACCCCAGCCAGGAGCAGGGAAGCCGGGGCGCACTGGGGCAGTCCCAGCCCTTGGGCATCGGGCATCTCCCAGGCCGGGATGTGGGCCCGCAGCGGGGCCCGACTCGGCAGGGCCCATGGCCGGGCAGGGCAGGGCAGGGCTGTGGGGAGTTGGAGACCGGCCCTGCTGCGGCATCACTGGGGCAGGGGCTGACGGCCCCAGGGGCTGGCATGGGGTCCTGGGCTGTGGGAAGGTGGGGGGAGCCCCATGGGGCTGAAATGGGGTCTTGAGCCATTGGCAGGATGGGGGGAGCCCCAGGGGACTGAGCAGGGAGAGTCAGGGCTGGCGGTGCTCTCAGGACCCAGGCGTTTTCAGCAAAAATAGAAAAAGTAAGCATGTTGTTTAGCGTGGTATGTTACTGTGATGACTATCAAAAAATAAAGGACAGAAGGGAAAAATAAATCAATGTAAATAGAAAATCAGGGAAAGATTTTTGTGTTCAAAAGCTCTCAGATCTGCTGGAAATCTGCTTCAGATATGGACAGAGATATCTGAATGTCTTTAGGGAGAAATACCATGAAAAATTGTATCAAGCTTTAACCTCACACCTAGAGATCAGAGCTCAAATATTACTAAACAGTAGTTGAAACAAATAGGAAACTTTTTTTTAATTAAAATATTTTAAAAGTGCAGGTATACTACGATAAGCACTATGAATTTCCTTAAATTCATTTTCCTGAAATTTCCTTAAACATATTCCATAAAAAAAAGAAAAACAAAATACCACCTTTTTTTCTGCAGCATGTAATTCATACCCAGGTTATAGGTTATTCATAGCCAATAATATTTGGATTTAGTCTTCAAATTAGGAGCTACTGTGAGATGTAAACGTGTCTAAACTATGATGTGCCAAATAAGCTCCATTCTGTTTTGCCAGAGAAATATTTAGAAACTGACACTTTCTCCAACCAAGACTTCAACTTGACATTGAGTTTGCTGGAGATAATCAAAGGGCTTATCAAAATGCATTGGCTTAAATATCAATAAAACACTGGCTTTGGATCTTATTATTGATCAGGTTTATCCAAAGCAGAGCCAGATTTCAAAGGTCATCTTTTATATCAGACTACAACAAATATTTTAGGAAGGTTTTCAAGGTTTGGTAGCCATCGGAAATTTGTCTTTGCTAAATTCTCTTACATGGAAAAATGTTTTAAGGTAACCAAATTGCAGACTATATACTTGGTCAGCAGAGTAATTGTGGTAGTAAGTCTCATTAACAATGCTGAATGCTGTAATAGCTTTTCCTCAATTGCTGCTGCATTTAATGAGAAGCAGCACAACGCAAGCCACATTACTGGCCTGACAATTTGTTCTATTGATTTATCATGCCTGTTTTACTGCTGCCTACCCAAAAGGACTGCAAAACATTTGTCAGATATTTGTGGGTTTTGACTTCTTAGCTCCACAAATGTACAATAAGACTATCTCTTTCAAGCATTGCCACATAACTTGGTGTTTAGTCTTACCTGGATTTTTCTTTTTTCCCTTTCCCAAATGCCAGCTACAGTCTTCACTTCAGTAAGGTAGAATGAAGAATCCATTGTAAGGTATCTGAAAAAAATGCTGATGAAATTAGAAAAATGCTAGTAATGTCATAAAGGATGCCTCTTCCATTTTATAAAACTTAGTTCTGCCAGCATTTTACATTATTACACTATTTGTCATAATAGTCTAAATATTTCTCTTGCACTGGGTGTAAAATATAACAGAAGAGGCATTTAGAGAAAGCAATGCTAAACATTCATAGATTTTTCTGGGGATGTAACAAGGACAAGACTACTTCCAAGGACTGAGTCATATGCAAGTGTCATAAATGCCTAGTTGCAGTAGCTCACATATAATAAATGCTCCTTGAGAAATTACTCAAGTGAAATGAAACATCACAGAATTATTTCTACTAGAAGATGCTCATAAAAGCCCTGGACAGGAAAATGAAGCCACAATTAAAATTTTACAAGGACTGAGTGCGAGTTGTAATTAGAAATATGCACAAAAAACTGTGTTAAAAATGCATGATGATTCATTGGCTGATGAAATCAATAGAAAGTTTCCCGTGTGAGGTCAGCCTCCCAAAGCTTCTGCTTACATTATTGTTACCTACCATTTTGGCAAAGAGTATCCAGAGAGGTAAGACAGTCTGTGATTCATTTCGCAGCAACAGCGTCTTTGTACACATTTAAGATAAATTGAAAAAGAAAGAAAGTTGAATTGAGTCAAAGGACATGCTAGGTGGTACAGAACCCAGTCCTATTCTGTTAGAGGATGTTTAGGTGTCAATATCACACGCTGGAGGGTGCCCATTTGACATAGAAATAGTAGGAAGAATTACATAGGATGTGGGGTGTTTGAGAAAATGTATGCTATTCCTCTATTAACTGACCATGGATGAGATTAAAAAAAAAAAAACCCAAAACTTTTAGAAAAACACAGGGATAACCATTTCATTGTACAAACTAGTTACCTTTGCCTAATTAGAGAACTTTCTGAAGTTCAGAGCAGGGTGGTTCCTGGATCCTTGGCACAATCTACTGGACTCATGCTCCTCACCAGAGAACGCAGCTTTCAAAGCAATGAGAAAATCTGTTTTACCACTATGCAAGTACTGTACAGTATCTGAATAATCTCCTGGCTGTATTGGAAAGAGATCTGAGGCAGTTGCCGCAACTCTTGCTTTCTCAGAAAATCTGACTTGGCAAGAGAATTTAAGATCAGGGAACTGAATAGGCACCTGAGAGAGTAGTAGCTTACAATTTCCTCCGAAAGTTCAGATGCCTTCCTTGCCTATGAAAATTAACTCAGTACTTCTTTTTTCTTTTAAGTGCTCATAACTTAAAAATATGGCAGAAACTAGTTCTGAAACTCTTGCAAAAGAAAATTGCAATGATATCAAACCACCAAATCCATCAGAAAAATAACTTGTGGCATCTTGAAAATGAGATATCTGGAGGCATATTACCTGACAGACCTCCTCCCCAAATCCATGGCATTATTCTAGCAAGTTGTATTTCACACGGCAGAGCCCAAAGAGATGGGTCATAGCCACCTGAGCAGCTAGAAATGGATGACAGACATGGAAGATTGCCCTAATCGTGACTCAAACCAACTCATGCCAATGCCTTGGGCTTACATGCTAGAAATAGGAATAGACTGACTGCTGAAGTCTAAGTGTTGCCAAAACCTTTGTATTTGTAAGTCTTATATGCTTATAAGAAATAAAGAAAGTCATTCTAGAATAGATGTTGTATTTGAAAGAACATTGTAGCGTGACTGTCATTGTGTGGATGTCAAAATTATCAAGCAGGTAAAAAGCAGTGATGGAATGAAAAGATTTGAAGAAACATCATCAGGCACAGTTTATCAGAACAGTAATGACAAATTCCAAACTGTAATGCAAAAATGTTTGTCATGGATATACTTAACAATTGACTCCTGTCTTTCTACAATCCAAATAAAGGAAAAATCACCTTACAACAAAAATTAACGTTGCCATTTCCTCTTCCCTTCCCATACTTTATTTAGTGATCGTGAATAAGCTTTTGCCTACAACATTCTCTAATGACTCTTGAAGAGTTATGATAGGGTACCCTAGTATAAGGACTTTATTGCTATCTCTTCTGGTAAGTCTCAAAAAAAGGTTATCACTGCTGTTCATAACAAATGTCTTTTTTTCCATCAGTCCCTGTCCTTATTTGATACGGAGTGACAGTCTTTTGAGGCGATCTGTTCCACAAACTCATGTTTGTTCTCCTAACAGTTGCTGTGTCTGTGTAGGATTACCTGTTCCTGATATATACAAACGTACTGCTCAGTTTGTCATTAACTGGGAATGGATTTTCATTCCTAAGATCTAGAGAAAAGCTGTAAAGATACACAAAGAGCTATGAATGGCTGTTGACATATATACAACAGCCCTAGTTTCATCCATGTCTTCTGAGTTTTGAAGCACAAGACTATGTATTTTCAAGCAGCCTTCTTCAATCTTGAAAATGGTATATAATAAACTTCTCTTTATTTTATTCTAAATGTTCCTTACTATGCTGTCAAAATCTTTAAGGTCGGTGAACTGTAGTGGAACAATATCCTGATTGTCTGTTTCCTGTCTTTGCTTGTCATAGTCATACAGTCTTTGCAATTATCACTATGTGGAAAATAGAGTAAATCATATTTTTCCTTCAGAGCTGGCTGGATAAACCAATACATCATTGGCATACATTGCTTGTGTGTGCTAGTCAGACACAGGGATGTGAATTATTTTAACCAAATATTTGACAAATTAAGATTCCAGCTTATTTTTAATATTGTAGCACTCCTGATCTGCCTTGATCCAGCAAAGCAGTGATGTGGTCCGACAAATTCTTCACTGTAACAGCATCGAAATGTCAGTAGCTTCACCAAAAATTCATTTGCACTTTGAAGAGGTATTTAGATCAGAATCTTCTCTCATGAGCCTTAGATTTGGCTGAGTCAGTTAATGAGGAAATTAGCCTGTGCATCCAATTTGCCTAAATCAGTAAAGAAGGCACCACTATCAACTGCAATTGATTAAACTACTTCACTCCTTATCAGTCAACTATATAAATCAGAAACTGCTAACTGCCTCTTTTCTACTAAGTATATCAACTGTGCTGAAGAGAAGAAAGAATATACTTCAGTCAGGTGAATGGTTGAATATATGTTAGTTTGTACTGTTGTTTGCGTTTTTAGTTCTCAAAGTTGGTCAAGGATCTTGAGCAAGTGATATCTGCAAGTTGTAATAAATTCTGCAGAAACTGTGCTGATCATCAGTCTCCAACCATGTCTAAACTAGAAGGTTTGTTAAATTCAACATTACTTCAAAGAAGCCATCTAATTCTTTCTTTCATGAGTTGATACTCAGTACCTTTCTTTTAGGATTTTTGTATTATATATTTAAACAGAAAATCTCATGCTGTTACTAATAATAATGATATCATGTGGTCCAAGTAAGGATTAGTGATGTGTAGTGGTGGCTCGATTTGATAAGAAAACAAGCTGTACATAAGGTGACAATGAGGGAGATAAATAAGTGTTTCTAATGTATATCTACTTTTACTTTTGTTTATGTAAACAAAAAAAAGTTTCTTCAGCTGCTTACTACATGTTGGCACATCTATGTCGATTCTGTGGTAGAAGTATATAAATGAATTTCAGTCCTCCATGGGCCTGTCAGTAAAAGTGCACACAAAGTTTATTTGCTCATCTATCCATGCAGTCATGGTGAAGGAAATAGTATAAGACAAACTACAAGATTCAGACCTACCAGTCCTTTGCAATTTTTGTGGTAGTTCACTAACCTCAAGCTTACAGATCTGGAGAATTGAGGTATTTGGACACTTTTAATTACTTCTAGAGGAAGATTATCAATTGATTATTTTCTTCTCCAGTTTCTTTGGTATCTGGCACTACATCCTTCTAATTGGCAGTGAAAGGAAGATATTCTCTGGACAAAAATTTTCTTGTCAACATGTGGCAGTCAGAGATGTTTTTGTGGTTCTTATCTCCTTTTTCTAAATTTATTCTTCCTCAACAAGTTGTGACTGTCAACAATGCATAATACAAAGTTCACAGTTGGTTGGTTTTTTTTGAACAGTAGTCCTGTCATTACTACTGTCCACTTAACTTGGTTGCACTTAACTTGGTTTTATGTATTTTAACATAAGGTGTTCTATTGTCTTCAGTATGTCTACCTTTCTCCCTTAAACATAGTGTTGCAACAATGAACTTGACCTTAAAAAAACAAAAAGCCTAGACTCTGAAAATGATCACTTCAGAACAACTATATATCATAAAATGAGCAAAAGGTTCTAGTTATTGATCTAATATACTAGTTGGAAAAAAGATACATTTCAGACATTGAGGAAGTGACCAGACTATATTTTTTTATTTCACCATTTTGCTCCCTCTTACATTTAATGAGCACATACCTTAGTGGTCACATATTTGTAATGACTCCTTTGCTACCTTTTATATAGCTCTATGTTTATTAGTAAATGGTTCATGTCATAAAAGAAAGATTACACTTTTTCTTTGGTTAATAGTGTTTCTGAAACTGCCTGCTGAGATGGAATTTCATTGTAATTAACTGAGTCTAGGCAAAAATCAGACCTAAAATACTACTGAGATTGAATTTAAGACAGCTTGGAATTTTCTAACTTATGAATTGTATATTTTAACAAAAGCTTCCTGCTTATGGCATTGTCTTTGTCTTTACTATATTCTCTGGTTTGGGTTTTTTGTTGGTTTCCTTTTTAAGCTTGTATGTGCTTAGTGGAAGTGAGAAGTTTGCTAGCTGTGTGAATATCACATGAAAATCATTAAACGTTTAAGAAAAGCAAATATATACAAGCTAAAACTAATTGGTGGTTCAATGTCAGCTATTAAATCATTATTTCTTTTTTCAAGCAAAAAAAATTGGCTACTTGAGGCCAAATTCTCTTTGAATGGGCTGCCCACTGAGCTGAGCACTCCCTCAATAGACATTATACCAAGCGAGAGCATTTTTTTTTAGAGGCTGAATTGGAGTTTAATTTGTTCTTTGCATCCCTACTACAAGAAAGCTAATTTAATACTATTATCAAGTAAGAGTCCGTTAATTACATCAAACAATCTATAGACTGACATTTGTAGCTTTAACACAAACTGCACTGGATATTTGAAGGTGCTGTATAATAAATATCTGAGGGCACAGATATCTAAAGAAACAATACGTGTGTGTTATATACTACTTACAGAGCTGTATCTTGTGATGTTCTTCCAACTTACCTGTGCATTCACTCATTCAGTTCCATGCAGATGGCCAATCAGTTCATGGAGCACAAGGGTAAAATTTCTACAAAATCTAATATCAAATCCCACCTTGAAACCTGACTTCTCTCCCCTTCTAGCTGTATTCTCCTATCTCCAGTTCCCAGTGCCTGTAGGTCAGTTCTGTAAATCTACATGAGCTTCTCCACCCTCATGTGACCCAACCCAAGCTATTGACTGAAAATCTAGCTAGCTGCTGCTTAGCTGAGATCAGAATTTGCTGTCAAAGAGGGCAGCAATGACATGTCAAGTCAGGCTCCCATTGCATGTGAGTAACTTACCCCGTCTCTGAGCACCTGTGAGTCAGGTACACCTGATCAAAGCTGAGAGCTGTAGCCCACTAGCTAGTTTGCAGCACACTGTAAGCATTGCCCATGCACTGCTTGAATATTCAAAGTAGAAAAAAAGTGGGACTTCAGTGGCATGTTAATTAAGCCTCTAGGTAGGATGAAAGTGGAATCAGAATATAGACAAAAATGCTTTCTCATCTCCCTTAAACATAATTACATATGCCAGGTGTGGACTTTATTATTTAAGTTCTACCATGTGGTTTGATCAGGTCAATGTAGTCAATATCATGGTAGCGGCAGTACTGAACATATGGCACACAAACTGCGCTGATGTAAACTACACTGTGAACTTACAGTGCAGCAGCCCTGCCATGGTAACTTAGCTTCCAGTTTTACTCCGTGATAAGGACAGCTGACAGAGGCAGACAACAGACACAGCAGTTCACAGAGCAGTTTGCACAGACAGGGGCCAGTAACTGTGCAGAGAACAGCATACATATGCTCAGCGGGGGTGGTGATGCACCACGGGGCACAGTCCCACCACTTGCTGGTACAACTTTTCCTGATGCATCAGAGGCCTTGACTCAGTAGGAGTTCCCAAGGGAGGATGCAGCTCTGCAGGTGTCAGCTGCAGGGAGGCCACGGACCTCTTGCTGAGGCTGGGGCAGCAAGTGCTGCACTTCTCACTTGCAGAAGGTATGCGCTGGTGTCACCGATCTGTCACCAAGAAAAGGAGTTTAAGGACGAGGTCAGCAGACTGCACAGCAGCAGTGATAATGAAAAGAACAAAAAGACAATTAACCATGTCTTCTCCAAGACCCAGCAGATACAAGAACCTGAACCCCCAACTGTACCAAAGGAGGGGCAGACTGGGTCTGTGCTTTTTCCATTGGAAAAATGGAGACTTCTGGTGATGGCAAAGGCTGGAATCTTGTAACTGCTGGCAGCAAAGGAGGGCTCCTGCCCCATCTGCAGCTCTGCTGCTACAGAGTAGGCTCAGTACACTGGTAGGGGAGGCTGGGAGTTCTGTCCGATGAAGAATCTGAGCCACACAGTAGCACCAGGGGGAAGCGGTGAGTGACTCCCTGCTACTGGGGATGGAGACCCCATTTGCTGACTTGGCCAGCTGTCTAGGAAGGCATGTTGTTTGCTGGATCTGAGACATTGTGGAGACACTACTGAGGCTTGTCTGACTATTACCTGCCTTATTTTTCTGTGGGGACTAATGTTGCTGCCAGGAGAGATATGGAGCATATCAAGGGTGTCTGCATGGGTCTGGGAGTGAGGGACAACGGCATGGGGGCCCAAGTGGTTTGCTCCTCAATATTTCCAGTGAGGGGGAAGGGCTTGAGAAGGATTGGACAGATCCAGTGGGTCAACAACTGGCTGTGCAGCTGGTGCCAACAGCGATTCAGCTTTTACAACCGTGGGACCCTCTTTGAGAACTGAGGACTGCTAAGAAGATATAAGATCCACCTGACAAAGTGGGGTGAAAGCATATTTGCCAACAGGCTGGCCAAGCAGGTGGGGAGAGGTTTAAACTAGGAACAGTGGGGGAGGGAGAGGAAAACCAACAATCATGTGAAGAAGTGGTGGGGCAGGTTGGCAAGCAAAAGGTGTAGAGTGGTGTGGACAGGAGAGACCTTGAAAACAACAGAACAAGGCAGAAAACCCCACACTCAATTGTATGTGCAGGAATAAAGAAGTGCTGCATTATGGGGGAAACTCATTTTTTTCTGGGAAATCGGTACAACTGGGTGCCTGTCTGAAGTGCTTGTACACTAGTGCGTGCAGCATGGAGAAGAAACAGGAGAAATTAAAGTACCATTACAGGTCTACAAATTTATTGATTACAGAGACATGGTGGAATAGCTCACACAACTGGAGTGGTGCAATGGATGGATACAGGCTCTTTAGGAAGGACTGGCTGGGATGGCAAGGAGGAGGATTTGTCCACGTGAGAGTAGCAAGGATGCATGGAAGGGTGCTTTGGGACTGGTGGTGAGGCAGTTGAGAGCTTATGGGTTAGCAGGCAAACCCCCAAGGGTGATGTGGTGGGTGTCAGCTACAGACCACCTGATCAGGGAGAAGTGGAGGAGGCCTTCAGACAACTAAAGAAAGCCTCACGTTCACAGGTTCAGGTTCTCATGAGGTCCTTGAATCACCCCCATATCTGCTGGAGTGGCAACAGCAGGGCACAAGCAATCCAAGTTTCTGGAGTGCATTGGTGATAGCTTGCTGACACAAGCAATTGAGGGGCCAACAGGGGCAGGTACTCTGATGAACCTGATACTTACAAACAAGGATGAACTGGTCAGGGATGTGAAGGCTGGGGACAGCCTTGGCTGTGGTGAGCATGAGAGGGGAGGAGTTCAGGATGCTGAAAGGAGGGAACAAGGCAAAGAGCAGGAGCACTACGCTAGACTCTGAGGAGAGCAGACATCAGCCTTTTGGGGAGCTGCTTGGATGTATCCAATGCCGTCTAGTCCTGGAGAGAAGAGGAGCCCAGGAGGTTGATTTTTCAAGGATCACCTCTCCCAAGCTCAAGAATGGTCCATTCCAGCATGCAGGAAGCCAAGCAAAGGTGGCAGGAGGCCGACATGGATGAGTGAGAAGCTCCTGATAAAGTTCAGACCTTAAAAAGGAAGCATACAAGCAGTGGACGCAGGGACAGATGACCGAGGAGGAATACAGAGACACTGTCTAAGCATGCAGGGATGGGGTTAGGAAAGCCAAAGCCCATCTGGAGTTGAATCTGCCAGGGGATGTAAAGGTCAATAAGAATGACTTCTGGAGGTATATCAGCAGCAAAAGGAAAACTTAAGAAAATGTGGGCACACTGCTGAATGGGGCACAGGACATAGTGACAAAGGACATGGAAAAGGCCAAAGTGCTTAGACCTTCTTCACCTTGATCTTTATTTGTAATGTTTGCCTTCAAGAATCCCAGGCCTCTGAGATGTGGGAAGCCTGGAGAAAGGAAGGCCTTAGCGGAGGATAGGGAACATTTTTAATAGGTTGGACATAAGCAGGTTTATGGGACCTGATGGGATGCACCCATGTCTGCTGAGGGAACTGGTGCTATCTGGTGAAGCCACTCTTTATAGTCCTTGACCCATGGCAATCAGGAGGGGTTACTGAGGAATGGAGAAAGAAAATGTCACTCCTATCTTCAGTTAAGGCCATGATGGAGAATCTGGGGAACTAGAGGGCTGTCATCCTCACCTCAATCCTGGGAACGTGATGGAGAAAATTCTGGAAATGTTTTCCTAGTGTCTTATGGACATGAAAGTGACTGGGAGTTGTCTACAGGCATTTACAAAGAGGAAATTGTGCCTGACCAACCTGATAGCCTATGATGAAATGACTAGCCCAGTGGACAAGGCAAGAACAGTGGATATTGTTTATCTTGACTTTAATACTGTCTCTCATAAAATCCTCACACACAAACTGATAAAGGACAGGCTAGATCAATGGACAGTGAGGTGGACTGAAAACTGGCTGAACTGCTGAGCTGAAAGGCTGTTATCAGTGGCACGAAGCCCAGCTGGAGGCTAGTTGCTAGTGGATACCCCAGGGATAGATATGGGGACCAATACTGTTTAGCATCTTCATTAATGGCCTGAATGATGGGACAGAGAGCTCCCTCACCAAACTGGCAGTTGATACAAAACTGGGAAGAGTGGTCCGTGCACCAGAGGGTTGTGTTGCCACTCAGAGGAATCTCAACAACCTGGAGAAATGGGCTGACAGGAACCTGGTGAAGTTCAAGAAAGCGAAATGCCAAGCCCTAAAACTGGGGAGGAATAACCCCATGCATGAGGACAAGCTGGGGCCAACTCTTTGGAAAGAAGTTTTGCAGGAAAAAGGACATGGGGATCTTGGTGAACACCAGGTTGACCATGAGCCAACAATGTGCCCTCACAGCAAAGAATGCCAATGGCATTCTGGGCTGCATTGGGAAGAGCATTCCCAGCACGTCAAGGGAGGTGATCTTCTTTACTCAGGACTGGAGAGACGCATCTGGAGTACTGGGTCCAGGTCTGGGCTCCCCAATGCAAGAGAAATGGACATACTGGAGTGAGTGCAGCAAAGGGCCATGGAGGTGATTAAGGTGCTGGAGCATTGACATACATATGAGGAGAGGCTGAGTGAGTGGGGACTGTTCAGCCTGGACGAAAGAAGACCCAGAGAAATCTTATCAATGCTTATTAATACCTTATGAGGAGGAGTAAAGAAGACACAAATTCTTTTCACTGGCACCCAGTGGGACTTGCAAGTGGAAATACAGTGTCAGGAACAGCAAGGGCTGGCTGGAGCCGGGAAATGAGGCCGATATCATGGCCAGCAGGGTGGGGGCCTTGCTGCCCACGGCCCTGTCCCACAGTGTCCCAGCAAGGCAGACCCAGAGATGGTAACCAGGTTCAACCAAGACTCCAGATCATCAGACAAGTTTGTAGCAGAGGCAGATCTGAGGTCAAGCCAGGAAGTCAATCCACAGGTCACGATCAGGTCTGGTGAGGATGATCAGGGTCAGACACAGCCCAGTGACTGTCAGGCAGGTACATGGTGGCAACGCAGGCCCAAGGTCCAGCTGGCAAGCCGGCCCACCAGTTGGGGTCCAGATCAACAGGCTCCATGGCCAGGCACAGCTGTGGCTGAGCTGGAGACTGGCACTGCTATGGTGTCACTGGGGCAGAGAATGAAGGCCAAGCTGAAATGAGGCTTGTGGGCCCATGAGCAGGGGCTATGGATGGAGGCTCCAGGTGAGGCTGCTCAGGGCCAGTAAAGTGTATAAGTGCACCCTGACACACAGGCAATTCCACTTAAAAAAGACACTTTCACTATAGGGATGGTCAAACAGTGCAATAGCTTGCTCAGAGAGGTTGTGGAGTCTGTCCTTGACAATATTCGAAACCAGACTGGTCCTGAGAAAATTGCTGTGAGCAAGGGGGAGTTGGACTAGACAATGTCAGGATCCAAGTTTCCAATGTCAAGATTTCTGTAATTCTCTGATAGCTAGAAACAAACATGAGATTAAATTTAGGGTGAGCATGTGCCCATAGGTAACTGCTATGGAATAGCTATCTTTCAATTCACATTCTATCTTACCTGTAGTAACTTATCATTTTTCCAAGCCATCAATCCTTAAATGTATTTTTCTGTTCCATAAATCAACAGCAGAGGTTCACATCCAAGCACATTTTTTAATTTAAGCTGTTTCATAAAATTTATGATTCTTAAATGCATTAAATGGGCATTAAAATGTGTAATTAATTAAAAGTCTGGCTATATATGTACCTACATTTTGAAAGTTAGAAGCTTTCACTCCACAAATATTTTTCCCCAGATTCATATGCATGTACGAACACCACACAGATACACTCTTCTTTACATCTCCTTTACATAATATATTGATGGTGGAAGAATCTAAATTGGGTCACAAGAAATCTTGACTCTGCTATTGTGCTCCTGCTGACTCCATGGACCTCCTGTTGATACCAGTGTGAGTTCTGCGTACTGAGGGAGTGCAGACTATCTGAACTAGGATCTGTCATGTAGATCTAAGAGAATTTTCCCTGACTATACAGTATTGCATGTTGTGGGTTGTTTTGTTTATACATTATAGATGACCTGTTTTCTGATAACTAAGCTTTCATCCTAAAGTTAAAACTTAGTACTTTTCATCTCTATATTTTTATACTAAATTCAGATTTCCATTTGCTATTCCCTCAACAGTATTTGTGCAAGACATATTTGTCTCCTTTTTGGAGGGGGGGGGGGGGGGGAAAGAGCTATATAAAAGCAGTTAGTTTTCTTTGTGTAGGATACCTGCTGTGCTGATTTGATGCCCGTTCTGGACACCGATTTAGCAGTCATGCAGTATACTAGATGTGTTATAGTAATAAGAAATTTACTTTGTCCTGTAAAACATACTTGCCACAATTTCGATACAACTCGAATCCAGCTTGTGTTAGATCAAAGTTTTAACTCTCCCCATGCTCCTAAGGACCTAATTTTACCCCCCTTAGATACAAATTTTCTGCTCTACCAAAGTTAATTAGTAGCCAGATATGCTTAAGAAATTTGGCCCCAAAGCACAATCCTAATAAAACTACTCTAAAGGATACCCAATGATACACGAATGACTGGAATAACTGAAAATTTTAATATCTTTGTTTATATCTTCTCATCTTTCTAGGTAGCATTTGTTTGAATATACAGGTAAAATACAGGTGAAAGACTGAGCTACAGTCAGCATCACTGGATAGAAAAATACAGGTTTTCCCTATGTGGACAGTAGTGCAAGGACAAGAAGGGCAGGATTACCATCATGAGTACCATTATTTGTCTGCATTTATTGAGTAATCTATTTTTGCGTTCAGTAAACTTAGTTTAGCTCCTTTTGCTGTAAAAAAGATATTTAACTTTAGCTCTGAGGACCCTCAGTCAAAAAGATGCAGTTTTCTTAATGCTGTTGTTGCAAATACCATGATTGTGCTGTCTTTGTATTGCTAATTTCCCCATAGTGTTCATCTGTTTTTGTTTTGACTCATCTACAGAACTGGAGAAAATATTGATTTTTTTTTTTTTTTTGAGGGGAACAACAATCTTTAGTTTTTATTTTAAAAAAGAAAGGATAAGCATTTGTCATAGACACAAAAGTTGACTTATGATCAATAAAAAAAGATACTAATGGCCTGTTTTCCTGTCACTTAACTTTTGATGTAATTCTAGTGTCAGCACTTACAGTAATGCTGTGCTTCTAAGAAGCCAAGAGGAGCAAAGAGAAGCCCTCGCTAGGTCAGCTGGAATCACAGACTCAGATAAAAGGACTTGTTTCCTGTGCACCACCATGTACTTTTACCTTTTCCTTAGGAATATACTAGCATGAATTTTGGCCATTTGAAATAAAGTTGAGCAGAACTTAATATGAGACTATTGGACAATTAATGTCATTGAAATAGTGAGCTAGCCATAAGCTGCAGATGTAGGCTGGCCAGGAAAAATAGCTTTATGCTCTTAGGGTTATAGCTTTTCTAATCAAACAGTTGAAACCTTTTCTAAACCAAAAATTTTTCTCTTGAATTCAAGACAAAATTTGATGTGTGACAGACTGCTAGATGCCATCCAGACTCCTTTCCAGATACTCTGCAAGTTCAGCTTTCCACACAGGGCTCTGCCTTCAATTCCCTTGAATTTTGCTACGCAAAAACTGCACCCAGCTTCACGAGACTAAGTCATTTGGACTCACTGCTAGTTAATCACAAATCATAGAATCATTTAGGTTGGAAAAGACCTTTAAGATCATTGAGTCCAACCACAAACCTAACACTACAAAGTCCACCATTAAACCATGTCCCCAGGCACCATGTCTACATGTCTTTTAAATACCTCCAGGCATGGTGACTCAACCACTTGCCTGGGCAGCCAGTTCTAATGCTTGATAACCCTTTCAGTGAAGAGATTTTTCCTAATATCCAATCTGAACCTCCCCTGGAGCAACTTGAGGCCATTTCCTCTCGTCCTATCACTTGTTACTTGGGAAGAGAGACTGACACCCGCCTCGCTACAGCCTCCTTTCAGCTAGTTGTAGAGGGCAATGAGGTCTCCCCTGAGCCTCGTTTTCTCCAGGCTAAACAATCCCAGTTCCTTCAGCCACTCCTCATAAGACTTGTTCTCTAGACCCTTCACCAGCTTCGTTGCTCTTCTTTGGACGCGCTCCAGCACCTCAATGTCTTTCTTGTAGCGAGGGGCCCAAAACTGAACACGATACTTGAGGTGTGGCCATACCCAGTTTGAAAGTTTTGCAGTTAGGATTTTGCTGCTAGATTCATCTTTTTCATGTTAAATGCTTTCTTATGTGCTTATCATATGTTAGCAGTGGCAGTCACTTATGGGTCTGGATAGACAAGCAAGCATTGTCAAAATGGAATAAGGCTATATTATGCACACAGAAATATTCCCATATTCCCTGCATTTTATATTAGAGAATATGTTTCTCACTCCTGAAAGGAGTTTATTTATAGTTAGTTCCTTCATTCGCTGTCTTTGCAACCTGCAGTCTCTGTGCATTTCATGAATTATAATCATAAGTTACATTTATGCATTTAAATTTGATGTGTTTTTTACTCCTGTCTGAAGCTAAAGTTTGTGGGGTGTGCCTTGGAGAGAGAAATACTGTGAGGCAGTTATAGCACACTCAAATGACTTGAGGCAATGCTACATTTTGCTGTGCTGCAGTTTTCCTTGGCTAGGATTGTCGACTTCCCGGCTTCCATCGAGCCAACTCTAGGGGAAAATGCAGAACTGGAACTGAATCAGCAACCTGCCTGCCTCCTCCCATGCCAGGGTAATGAGGATGCCTGTCAGGAGGAGATAGCGCGTCTGCTATCCCCCAGGAACAAGTTTTGCTATTGCATCTGAGTTTTTTACAACTCCTTCACAGGTAATTTTGTCAGCCCCAACACATAGGTTAGGTACAAATATACCTTCAGTAAGAGTAAGGAACTAATCAAGTTACCTTACCTAGAGAAAAGATTTCTGTAGTTAGAAATTCCTTGCAGCACACGGAAACACCATTTTAGAACAAGGAAGAAACATACATCAAAGCTTAATGTAAAATTGTCTCATTTTGTTATGCAAGATGATTTGACTTAATTAGATCTCAAGCTTTCTATCCGTGAGAACAAGAGGACATCAAATTTGCATAAAATATGTAAGATGCAGTTACAGAAAGAAGACGAGGATGTTTTTGAGGCACTACATAAATATCTCACAATTGAACATCCATGATATTCAAACATACACATGCACAGATACTTTCCTTGTGCTTTAAGGCATTGTTGTGATCCATGCTGAACAGGAACAATGGACATCATGTGAAGATGCATAACATAAGATAAGCTTAAAGAGCTTCTGAGTCCAACTAACAATAAATCTGGAAATTAAAAAATTAATGTTGAAATGTTGTTACCTGTCAACTTTCTGTATGACCAAAAGGTAAGTTAAAAGCAAGTCTTGTTCTGCAGCACACTTCTTCATGGCAGTTATAAGGCATTTCTCCAAAGCAGCTGCATCCCAGGAAGATAATCAGATACAGAAATAGAAAGAGGCATCCACCTGCTTACATGAAAGATGAGTCAAGTTGTGCAAACTTTTGTTGAGGAGATCAGAGAGAAAGACACTGAACAGACCACAAAGTTCAATGCTAAAGATGGACTGAAAACAATGTTATCCTCTTCCCCCCACACACCCCTGGGGTTTTTGTTGAAACATGGTAAATAAATTTTTTTTTAAATATATTTGGAATAACCTGGAGAACTATAGATCAGCAAACTGGACTTTTCTACTGGAAAACTGGTAGAAATTCTGAAGAACCAAACTGACAGATGAAGCTAACATGTGAAGAAAAAGCTTTGACAAAAATATATGCATGTGGTACTCGGGGAGAATCAGTGCAGCCTATCTAGAGGGTGTGTGTTCAAAAATGTTAGAGCTCTTTGCATGAGGCAGTGAAAAAGTTAATGGGACGAAGGTTAGTCCACTGACATTTCTGAGAAGACTGTGATTATGTTCTTTAAAAAAAAAGCTCTTAAAGGTATTAAGCCATCATGTTATATGAGGAATAGTTTTCTCATGGATTTAATTATTGAATAAAAGATAACAAAGTGTGCACAAATCCCATAGTTTGCCCATATATGGAATGGTGTAATTCCAATTTAAAAGATTGAAAAGGAAACATTTTTTTCACACAGGAAGTAACTTTTGGAATCTGTGTCACAGGATGTTACAGGTGCAAAAACAAGTTTAAAATTAGTTAAAAAAATATTGCAAACATTCATGGAAAGTAGGCCCACCACAATGGGCACTTGCAACCACTGACATAGGAAGTCCTTACATTACTGTTGGTTAAAAGTAAACAGACTACTTCTCAGACTATGTCAGTCCTTATTTATTGTAGATAGTACTTCTGTCTAGCTGTCTCTACTGTTTATACTTTTTCTCAAAATATTTGCTACCTTTTGCAGTCAGAGACAGCATACTAGGCTAGTTGGAGCTTTGGTGTGGTCCATGATGTCTGAGCTTATATAGGGTGGACAGACAGTATTATATCATGCAGTCATTAATTGATATAACCACAGCTGTTATACCTCAGTCATTTTACTAAATGACAATAAATTGCACTCGCAAAGATATGTTCAGTTAAGCACTTCCACTACATGCTTTGCCTGTGGGTATGATGAAAAATGATAGCTGGTATCAAAATGGAAACGTGAATAGCGTATGCAACCACTATGCACCTTAGCAGCACCTTGGCCTGGTGCACAGGAATTTTTGAAAAAATATTACCTATCGTTGATGGTTATTATCTCTGCTGAAACCTAAGTATATGGTTTCCATACCACAAAACATCATGGCTTAGATTGCTTTTGAAGATATTTTTTCTCAAGCAGACTGCTTTTTCAGAATAGTTCTTGTGTTGTTGTTTAACATTTTATAGAGTCATAGAACAGTTTGGGTTGGAAGGGACCTTAAAGATGATCTAGTTCCAAACCCCCCTGCCATGGGCAGGGACACCTTCTACTAGACCAGGTTGCTCAAAGCCCCGTCCAATCTGGCCTTGAACACTTCAGGGATGGGACATCCGCAGCCTCTCTGGGCAACCTGTTCCAGTGCCTCACCACCCTCACAGTGAAGAACTTCCTCCTTACATCTAATCGAAATCTACCTGCTTTCAGTTTAAAGCCATTACCCCTTGTCCTATCACTACATGCCCTTGTAAAAAGTCCCTCTCCATCTTTCTTGTAGGCCCCCTTTAGGTACTGGAAGGCTGCTATAAGGTCTCCCCGAAGCCTTCTCTTCTCCAGGCTGAACAACCCCAACTCTCTCAGCCTGTCTTCATAGAAGAGGTGCTCCAGCCCTCTGATCATCTTCATGGCCCTATGGTAATGCTGAGCCTGACATCCACAGAAACACTTGAATGTCTAACACCTCTTGTTTTCATATTGATTAGTATTAATCAGTAGTGTTAGTGCCTAAATATCTTTTTAAATCTAGCTCTAAGGCCTTTGGGGGAAGATGTAGCCGTTGGTTTTTCTTAGTTTGTTTGTGAGTTTTTGCTTTTCCCCTAGGTTTTCTTAACATCACTTTCACTATTTACCTGAATAAAAGGCTAGAAATTACTCTTGTGTTTTTCATTTTAAGTTTCCAGATCTTTTCATTTTTGTTTTATGGTGATCTTAAAGGTCTTTTCCGACCTAAATGATTCTATGATTCTACTTCACAAGCTTAAATCCTACAGACTTCTGCTTCCTTCAGACTCAGGTTGTTACCTTCATCTCTTCTTCCAAACTTTCTATCTTAAAACGGGAATCAGTATTTTAAGCTTTTGACAGCCTTGTTCACCACAGAAGATCTTAAATTAAATTTGCAATGAAAAAGGCAAGCATCCTATTGTTGGTTGTAAACATGAACTCTACAGGGTAGAATGTTTCCAAGATAAATGATTCTTAATAATAAGCACCTAATGCAAGAAGTTATAATTTAAGTTTTTAGAAAGCAACTATATAACAAAAGAAATTGGATTTAATGTCCTGTTAACCTGGAAGAGTAGTACTTTGAGGCTGATTTGGATCCAATGGCTGGAACAGTGCAGGGGAGACACCCACAGGAATTGTACTTTATTTTTTTAACAGGGACACTGGTCATCTATAGCATAGCTAACTGCTGGATTGATGTTTCTATTGGAACATGCCTTAAAGCAACAGCTTTTTAATTTGAATGTATCTTTCTGTTTATTCTAAATTTTATATTTAGAATCTGGCACTTGTTGGTTTGTTTTTTTTTTCTTATCTTGCTCTATTTTATGTGATGGTGATGAAGGTTATATACAAGAAATATCTTTCCAACTCACCAATATTGATTAGCAAAATTATTCCTTGTAGGTTTTATTTTTAAATGGCTCCCTAAGGTGCTTATGACTAAAGAGAAGAGTTCAAAGTGGTCTTTGAAGAAGAAAGAAAATCATGGTAACAGCAAAGTGTAAAGAATAAGTAAATTTAGGATATTCTACAGCTTGAAGATGATGCTTTCTCATGAGGATGACTGACTTCCTTGAAGAGTCTTTGGTGACTGCAGTGTAATCCATAGGAAGTGGTGGTTTCTTTCTGCTCTTTGGTCCTTCTTGTTTTCCTCCGCTGCTCCTTGCTTCTTTCTTCGCTTCCACCCTGGCATGGGTTGCCCGCAGGCTGCAGTCCCTCAGGGGTGTCCCTGCGCCAGGGTGGGTTGCCCACAGCCACAGTCCCCTCAGAGGTGTACCTCCTCTACCACAGAGCACCTCCTTCCAAGAGTGAGTCTCCAGCCATGTCTCCTCCAAGGCTTAAAATTTTTGAAGGCTTTCTTTAATTTCTTCTGTTATTGATATACCTGGCAACTGAACAATTAATATGATCTTTACTTTCTTTGCTTGACTATCATACCTCTTACTTAGGGAAATTATTTTTTTTAAATATATTTATTCACTGTGAAGCCTGTATTATTCAAGTAGTCCACATTGTTTTAATTCTAATTCATTGTATTATGAGAGACTGAAAAACAAAATAGCCATGGTGCCTTTCAGTTTGACAGAAAGAAATTTAATTAGCAGATATTAGTAAGTAAGTAAGTGCAGGTTGTAAATTAATTTTGCAAATACTTTAGCAAATTTCTTTGAAGGTTGTTCTAACTTTTATGCATACGTGTCTAGTAGCAGTTCTTAAGAAAGACCAGCTTTCAGTCATATATCTTCACAGAAGGCTCTTAATTTCAAGGGAAAGGTTTCACTTTTTTGAAAGGAAAATTTGGCTGAAAAACTTCATTTTGTTGTAAAAATGTATTGTGACTAAATCAGAATACAAGTATAACTTTATTTCAACTTCTGGTAAATTTCAAAGAAGTTCCAGTTTTGCATCATATGCTCCCTTGATTTTCTTTGCGTTGCTTGTTTACTTTTAGGCCAGCATCCACCAGGAATGGTTGGACAGACATCAGAAGGCCTATAAACACTCTGATAGTATTTTATAAGTAGAAAAAGGTAGGAGTACAAAAGGTATTAATCTCAAACACACACACGGAAAAATCTAAAGAAATGAACAAAACCCCAAAATGAAATAATATTTTAATGGAAATGGAAACAAAGTGTTAGGAAATAATCTTGACTTTTAAAAATACTAACCAAAAACAAATGTTAGGGTAGGAAACAAGCTGAAAGTTCTACACAGGCTGTTTCTGAGGGGGGAAACACTTGAATTTCCTGGTCACATTTAATATGACTACCCTCTGAAATTTAGTGTTAAAGTGTATGTATAAGTAAGTGTTTAGAGCAAGCAAAGTTCAGATGTATATACATGAGTGCTCCTGTCTCAATCCTGGTTGTAGTAATCCAGTAACGGAAGAGAATTAATATGATGTGATGTGAGATTAATTTAAAAGATAAAATACAGATAAAAAGTGACAGTAATTACAGTATTGGCAGAGAACTCTTCACTATCATTCCCTTTGGATAAATAATTAAAAAAAAAATACCACCTATTATTCAAATACCAGATATACTTAGGTAAATCATAATTTTCTCACAAACAAGTTAAATTTTTCCTTCAAATAAGTATTGAAATACTCTGTCAGCTCTCAGATGCACTGATGAGCATCACTAAGTATACTAACTTTTTTGATCATCTTGCAATCTATCTTATTCATTTTTCTGTTGTGCCATTATTATATATGTGTGATCAAAGAACATTAAATGAAGGTCTGAAGGGCAGCCTACACCTTTTATGTGTTAGTGAAATCAGATGAGGAAATGTTTTGACAAAACAAAAGAATACTATGTCTGTCAAGTTAGCTTAAAACTGTTCAAAATCTAAGGAATACATTTGAAAATTCATCAAGTGTTATGAGATAACAGGAAAGTTGTACAAGGGTAGACTGTAATGATCAAAGCCACACCCTTAAGCTCATCAAGATAGAAATATGTTTCAGTGCAATTTTAAAACTTCTTTTTGCAACAATAAGTTGCATGTTCTGAGGTGATATAACCCTCTTATTGTTGGCTGTGGACTTCTAATCATGGATCTTAAAGTGTTTGAGTTGGTGAAGCTGTTTGAGAAGGTACTCATAAAAGGTTTATAAAACAGCCTTTCCAATAGCATCAATATCTAATCTGCTCTTAAAGCTGATGTGAGCAAGAAATTACTCATACCATTTAGGAAGGTGGTGGTGTGATTAAAGTAATTCTGAGGGGTTTTCACTGCTCTGATACAGATTTTCACTTTGATTTTGAGCATGTTAATTACATTAACACTTCTAAATTCTGTTTTCTGCATCTGTATAACAGGGATAGTGATAATTAGTTATATCACAGGTTTGCTTGAAAGTTGAATTCTTTAATACATTACGCAGGATCCGTATAATTATTTATATTATTAATATGGTAGTTTTTGTTATAAATAATGGCAACTAGAGTGTAACACATTTTTTGATTTCTGAATTAATACCTACAGTTACATTTCCCAGATTTAAAAATGCAAAAAATTCCCACCTATTTGTTTTTCTGATTTTGATGCCACTGAAGTCTATGAGAGCTTTCCCTCTATTTTAAGGAGGAACCACACTTAGCTCAGTGGATAACTTGTTGTTCACATGCTGTAACTTTATAAAAATATACAGACCAAAATGTCAGTGACGTTTCTACCACATGGACTGAACAATCCAGGAGACAGATTAGTCATGCAGAAAAATTTTTTTCTCTTCTACTTGTCATTTCTGTGATCAATGCTAGTTTCTGTGAAAAGCAGAGAAGCTGATTCAGGAAACAGAAATATGCAGTGGTTTTTGCTTTTGCTTTCTCATTAAAAGGGAAAGCAAAAGCAAAATATGAAGTATTGCTTCTCTTTGCGAAATTAACATTCCAAAAGACAATTAGAAGATTATCTGTGAACAAACAAAGCCTTTACAGAGATATTATGTACTTAAACACCAACATTTACATCTTAGATTCAAAGGTATTTTGAGGATGGAAATCAAGAACTTTAAAAGATTGCTATTTCCAATTTTTTTCTGTTAAAATACTATGGTTAACATTTCAATTGTGATGTTATAGAAACTTTATATAGCATGCTTGAATTTTGCTCAGTTATGAGTAAATAGGTATAAGTATCTATTTATGAAGCCCATTAGGGATAATTGTGATTTACAGCCCTGAATCTTCTGCAGCTAGAAAACTAAGGAATAAAGAGGAGCTATATCTTTCTTATAAAATGCCAATGGAGGAGAACAGATAATTTTACCTCAGTGTTCTGTTTCTGCTCTAAGGATGTTAACATGTTGTAAAATAACTAAATACAACTCAGAATAATTACTGGACCATGGATTGCAATCTAAAAGTTCCTTCTCCAAGAGTATGTCCCAAAACCAAATTTGGATATTCATGCTTTCTTTGGCAACCTCTCTTTCCTGAATTAATCTTTAAAACTGGGGGAAAAAAATCAACTAGGTAAGAGTACCAATATCACAGAATAGCTTAAAGCCTAGTTGCTGCAATAGCCATTCTCATTAGAAATGTAGCTTCAGGCTGAAATAGGTATTGAACCAGGTTTGGCACTTCACTCGAGTGTTGTGGTATTGTGCCCTTTTGGAAGGAAAAAAGTGGTACCAGCTGTGTTTTGTGGGCAGACTGATCATGGATGTATGTATTAGACATTCTTGGGGCATGCCAACTGGCTCAAAACCTTCCTGGATGATAAGAGGAGAACTTATCTAGTGGATACTAATTAGGCATTAGTTGTTGAGCTGTTCAGTTCTGCCAAGATTGAATCAGCTACAGGCCTGCCCAGAAGAAAGTTTTAGGAATATAAATCTCAAAATCTTAGGTGCTTCAAGACTTCAGACATATTGGTAGTTAGCCTCATTTTTGGAGGATCAGTGCTTACGACAGCTCCCAGCTCAAAACAGTAATGTAGCTATGTCCTTCATCTCCAAGTACATCTCAGAATTCAAGTTGTGTTGGGCTGCCTGGGCACAGGTTCTAATGTCATTTGAGGACCCTACAGCCTTCAAGACATCCACAGAGGACCCAGGAGAGACCTCTGCCCTGCTGGACTAGGAGGCAAAAGCCAGGATATGTTAGGATGTCTAAAACGACAGTAGATAACTACGTGCAGCTGCTGAATTGAGCTCTCAATGTCTGCCTTATGGTCCGATGTGACGCACCTAGTTTTCACACTGTCACCAAAATGAGTTAGTCTTAAACTAGACAACTCCACTAAATTGTGCTTTTGACCTCCAGCAGGCACTGATGAGAAAGACCTCTTTCAAAGAAGAAAATTGTGTTGCTTATCCAAATGGACTTCAATTTAAATTTTTTCATATTAATTTTTTTTCTTAAATAAACCTACCCATATTAGCAAGTCAGTTTTATGTTGTCCATTACATTCAACGTCTCCAGTCCACATCTTGAAATACAGGAATTCTTTGGATCCTCAGACACTACAGATGGCAAAATGGACAAGAAGAATGTTGCTTTTAATTTCTACAAGGAATGTTTTCAGTTTTGTCTGGCTGGTCTCATTTTCACTCCTGTGCTGACTGCAAATATATTCATCAATCTGCCTCAAGGTCAAAACTGAGATACAGCTTTCTTCAATTGGCAAGATGACTACAATTTAAAAGCTGAAGGCTATCTTTTGATCACCAGTGATGCAACTCTTAATGTTTATTTGAATACTAATAATTTAGTATTATTTCAGTGATGCTTGCAATTAAGTGCTATAAATGTCCTTCCCACATTTTATAATTCTGAGCCGGGTTCTAGGCTTCCCAGATGTTCAGGGTGATGCTCAGGAGTTTACTGATAACTCTTTACTGACACATCTCCATTTTACCAAGGGAATAAATACTGCTAGCCCCAATGACTTAGTTCCTATTGAATATTAATGCTAAATAGACAAGTCAATATTCAGTACACCTGATTGAAATCTATGTTCTTGGCTGGCTACTGGTATGTATAGAAATATGGAAATCAGGAGGAGAGCTTCATTTTTTATATTTTTAGAGGGATACATTGTGAGAAATCAGCATCACAGTTAAGTCAGCTTCTTTTGCTTCTTAGATGCATTAACAGAGTGAGATTCTGGTAGAGATGATGGCTTCGTTTTAAGACAATGAACTTCCAGCTGCTGTTTTGCTAATCTACTCAAGCCTCTTGCAAGTAGAATTCTTGGACTCAGTGTGATGGGACTCAGAGGTGTCAATATTTTCACGAGCCTGACTTAAATATTTCTTATGATAAAATTTGAATACAGAGAATCACTAGTGTCAAAAAGAGTCAGCTTCCTTTCAATCCATATCCCCTTAAGTGAGCAATTTGTTGCAGTCAGCAAGTATATTTTTATGTATTTATTTCCTTCAGTGTTTTAGTATCTTCAGCGTTTAAAATTGAGTTCTACGAACTTATGCAACAGGCAGCTTATTAAACTGAAAAAAGTGGAAAGATGTAATTAAAGATTATTTTTTTAATTTTAAATAGTGTTTTGATGTTTTATGTAATCATGTATACATTTTTACACTGGACTAATTCCTAGTCTTGGTTAGGGGGAAAAAAAACAAAGCCCTTGGTCCCATGGATTTTCTGTTTCAAAACCCAACTAAATACTGTAATGAAGCACTATATAAAGTGCTGATGCCACCTCCATGAATCATGAAGATTTTTTTTTTTAAATAGATTCCTGAGTCATTGACCGTTACAATCACAGCTAAATCGATGTCTTTATTTTCTCCAGTGCATTAACAGAACAAGGACATGCCAATGAGGAGATAATACTGCCATTGTG
This sequence comes from Gymnogyps californianus, assembly GCF_018139145.2. Classification (NCBI taxonomy): domain Eukaryota; kingdom Metazoa; phylum Chordata; class Aves; order Accipitriformes; family Cathartidae; genus Gymnogyps; species Gymnogyps californianus. Next base: position 99,555,469 of record NC_059473.1, read on the forward strand.
GAATAGTGGTCTACCAGCTGAATAGTTGGTGATGAAACATTACCAGGATGAACCATCCCTTTTTAGAAACTTTTGAGACTTTAAAGAATCGTGACAGTATCTTCAATCTCTGTCATTATAGCTTGTAAGAAAGATGAGAACAACCTTCTGCTATTTTTTTAAATATTCAAGCAGAGTCTAAGAGTTAACTGGCGTCTTCTCTGAACTGATGGTGAAAAAATGTATCCATATGCTTCTCCTTTTCTACTTCAATAAATACTGACTTACCTTCTTTGACTTCGTTATTTAGCTATGAACACTCCATCCTTCAGTACTTCCAAAACTGACATAGTGGCTTTTTGAACTTGCTGCCTAAGACCTGATATAAATTTCAAAGAATTCAATTTAAAAATTCCTTTTAACATTGTTGCCCTTTAAAACAAAAAAGATCTGAGACATGAGTAGATTTTTATCTTATCCAGGGCAAGGTATTATCATAGCATAAACAAGATAAAGGTGAGTGTGTAAAGTGCTGAAACAATGTTTAAAAGGAAATAGTAATTAATAAGTTATTTCTTTTCATTTCATTGCCCTATGTTCTCTTCCTGAACTAGAATTGATTAAGATATATTGCAATCTGTATTTCATACCATAAAAATATCCCTGTAGAAAAATAAAATAAAATAAAAAGAAACAAACAAACAAAGCTAAAAGTTACATCAATAAAAATAAACAAAGGCTAAAAGTCTTTTATGACATACGGGGAAATATAATAACTGAGGATATGGCCTGAGTGGTAGGTCAGGATGGAAAGCTTCTTTTTATAAAAATCTTGGGTTTTTTCTAGAAAGCTGGAGAGACAACAGAAATGTTTTGTGTAGGAATTGATTACATAAGTTTCTGGTCACGTGTGTGTATGCTTGTAGGTATGTGTTGCGGGGGACACACATAGTTCTCCCTAGAAGATTAATGCAAATTGACTTGGCATGCAAGCTTTAAAATTTAAACTGTTGAAGAACTAAAACCACACACTGTTATCTTCAATGTCGAATATGGAGCTAAAAGGGTTCTGTGCTTAGTGAGAAATTCTAAGGAATGATAGCAAAATTTATTCATTCAAAAAACCAGCAACAACAAGATTTCAAGTACATCAGTCAAATGTTCACTGCAATTTATATTGTGCTTCCACATCTATACTGTGGAATAATAATCTCTTCAAATATTTTTTTCTTTTAGAAGGTATTCTGCCTGTCACATTTTACGCTATTTATCTAATGTAGTTGTTAAAAAGAGGAAATAGAAATTACACCTCATCAGAGATTTAAGTTATAGTGAACGTCACTTTCCGCCTTCCATCCTTTTTAGTGAGCCTCAAAACCATGTACACTCAGACAATGTAATTGAATGAAAGAGGTGCAAATATTGCTGTTACCCAAGAGCAAGATAGGTGCCTCTGTGTGTGTGTATGTATGTATATGAATTTATATGTATATACTCCTTAATGTATTAATATACAGTATACAATAGAAGAACCTGTTTCTTACAAAAACTTAGATTTCTACAGTGCAAAGCATTTTTATAACTATATCGAATGTTACGATTGCAGTGGTCAGCTAGAAACCTTGCTCTTGCTTTACAGGAGCTCATAAAAATCTAGAATGGCACCTTTTCCAAAATATTGATGAGTGTAAAGTAGAACAACAAAGTTGGTATGATTATGCTTTCTATGAATCAGTGCATGTTAAAATGTTCCTATATTCAACATCTTGTTAATTTTTGATTGGTAAATATACTAAAATAACTAGTTGAAAACAAATGGAGATATATTAGTAAAAATTAAATTGCGAGCTAAAGAGATGGATTAAAAGAAACGTTGAGATTCTCCAGTCCATTTTCAGTTACACTGTTGGACACCATCAGTAGACTGCACAGTGACTGGAGCAGTCATGGCCCAGGATGATCTGTACAGCTTTGGGAATCCAGCCCTAGACACACTTGAGAAGGTGGTTGAACTCTGCTTTTGGTGTCTCCATTGCAGTGTTTAGAGTAGAAGAGGTATTATTAGATGTGAACTGCTACTTCTGTATGGTAAATGAAAATCAGTACTGGACTGAATGGCAGTCCATCAATAGTTTTAATCATTTTTTTCTTCTTCATTTGTTGACAGGCTGTGTCAGGAAAGGTCAGAATCACTATTCTGAGATGAATAGTCTCACAATGAACAGGGCTGTTGGCTTTTTTGACCTTTTCTTATGCTTTTTCTTTTTATTCCTTGGCGAGCAGTAGAAAAATTAGCATAGAGATACTACTTAGTGTTTTCAGTGTGTCAATTTTACCTGATTCTGTATCTTTAATGCACTTAACTCAGTTAATGTATCAAATATCCAGTCCATTTTCTGAGTTTTCAACCATGAACAATAGCCAGCAGGTTAAGACTAAGCTAGACCAAAGCAATTACAGCTGCACGGTGGAAAGAGTGTAGCATTCAATAAGGGAAACTGTTCTCACTATTCTTCCTTCCTTCTTGTGTCTTGCTACGATCTAGGATCACAACGCATCCCTGTTTGCAGCACGACAGTCAGGCTGCGCCAGAGTCTAGGAATATGCCATACATAATAATAGGATTTTCATTCTCTATTTTATATGGATTTTGTTACTGTGATACATATTTGCGTCACTGATCACCTTAAAAAAATCTGCAAATTCAATCTGGTGCACAGCACAAAGGCTTGCTGAGTGAACTGAGTATCTTGCTATGAAACCCATATTCTGAGGTCTGTACGGACATCCTGTGACTTCCTGCATAGATTTTGATGCAATAAAGTTCCATCAGACTTTAAGGATTTAATTCGGGCAGTCACCAGTTTGACACTCTTGATCCCATACTGTCAAAGATAATTGGCCATCTTTTCCGGCACATCTCTTTGCTGGACCCAAGGAAAAGGAAGGGATTTGTGGAGGTAGGGGTCTGTATAAGGCTTTGATGAAGATTTGGGGGTTCTGGCTTGTTGCTCCGTTATCTACTGATCAGTATATCTCTATCTGTGTGAGGATTGCATTTGACTTTGAATCCTCATATTTGAATTATTTTTAAAAGAAACTGGAAGAATATAAACATGGACCACGGAGAATACTGAGAATACTAAGTGGGAAGAATACACCTCACTGGTACACTGAGATATATTTAGTCGTATGGGATAAAGTTAGCAGAGGTGTCTGACACAAAGATCTATTAGGCTGTCAGACAGTCTCCCAAGAGAAATGGTGGAATCCCTACTACTGGCAATATTTAGAATTTGATTAGAGAAAGCACTAGAAAATGTGCTGAAAAGAGCAATCATATTTGACAGGAGCTCATAATAGATGATCTGTTCTTTTCCATCCCTAATTTCTCTAATTGCATGCTCAAACTTGAGGGAGTAACAATTTAAAAACTACCTCTAAGTATCTCAATAAGTATTAACCACTTTTTACTGTTTTGCTCATTATTATATTCACAAATGAGAAGTCCCTTCACATTCTACATGTTTGCTTTTAATTATACCTGGCCTTTATGCAATAATTCCTGTACAAGATTGTGCTAGTTAAGTTCACTCTTCTTGCATATCTTTTAAAGCCAAGAAGAAAATTCTGCATTACCTCTAATCCTTGCATTTTATACATCATGCTAAATTGTATTTCCTAGTCTGACAATGTCTGTTAGAAAATGAAATATTGCAGTTAAGAAGATGCTGTGAGTAGGCACTTTCTTTTTTATTCCTGTACAGTACATGGGACCAAGAAGAATTTCCAGGAACATTTTTGTTCAAACATGATGTCCTGGTTTCGGCTGGGACAGAGTTAACTCTCTTCTTAGTAGCTGGTACAGTGCTGGGTTTTGGATTTAGTGTGAGAATGATGTTGATAATACCCTGATGTTTTAGTTGTTGCTAAGTAGCGCTTATCTTAAGCCAAGGACTTTTCAGTTTCCCATGCTCTGCCAGCAAGCAGGTGTGCAAGAAGCTGGGAGGGAGCATAGCTGGGGCAGCTGACCTGAACTAGGCAAAGGGGTATTCCATACCATGGAACATCATGCCCAGTATATAAACGGGGGGGAGTTGGCCGGGAGGCGCGGATCGCGGCTCTGGCATTGGTCAGCGGGTGGTGAGCAAGTGCATTGTGCGTCACTGGGGTTTTTTCCTTCCCCCCCCCCCCCCTTTTTTTGTTATATTCCTTTTCATTACTATTATTATTATTGTATTTCATTATTACTATTGTTAGTATTTTGCTTTAGTTATTAAACTGTTCTTATCTCAACCCACGAGTTTTACTTTTCTTTCCTTTCCTCCTCCTCACCCCACTGGGAGGGGGAGGGGGAAGCGGCTGCGTGGTGCTGAGTTGCTGATTGGGGTTAAACCACGACACGTGATTAGCAGCAGTGCAAACATTGCTGCATTCACTGTAAGCAGCACTTGTATAATAAGTTTAATCATTGTCATAAGCAGAAAAAAAATTAGTTTATCTCTTCTGCAACTGATATCAACATTTAGTTTCCCTAGTACTAGATTAATTTTCATAACTTTTAAAATCTACCTATATTTTTCACAGTAAGTTTCATTATGTCAACTCTTCAAAATTTAAGTTTGAATGAAAAAAAAAGTTTGATCAATTCAAATATATAAATTGATGAGACACACTATTCAGGTTCCAACTTAAAAATTAAATCAAAGGTATCATGGTACTGGTGAAATGCTATTTGGCTGTATGGTGTAAAACAATGCCAAATAAGAATTACCATTGTTATGTCTTCTAAATACTACTTTGTGGTCTTTTATAAGGTAAGAAAAATAAATGTAAGAGTTAAAATGTTTATGTAAAGAATCAAAAATTATGCAAAATGCATAAACTACATGAACAAGACAATTTAAAATTCATTGTCCAAATTTATTTTCAGAAATATTTTTCTAGAAAATTAGATTCTAGGAAATATGTGATGAACTATCTTTGTAACAATCTACGACATTTGGAATTTGATTCAGCAAGAGATGTAATTTATGAAAAAGGTGTGGTGTGTCTGGCAAAGATCAGGATATAAAGATTCCAACCTTAAAAATGCCTGAACTCTCATCTAGACCTGCTTGAGGATTAATAAATAAATAAATCTTTATTTGTCCTGTGTTTTGAGCACTTTAAACAATTTTATCTCTAATTCCACTGTGAAGTTTTGTTACTGTTATGTTTTACTAATTCATGGAGTCCTTAATGGTTAAATATATTTAAATAGAGGATAAAAACGGATCAAAAACAATGGGATTGCACATAGAATTAACCTGTGTATTGTCTTTTCCTTTCTTGACATAGGAAATATAAGGCTATTTTTGTGGATCTTTTTTGTTTTAATGCTGCAGTAAAATTGGACAGATCTCCTAGCTGTTAATCATGATGATTCCTACAAGTCTTTTCCTGAGGGAATTCTGTAATTTCAGAGACGTGGGCAGTTTATAGAATTTGAGGATGTATTTACTAGAGCACATTATCTTGCATTTGGCCAAGTTGTATTTAATCTGCCTACTTCCAGCATTAATAATACATCAGAGTGAAATTTGATTTAAAATTAAATTCAATTCAAGGTTCTGTAAAGCACCTATCAAAGCATATCTACTCTTTGCTAGTACCTCAGCATTTACTTGCACATTTACAAGCTCTGAGGTGGACAATCCTGTGGTCCACTTTTCAAGGGTTGGAAAATAAAAAGGAGAATTCCCAACCATTCAAGACCTGGAAATTTCATTTCCTGGATTATTATAAAGCTTATTTAAGGTTGAAATGGTTTACTTTTAAGGCATTGTGTCTAGCAAGTCAAACCATTGTGAAATGCTTTAAACCATCAATAAGTTGTTAAACTCAGAAGAGTTGTCAGTCTTTAGTAGATACTTGTAATGATTTCTGTATCTACGATACAAGAAACCTTACTGCTCCATGGACAGATTTTATGTCAGCTCCATCTATCAATCATACAGCTGGGGGAACATCAGGATGCACGAGAAGTTCACCGTCTGCTTTGCTTGAAATTTTGGAAAGAGAAATATTAGATATGATAAAGAGATTAAAACCAATAGTGGGTGTATTACAGCCCATCCTCCCTTGGCAGCCAAAGGCTGCTTTCTACTCTAGTCATTTCAGTTCACAGGAAAAATAAATCTTTCATTTAAATGCCATTTATGTGATATATTGTCACCAGTGCAACTTGCTACTGTAATATATTATCACTCGAGTACTATGTAAAGCTGTACAAGTCATCAGTAAAAGTAACAATTAAAAAATCCTTTCTTCAGGGTTCTGAGAATCACAGACAAGTGCAAAAATGCAACTTATTGCATATACACAAAGAAGATACGTTGGATTATTTTTCATCTCCACTTGCTGCTTATTACTAAAATAAGTCATTTTATTGATATTGGAATAAAGAGATGTTTCTGTGAGACATTCCTGTGCAATAGGAACTGAGTAAAGGATTGACACTGATGTTAGGATGCTATTCCATAAGCAGAGGCAATATGAAAAAAAGCACAAGTAAAATGAGAGAGGAAATGGTTTCAATGTTGATGGTAGCAAGGTTAGGGGACAGGGAAAGTGCAACAAGTTAAATGGATGTAAGCAACAGCTGATTATACAGAGCTTTGACACATGAATTAGTTTTAATGTGACTTCATGAGCATAGGAGAGCTAACAGAAGGATTTGAAGAAATAAAGATGTTAGTCAGATGAATGTTGTAGTATAATAATTGCAGCAGCAAATTATCCTGTAGGCTACAGTCTTGCAAATATGGAAGGAGTAAGAAAAGTCTCATTTCTATTAGATTTTCTTTTACATTTTCATTCCATTCTGATTTTCTTTTTCAGTACACCAAAATGTATTTTAAGTATTATTCATTCATTTTGCATTTAGTTGAAAAATTACAGAAGAAATAGGAAAAAAAGAAAGAAACCTACATTTAGGAGAGTACACAGCAATTTCTTGAAGTAGCTGAGATTCTGTTTACTGTGACTGCTTTGGCACTGCACAGCTATTTGTTTCTGTGGCCCCTGCCCTATATTTATCTTGCATAGAATCAATTTTAGGACTTCTGGGTAGTAAACTTGCTTAGTTTGACTCATTCTTATTACCTTAGTTGTTCAACATGAGGTTTATTTAAAACATTGAAATATGAGGACATGAATAGCTCATTTATGTTCTCTGCTTTGAATTTGCAAAATTTCTGTGACTGTGATTATACTTAAATTTCAATTATATTTCCATGACTATGTGAAAAATGTTCACCTCTATATGTTTTACCATTCAGTTATAAAGGTGTTTCCTATTGCTGGTATGTGAAGAGTAAGACTGATTTCATTAAGAGGTCGAATGTGTTGAGATTACTTCATTGTCTCTGGCAAGCACGTCTACTCAGCACTGTAGACTTTAGTTCATATATTGCATTCATGAAGTCCATAACATAGAGCTCTGATTTTTCAATTGATTAGTATTCCCATTTTAATTTCAGCATTATTTTTATTATTGTTACTACTGTTTATCATTTTGCTGGATATAGTGCCACTCTACTTGTCTTTGAGTTCATCTTCAAAACGCTTGGTAGATCTCACTAGTACAGGGGATATATATCATCTTCAACAAACTGATAGTATCTAGTTTCTCTTTTTTCTGACCCTGGAGGTACAGCTGAAGAAAGCAAGGCCAGCTATAATGGCAGGCATACGTACTTACGGAATAATTTAGTCATCATTTCAGTTTCTAAGCATAAATTACGATTCTGGGAATCCTTGCTCAGCAACAAACTAACTTCCCAGGTACTTCAGCGAGATTCATCTGCTCTAACTGCAGGTTTTCAACACTGAATAATCCAAATCTAATGAGGTGTGTTTCTTTACATCTACTCAGAGCTGTCCCCACCTTAGAATGACTTGGGGACTGAGCACCAAACTCTTGAGTGTGACTGTGATGGAAGGCAAGTCGTGCCCCTTACAGCACTCTAGAGCAGCTCAACCAGCTCAGCACTCACAAATCGTTGTGAACACACAATGACGCCACTTTTTTAAAAGGAACAAGTGCAGAAGGAGGTGACAGTAGTACAGGTCCAAATATAATAGCTGTGATCTGTTTTAACGTTGATTAAAATTACCATTTCTCTGTGACATGATTTAATCACCTTAAATGCTCTTTGCAGGAAAAAATTTTAAGATTCATTAAGCCAAACAGGCAGTATGACTAGCCAAGAGTGTTGTGCTGGTTTTGGCTGGGATGGAGTTAATTTTCTTCATAGTAGCTAGTGTGGGGCTATGTTTGGGATTTGTGCTGGAAACAGTGTTGATAATACAGGGATGTTTTCATTATTGCTGAGCAGTGCTTACACAGAGTCAAGGCCTTTTCTGCTTCTCACAGCACCCCACCAGCGAGGAGGCTGGGGATGCACAAGAAGTTGGGAGGAGACCCCAACTGACCAAAAGGATATTCCATACCATATGATGTCGTGCTCAGCATATAAAGCTGGGGGAAGAAGGAGGAAGGGGGGGATGTTCAGAGTGATGGCGTTTGTCTTCCCAAGCAACCCTTACGCGTGATGGAGCCCTGCTTTCCTGGAGATGGCTGAACACCTGCCTGCCGATGGGAAGCAGTGAATGAATTCCTTGTTTTGCTTTGCTTGCGTGCGTGGGGCTTTTGCTTTACATATTACCCTGTCTTTATCTCAACCCACGAGTTTTCTCACTTTTACTCTTCCAGTTCTCTTCCCCATCCCACCAGGGGGGAGTGATCGAGCGGCTGTGTGGTGTTTAGTTGCTGGCTGGGGTTAAACCACGACAGGCGTGAGGCATACATCTGGAAGGAGAAGGCTTCTCAGATGTATTTCTCTATTTTCCCTCCAGTGTTTCATATACCGTAAAAGGAGTCAGATTTAAGATTTTCCGTAGTTGTTAACATTTCCTGAGTTGTAGGTGTGTAGTCAGTTGCATGCCAGACTGTCTAACCCGAAATCTTCTCTGAACAGAGTGCCGTCTGTTTGAGATGCTCTTCTGACATGCCCACCCATCCCCATGCATCATTCACAGCATTCTGATTGCATTCTGGGTCTCAGGTCACTTCAAAATTAAGCTTAGCAGCACTGATTTTTACAAGCTCAGCTTTCTCTGAGCAATAAATTCCTTCAAACGATGAACTAACTTACATACCTAAAGGTTAGTTATCTAAATCTAACACATCTGCCCCGGGCTCCCTTTATAGTGATTGGAAAGAAAGTTCGCATTTAGAGAGCAATTCAACTTGTCCTCAAATAGGTGTCAAAAGTATGTGGGATGAATTACCCCCTAAAAATGTTTTATTTCTACCCTGTGATTCTTATGGGAATCTAGGTTAGTGGTAGACGACTGGCTTTTAGCCTTCTAAGCTAAGGTGATACAGATGTGTGAGAAAATATGGATATGGATGTGGCCAAGTCACAACAGAAGAGAGAGTGAGACAGCATTTGTAGATTTATAGAAGCAAGGAGGAGAAAATAGTGGAAACTATGCAAAGGCCTCTTTACTGGGAAACAACTGGTTTTACTTAGAGTTACAATTAGAGGTGGATTTTTATACCCTCACCTTCTCTGAGGTACAGTACTAATTTTTGTGTACTGCTGGGGGCAGCTAATGAGAAGGGCTACCCTGGTTCTCTGGCTGCAGACATTTTTCTTGTTCATGTATTTGCCAAGTAAAGTACAGAGTTGCATAACTCACTTTACCTTGACTTATTGTTGTTTGTGTTTTGCCTTTTTTTTTTAAACATTCTAGATATTTTGCAGTTTGCTACTTTAGAAAGAGTTGGGCTATCTTCTATAAAAAAACTAGTTAGTTTTGACTTCCTGTCCTGGTTTCGGCTGGGACAGAATTGACTCTCTTCTTAGTAGCTGGTACAGTGCTGGGTTTTGGATTTAGTGTGAGAATGATGTTGATGACACTCTGATGTTTTAGGTGTTGCTAAGTAGCGCTTATCTTAAGCCAAGGACTTTTCCGTTTCCCATGCTCTGCCAGCAAGCAGGTGTGCAAGAAGCTGGGAGGGAGCAGAGCTGGGGCAGCTGACCTGAACTAGCCAAAGGGGTATGCCATACCATAGAACGTCATGCCCAGTATATAAACAGGGGGGAGTTGGCTGGGAGGGGCGGATCGCGGCTCTGGAGCTAACTGGGCATCGGTCAGGGGGTGGTGAGCGTTGTGCATCACTTCCCCCCCCCCCCCCCCCCCTTTTTTTGTTATATTCCTTTTCATTACTATTCTTATTATATTTCATTATTACTACTGTTAGTATTATATTTGACTTTAGTTATTAAACCGTTCTTATCTCAACCCACGAGTTTTACTTTTTTTCCTTTGCTTTCCTCCTCCTCACCCCACTGGGAGGGGGAGGGGGAAGCGGCTGCGTGGTGCTGAGTTGCTGACTGGGGTTAAACCACGACACTTCCTTACAATGTATTTTATCATGTATTACCAAGACATACATAAAATATTGTAAGTAGGGCAGTTTTCATTAGAAGTAGTAGAATTATTTTCCTTCTTGGTTTCCCAGAGCTGAAACCTACCATTTTTCAAAGCATGCTGTGAAAATCCTATTTTCTAAGGCTATTCAGAAAAGAGGTGATTTAAACTTGGTACATTTGAGTGTGGGCTGTTATTGTTTGAAATAGGGTTTTAACATTAAGTAGGAAATTCATGTTTAAAGAGGTCGGATTGTGTAGGATTATGATACCCTTGTTACTGATTATACTTATTATTTTGTTTGTATTTCTAATATTTGTTTCAGCATCTGAAACTTGGAGAGGATTTGAGTAAATCTAAATAAATAAAATATCTTTCTCAGTGATATCTTGGGTGTTGAATCAAATTGATACTTAACTTTTTCTCAGGTAGTAGAATGTAAGCCTTTTTTCCAATTATGTCCCTTTTTTCTTCTACAGTCCTTTTTCACCTGACTATAATTTTCTTTATCAGTGGTACAGTAGTGCGTATTTGCTCCTGAAGTGAGTGTTCCCAATGCTAATTTCATGTGCTATTCTGAGATTCTTCTAAGAGGTTTTCCTATCTTCATTTTGTGGGGAAAGACTAGTAAATACTTAAATATGCTCATTTTCAAATCAGTCTTTTCTTGAATTGAGCTGTATTTTAAAATTTTCCTTAAATTTTCTTTTTTCGGGGGGCGGTGTTGTTTTTTAACTCTAAACTATACCAAAACTCCTCACAATCATCCATAATTTTTTATGAACATTGTTAGCCCCACTGCAGCTCCAGATGTGTATTTCTGTTCCTTTATCTCCAGTTCAAGATGTATCACTGTAAGGCCAGAGCAAATCCTAGTTATTGAAAGACTCGCTTTCCTTTTCCCTGACACAAACTAAACAGGTCTTTTTCTTACATTTTGGAAAGATGTTTTATTAAGAAATGCCTGAGATAAAGATACCCTGGCATAAAAACCTGGCCTAGAAATGGCTATCAGTTTGACTTTGAATATTTCTAATAGCACCCCCGTTTCATATTTTTCAGTTCATTCCATTAAGCTTTTTCTTCTGAATGGTGGTGACAGCTACCATGGGGAAAAAGACTCCTCACACAGGAAAAGAGTCTTCCCAGGCAACCAACCCCAGTGCCTTTGATAGCCTTGAGAATCAGACCTCATCAGTAACTTTTTGGGAGGTCAGAGGAACCTGTTTCCCTTGGGTCCTGCTTATCTGTGCCCTTATTCACCTCTTCAAAGAACTCTGAAGATTCAGGGAAGCCTTTTCTTCCCCTTCACTGAAACTGGGTGGCTTGACCCTATCAACTTTTCATACAAGTTTTCTAATATTCTGATGAGTGTGGAAATGGATTCTCCAGTGGCAGACATGGATCAGATCAGGCCCAAAGTCACTTTATCTGAGACATTTCTGCTTGAAAAGCACAGACCTCAATTAAAAGGCATTAGAACTTACATACAGGATGGAAAGTCTAAGTGTTATACACATATATGTGAAGATTTCTGGTGAAATAAATGAAATCGTAGAAATTATAGAAGAAAAAAATGTCATATTCAAAACACTGACAGCATGGGTAATCAATCCTTTTTCCTTCAGTGAGGTGAGGATACAGTACTAGTAACTTATTTAGATTCTCTAAGAGGACAGTTCTGTTCCTATCAGCATACATATACAGAATGTTTATCAATTTAGTTTGGTTGGTTGGTTGGTTTTTAATACAAAGACTAATAGACCTAGAGAGTGCATGAAGGAGTCTGACTCTATTGCTCAGTAAAACATTGCACTGCATTTGGAGAGGGCATCCTGGGTGCTGGTCTCTGGATTTATACAGAACTGCTCTTGGGAGCACCGTCCTCATCACACACAGAGCGCAGAATATGTGAATTTGAATGTCCTCAGACTCATAGCTTCTGGACCTTAGCAGGGTCTACATGGGAGCTGGGTGTTTCATCTCTCAAAATGTGCATGCAAGAAATATTTTCAAACATTAAAGTTGTAGGTTCTGGGGAGCTGAAGGTTAAAGAGAAGAAAAATGCTCAGTGAGTTTGAGGCACTTCAAGGATGTGAAAGGAGCTATTTTGGATCTCAATTCTAGATGCCTAAAGGCTTCTTTGGGACAAGGGTGTCTGGGTACGATACACCGTATTAAACTTTGAAAAAATGCTAGTATGTACCTTACATAAATTGTTCACCTGTAGCGTTAGAAGATAATTCTCATACAGATTGACACAAATAAGAGAACATTATCCAGAAAATACTTTTTCTTTATTAAAGATACATTGTGCTTTTTCACTCTGTCTCTGTTTTCCAACCATTCCACTTGAACCATTTGCACTGTATTGACCTGCTCTGAGCCCTTAGGGAGGCTGTTAAAATCTGTAACGTGAACCCACAGAAGTGTCAAATATTAACAAGTGTTCTCTGCCCTGCTGGTGTTGAACGTTGATCCACCTCAGGCATCAAGAAACTGAGAGCGCTAATTTGTAATTGTTGCCTTTCCTGTTCTCCCATATGGTGGGTAAGCATGCTGAAATGTCTTTCCTCCAGCTATTCGACTTTATATAGGAACTTGCATCACCCTCATCTTCACAGTAGCAGGATCCCGCCCAGTAGCATACTAATCGATGTGACTAACATCAGTCTCCTGTGGTTCATTGTTTCTCTCATCCTGTCCCCAGAAGCAAGATTGTGTATTTAGCTGTCTAATGTTAAATATATCACTGTAGTCTGCAGGGATATGTGTTTAACTGTACTTTTTGCTATGAGTTTATACTAATGAAGGCAAGTAAAACTGGTGCACTTCCACCTGAAATGGAAGATGACGAGGTTTGTGTGGACTTCAGATTCTGGGAGAGGCCATTCCCCAGTCTCAAAACAGGACTCTCCCTCCTGCCCAGGAGAGCTTTCCCATACTGCAAGCTGACGTGAGTGCCTGAGAAGTGGAGTCACCAACCAAAGTCCTGTCCTTCCTTCAGGCCACGCAGCACCCCAGGGGTGAAATCCCCCACCTAGAATCCACGCTCACCCTTGCTGCTGGGTAGGAGACCAGAAGGACAGGCAAATTTAATATGCGTGACCTAAGGAGACATAACTGGATGCTTCCTCCTTTGAATGTTTTCTTTAAATTGGGAATACCAGTGACGTCTAGTTCAATACCATTATGGAGTCTGATTAGCAGAAATAATGAAGTACCAAACTAACACTGTACTTTGTGTGGTTATGATAGTGTACCAGAGTGTTGTTTATTGGACTGCTGTTATTTTGGAGCTGCCTCAAGCTGTCCCTTCTACCCCAACCTAACTAAACTTTGCACAGCTTGTGGGGGGAAGGGGGTGGAATTTGCCTTCTGCTGTAATTAATATTGAGTCAAAGATTTTTAAGCCCTCAATTTCCTCTAGCGCTTCCCATAACAGGAAAATTTTCTTGTGACTATGAAATGTTTGGTTTCTATTTAACTAAAAATATTGGCTCCCAAAATTCATAGAGAAAAAATTGTGTTTCCATTGCCTACTCTGTTGTCCTGTCGTATGAAAAGAGAATATCAGAAGTCATCCCCTTCATTATCTCTTTATTTATTTATTGTCTGGTTCCTGAGCACTCTTTGGTTCAGAGGCAGCTGCAATGGATTATAATTGCCCATGGCTCCCTCAGTAGAAGATTCAGGCATTAGATAAGCTGAACCACCTTCTGAAGTTACTTGTGTCTCTCTAGCTTAGGCAGACTGGGCATTTATCTGAGCCCTTCAGTTAGGACCCTTAAGTTAGATGCAAGGAACATGTATTAAAGTGTTCATTAACTTGTCACAGAAAAGCATGCCTTTAAAAACACTGGGATGCTCAATGAAGGAAAAGGTGCTTACTGTTAGTTATTTATAAAAATCATAACCCATTACTTCCTTCACAAACATGCACAAATATTGTTTCTCATAGGTTGTTTGGTTTTGGGGTTTTTTTTAAATAGTCTGAATATTATGATCTCATCACAGTAACATTCTTAATAACATTGTACAGTCAATATATTTTTCCTGCCATTTGTTCATTTCACCTATAGGTTTTTATGGAACCATTTATATAAAAAATTGCTAGGAAATTATTGTTTTCATTGTCATTCATCAGTATTCTACATAGATCCCACTGAAGCACTGTGGTTTGGACAATACACCACAGTTTATCAATGAATAAGCTGAGTTCTTAAATGAGTAACTGATTTCTTTACCCTTGCAACGTACAGGTTGTTCTTCACGATTCACAATTCTCATCAGTAGGCTGCGTGTTTTACATAATACTGGGCAAATATAGCACCTATATGTTGATGCAAGTTACTTTTACAGCTTGATAATATGCTTTGATTTATCACTCTTCTAAGCTGTGGTGTTCTGTTTTTCCCTTAGGGATACGATGATGGATATGGGGGTGAATATGATGATCCAAGCTATGAGGCATATGATAACAGTTACGCCACCCAAACACAAAGGTAAGCATTTGTACTTTTACATTAATTTTTCAAAGAACACTTTTTTCTCTTAGTTTTTCATGTAAATTTCCTGGTTTATTTTCCACATTAAATTCTACAAAATCTCACAGTACTTTAAAAAGCTGTCAAAAAGTAATAATGGCAGTCGGAGTTTATATACACAATTATTCAGATGAAGCAAAAATGCAAGCAGCTATACTTTTAAAATTGGTGCAAATTAAGTGTATTTTTTTTAAAAAGCAAGTGATTACATCATTTTCCTATCTGATGTCGTTCTGAACTTGTTTGTGCAATTTTTTTTTCCTTTACTAGTGTGAAGTTGTCAAGGGCATCTCGTATTTATGGCTTTTACAATGTTTTGGGCAAAACCAGAAGGAACTAAAAAAAAAAATAATTATGATGGTAAATACCTGCCACTAGTTGGCATCCACCATCAAGGTAAACTATAGAAGGGAATTGCATGCCTGAGGTAAGGCTGAAACTGTCTGTTTTCAGCCAGTAACTTTCTCAGCAACTCTCAGAACTGATAAAAGCAACCAAGTTTGGAAATGTGTTTTATGTCCTTACTGTGTGCGATAACGGGGAAAATTACATTCACATCTTTTATGATTTGTGTCACTAAAATGAGGCAACAAAAATGATTGCTTTTTATGTACTCATACTACACCACATATATTAATTCGACAGTTGGTCCATGTTTATTCAATATGGAATGACATCTTTTTCACAGTTAAGCTGAAGGATAAAAGGGTGCTTCAGTCAATTATTCAGAAAATGCTCTTACGGGTTGCTAAGAGTACATGTAGAATCATAGAATTATAGAATCATTTAGGTTGGAAAAGACCATTAAGATGGTCAAGTCCAACCATTAACCTAACGCTGCCAAGTCCACCACTAAACCATGTCCCTAAGTGCCACATCTACATGTCTTTTAAATACCTCCAGGGATGGTGACTCAACCACTTGCCTGGGCAGCCTGTTCCAATGCTTGACAACCCTTTTGGTGAAGAAATGTTTCCTAATATCCAATCTAAACTTCCCCTGGCACAACTTGAGGCCATTTCCTCTTGTCCTATTGCTTTAAGATTGTATGATTGTGGGAAGGCAAATGAAATTTTAACAAGAAAAGACACAGATTTTAACTGAGTTAGTGTGATTCTCACTGGGCAAGAAAGTGATGTATATGTACAGAGTTCTACACTCCAAAGACCAGAGGACCTTAAACTTGCTTTTTGTTTAACCATCTTTTTTGTTGAATGCTTTGCTGATGAAAATGCCTGTCAGAATTACATTCAGCTCCAGAACTGCTGTAGTGAGTGGCACTTGAGCTGATAAAAAATACTTTGTAAGTATTTTTATAACCAGTGAAGTATATTTAAAAGGATTTGTCACACCTAAATGTGAACCCCATCAAGTATACTTTAACAACACTTTTAAGTAATTCTGCATTACTAGCTGCACCTATCATGTCATTGTGTAGGTAGATATTCTTGTTGTCAAATGTACTCCAACTTTTTTGAAAAGAATTCAGCCCATCTTTTGCTACAATAGTGAATTGTCACAGGAGATATTGCCTCCTGTGTAAAAATAATAATTAGTTGGAAATCTCTCTGCTATGAAATTGCTTTATATCATCTGAATTAACCTGTAATTTCTTTGCAAGTTGATGTCCCAGGCAACTAAATGATAAATATATCAAGTTTATGAGGAGTGTATTATAATCCAGCTAGAACTGGCAGTGATAATTTGACTCAAGAAAGAAAACTTATAAAGAGTGACATAATTTTGTCAATTAAACATCTATTAAGTTTAGTCATCAGATATGTTTTCTACTAACGTTAGCTACCTCCAGGATACCTAATCTACTTAAAATCTGCAACTAAAACATTTCCTTTTGTAATATATGGCAGGACACGCAGTCATACTTACCCATGTTGAGTGGCACTGAGTGCTGCAAGTAGTCTGTTGATTTCAAAGAGAGCACTTTCGGAACAACATACTTCTCATTTCAAAGATTTAAAGAACAAATGGACCATTAGATATGAAATTTGGATTTCTGTACCTTATTGGCCATTTAGCTTCACAGAAATGCCTCCCTACTGAGCCAAAATAATACAATACAATGAAATAGTATGACCAAAATATTTGGTTAGATGTATATATCAAAACATTTTCTCTCAATCTCGGATCTTGGTTATTAGTGTACTCCAGTCATATGAGCAAGACATATCATGCACACGCCTAACAAAGAAGATAAGTAGTACTGCTTCGAAGTACTTATGTGTCTCATCCACTGTGTGATTTACAGGAAAAAAAATAACAAAGACTTGTAGACAATGTCTCTGCTCAGCGAGAAAAATATCATTACTGCCCTCTGCAGGGACTGACTGAAATTGTGAAGCATGAGACGAGAAAAAATTGTAGTTAGTGGCTTAATGCAGAGTGCCAAGATTTCTGTTCATGTTAAGGGCAGAGTTTCCACTCGCTTTTTATGGCTCGTTAAGGAATCAATATGGAAATTCTTAGAGAAGTGACAAACTCTAATCTGACTGTCTGTCTCGCCACGCATGTTGGCCAAGCCTTACTCTCTTCATGGCTTCAAATAGAAGAATGCGTTGGGGCGGGGGGCATGGACAGATGGGAAAGGATGGACGATGTGAATGCAAGCTGAATTCAGTGTGCTTTAAAGCAGAGCACACAGTAAGTCGTGCCTTGTTGCCCTACTCACCTAATGCACAGAATGAAGATAGTGTTTGGGCAGCCTGCCACCGCCACCCCTATTACCTATACCTTTGCCTCCCAGACCTTATATCTACTTCCTGTTTGCTCACCAGAGGCTTTCTGCCCATATATATTCCTTCTCGGGGCCCTTAGTCCTTCATTGCCCAAGAAGTCTGATTTAGACTTTTTTATAAATTAGGGTCTGCCAACAGCAGAGAAGATGAGCACTCTATTGACGTACGCCACTGTGCTACAACATAGGATTATGATTTAGTAGAGGAGCACCAAAAATACCAAGCCCCAAGACCATCCAGATGCAAATAGAGATAAATGCTGTACTTTTGTGCACAATTATCTGAAGATTTGTGCTAAAGGTCAGGGACAGTGTTGCAGGCCCAGCAATAGATTTTGTATAGGTCCTTCTCTAATGAACTCTACCACTGCCACCCTTCCAGACAGAGACCTCTGTCCTTCATGACAGCAGTCTGATTTTTAGGCTGAAAATGGGGGGATAGGGTCACTTGCGGAAGACACCATGACAGAGTCTCAGGATCAGACTGGAATGAAACCCACAATAAGTCTGCGTGGCTGAATGAGCTAAGAGGCACCTCAAGAGCACTTTGAAATGGACACAATAAGCAACTTGAAGAAAGAGAACAGCAGGACCCTTACTATGGTAAGTGCCACCTGTACCTTATTATGTTTGGGGAGACTTATTTTAGGAAGGAGAGAATTATGGGCTGTGACAAATATAGTCTATATTGCATGAGGTATGTCTTGCTTTAACTAACAGCCTTACTTTCAAACCATGTTGGAACATGTGGTGGCAACCATTCTTCCTTTCCATTCCCCCTCAGATATTGATTTAAAGAAATATGATTTTGACAGGGCAACAAGCAAGTTCATAAAAAAAAACTACAAAATGGTAGAAGTATCAATTTCCAACTCAGCTGCAACACAGAAGATATAGGAGAATCCTATTAGTTTTCAAAATATAATACACTTTTTGATTTTCTTAGCAGGAACTTTTAAGTCTGTTGAACCACCACTGTCCAGGATTCATGGGCTGAAAACACTAGATCACCAGGAGAAAACGATGAAAAGTTTTGTGAGAGGATCTACAAGATCTGCCTTTTTGGTTACTCAAAGGTTGGTAGGGGATCAGACTGTACCACGTGCAAAGTGTGGCCAAACTCCTCAGCAAAGACCAACAGAATAATTTTGCGGAAGTGGATCAGTTGCTGATGAATCAGCTGAGAACCGTGATGGCCAGCAGAGCCATCTTCAGCTCTGCTACTACATCTATAGTCATTTCCACTGACCTTTGTGTCTCTGCCACCACCAGCAGTTTCATTTCAAAGGTACCATGTCTCACAGCCAAAAGAGATACTAAGGAAATCCGGGACTGACTGGCCAGTCACGGGACAAACCAGGAAGGGTATGTTCTATTTAATCCACTTGTGCATAACTTATCCAACCATATGTAGTGTAAACGATGGTGCCTGACAGGGAAAAGCAAAGCAAGTCAATGATTGTCTTTTGAAGCTCAAAATTTGGGTTTGATATAATTTCCCTGTTACACAGTGGCTGGCATGAACACTCACACATCAATCAGTTCTGGTTTTTGCGAACAGGTAGTTGGTATATTGGCAATGGCTTCCAGGGCTGGTTGGTTGGCTTGTTGTTCTGTCTTTTGTTCTGTTTAGCTTTTGTTAAAAACATAGTTTGGCTGCAAAATGAGTTGCTGAGTGGGTGCTTACTAAAGAAAGAAGAGTCTGTGACTCCCATCCTAGGCTGGAAATAGACTTGCAAATATCAGAAAACCTGTAACATACTGACAAGAAGAATAAATAATTCAGTGATAAAAGATAGATGAAAATAGTGCAAAACATTACTGTTACAGATGCCATCCCACAGTGACACAGGCCTTCTCATGACATACCTTCCTGGATTCAGTCTTCAAACAACAGCTACCAGTTTCCTTTACCTGCTGATAGACATTTGGGGAGGGGGGAGAAGCCTGGCAGACTTCTACCAAGTTCCTATCTCTTCTACCAAGTTCCTATCTCTTCTAGCAAGTTCCTATCTCTTGCCTCTAGTGTGTTTGTACCTACCACTTGTAGTGTAGTTCAGTGTTCCCTGAGGTGTCCAAATATCTACCCTCCCTCCAGTTGAATACCCAGCTATAATGCTGTGGAGAGATTTCCAAGCAAAAGATGGCAAAAACGCTCAGGGTGAAAATAAGATCTTTGGCGGTTTAGTTGAATACCAAAGAACAAGGGAGCAAATATTTCTGAACTGTCTTAAGACAAAGACTTAGAGTTGCTGTTGAGAAACTCACAGTCGTATTCACGTATTCTCTTTTCTAATGTCTTGCTGAGGAGCTTTAGTAAATAGCATTTCTCAGATTCATATGTTCTGATGCATTCAGAAGGAAAACACTGAGAGGGGTCAATGATCTTCCTTGACTGTAGAATGAGTCTAGTACATGCTTAAAGCAACGGTCAGATACCTTTATTTAATCAATCAGTCCCACTGTTTTTAACTACTTGCTTTGTAAAAAGTTCCTGCAGACTAGTTGTGGAGAGAACTATCCATAGCTAAATGAAACAATTTTGTCCTTAGTTTAAAAAAGATGGCTAGACAGGACTGTGAATAATCATTAATTTTTTTAGTAGATTATCACATGGTTAAATCTTTTGGTGATATGATCAGAGGTTTACTCAGTTCTCTCTTACTACCAAAATATTACTATGTAGTAAAATATATAGACACATAAATATAATCCAGGCTGCAGTAGGTAGAGTGGTTACGCTGGTTCTTTGTAAAATGGGATATTCATTATTATTTTCTCTACTGTGCACTCTCTCACTTTTTAACCAGTATGCATTGTATTTATACCTTGTCATATTTCATTTTGGCTTTGTGCTTACATCCACCTGTTCATAAATAAAGATTTCCCTGTATTTTATTTCCAACCTGTTGAAATCAATCAAGCCAGGAAGCCTAGAATATGACATTTCATGTATCTTCACAGCAATCCACTTACAGCATTCATCATCAGAAACTGTTTTCAAATGCCACTTCTCATTTATTTGATTCAATGAGCAAAATGGAATTAAATTTCATTACTCTGAAGTAGAGAAAAGTTTTTGCTCTAAAACTGGGTAGGATTCCTAAAATTCTGCATCATTCCCTTTGCAAATACTGTGTCTGCAGCCATTTCATATTATATTCTGAAATACTCGGTCATAATTCCGTGTCTATGAGAAAAGTACAGCGAAATGGAGAATATTTGAATAGAAATCCCCATGTGTCTGTGGTTGTAGCAAATAAATGGCAGATTGGTTTCTATTTCAGATTTTGCAAAAAGTTCAGAACCCAAAGTCATCTTGCAATTATGATGGCTCTCCACTCCTATGCTTGTATAACTCTACTATCTTCATTATTTATTTTCTTTTTTAATTCAGATTTGCAGTAGCATGAAATCAAACATAGGAAAATGCTGGAGACAGATGAGATCTAGTTTAACTTCAGGCATGTTGTAAGCTGCTAAATAAATCCAGGGAGCATTGTAATGGAGACGTTCTTCTCTGTTAAAAATATTGGATACAATCAAACTTGAGCTTTCAGAAAAAGGGAGACTTTATCCACTAAAATGTTCACCGTATTATTCCATTAGTTCTAAAGATCTATTCAGTAAAGGACTATATTTGTGATTTAAGGCTGAATCCTACAAGAAGTTCCTTTATTCAAAAGACTTCTCATCTTTCCTATAGATACAATGCTCTGTTAAGTAGAGATGTTCCAGTAAGTTTCAGATTCCTAGGAGGATTATTTCTTTATTCACACATTTCCTCTATGAAATATTATGAAATATTATTTTATAAAAATTGCATATATTGCAATTCATGTGAATGCAAATCTTGCTCATCTGTTTCCCAAGCAGAAGCATACTGCTTTGTGTAAATAGCTTTTCTTTCATGGCCAACTAAGTGTTAAGTCCTGCTGGCTCCCTCCCTCATGTAGGAGGGAGAAGCATTACAAATGCAGTCTTACATAAAACGACGGCAGTAGCATTAGACAGCATCCTGTTAGCGTAGGAGCTGAGTATTAGATTGTATCAATTGTCGGTGTTGAAAGTTGTAAACTCCGAGGATTACTCAACAGAAATGATAGTGAGAAAGGCGGAGATAACGGAAGATAGGAGATCAAGACCTCAAAGGATCCATTTGAGGAAGTGAAAAAGAATGAGAGTTGTCTAAAATATTGAATCCCACCTCTAGGAATCCTTGTGAATTATCCTGGGTGTTAGCTTGACTCAAGAATCTGTTGTCCGAAGCTAACTCAGACTGGGGTATATCTATAAGGAGTGCTAAAGTTTCATTTATCTGTATCTGTCTAAAGTATAGATGCTGATTGCAAGCTGATAAAGGCAGGCAATCCCTCTTCAAAGAGTGCCAATCCTAAAACACAATATTGGTTCACTCTCACATTGTTGAGTGCTACAACACAAAGGGAGAAGTCTCTCAGGAGTTATTTTTACTTCTTCAAAGGCTAGCGTGGAATTTTTTTGTCTGTTTGATGACGAATCTGAACTGTGGAACTTCACTGGCATCAGCTGAATCTCTAGTTTGTACCAATTTGAAAGAAGCCTGATTATTATCTAATGGCTGAGTTACTACACCAAGGTTGATCAAAAGCCTCTTTTCTAAATTGACTAGCTTTTTCCCAAACATTTCCTAATAAAAGTTTCCTATAATATTCTAGAATATACTCTCCCAGTTAAAAAGTACAACCATTAAGAAAGAAAAGTAAGATATAATAATGTCTTTACCGAAAAAAAAAATCTGTTAAATCTAGCTCAACAGCTCTTAATCAAAGGTTCTCAATTTCTTAGGATCTTTCAGGATAGACTGCAGAACACACTTCACCTATACAGATTCGCATGTTAGCATTGTTTAAAGCAGATGAACCCTTTCTTGTACCTTTCAGCTTTGGCTATAGCGGGCCCATTGTATGTCTGCAACCACATCTTGTGCTCCACTGTTAAAGAATAAAAAGTTAGATGCATCTCTCAGCAAGTAAAAGCAAAGAACAAAAGAGAGAAAGGAAGAACAAAAAAAACCCCAAAAAACATGAGGGAACAAGAAGTACTCAAGTTCTTCAGTTCTTGCAACATTCTGCTGCCTTATACTACAGAAGCTGTAAGAGCAGCCAGGGAACCAGATGGTAATGTTGCTAACCTGGGGTCTCTTGCCAGCAGCTTCCTGCAGGTGCGGGAAGAGATTGGTCAAAGGCTAATGCAGTCTATTCATTAATGTTGTGATTTCCTATACCTAACGCCATTGATCTCTGAGTGGTGAACATCACCCTTCCCCCAGGTGGCTTGTTGACCCAAGAGTCAGGGTTTTGTGGCTTCAATCTTAACTCTTTTATTTGCGGTTCTCTGCTTAAACCACCTTAAAGCACCATTCTCTACAGCCTTTTGGATAACAAGCTGTGTGGTTTCCCATGGGTGTTGACACAGTCAAACTGGAATTCGTTTTTGCTTAGCTAATGTCAATTTGAAAAAGTCCCAGTTAACGAGAGGTTAAAAGCCTCTATTGGCTGTTTAGATTCAGAGTCTCCATATTTGAGCCTTTCTCATGTCATAGGAGCACCAGGTAATTCAGGTTGGAAGGCACCTCAGGGGGCCCTTATCTCTCAAATAAGGAACATCTTTTGTGTTCTTTTTTTTGGAACTGATCTGGCCTTATCTGCATGAAAAGGAGACATCACAAGTTTATGGAAACTTTGATCCCATATCTTTAAAAGTAACAGGTTCAAAAACACTAACCAAAAACAAAAGTTAAGTTAAAAATAAGCATAAATAGGTTATGATTATGAAGATTAATAGTATATGTATTATTAATCTTCTTGCCCACAGAGTAGGAATGAGGACAGAATCATACATCTTTGTTGCAAAAGTTCTCAGATTGCAAGCCATTTGAGATATAAAAATAATTAAACTACTTGTAAGATTCATAGTCCCATGTATATCAATTCTTCCACGAGTGGTACATGTAGAAGCTTACTAAAGTCTAAGTCACAGCACATCAAGATGTCTATGTTTCAGAAGTCTGGTGTTAAAGTATAGTGCAGTGCTTTGAAAACTTAGGAGTAAAAGCTGAGAAGTTGGTAATGAGTTAATCTTACCTGCTTTATAAAATGTATTGCATCCTGCTTTCAGGTGGGTGCATGTACTTAAGTAAATTACACTTCATGTTGCTTGAAAGTAATGAATGCTAATGACAGATAATGGTGTCTTGTTTCCAATTAGCACTGCCAAGAGAGCCTGAGGTTTCTAGAGCTCATGAACGCCGTATTTTCCAGGAACAGTCTGAGAACTTTAAATTTATATAAACAAGTTTTATTTATGCTGAATGCATTTGCTGAGTGTTTCCTTCCACAGTTGGGCATAATGCAAAAGAACTACAGCTCTCTGTAGTTCAATAATTTAAAAAAAGACCTCGTGTATGTAAAGCCATATTGTATCACCCATTTTTTATAAACATCATTCATTTTTCACTTTGCTAAAAGAGGAAGATGTTTACAAATAAATGCATGTAATAGATTATAGTGAATATTCAGAAAGGTTTAAAATAGAGCAGACTAACGGATAAGCAGTCTGGCTCACAAAATGTGAGTTTAAATCAGGTATGTCATACTAAGAAATAAATTTTCTTCACTTAAGTATTGTTCAAAACACTTTCTAACATGAGTTGGCAAGGAATTTGAAATACCACTTTGGCTCAAATCTATGAAAAATGTGTATTATTCAGGGAAATAAAATTGGAGAACTTAGATCGCAGTCATGTATTGTGCTATGAATTATGTGTTTTCAGAAATGTGTTAAGTATTGTGCTCACAGACATCAAATATGCAGTATATAACAAATCACTTCCTTTCTACAGTTGCAATACAGCTTGTTTCTAATTCTGATGGTTTGTGTATTAACTTTGTGTTCTGTTTATAATGTATTTCAGTTCGGAATGTTCACCGTGCGGGATTTTTATCTCACATCCTTATTGTCTGTATGATTGTGTGTTTTTTCTCTAATAAAAACATACAACAACAATAACATAGCAATGGATTTTTACCTGCTCTTGCAAGTCTTTCATTTTGCTGGATGTTATATTGATGGTAATAGCTCAAGGCCCTACTCAGTGACCACTGAAAGCAGGACTGCTGTTGATAAGTTACTGGCCTTTGGATTGGGTCCCAAATGCACTCCTTTTAAAGCTGACCTTTGGATGCAGCCGCTTTGTTTTGTAAAATGTATCAGGAAGAAATATTAGCAACTTATCTGCTGACAGAAGATGAGAGTTCTGGGGTTCCTCCTCCTGTGACTCCACTCACTAGTCCAACACCCTCCTCTACCCAGAAAAGCAGGCAGTATGCGAAAATGCTGCTGCTTAAGTTGTATTACACGAGATTTTTCATACGGCTGTCTGCCAGATCTGGGTGGTATGTCATCTGTCTGTTCTGAACATTTCAAGTAATTTCTTAGGTCTAAAGCATGAGCTCCGTAGATATGACTAGATACATGATTTAACCTTGATGATGTCAGTGCTCTAGTTCACCTTACATAATCCTGTAATTTTATTTAACCGGCTACTAGAATCATTGCAAAATAGTACAGAATGCTTAGTATGTTCAACAAATAAAAGATGTATTCTTCCTGTTTCTTGCTTGCACCACTTCAATAGGAGGGTGTATATATTTAGATAATTAATTTTCAAGCAAGTAGATGGCTCCCATGATCCTGGAAGGTAATGCTCTGCAGTGATTATGTCCTATAGAGCTTGGTTGGCATTGAGAAAAATCTTTAGAAGTATTAACTTCATTTTCATTCATGTCACTCGTATGTCCACTTTCTGCAACTGCTTTAGCAAATGAATTTCATCTGTCTGAGATGTTGATGTCAGTGTACTATCCACTCATGTGAATGACTTCTGGCTAAATTACTAAATTAATGCACAACGATTGTAGTTGCATTTTCAGTTCAAAAAAATCCCACAGATACTTGTAGCTGAAAACTGACTATGAGAGCTGTGCCTAGCTAGTCAGGGGATGACGTGTCCCAAATCAAAACAGCTTCACTGTCAGTTATCAGATGATATACGCAATCAGTGCTCTCAAGTGAGATTCAGCACATGAATTATTCTGAGAAATTATTCCAAGAATACTTATGGATAGCTATCAAATTCGAGAAATTAAAAATCTGATTACAGGCAGTTTGTGAACAAAGAAGTCAAAATTAGTTTAAGAAAATAATTGGTACAGATTGCTTGTTTATTGCATTTTTGAAATATTTTTACTTACACTCCACTGTCCACTAAGCTTCTCTTTCAAGTGTAAACTAATATTTTTAAAACGATAATCCAATATGGAAAATTGCCTGAGCAATAATGTTATAAATAATGCAATATTGAGCTGATTGCCTGCTTCTGTTCATTTTAAAGAGTCTATCTCACACAGTGTCCAAGGAAAAAGAAACAAAAGTGGCAACAACAAAAAATTAACAACAGGGAAAGTGTTACATTTTCTGTTTGGTTCACTGCAGATGGAAGAAATACAATATAGTAGAATTCATGGAGTTTGTAAGTTTTTCTGGGCAGAGACTGATTCTTGTTATGTCTACCTGGTACCTGATAACAGCAGTAGTCTGATCTTGAATTTGGTACCAGGTACCAGAAGCACAATGCAAATTGTAAATAATAATAGCAGTCAAGCAAAAGTGTGAATAATTCCATTTCCATTTCATTATGTCTTAGAAGCCAAATTTTCTGGGTGTCCACTCCGGGTAATAGCTGGGAATTGCTGATTATCAGGATGTAACTATGATCTGAAATCTTTTGATCCCATGTTAAAATGACCATACCTAATTTTTGTTAATTAACAGAAAGCAGTGAAAAAGTGGGTTTGAGGCTCTAAGTCTGATTTTCCGCTCCTTGACCGTCGCTACTTTCAATGTGCATTTTATTGATTACTGTATAAAACTTTCCATGGGTATCCAATAACTGCATAAGGAAGAAGGCTGTGGAGAATCAGGTTTCTCTCTACAAGCAGTGGAAACATACTTCCTTCTTCAGGAGCAAAGCTAAAAACCTGTCAGTGTTTTTGGTAAAGATAAGTGGTTTACAGGTTCCACACAATACAATACAGTCGGCTTTGGGGAAAACAAACTATGCTGATTTTGATACCGCATAAATGTTTGGAATTACAGATAAATGAGATTAACACCTCTTTTGGCAGTTTAACAACAGTGAATAATAAAGTGGGTGGTCTTTTTTCAGACCTTATTTTTGCAAATAGAATTTCTACCAGTGTTCATCACATCTCCTAAGTTTACATATTTAGGACCAAATTTGTTTTATGCTCAGTAGATAAGAAATGTGATGTGCTGTATAATAGCTGTTATTGTAACTGATACATTTTCCTTCGTATTTTTTAAATTCTCACTGTCCCTGAAACTAGCTGGACTATGCTATCATGTAAAGGTGTTAAAATACATTTCATTTTCTATGCTCTGTTTTTGTTTTGAGTTGGTTACCTATGATAATAGTGACATGGCTATCTGAATTTGTTACAGTGTGCCTGAATATTATGACTATGGTCACGGAACAAGCGAAGAGGCTTATGACAGCTACGGTAAGGTCTATTCTGTCTTCAGCAAAAGTGTGAAATCAAAAGAAGAAATCTGTCACTGACAATTCAGAAATTACTTCCACATACTTTTCTTTCTTTCTCTGCTTTTACAAAGACCAAACAAAATGGATTTGTGTAACTTTAGGGTAAGGTTTGACTTATTGAAGAAGGACCAGAAAATTGGACAGATCAATTTTGATCAAAATTACAAAGCCAATTAATCACAGTCACAGATCAGTTTAACAGCAACACTGAAGTTTCTGATTAGTGCCTGAATATATTTCACAGTGTTAAGTTTCAGTCTGCTTGATGTGCCAACAGTGCTATGCATCTGCTACTGTCATATGCATCACTTCAGCCAGCAAGTTTTGTGAGATTTTGAAATATAGACTTAATCAAAGTGGAAGGAGAGGGTGCTGTACCACCATGGGAACCCCCACTGCACCAAGATAAAGGAGTACCTCGTGCCACACAAGGCAGTATGAGTAGAGGGAGCGCTGTACTCTTTGCACCTCCCTACTGAGTCTGTGTCTGAGCTGGAGTAGTTCCACTTCACAGGAACCAAGGGCCTGAGAGGAAAAGAAAGTGTTGCTCCAATGTGTACAGCCCATTTTCTAGGTCTGTTGCTTGATATTAGTGATGTGTTTTGATAACTAATTAGAATCTAGTCCATCTTTTCCTATCAGTATTTTTTCAGTACATTATACCATCAGATGGCACAGTGAATCTCACTGACATTTTCTCTGAAATAATCGAGCAAAGCTGTCTATTGTCAGCTTGAAGACTGACCCTAGTATATTCAGCAGAGATATCGTGCTTGATTTACTACTACTAATAAAGTATCGTAAGTTTACATGGTGACTTCCAAAGCTTTGTGAAAATGAGAGCTGCTGGAAATGACACTGCAAGTAAAAGTTACAGTAAGGGGTTATATAAGGATTGCTGCTTGAAAGAAATAATTCTAGGCATGCAGCTCTGAAGCAAATGTCACTGTAATGCAAAGTTGCAGTTTCCTTTGTATTTGTACAGAAATCATGAGACATTACTGAGACATTGTCAAAATTATTGCATTGCATCATCAGAAATAACTTAGTTTTTTGTATAATTAGTACTCACAATACATTTGGATAATACAATGTGCAGTCAAGCACAATTTCAGTGCTAAATAAGTAATAATAACAACTTATCCATAGGAATGTGTGTAGTTCGGTTACCCTTTGTTTTGTTTCCTTTTTGTACGTACTTTTTTAATACCTGCAGTGAAAGACCTTTCCTCCCCTCTACAGATCCCCTCTCCACCTCTCCTCCCAAATGCATTGCTAAGGTTTTGGGCAATGCAGAAAAGCATAGTCTGAGCTCAGCACTAAGAATTACCCACTGTTTAACTTTTAACTAGACTCCCCCACGCTGAATCTCAGTGTGTTTGGGCAAGACATTTAAAGTAATGTCAGTCTTCCTCCAATCCCTCATTCGTAAAGCTAGAAGAATATTGCTTGTTTTCCCAGCAGGGGTTTTGAATGGACTAATTAGCTAAGACTTACAAAGTGTTCCAAGAGTGGGATCATGACTAAATTTATGCTCTGCATGAAGCTACTTTTTTTTTTTTTTTCCATTCAGCAGCTGAAACAAACTTAAAGTGCCTGGGTTTGCTTTACTGGACTTGTCTTAAAATACATGGTTGATGACTGTGAACTTGCTTTTTTGCTTAAACTATTTTCTGAGCTGGCATTTGAAGACAAAGGTCTGGCATAGTTTTGCCAGTAACCTGGAATAAACTTAAAAATGGAATAATATTCCAAATTGCGATTTTTCTACTTTCTGAAATGAGACACATTTATATGTGAGTGTTTGTGCTCCTGTTGATTCACTTACTTTAGCAGATTAATAAATTTGCTAGTTCTCTGCTCTGGAAACCTGTGCGTGAACTTCTTCATCCCAAAGTCACCACCATTTATCTGAGGAGGTAATCCGAGTAGACAGAGCTATAGAATATATGCTTAACTTCCTCGCTTTCTGAATTCTTGGTATATATACTGATGTTCTCTCTATATCTGACTTTTTCAGTGCCTCCCACCCAGCCAATAAGCACTCGGGTGCCACCCCTTCTCATCCTCATGTAACATTTACCCGAATTCTCTGTTCCCAGAGAACTGTTCCCAGTTCTCTACTTCTTTTTCAGGATGTTTTGCAATTCATGGTGAGTCTTCTGAATCCATCCCACTGTATAAAATCAGCTGGCCCTTCATTTTTCACCGTCCTGCAGTAATCAACACAATCTTTCTTTCACCCCAGTTCAGTTTCACACCTTGTTTTACCTTCGACAACAAGGCTATATTCCTCCTTTACAATTCTTTCTGGCACACTTCTGTAATTCAGAATTCCCCCAAACTCTGAATAAGACCATATGCAAATGGTACATGAACATAGAACTAGTGTCTTCTTGTTGTTGTCTCTTAGACGTTTTGTGTAACGACTTTACTTTTCACCCTTATACCTTCCAATAACAGTATCTGAATTATCAAAAATATACTCGCTTGGCATTTCTTTATTTTCTCCCGTGCATCTTCTTGATTCCAACTTATCTTTAGGGAGGACAGTTCTCGATCCCAAGAAGGTTTTCTTTTATTCTTTTTCATGAAGTCAATTCGACCAAATAACAATGCTACTTCATACTTACAATTTTTTTTTAAATATAATATAGAGCTCTCTGTAGTTTGTTAAGTAGTATACAGCAATATACTACTCTTATATGAGCTGCCTGCTATGACTTTTCTTTCTATCTGGGCTCCTGAGAAGTAGCAGGTGTTTTTTGTCTCATGAGTTCTTCTATGCTCCTTTTAAAAGAGCTTGTGGAGAAGTCTGACTGGGGGCACTGTTTCCTCAGAAGTTCTTAAGATTTACGCATTTATGGATTGTTCACGGTAGGGTTGCAAAAATTACAAGTGTGTTTCAGAGCAGAGCCCACCTGAACACCTTGTCATTCTCTGGAAGTTCATCTCTCTCTTGATTAGATGGAAGTACTAAACAAGAAAGGGCCCAAATCACTTATCTGAGGCTGGGCAAGATGAATTCTTACACACTATTCACTGCTGTAAAATCCACAAGTTGAGTTAACTGCCTTGACTCCTTGTTCAATTTCTGATGTGAAGGTTCCTGAGAATTCAGTCCTCTCCAAATCCAACCAAGGAACCTCCCAAGACAATAGCAAAGTCAGCTGAGAGGGATATATGTCAAATCGCACTATTTCCCATGACTTAGGGATGTTCCATGAATGAAAATTCATGGCACAGACCCTCTCATGCAGTTAGAAACTTAAACTCTACTGTGATTTGGTATGCTTGCCACCCAGTCTCTCAGAAGGATCAAACTAGAGACACTTCAAAGCATTTCCTGCAGCAGCCTCTGAGCAGCTGGAAATACTCTACTAAGGAATTATGAGGTTCCTACAAATTTTTGATAGGATCAGGATTATGGAGCTACTGCTAGAGAATTTTGAAGATCACTGTTCTGGGCTGAGGAACATAAGTTTGGGACATATGCCTGAAAATCTTCTTGTGGACGTAGCCCTTATAGGCTTCTTCATGTGAGTGATAAAGAAAAATCTTTAGCAGGCACTTTAAAACTAAAAGGCCAGTCACTTAAAGTACTGTACAGTTTTCAAAAATGTAAAGCATGCTCACCTCTAATCACACTCAGTAGACATTTATGATACTTACGTCACTGAAGGTCTTGATATCTGCAGATATGAATTTAAATCTAGGAGTCTAAACTAAGGGGACTGTCATTTTAACTTGATGATGATGCGTATGTTTTAAAACAGCAGGCATGAAATTGGATTAATTTATGAACAAAAAGTTTATACCCATTGCTCTCATTATACTTCAATAATTTTGTGGTTTCCCTTCTGACACTGTTGTTGTCTGAGGAGGTATCTAGTGAAAATATGAATTTAGTGATTTGTCTTATAAATTGATTAGGATAAAATGTACAACTAAAAATTTGGTAACTAAGAACCTTTCCTGCCCATATGTAATGTCATGCCCAAGTCCAAAAAGCACCTTCACTCGACAGGACCACTGTAAAGGAAAAGCCCTTTGTAAACCGTTCACATTCTTATTTCTTTCTCCTTTTCCCTGTTTTTTAGAGGAACCAGCATTCTCAGTACAAGTGTCGTGCTGCATTAGGCCATTTTAGAAAGATAACAGAGATAGTATGACTTGCTAGCAAGGCACATCCAATACCTTATAAGCTATATTAATTACATCTGACCTGCCCCGTAGTTGTTTCATCTGAATCCTTTTTCTCCCTTGCACTGATCAGAGCACTCAAGGTTTTATTTATCAGATGCTGTTTCTGTCTTAGTTCTACCAAAGGCTGGGGACTCTAGCAGAGGAGCTCTGCCAGTTTCTGCTGCAGAAGGTTGAAGAGGCTCCTGCCTCTGCTTCCAAAGGTTGAAACTGCCATAGCGAGGATGGAGGAAAGTAAGAATGTGCCTGTTATCAGATGCTATAGTTCACAGCCTGGTGCATATACTGCCCTGCGTATTACCTGAAAATAATGGTGATTTATGTTTTTATGCCAAGTCATGAACTGCAGTATCTGAAAGGCCAGTACACATGGACTTCTGATGCTACTACCAAAAAAGCAGAAACCTTAGGTAGAGGGTGAAAGGAGAAGTCTATAACCTCCTAAACCACCACAATTAAATTAGAATAACACCATCTGCCAAAGGCCTTAGGCAAGAGTTAAGAAGGTTAATCTGTACCTTGTCGCCTATACAAAGACAGAAGACATAAGTGAACTCCACTCACATTCCTGCTGCTATTCAGGAAAAGCTTGCAAGGCTGTTTACTGCAATGTGCTGCCATTGCAGCAAGGAAACATTATTTAAATGTGTTCTATCTTCACCAAAAATTTTCAAATGTGCACATTTTCTCTAATTACCACATTTTGTAGTGCATATTCTACTCCAGTTTAGCATTAAGTGCTCACTTGTAAACAACTGGTATTTGGTTTTAGGATAATTCCATCTTTAATTAAAATTGGAGACTGTAACTGTTTGGTATAATTCCTTTTAATGTAAGACATCATTTAAGTTGTAAAATGCTGCCACAATTATTTAACTGGCTATTTCACAAATAATTCCCTGCCAATCACTCAATATGAGAGCTTTGCAGTTGTGATGACAATTAGTTTACTAAGTAATGCTCTACACAGACAGCACTTCATAAACAAATTCTTTATAGGGCTTTATAGGGCTAACAACTAAAAATGTACAGCAATGTTCCACTACTTTTTTATTATCTTGTTTATTTTTTAATTTTGTCTTTGTCCTGAAGAGTGTATTATCTAGTAATTTTTTTTTTTTAGAATAACAATGGTAGTTTCTGCTGAACAAGTAAAAGTAAAAATAAATATATAATGATGAAATTTGAGGAGTAGTGTATGGAGGGTTTAAACTTCAAGAATTCTGATAAATAGGTTGATTGAAGACATGTTACCTTAGGAGACATAAATTCTCATACTTCATTACGAGACATAAGCATGTTCATTTCATGGAGAAACTCAAGTAACTACCATCCTAGTGTGAAATAAACCCTGTACTGATTAATCTATGGCAGTGACAAAGCCAGATGAAGCCATGCTGCAAAGTATACAGAAAAATATTTGTAAATTTTGAAAAAGCACTTCTTAGGAATTGCTCTGCAGGTGAAGGTAAGAGGTTTGTTCAGCTAAGTCCAAGTTCCTTCCTCATTTTTAATAATAACTTTGGTATTGTAGGTCATTGGTCCTAATATTGATTATGCTCAGTGTGCTAAGGGTTTCTTACCCTATTTTTTCTAGCCTAGTCCCATTTAAGTGTTCAAATGTAGGAAATCAAGTGCTCAAATAAGGTAGTGACTGATATGCAGATGTAAGAGACATAGGTCTGATTCTCCTCATTACAGTGTTTGACTTCACATAGCTTATGATTTCAGGCAAGATCTTTACTAATACTAATTAATAAAGCCTTACTAATGTGCACTGATTGTTCATTTATATCATCTGAGCATATACATTTGGTATCTGATAGAAAATATCACTGGCAACATACCAAAGAAAACTTTCTTTGGTTTCTAGGTCTTGGAGCATCTTAGCATTGATTAGGCATCTCAGAGGCAACAGGACACAGATTGTACCAATGTGGTGGAGTTTTTCTGCTGTGCCTCGACAGAGCACCTGCCAGGCAGGTTAGCGCATGTTGGGTGCTTCTACACTAGCATAGGAGCAGGAGTGCTCTTTTGAAGCAGATTTCCCAATTGTCTCCATTTATCGTTCTTCTTTTCACATCACTGAGTGGGCCCAAAGTACATGACACTTAGTTTGAAACTAAACCAGAAGATGCACTCCCAACTGTTTGTGAGAATTCAGATCAAAGGCTGAAACTAGGGCCAGTTTGAAATGGAAAAAATCTCTAGAAGCCATATAGTATGAACATCAGGTCCTCAGCATCAGCTGTTTCACTCTGCATATCATTCCTATTTGTATGCACTATGTGCTAATATTGATATAGCACCTGAGTCCTGATGCCTCCCCAGCTGTCCAGGCTAACAGCCTTGCTACATGTGCCATGGTTCTGTCCCAAAAGATGCCGGAGTGTGCCATGGGTCTGCATGACCACCTTTATTTTGGGGTGATAGAGGCATCTGGTCTTTCCCTGAGCATGAGGCAGGGGTACACCCAGCCCTGGGAACTCAGAAGTGCTCCTGAGTCTTCCTGTACAGTGCTCTGTTTTTCTTCCACCAGAAACAGGAGTCATTGAAGATTTCTACTGCATATGGACAGAAGATATACCAAATAAATTGCTCTCCTTTAATCTTCTATTTCAGTCATTCCTATACTTACTAGGGTATGGGAGATCCAGTTCCTGCTCTGTGGGACAGAATGAACTGTCAAAAGCATTTCCTTGATTTTCTGCAAAATTTTATCAATTCTTTTACTGGAGGAATCACCTTAGCTGTCTCCCAGATAGTATTCATTCCCTCAGAAGAGATTTATGATTTTCATAAGAGCATGATTTTGAAAGTCTGCAGGAAAAGGAGCACATTTTGAATTCAGCTATGACGGCTACTGTGGGGATGATACTAAAGCTATTGCTGTTTTGTCAAATCAGTGTTTTAATTAGGCTATAATTCTTTAGAAAGTTCCATATTTAAACCTGTCACATTCTTTTAACTGACTGTGTATCCTAAAACTTTTGTACTTCAGTTATTATGCTACAACACTGAAAAAAAATCCACATGTAGCATGAGAAAAGGGAGTGCTTTTAATTTATAGCAA
This sequence comes from Gymnogyps californianus, assembly GCF_018139145.2. NCBI lineage: Eukaryota > Metazoa > Chordata > Aves > Accipitriformes > Cathartidae > Gymnogyps > Gymnogyps californianus. The sequence goes on from NC_059473.1 coordinate 99,590,172, forward strand.
CTTGTTGTGCTTCCTCTATTACTCCTGAATTATAAATCATTTTCTATGACAGAATAAGAATAAGTAAATCATGCAAAACTTTCCTGTGTAGTATTTCAAATGGTAATTTCACTGCCTTTCACCATGGGAACCGTAGAGTTGGAGACTCTAAGACAGAAGTCCTGTAATACTGATGTGCATGTAGTGTTGACCATCTATATAATTCCAGACACAGTATATCACTGCACGTTTCATGTTGTATTACCGTAAAGTAATAGAAAATTATTTTTTACTGAAAATAAGAGAAAAATAAAACTCCCTCCACAGTGTCACATTCACACTCACCTCACAACATCACTGGTAATTGTCTCCTCCCTGTGTTGCAGTTTCCCAGACTAGTTACCTGTGTACTCTGATGCTGCTCCTTTCCTGTCTGAGGCAGATGTTCACAGCAAAAGTGGCTGAAGCCCTGTAAGAAACTATTTTCTCCAGTAGTCATTACTGCTCCTCTTGCTGACATTACTTAACCCGCAGGGAGAGCTGGCAGAGTGGAGTGCACGAGCACTCCTCATCTGCTCCAGTGCTAAGTCAGCTGGAGGGTTTCTGTGATTCTCCACTACCAGTTTAAGCCAGGGCAGCTCACAATACTAAAGTAGGTTTGGAGTACGCGTGCAGTCTAATTTGTTAGCCCTCCTGAAGAGAAGGGACTGTCAAGCGTAGGGACAGTAGTTGTTTTAAAAACAACTGTTTTTAAAACAGTTACAGCTAAGTTCAGAAAATAGACTATTAAACCACAAGGTTTTCCTAGCATTTCTAGTTCTTAAACCGTATATATTGCATATGCAGTAGGTTTAGTAAAATAAGTGGTATTTAGCACAGTATAAGTAAGCATAGTGGCTTTGAGCCAGTGTTTTGAAAACATTTTTTGTCTTCTGACAAGATTCCACATTTCAAATAAGAAAGGTACCATTTGTGATTTGAAAGATAGCCACTTCAGCTATTCTTCTCACAAAATTATAAAATGCATAGATATCAAGTCAGAAAATCCTGTGTATGTTGCAGGCTTTGCAGATAAGCAAAAAGAGAGCAGAAGAGTGAAAAAATAAGCAGATGCTCTCCTTAAAAAAAAAAAAAGACAAAACCTATTCTTGAATTTTTATCTAAAATAATATATACTTGTCCAATTATGACACAAGAAAAGCGCAACTGTCTTTTGTGTGTGGATCTATGGGGTGAAATCTTGGCTTTGTCAATATTAGTTGAACTTTAGTCATTAGCTTGTGTAGGGCAAAGTTTCCCACTATTGCTTAGTGCTTTGTCTCCACCCATCTTTTCATGGAGGAAGAAGTTTGGAGGCTTACTAGAAAGACAGCACAAATTGAATTATTCAAAGAAAATCATTCTAATTTTCAGTGTTCTCATTTTAAAGTTAAATGTTTGGTTTCTATTGGGTCTTCTGCTCAGCACATCTATAGCACTTTTCTCTTACTGATCAGGCAATTAATTATATCTCAGAACACCCCAGGGAGGTAGGTATTCCTGTCTCATTCTACCAGTGAGGAAGCCATACCACAAAATATTAAACAATCATCCAAGGTCACTGAGCAAACAAGGAGTAGAGCTAGTAATCACAATTCCTGAATTCCACTTACGCTCCATCTCTAGTGCAGTGTGCTCTCTCCAAATGTATGCAGTATAATGACCTTGCAAAGAAGGTAGAGTTTTTTTTCCTCATAGGAAAGAAAACTATTTTATTCTGAATTAAAAGGAGCTTCTATGTTTCTAATAGCACTGAAAGCTAAATGGCAAATCAAATTAAACCATTATCTTAATTGCTGTTATATACATCTTAACTACCTAAACAGAATAGCTCTTTTTATCTCTTCCTGGCCACTTGTCCCAAAATAATTGACCAGAGATGAATAAATTTGTGCCTAAAAATTGTGGGCAATATTCAGATGTTGAATAAGTTACCAGGAAGAAGAAGTGATCAGGTCTTTATTATTACAGGGAATAAGCAATGAATATAAATGTAAAATTATTAGGAAATAACATATTCATATGCAAATCACATGCTGTTAATATGTATTTTTTAATTTTAAAGCATCTGTTAATATGGTATGCCTTTTAATTACTTGTGTTGTTGCCCTCTTTGCATTTGTGAAAGAGTTTTATTCAATGCTGGAAAATTCCATGACAAGGTTGCAGAATGCTGACTGAAGAGTAGGAAAAAAGTGCTCTGAATATGTGCTTTTCTTGAATCTTGTACTAGAAAACATTTAAGCAAGTGATGATAGCCACTGCTTGGGGTAGAATTTTGGGGTAGATGGACCACTGTGATTTTTTCTGTGCTTTCAATACTACATGGGTAAAATAGTAAGACAGAAACAACTTCATATGTATCTCTCTCTCTTATAAATGATACTATTTAGTGACCCCACATTCAAAGGAATTTCACAGGTTAAAAATACTATGACCTTTTTTTCATTCTGGCTTTCCAGTAAAAAAAAAAATCTAACGTAAATTCTGTATTTAAACAGTAGTTCAGAGCTACTGAGTCTACTAGCAATTGATCAAACAATAATCTTTAAAGATAGTCTCAGCTAATATATCAACAATGTCTGTAACAGATACTGGAAGTATTTATATAACTCAATGAACACAGCAACTAAGAGTCAATCTGAATTGTAAAAAGCAGTGCAAAAATACTAACATATAATTTCAATCAATCATAAACCAAGGGTGCTGATTGCCTGTGATAATAACTATTAATTTATGTATCCTAAAGGTGAGCTTCAAATATTGATTCACAGGAGCATACAGCAAATTGGAAGAAGTATCCAGTATAATTAAAAGGACTGTGCCCATGAATTCACATTTCTTATCAAAGTAGCCACCAAAAAATTTGCTACAACACTTGTTACCACACCCAAAGCAATCCTCATGCCCAAGCACACTCAGATTCCTCAGCTATAAACTCTCGTATGTTTCCATCATGCTGCCATAACTTATACTTTCAGTTTCTGAAAGCGAAGCATACAGTATTTCTTCTTAGCTAAGAATGGCAACATCTGAGAGACGTTGCAAGTTGGCAATAACACCGAATTCCTGGAAAAACTGGACCCTTGGCCGTCAGTTATTAAGCTGCCTGTGTGGATTTCTTTTCAGTCACAGTCTTTGGCACCTGATAGCACTGGGGACAGTCAGAAGTGAAAAGGACAGGGGGTGAGAGGAGCCCGCTAGAGCAGAAGGACTGGATGGCAGGCTGGGCGTCACTGAGGGAGTGGGGAGGTTGGACTCCACAGGGTTTCTTTGCACAGGAGTCAGAAGGAGGAAAAGGAATCAACATTAAAACACGATGACCACCCTGCACATCCCTTCAGCTCTTGGGCACACTGATTCGCAGACTCCCAATTACCTTTCTCTCTCCAAGGCTACAGCTCTTACCTGCTCTTCACCTGAAATCCCTCTCAGTTTCCACTTCATTAACACATCATTTTATTATGATAAAATATGTCCAGGCTCTCTTTCCTTTCCATTTTGGCACTCTCTCAGAGAAAGACCAGACTCCTCTGTTCTCATATGTTCTGAAACACAATGAAACTCAGCCTGGGAATCAAAAAGGCTGAAGGGTCTTTTGACCCTTCTGCTACTCAACGAGCTACCCAAATCTCTGTGTGACTACTGAGGTAGTCTGTATGGCTTCAGTCCTTTAAGACTATTCCTGAAGATAGAGCTTTCCATTCTCAGGAGCCCCCCTGATGCTGAAAGAAAAAAGGTTACCTTGGAGTACTGGAACTGAGATATGAAAGAGCAACTTTGCACATCAAGGAACCTTTGATTACTAGCATTCAGATATATTGTTCTTCATTAAAAATCCCTGTAGGAAAAAACACTAGTAATCTGATTTTTTTGGTGTGGCTGCATCTTGTAATTTATTGGCATCATGATTCAGAGACTCTTTATAGTGTTGCTCCATATCATCTTGCTTTCTCCACAATAAATATATAATCCTTTACTGCTGTGTAAGTGGTAGAGGCCAGTGTTTTCCCAGTTGAAGGCTGTAATCCCAAAACTTAATCTATGTTTTGGCTACGGATTCACCTGTTAATGCAGTAGGGTCTATCATACAATATCAACAAGAGCTGTTAGCTGTCAACCATGCTCTCATATTTTGATGATGGTATTACCAAATAGATATAAATAAGTTGTGACCATCATCCTTCCTTGTTAAAGCTTGGAATCAAGCAAATAGGTCCTCCATGTTACTGAAAAAAGAGCATAAGAGACTTGTATCTTAAATTACGTTTCTGTTCTTGTTCTGTATCAGAAGCTGGTACAGACACAGCAGCAATTTACTTTAAGAACACTGTTAGTCAAGGAAAAACAGCTTCTTCCAATGGGTAATATAAAGTCATTTTTTACTATATGAGTACTGCTAGAAAGAGTGTATGTTTCACCTTTATATGAAGGAGTTTCAGTCCGGAGGTGGGGGGAGGGGACTCAAAGGCAACAAGAAATTGGTTTGTCTTTGTGTTGTACATTTAGTGAGTATTTTTACTACTTTAGTTGTTTTCATTTATATAAATAAAGCTTCTCCTTTTTTATCTAAATCTGACTTCTCCCCAAGGCCTCTCTGCAAATGCAGTGACACTTCAGCAAAGGGTAATTGAAGCTGCAGCACATTTACAGCAAAATGCCATTTTTAAAGGGTGTAATGAAACATACTGCAGAGGCAGGATTTTTAAATTCACTATATGGAAACTGATTCCCTGTAGGAATGAGAGACCTGAGGATTTAAGACTATATCATATTGGCTGCCACTTCTTCAACCCTCTAGCCAATAGCTTTCCACAGTAAACTTTGGTTTTGCGTGACCATAAAACCCCTGATATTCAACAAGAGAACATCTTGAGCAGCTCAAAGAAAAACAAAATAAATGGAATGCACCAAAAAATCACAACAGCAATGTTTCTTGTTCCATAGCAAGATCAGCTGCTACCAAAACTTCTCCAGAGATGTCCACTCCTAATACATGCTAGCCTGAGCCTCACTTCAGCTCTGCAGCTGATATTCCCCCTCCCCAAGTTTTCCCCTCACGCCCCAAGGCAACGAGATAATGAAATGTAGTTGCAGAGAAGACATCTTGCAGAGAAGAAATAGCTTTCAGAATTTTAACAGGCTTTTTATGTTTTATATTTTCATTTTTCTGTTTTCATAGAGCATTATCTTTTTACAAAAGCAATCTTTGATAACTGTTTTAACCATTCAGTATTTTAGTCTAGAGTCAGCTAATTATTTTCTTACTGGCCACAAAAGTCAGCAGTGATTAGCAAAAACAAGATACCAGCAATAAAATCATGCCCATTAAAAAACAACAGGCTCATTAACTAAAATGCTTCAGTTCAGTCAAACTTTTTTTCTGTTACCTTTGCTCACTCCTGGAGTCCTTGGAATATAGGTCATTTTTTGTGGTTGTAGATCTATAGCAACATTAGATACTCCAATTAGTCAGGTAAAAAAATGACAGATATTCTGATTTTCTAAGGGGGCTATTGTGGTTTTTTCCTACTAAATGAAAGTGCATATATGATGAATTTCCTTTATTCAGGGAGAATTTTTAAAGTCTTAAAAGTCTTTAAATGTTATAAAAAAAAATTAAAAATAGTCAGCGGCAACTTTTAAATTTCAAAGGTGAATGGCCGGAAGGAATAATTCTTTCTTAACATCAACAATGTTTTTTATTCCTTTTTAAAATGAAGTTTGGACAATAAGGAGGTCCGTAGATATATAATACTTCATTTACAGCAGAAGACTACCCAGTACATTACTAATGGTTGACTATCTTAAACCAAAACTGGAAAGAAGTCTGCATCACAAAACTTTAAACACTCTTTGACAGCTGTGATGTGATTGGAGAGGCAAATTCACTCCTTGGTTTTGGGAAATATAGTTGATTTCAGTGAACGAGTATCTGAGATGAGGAAGTTAGTGGGCCTGTAACACCTGTACCCAGAGGAGCAGATGAAAGTCATCAGAAGATAAGAGGAAGGAAATAAGCATCCTCTCCAGCCTGCATTTGGGCCCATTCACAATTCAACATGATGCCAACATGTGATAATATTGTGTGTGCCTACACTGCTGGTTGAGCCGTGGGCCTGAATCTGGGCTATGATCTAATGGCCCAACTAACCATTCACACTCAAAGTTCATTTTAATAAATAATCTGACCCCAAGCAATCCCTACATAGTATAAATCATGCTCTGCCCTGTGATAACTTGGGGGGAAAAAACTGATGCTTCATCACTGGCAATATCTCCAGTGTCTCCCTTGGTGACTGCTAGAGTAAAGCATTTGCTGGAGTTTATATTACTCCATATTCTCGGGTTTTGGTTACTGCTTCTCAACTAAAACATGGTGTCTGACCCTGAGCACTGTTTCAAGTCAATGTGGTTTACTTTGCATTAAAAAATAAACTATTTGCACTAATGCAGTCACTGACCATGTCTCAACTGAAAAGGTGTTTTGTGAATCCACCTCTTAACTCTAACCAAAGATGTGAGTGCTCTCTTAGTTTCAATGGAAGGTGAAACATTAATTTGCCTTCAGTGTTGATTTGAACTAACCCATTTTGCTTTGCCCTGAAAAGGAGGGCACACAAAATTTTACCACCTTTCCGTTCATGGTATAACTTCTTCAACTATGAAGCTCCCCAACTATTCTGCAAGAGCTTCTTTATACTAAATATCAGTATCTTTGTACTTTTCCATCCATACAACATTTAAAGAGAGTTCAGTTTCCCTCCTGTGGCCAGGAGACCTCATTCTCCTTTACCCAGGAGGACTTCCTGACCTGCCAGAGAAAGAAATTGTGACTTCAATTTCCCATGTGGGTGGACAGTATGTGGTCCTATCCATCTTCGGTAAGATTTCAATTTCGCAAAGTTTCTGCTAATAGGATGGGTTTTTAAACTTATTTACTCACATACTTCCTGTGTTAGGGCTAAAAATGTGGTATGACTGACAGCAAAATATATTGTATTATAAAAGTTTTGGAAATAGTAAACCAAAAATGTAACATCAGCACACCATTCCATACTAATCCCAGCTAATATGTCACCGTATTGCTCAAAAATTCATTTGGAACTTGGACTTTAACACATGCATATAAAAAGAAAAATCCAAACAATTTTTTTTGTGCTTGTAATACTCAACAATATCACTATCATGTATTTGGAATTCTATATTATTATCAATAGACACATTAGTCAAGATGCAGAAGAGAAACAAAGGCCTCTGTATGTATTAGTTTCATTGGGGAGTCTTGTCATTTTAAGCTCATCATAACCAAATGATATGAATAAACTATTTAAGGAGAAACTAGCGAAGATTGAGCTTTAGTAAGTTATCTATACCAACTAAGCCCAAAGCAATCAAAATATGGACCTTTTGCTGAACTCTTGTTCTGCTCTAGAAGGTATATTTATAAAGTCTTTGCTTGAGAGGAAAATGTTGCTATCACTCTAAAAACTTGCTTTAATAAAAGAAAATCTTTTACATGCCTTAATGGAGATGAAGATTTTTTCCATTCCTTTTTATATTTAAGGCCATCATTCTGTTAATCAAGTAGCTGACTAAATTTAAGGCAAGGTAGTTAGCCTTCATTGAAATGTATGAATAATACAATTTTGATTTTTAATATTCTCATGTACTAGCCTATGTATTTTATTTTGCGTAGAAAGCTCTGTTCTTTTGTTTAGGTCATTCTGTTAAAAAATTGAACAAAATTCTTCAGTGCTTTGAGTGAATTGTGACAGACACACTACTTTCAAAGAGTTAGGAATCCGTCACTGCTTTCTGGCAGTGACCTGACACTTGAAAGCCCAGTCTCTCCTTCTAGTAGTGGGAATAGAATACAAGAGAAAAAGAAAAATTAGCTGAGGTTGGATTCACTCTACAGCTGCGTCAGGAATCAGATTGAACTCAAGAACATCTTTGCTTGGCTTATTAGAAAATAAATGAGAAAGTTGCATGTAACATGAAAAATGTAGTAAAGATATGTTCTTCTTGGCTAAGAGCAACAAATATTTTTGCCGCTGCTCACCATAGCTAATATGTCCCACATTGGCTCACAGCTTATCCCCTTATGCCTTGGAGTTCAGCAAGTTTCACATTTATATTCCATATAGATGAATTTTATTGACCATGCTGAGTCAGGAGTACTCATTTCAGTACTTGGTGGCTGAGTTGGGTAGCAGAAGTCTAAAACAAGACCTGAGCAAGGAAAATACGTTCTGAAATGTTAATTTCTTCAACAGGCACTTAAAAAAATTTGTATGGATCAAGGCATAAAAATTATGTACCTCTTAAAAAATAGATACAACTGGATTTTTAAATTTATGGGGCAAGGACCTCAAATGTTTCAAGTCTTCAGCAGTAGTTCAAGACTGGATACTTCAGCTCATTACTGTGTTACCTATTTATAAATGAAATAAAATAGCCCCACTTTAGACTTAGGAAAAAGGATCTATTTTAATATGCCAATCAATTAGTTTTGTTTTGATAGCAACAGCAAGTATACTCTTTCATCATCAGTTTGAATCTTCCTTTCCCTTTTGCACTAGCTTCAAGACACTTTCCAACCTTTTAAACTCCTCTCTTTTCAATCTCTGTTTTTTATGCACCTTAAAAAGTGTTCTTTTTTCCCTAGCATCAGAAGGCTTGACCCTTACTTTTATATTTTACAAACATTAATATTCTATGCATACCTGTAATACAAACATGCTGATCACCAATAAAATAAAATAAAACAATATGGAGAATAACTAACATTTGCCACACTGATTTCTATATAGCTTCTATATTTCATTACAAAGACATAGAATGTTATATAACTTTGAGGGGGTATGTAGAGATTTTGAAACTTCCTCATGAACATGTGTATGTCAGATGTATTCTATGACTATTGTAACAGGGGTAATGTTGCACTATGATGTGATATAAGATAGGTAACATACTATGATTTCTGCATTTCCATTTTAATCACTGTGTGTATGATCAGTTGAAGTCAGTGGAAGACAAAACCAGAAATCATTTGATGATCCACTAGCTGATTTAGGAGAGAGTTCAAGTTTGGGGTTCAACTGCTGGACCACAACTGTAGGTAGCTTCCTGTTTGCTCCTTTCGAAGGCTTAACTTCCAGAAATACCTTGTTGGGGGGGGGGAAAGATTTGTAGAAGCTTTGTAAAAACTGAACTAGCCTTACAGTTTTTAACTTATTCTTCCCAAGCATATTTCATTCACACAAATTTGAAAAAGTATTCTAAAGATAATGCAAAGTAAAAACTATTTGGCAAAACTCTTTTGCGTAATGTAGTAGCTTCATTTCTACACATTATTTTTCTTCCATTATTTTCTTTCTTCTGATATCAAATGGAAGTAAAAAATCAAATTTATTTCTATTATCTTTTCATGATTCAACTCCTCATCTTATTAACATACCAACTGCATTAAACGTTATTCACGTTGGTGCTTTAACTTAAATGCTAGAAGCTCAAAACATCAAATAAATTCTGAGCTGGCAGACTAGCGCAGTGATTTTTCCAGAGCTGACTGTACTGCCACCACAGTAGGTATTCATTCTCTGCTGAAAGTGAAGGAGTAAGGTTTTTTTGATCCTGAGATAGACAGGTTGCCTGTGTAGAGAAGTAGAAGGTTAGTTTTCCATAAGTTTTTGTGGAAGGATAAAGAAATGGATCATAACACCATCCTCATTTTATTTTTCTAAAGCTTTCAGCCAAAACCCTCGAGAACTTTGACAGCCACTAGCCGTGGCATCACTTTGTTCTTTCGAGTTTAGATATTTACAAAACATGTTTTTCTCTTCTGTTTTTAGCACAAGAAGAATGGGCCACAACCCGTTCCAGCCTAAAGGCACCACCTCCAAGGTCAGCCAGAGGGGGTTACAGGGAACACCCCTATGGTAGATATTGAAGGTCCTCCTCATCTGTGACCTCATCTCAAAGACAATTAATAGCCTGTGGTCTCCACATAAACAGCAACAAGACAAGTAATAGTCCATTTCTTTTCTATCCTAGGGATTACTGCTCATTATTATCCTATGTACTACTTGTATTTCCTATAACATTGGAGTGACATTGGCATTAGTATTATTTTATAACACGGACTTAAAAAAACAGAGACAAAAAACCTTTGGCAAGCATTGTCTATAAACCATTCAAAGATGATGTTCTGTTGGTTGTATTCATTGCTGTGTGTAACTTAAAAAGCATGACACTGTTACAGATCTTGAGTCTCTCTACATACTAGCTAAGGCTGAGTTTTTGTTTAGGGTTGCTGAAAGGCTGTAATATGATTTTTTTTTTCCTTTTTTTTTTTTTTGAACCAGACATTAATCAAGCTGTAGATAAGATGTTTTAACCTGTCTTTTTTAATATATGTTAGTTTAGATTAAGATGTTCGATATTAAGTTTGTAAATTTAATTTTAAATGCTGTTTTAATGGGGTTGAAAACAAGCAGCTACTGTATGTATGTAGCTAACTGAATTTGTTCAGTGTTTTAACCTGTATTTGTTAAAAAAAATCACATAAAGTTCCATGTGTAAGCTTCTCTAAATAGGAAACCATAATTTTGTCAAATATGTTTGCCATAATTTGTCAATAAAGCTGAAACCTTTTGTAACAAACTAAATTTGGAATTACTTGTTTTCTAGCTTTAAATGCCTGCTTTATTTCTTTTTCAAGAGATGCCTAAAATGTTTTTTATATAAAAATTACAAAAATGAACCCAAGCCTGTTTTAAGATTTTTTGTGTAAGACTTTAAAAGTTGTATTAATAACTTCTGGTTGTTAAATAATTTAAAAGTTAACAAACTAAACTGTTACATGAATCATGGTTAGTATCCACTAATGTATAACATGTTAATGGAAAAAAATGCTTTAGAACAATAAATGGATTTTAAACTATCCTCTAAGCTTGATCTTGCTAAACACAAACTCTGATTGACTTGTTTGTATTAGCATGTCTCTCGTGAGAATGTAATGGAGTTTAAAGAGGTAAGATTACCACTTACCACTGTTAGACTGTCTAAATGCTAGTTCTTCAACCTTTGAGTTTCCCCGCACATTAAATATCCCATTCAACATGTAAGCATTGCATAGATTCACCTATTTGTTTTCACTCAGAAGAGTGCGTTGACTGCATTTTTCGTAGTATATAACAATTTGTCTTGATAAACAAATCATCAGTGTCACTGCCCAGTTGTTGGTACTCAACTTCAAAAACTTTATTTGTAATTTTCAGTGCTAAATATCACCGCCCTTGAAGGCAGTTTAGAGGGCTGATATTTCTTTTGAGACTATCAGACTTGATGGCTGATGATTATTAAGGAAATATGTCGCAGGACTCAAAGGATGACTAAACGTTAAACAGGTAACACTAATAGTAACTCTGTAATTTTGAGTATGCAACAGTAATGTTAAATATTCTCAGTTATTAAGTTACTGATAGTTAAAAAAGTAAACCTACCAAAAGATAGCAAATAGGTATATAGGCTATTAAAACAACTAATTAACATTAACTAGTGACAACAAAATTATTCTACAATATATAACCCTCAAGGTAATAAACAGAACTAAAATTAACAATAATAGTAATGCAACTCTTGCTAACAACAAATATATAACCTAAATTTTGATGAAAAAAAAAAAAAGAACAGAAGACTTGATGATAGGGATGCCAAAACTGTTAATCCTTTAAATACAGTCTTTTTGTTTACAGTGGCTTTTTGTCAATGTGATTGGTTTACTTTTTTGATGAGAATAAAGTACAGGCCTATTGCTGTTCAGTTTGTGAACAGAATCTCTTGCAGCTGGAGTTGCATGCTAACTCTTTTTGAATAATTTATGAAGCGTATGTTTTGTCGTTTGAAGTGTTAAAGTGAATTTAGTAGGCTACATGATGGTTACATTGAGTTTATTCTGTCTCACTATTTCAGGGACTCACAAGCACTGGACAGCTAAGCAGCAGATCTGCTGAGAAGTGGTCAGGTAAGCTCTGCTGCATCTCAGGGGGTTGTCCTATTTCCTATTTTATCTGTGCATTTGTTTTTACTAACAAACAGAAACGTATTCAGCTAGTTTTAAAATAAATAATGCTTTCCAGCAATGTTTCTCTGCGTAGCAGCATAGTGATTATGGTATAATGGCAATCAAAACATTTGCTTTTATATATGATACCCTTCGTTTAAATAAAAGAAGTCTTGTCGTCTAGCCTTTTACTGATAAATATTATGATGATATACTTTAGAACTGCTCCAGCTAAAAACAAGAGCTGGTGTTTATTAAAAGCATGCCTACATTTTGGAAACAAACTAGTCACATGACAGACAAATACAATACTGGCTTTCCTTTGCTTCTCAACATATTTATCATTTCTTCCTATGACAAAAGCATCTATAAAGAGACAGGAAGTTTGTTATTTATTCTTTTGCTTGGTAGGTTTTTCTTTTTCATGCTTTAGAATGATGAAGACATTAATGGTATTACCATGCAATGGCATGGATCAAGGCTTAACTTTCTATATTTCTCTGTTAAACACATTTAAACATAAAGATGCATCTTGGATAACCTTCTTATATAGACTTCAGATTATGTATGAGATTTTTGATTGAAGACAAATATCATTGCTTTTGGAAGCAAAAAAAAATTCAGCTCAGATACGAGTTCGTCCACTCAGAACTGTCAACCTAATCACAATACAAAAAGTACAAATTCTCTTCCTCTCTCATGATTGTTAAACTAGATAAGACTTAATAAACAAAACTGATGATGTTGCGCACCAAATACACAATCCTAGACACATTTATTACTCTGGCATCTGGCATTTCCCATGATTGTGGTCTGGCTGATTTAACGTTTTCCAGCTATCAGTGTATGCAACGGTTACTTACAAACCACAAGTTGCGTTATATAACAGATATAAAGGGCTTAATTTTCCTCTCCAAAGGGTTGCCTGAAGACCTTTATAAATTGGTTTGATTTATGTGCTACAACCACTCTACAGGCCAAAGTGATATAACACGGCATTAAGATTTGTCTGCATATTACAGTAACATCAGTGTGAGTGTACCACTATAGTAAAAAGCTTCCATCTACCCACCTTCCATATAGTTATACAAATGTGCTTCAGTCAGTATATGTTACATCTATACAGACAAGAAAAACACACTCTACTGCTATAAATACAGTTTTGTGCTGGTATAGCTGTGATTACAGATTATTATACATTATAGATTTTACTATATAAGTATTTCAGGAAATGCTCATATGCCTTACTGAAGTGATTAATTACACAAAACTGTGAGCAGGTCATACCTGATGTAAGTGAGATCCAGGGCAAAGTACATAAAATTAATTTCTCACTTGTGCATCAGATTTTTATGTGAGCGTAACTACTGTGAACTCCTTGAGGATGGACTCCAGTAAATACAGCTTTATAGCAGAGCAGTGTCCTTTAACATTATTGTCTCAAAGTCCACTTTACAGGAATTATTTGTGTAGATTAAAAAAAATGCGGAATATGTCAGTAAAGTGATGCATTGTGAAATATACAAGAATTATTTAGAAAAAGTAGGTTAATAAGTCAGTGCAAGCACCTGTTTATGCAAACATTTGTTCTACTGATTTTCAGGAAATTAGTATGAAAAATTACCCATGACTGCATGTGCTGTTCTGTGCTAACTACAAAGTATATTTCACATCAGTTTCTGAAGAAGTCTTAGAGTTAATCAGCTATGACTTAATAAAAAAATCCACCTTCTTAATCTGTGAAAGAGGAACAAGAGAATCTGGTTATTCTAATTAACAAGCATCTTTAGGTCTTCCATGAAAAGCTATGATGTATTCCACACATCCACCAGTGAGGTCAGCCATAATTCTGAGGTCCTGAAAACTTACATGCATCATCATAAAACACAGAACTTCACTTGTGCTACAGATAATTCCAAGACACAAGTCACCAACCAAACATTTTCTTTGGATGAATTCACATACCAAGTAGTTTTGTTTGTAATAGGAAGAAAAACTAGGATAAAATATCAAAACAATGAGTAAAAAACACTGGAAAAGAGAACCAGAGTTGGAAAAGCAAAATTTCGGTTAAAAGATTTCTAAGATTTTTTTTTTTGTCCAGGTTGACCTCATCTATAGAACAGTTTGATCTTTAAAAGAAAGTACTGCATTATGATTTTCAGTACTTAAAACAGCAAAATATATTATTTTACAGAATTGCACTGAAATATTCTTAATTGTACCTCTGCAGCATCAAGCTAAATATTCTTTTCATTGTTTTCTTTTTAAAATGGAGCTGTCTACTTTTGAAAATTCTTTGCTTTCATGAGAGAGTAGATAATGTATGCACTCCTGGGTGAAAACCCTTATTACCCTAAATAGGTAGGCTATTGCATTATAAATGCAAACAATGCACATTCCAAAAAGTATTTGTTATGAATAGAATCAATGAGCCAGTTTCAAAACTGATGATTTCTGGAGGTGGGTTATGCAACATTTGACAGTCCACATTGTTGAAATGGTGATCGGATAGTGAAGTGGATGGCACAGTGATAGAATCTGTAGCTTCATACGTCATACTGACACAGCTTCACTTGCTGGAAATTTAGTCTGAGAGGAGGGAGCAATTGTCAAGTCCAGCTAGAAAGAGAGTAGGAAGAAAGCGCCAAGGGGAGGAGAGCATTGTCACCTGTTGGAGCAGAACCCACAGAGCTGCACCACCAAGGACAAGCTCCTGGAAAAGTAGCAGATGAGGAAAAATTGCACTACTGGACTGTTTTGTCTAGCAGACTTGTTGCATGTATTCAAGAGGCATTCTAGCTGAAGAAATTAGATATCCTTAGAGTAGCAACCTGTATCAGAAAATGAAGTAACACCATTGTCCTGGTTTCAGCTGGGATAGAGTTAATTTTCTTCCTAGTAGCTGATACAGTGCTGTGTTTTGGATTTAGGATGACAATAATGTTGATAACACACTGATGTTTTAGTTGTTGCTAAGCAGTGTTTACACTAAGTCAAGGACTTTTCAGCTTCTCGTGCTGCCCTGCCAGCAAGGAGGCTGGAGGGGTGTGCCACAAGAAGCTGGGATGAGACACAGCCAGGACAGCTGACCCAAACTGGCCAAAGGGATATTCCATACCATATGATGTCATGCTCAGTATATAAACTAGGGGGAAAGCTGGGCAGGGGCCACTGCTCAGGAACTGGCTGGGCCTCGGTCAGCAGATGGTGAGCAATTGCATTGTGTATCACTTGTTTTGTATATTCTAATGCTTTTATCATTATTATTATTATTATTATTATCCCTTCCTTTTCTGTCCTATTAAACTGTCTTTACCTTAGCCCACAAATTTTACTTTTTTTTTTTTCCTGATTCTCTCCCCCATCCCACTGTTGGGGGGGGAGTGAGCAAACAGCTGTGTGGTGTTTAACTGCCTGCTGGGTTAAACCACGACAACCATGTAACTATTTCTTTCCTATACAGCTTATCTTACACTGTTTAAACAAGATCTTAAGTCTTCATATGAATAAATGAAGAACCTTAGGAAGTACAGTATACCTGACCTCACCTCAAAGGACACTGACAACGTTTTTCTAGCTCAATGAGGTCCTCAACCTCCATTCAGAATAACGGAGCTATAGGCATAAAGCTAGGAGATATTCCTTACTGCACATGCCCCATTCAGTCTATAACCCAGCAATAATTACTCCATTATACTTGAACATGTGCTGACTTCTAAACCGAGTAACACCGATGTTAGTGAAAGTGAGTGAGTGCATGTAAAACAGATCCCTGTGTCTAGGGTAGCTCTGAAGGAACGGTTGTGAAGACCTGGTCACTAAGCACGGCAGGCTGGAAGAGTCTGTGTCTCCCTGTTGCTGGGGAGCTGCCAGACCACAGCCAGGACTGGGGTACTGAGCTGAGTATCTGGAATTTAGTAAAGCAACCAAGTTACCCTTAGAATCAGGATAATGAACGTATGTGAGTACATAAATTAAAAGGCTTAATATTTTATCATGATAATATGGATTTATGGTAGTCCTCATGAAATATCATCCAGGATTATTATCTGAAGGTTAAAATCAAGAACAAGTAAACGATGTATTGTGTTCAAATAAAAACCAATTTGGTCTACATTAGTGATGTATTTCCTTCATGTTTAACAGTAGGAGTGTTGTTTTGTGTACTGTCTTTCTAAGAAGGCCGAAGTTTTGCGAGAGTCAAATAGTGCAGTTACAAAATTATAAATGGTGGCAAAGGAGAGTCTCAGAATAAGCTAAACATCAGAGAGAAAACATCTTTGTTAACATCTGAAAGAAGAATATGATCCATTAAGGAAGGGAAGTCCTAGGAAGTTTTCCATATTGTATTGTATTAACTTACAGAAGCAAGTTAAGTCAAGATTGTATAAAGATTAGGTAGGGACATCACTGGATATCAGTGTTCTCCATACAACCTACTTAGAGATACCTCATACTCTGTAAAGTTTACGGGTACATTTCTTTCTTTTATGGAAAAATACTATCTACAATGAAAAGATAACTGAGAAACTCTGCCTGAATTTCCTAAGCAGCTACATATTTTAACAGAAAAATTGTTTTCCTGTAATATTGTGAAACAAATACCAAATCTAAACAAAATTATCTCGCTACAGAATCTATTTACTAACAACTTTCTAGCAAAGATATTAAAGAAAATAGTATTTTTTTTCCATATTGCCTGAATTCTTTTATAATGCTATAGACCTTCAGTGAATGGCTCAAGATTGCAAGAAGATGAAATAGTTTGGGAAAATTGTTCATACAGTCAGAATCATAGAATAGGTTATAAATTCATCCTATGTGACAAAGAACCCACTTATCCCTATATCAGAATGTATGTATTTTTAGGGTTCAGGAGAGCAGAGTTCATTTGTAGATGCATTTTATCAAGTCAGGAATCAAAAAAATTTAATTTTACTAACAGATTACAAAGTTTTTACAAAAAAGCAATAATTTTAATTTACAAAAATTGAAAAGGCTGGCTGTAATTAAAGATATGTTGAAAGAATGAAGATCATATTTGTTACTATTTCAAGTCATCCTCTGTTGTCAACAGATTAACCAAAGTACCAAAAGAACCCTAATTAATAAGTAAAATCAGAGGAAAAACTGAAAATTATTTGAATGCTAAACAGAAAAACAAGTCTAATGTCTTCTGAATGTTTTTGTCCTCCATTAAAAACTTACATGCACTCTGTGACCTCCATCAGTTATTAGAACCCAGGAGTTATCAAAAAAATTATCACGTTATCCATTTTACTGTATTGGTCTATGGAGACAGAAAAGGCACACAGGTAACTTTCTCAGACCAATTACAGCTTCAGAGATGATCACTGCCTTCCACTCTGTTGTTAGCTAATTACATTTTTCCAGTCATCATTATTGCTCATTGGGACCTGACTGAAACCTTTGAAATCATTAAGCCTTTCCTTTTTCTTCAATTGGTTTTGTTGCTGGTCCTCTAGGTTAGATGCTAACATTCATTTGGAGACATTAAGGAAAATTATTCCCACTGAAAGATTTGATGATCTACGTAGTTATTAGACAAATTATGAGCTTTGCTCATGAATATGCTGATATCTTTTACTGAAGACATGCTGTATACAGTATTTATTTTCTGAAACGGTGGAATCTAAAGATGAGCTGTGGCTCCGAGTATGAGTACAGGAAAGATTTTCTGTCCTTTCATGATCTCTGGTTGAATAAGTAATTTATATTATAACTCAGCAGAACATTTTAAAATTGTTGAAATACATCTCTAAATCATGCATATCTGGAACAAAGTTTTCATACTCAAACAGAAGCAATGTCTGTCAACTTAAGCATAAGAAATGCAGCTTTCTAAACTTCTACTAAAACATGTCACTGTTTTAAAGCTTTGTTTTCCTTATATAAATCCTAATAAAGGGCTGTGTTTAGTACTTACTGAAAGACATAAATGCCTCCTTTCCTAAAATAATTGAATTAACTTTGAAATCTAGGATGCTTTACCAGAGAACAGCAAGATTTATTGAGAAAGCAATTTCAGGCTGTCATATTTCAAATCTGTAAATCAGAAGGAAGGTTTAGTGGAGGAAGATCACATCCATGCTGTAATGGTATAGGTCATCATTCACATATTAAACAGAAAAAAATGAAAGAAAAGGCTGCGTTGTTGATTTTGTAAATCCTGTGTATGCCCAAAGAATTTTTCAAGATGCTGTATAGGAACGATCAGAACTTTCTGATATGTTTTAGCAATATTTGGGTGTACAAGTAGAATAGTGGAAATGCTTGAGTGCCCTAATAAGAGTAGAATTAATTCTGAAAGCTATGTTTCTTGTTTCTTCATGTTGCTGCTGTACCCTATTGATTTAATTGAGGTACAGTTTCTTATTATACAGTGTTATTATAAAGTGTGAGAGAACCTGCTTATATCATGTCTGGCACTGTTCTTGCCATGCTGGATGCATTAGCTGATGATGGATGGCTTACTCACAGGAAAACAGTGAACACCTTCGTTATATGCCCTTGCATTACAGGACCTTCACACTGTGTTACCACTAACAAGTCAGAGGTGCAAACTGCTGAGCTGCTCATTTGTGACTTCTTAGCATTCTGGGTGGGTTTTTTTTCCTTTACTTCTGCACAGTAAACAGAACAAAATGTGTGGATATTTTGTATCATGATTTACTATATTCACTTATGACTCCATATTCATTGCTCAGCTAATAACTCATTAAATTTCTTCTTGAACTTTGTAACAATCCTGTACAACCACTGGCAAAATTCAGTGGAAAGGTCTTGCCCATGCAGCTTCTTTCTTTTCCTTTTTTTTTTTTCCTTTTTTTCCCTCTTCCCAGAAGAACATAATTGTTCATATAGCTACTTTAGCTGAAAAGATAATCAAGGACACTCTCATTCAAATGAAATGCTGCTATTCTCTGATAATATAGGACTTCAACTTAGTATTCTCAGAGTATTTAAAATTGATAGGGTTCTTTTTCTTATTCTGTATGGTATTTTGAGCATTATATACCTTTTTAATATCTGTATTAGAATCCATGATGTAAAGATACAAACAACTGACAGGAATGCTCTATTATGTTGGATTCCAGTTAAGCAAAGTAGCTTTTTGATGGAGAATTCAATCCTGCAGATCTTACTCAGGTTTCATTCACTAAAAATCCATGCTGACATCAAGGAATGAAAAGGGAATATGGAATTCAGAATTTGATCTGCAGTCATTTTTATAATTTAATTAAATTCAAACAGAACACATATCTGTTAAGGACTGGATTGTGTCATTCCAGCCAATGTCCTGCTTAGTGGGCAGTGTGAAATAACCTTGACCCAGGAAGAGTGCTTCAGTTACAGTACCAACATCAAGATTCTACTTTTTATATCATCAAAACCTAATTTTCCCATGCACAAGAAAAATACTTAGTTGAAGGTACTTGCTTGGGACTGTCACTAACTCCAAATCTCAACTTGGCAACCAAGTTCATTCATTTATGGTAGTCACCACTTTATTTTCATGGAGTGAGAACTAACAAATAACTTTCTGAAGGAGGCACAATACTTTTCTTTACATAGTCTTTAATGACACTATTACTGAACTTGTTTGCATATCTAAGGCAAAAATGGGCTGCCTACTAGACTGTGAAGGCCTGTGGGATACATGCTTCCAGCAATCTAGTGCTCATTTGAAAGAAAGGAAGACAGCTATCTGTTGTAACACCAAGAATACTGCATAACTTTTATAAAGCTTGAATAGCACCTACAGAACTTAAAAAAATGGCTGCATAGAACTCAAAATCCTTACTGAAGGAAGCAGGTATTTTAATCTCTGCCTTGTAATGGAGAATTAGAAAAACACTGAAGCTGAATGATTTGGCTAAGGTCACTCAGCAGGTCAGAGAGATGTAATAAAGTGCAATTAGCAAAGCAGCAGGCGAGGGTAAGAAGTTGCATCAGGAAATGAAACACAGGATGTCTTCAGAGCTGTGATTCGTTTTGAGAACTGAACTCTCTCATCCACAGGGCAGATACACGATCATCACTTGAAGCCTGCTGGGCTTTACTAGGCAACTGGATGAAGCAGGTAGCAGAATGTGTGCATGCAGTGAGCATCCATACATATGCAAAATTTACATTGAAGAAGCCTGTTATTATTATCTTTTTCCATGTGCATTGTAGCTGTATTTCTCTATATCTGCATCACCTGTTGCCATGGTAAGTTTCTCATGATGTATGTCTTTGATAAACAAGAAGTATGTCTCTAAACACTGATAAGGGCTTGAGACTCCTGATAATACCCAATGCCTTCCCCGTAGCGCTGCGCACAATAGGAATGGACCCTAAAAATCTACATGTTGTTAAACTTTATAGTGCTGGCAATTCTAGAAATAACAGAAGTTCTATTTTAGACCATTTTAGGGATAATTTTAGACTCAGAGTTCAGGGGTTTTTTCTACTTTGGAGTCTACTTAGCTAGATTAATGGAAATAAGACACCTGGCTTTGTAATACATAGTCAACCAAAAATAACCCTAAGAATGTATTTAAGGATCTAGAAAACAGTTTTGTTTTTTTAATATAAAATCATTTTTATATCAGATTTTCATCTGGACTTATTTGAATGACTCATTCTCATTCACAGCGCTCTCAGATAAAATACAGAACTCCAAAATAAGCTATACAATTTTAATCTGTCATGCCTCCATTTGTCTCATTTATTTTGTAAATGTACTATTGGCAGGGCTGGTAATACTGTCTACCATTAAGATCATCAGTACTTTCTATAAATCCAGCTGTGTTCACTTCAAATTAAATTTTCCATGATGGGTATCTGCTCAGTCCAAGGATTTTGGCCAAAATGCCAAACAGTTCAGACAAATACAAGATGTTGGTCATTTACAAAATATTGAAAGTTCCTCTTTTATCAGCAAATGTCTATGACAGTATATTGCAAAATATGTGTCTCAGTACACTCCAGTGCTGGTTTCTCATGCATGAGAGTATAAGAACTGCCTTCCTTTGTTAGACCATGAATCTATCCTGACCAGTATCTTTTTTCTGTCAGATCCAGAAATGGATGCTTGGGGTGCATGGTGGAGGGGTCAGGAGAAATATGTAGAACAAGTAGAAGCTCTATCTGTATTAGCAAATTAAACAACACCAGAAAGATTCTATCTCAGACTTGTCTTCCCAGTGCCCATATTTTTAACTCCACTGTCTTGCCTAATGTGCAAATAGACAGCTGTGGTAATGTATAAGGGTTTTGTGCCCAAATAGGCTCTTATCTGTAGAACCACTGGCTGACACTCCCAGGGGCTGGGGTCTGTGCAGTGATTTGGGTTACAAGAAAAGTGGAGGGAGTTTCATGACCAAACAGCTGAGTTTGACTAAAATGGAGGAATGGATTATATTGTCCTTCAGCGTCTCTACCAGAAGAGTTTTGTGTGAGGGTAGGCAAATTGCTCAAAGTAAAAGCCTACTAATGCTGTATTTCTTGTTGTCTTGAGGTCTTACAGAAAATCCTGGGATCTGATTTTCATCAGAATTGCAAGTGGCATCATCAGGAGTTGTGCCTGACTATGGAAAGTGCTGTTTAAGGTTAGGTATTTAAAAAATCAAGCCTTGGATTTCCCAGGTTATGTAACAGTGATGAATGGTTTATTTTAACTTAGAAATATAATAATAAAAATTAGTCACACTGATGAGGTATTCACATACTGTAGCCACAAGTGGCACAGAAAGCCAACCACGAAATTCATAATTTTGTCAAGAAAAATTAAGGATTTGAATAGAGTTAAGCAAATTAATAAAGGAACAACACATTGAATAGTGAGGATAAAAGAGATACTGAATAGCTGTTCTTTCAGTGCCCTTTCTAATGCATGAAATCAAGCAGAAAAAAAATTAACTCAACCATTGTAAAGACTACATCAAATATATACATAAAAGGAACTGAATTAGGGTTTCACTGGCCCGTCAGTCATATTTCACTTCAGAGCACTTGGCTTACTTTAACCATTTCTTTTGCAAGCCTGAAGTTTATACCTACCTAATACTTTCCATCATAGAAAAATGTCTCCACATTTATGGAAGGGTTTACACAGTTTGCAAATTGAGGGTTCCTGCAATTTGTAACAGGAACTTGCTTTTGGCAGGGGGAATTCTCCTGAGGGTCCCAGAAATTATTTTTTTGATGCTTTCATGAAGATCTCTTTGTTTTGGAGAATATCATGAGACATTCAAAAAGTTACCTTTTGCCAACTCAGTAAACTTGCTAGAAGCTATAAAAAAAAGTCTATATTCCCCTACCCCACTGATCAGAATTTTTTTCTTTTCTGTGAAGTTACCTTAGGGTGGCATTTGGGGAAATATTGAGCACATTAATCACCTAGCTTCAAATACCTATCTTTTGCCACTACAGGTATCTAGGGTACCTATACATTCAGTGGAGTGGTCTTTGCTTACAGAAAATATTTCAAAAAGTACCTGATCCAGGTACTCTAAAACACTGTCTGGATGTACCTTCTCTCCATTGGCTGGTTGAAGAGACTAACTAACTAATGCGTTTAAAAACATACCTCCCCCTTCAGCCTAAGTCTTTAAAGTATCTCTCAATCCATTGATTTTAATAAGAACTGATTTTAATTAGTCTCTCATAGACCTGATTATGTTAATATTATCAAGAAACAAAACACAACTCCAACCCAACCTGTTCTCACAAGTTCCCATTCTCATCCATACCAGCACTCAGAAGTAATTTGCTCAGGATGAATATAATTACTCTGCTGTATTATCTGCATAAAGAGTGTTGGTGTTCATAAAATTCACTGCCACAAACCTCCTTTTTTATTACATTGATAAAAGCGTACTCATACTACTGTGCATGGACCATGAGCCTTCATCTCAAGTAGATGATTGCAGGTGGAGAAAAGGTATTGAAGGCAGCACTTCATAAATTTGTAGCATCGTAAAAAGTAAGAAGTTAAATGAGAAAGCTGAGCTAAAGTGATATCACTGAAGTTCCATACAGTAACTTTACAAAAAAAGTTCAAAGAGTTAAAAAAAAATTCAAAACTAGAAATGCCGGTATTTAGTTTGTTCCCTTTCCTCATTTTTGCTCTGTTGTGCACATTCATTATTTTGGAGACCCTAAGCAGATGATCTCATGCTCTTCCATTCTACTTGTGTTTCTTGCAGGGCATGGGAATGTGTCAGAACTGTGTAGCAAATTATGTTGTTGTTTTTTGTAACTGCTTTATCTCATAGCTTGCAGAATTTGGAAGGTCGCGTCTTCCAAGAGTTTTCTGTCATCCAGACTAACCCTGTGTCACAGAGATGCAGTGTGAATCTACATAAGTCATTTAAGCTAAAATATTAACGTGACAACTAATTTTGTGTTCTTCATTGAATATGTCTGCCCAACTTTGTCTTAATTTTCAGATTTTTGGAGCCCTTAGGGAAGTACTGTACCTTTTGAACGATGTTCAGAGAATTGAGAGTGTTCAACATCATTTGCAATAAATCAGTGGGATCTGAAGGACTGAGCCTCAGGTTGGGACTCTCCACAGCCCTGAGTTCTGGACCTGCCATTGCCACCCTCTCTAGGACACGCTGGCACTCAGACGTACAGTGATCTTCCAGTCTATCAGGTGAGCTGTGGTATTTGTCTGTATGTTCTTAGTTGATATCAAATGTGAGATAATTCAGCTTACCTCAGTCTGCAAAAAAATAGGATTATTTTAAACTAGTTCACCTTATGTTTGCCATTGGAAGAGCTCATGCAGATACTTAAGATGCATGTTACTTTCAGACAGGATAGTTTGATAATGTATCTAAGTTCTTATGTTCTCTTTCTGTGGTAAAGAAATATAATATTTAATCATCTTTCTCACAGAAGTAACATAAAAATAATCAAACTATATTTGCAAAGTATGTTGAACATAGAAATATTTTTTTAAAATGCCACATATTTAGAGAAATCATCTCCCCTTGGGATGAGTTAACTCATTGAGATGGTCATGTTAAAACCAAATTTTGCAGATTCTGGGGTTTTTTTCCTCTGTTCTCCACTTGTTCACCTAGAAAAATCTTGGTATCTTCATGAGCTGTTGTGAACATACACTTATTAATGTTTATAAGTGTCAGTTAATGTAGCATTGTTGCTACGAACTATGGACAATGAAAACCTGTAAGAAAGTAAATAAATCTGCACCAGCGGACATTTGGATGAAAAACAGTAAACAAAAAAGAGTCATACCACTAGTGTTTAAGACAGATACAAATATTTAATTCAATCTCATATCCAGAATGAATTAGGTCTTGTGGAGAGAAGGGTAGCAAGGGGTCCTGTAAATAAAGGCTATGTCCTCTTGTATATACTAAAGAACGATTTCTAATTACATTGGAAAGTATAAATCTAACGTTTCCTAAATCTTCCAAACTAAATACTTATGTGGAAGTTGTATTTTTCTGTAATAAGCTTATTTATAGCTATATGTCATATAAAAATACAGTTACTGTATTTAGTTATTAGAAATTAGCTTCTTTCTTCAGCAAACAACATGTGAAACAAAAGACCATTTTCAGTCTTTGTTGATGGTAGCTAGCAATGTCCAGAAGGTTTCAGGTAACTAGCAAAAGTAGTATCAATAGCTAATGTGGAGTTACTCTGCGGCTGCTCTGGCAAATTACGTACAGGGGCAGCAGAAATACCCACCTCAGTTCTGTACACACCGTCACATCCCATACCTCTGGTGCAACCACAGTCCTTCCCTTGCTCCTTCTGACTGTACACCAGAAAACACACCTGAAGCTTAGTCTCCTGCACTGCAGAACAGCATGAAGTCCTCTTACAGGACTCCACTCCTTGTCAGCACGTGTTCTGAAAGTGATGACACTTTTTTGGATTTGCTCTCTGCAAATGGCAATAAAAATTTGAACTATGCCTTGCTTTAGGTTTAGTTTTTTCTCTACAGAGAAAAAGCTAAAAGAATGTGGCCAAAAGCTATTCAAGCCTAACATGTCTCTAGACTTGAGAAAAAAATCAGTGTATTTTTCAAGATTCCTCCTGCTAGCTAGAGCTGGAAATAAACCCTAGGTCACAGTACTCACACTCCAGTTTTAAGTAGGCTGTGAGTGAGATACAGAAACGGGTGGAAATATGCAGTTTTCTTAAGAGTTTACTTAGATTATAGTTAAGTGTGTTAACACTTTGTAAATAGTAATCTAGGGCTCGTAGAAATATTTTTCACATTATAGCAATGTGGAATAAGAAGATTGATGCCTCTACTGTTATTTGTGCTTTGCACATAGCAAATGGAAGAAGAAGGGGGAAGCTGTTTGCTTTGTATCACGCAGAATACTATTCAGAACTAAAATACCTTTACTTATAGCCCAATCTCCTAACCATTGGACTATGTTTCCTAAAATGGCTTAAAAGTGAGACTTGGAAGTAGATGATCATTTTCACTCTTTGCCTAAAGAAAATGACTTAATGTTCTTGGAAACTCAGAGTAGTGATTCCTTTTGGCTTGATAACTTCAGGTTTTAATAAGTGAAAAAGTGTTTCAGGAGGGTGGAAGATCCTACTTATATTTCTAGAAGGTGAACAGAAATCTGTGGAGGAAGAAAGGGAAGTCTGATTTTTTCCCATCCTGAGCAAGCCAGAACTTCATAGTAAAATACCAAGGTTCATCTACTTCCATGACTTCCTTTCATTTTCTGACTTTCTTGTTTTTCAGCTGTATTTATATGTGCATATATACTCAGTTCAGGTCCAAAGAGCAATTTATCCCCTTTTCAGGTATGTGTCAAAAACAAGTGGGATGAAATGCCCTCTACTGTTTAGAAAATGGGACTAGATGCCTAGGGTAGACTATGTAGCTGTCTTTTAGATAATTGAGGTTGGGTGAAATTAATCCCAACTTTAATAATTAAACTTTTAAGGAACAGAATTTTAAATTTCAGTTGTGGGAGATACTTACATTAGAAATTACAGATTGTGTGTATCATATCATATCATTAATTAAATTGTGTAGAGCTGAGGGAACACAAGGCTTGACACATCTGCTTGTCCTTGGAGTTTGAGGTAAGCCTGTTCTGTGCTCAGTGCTCTGCTGTGGAGCAAGAGGTTGAAAAGTGGGCATAGAGAAGCACAGCCTGATGCACAAGAGCTTTGCTGTGATAGAACAGGCCGTTCAAGGTCTTCACTTTGAGCTCCCCAGGTGCAGCATTCACCTCAGGGAAACTGGCCTAGGGAGTTTCCCAGAAGTGGATTTTCTGTACTTCCATAATTTTTGCTGATTCTTTCTTCTGGTGGCTTTGTTGTTGAATTGCTTGTTTATTAAAGAAATGGGATTTGCTTAGGAGAAGGCACTTCTGTTGATAATCCTCAACATTTTCAAAAGATAGATTAGAAAATTCCATCTGTGTTTGAGCACTGAAGACATACTTTTGTTTTCAGAAGTGCTGAAAGCTTGCAGCTTTCGCTAGCGTCAGCTTCAGGTTCTCAAAAATCAGGAGTCATCACTGGCACACAAGATCTAAATATCCTCACCCAAAACACCTTTTTTGAACTACTTGTCTTGCATCTTTATACAGATACTGTGGAAATTAATATATTACAGATTTTGAGACAGCCAGCTGGTATTAATGAAAGCCAGAGAAATACTGAAGATGCATATATTACACTAATATTTCACTAATAGCTTGAATTGCAGCTGAATTGAGCCTACTTTATTCTTCTAAAAGCATCCCTAATGACTGGGATATGTTGCTGTACTCATGCAATATAGTGATGATCTATGAAAACAGGTAAGCAAATAAGAAGATAAATTGTATAAGTATATGCATTTTTCTAAAGGTAGGTAGAATTAAATGTTGGAGAGTATTCAGCCTGAAGCTAATAGGTATAAGACACTGCGGACCATACTAGTAACAAATGCATTAAGCTGTGAGTTAATCATAGGTCTTACGGGTGGGTTCTGTAGCTACATCTGTAACCACTCTGCAGCATGTAGGTTCGGGTGACTAAGCACTCCTTATAACACTGATACAGAGATAGATGTTTAGTTAGGGCTGAATCTAGCCTTTAGGCTGTGTCCTGAACTCTCTTTTCTCTCAAAGTCAAGTACTATTTTTAGCTTTTATTGACCTGACCAGCTGACTCCACTCAGCATTAGTTTCTGGTCAAAGGCACTTCTCCCCCTCTATGTCTAAACTGACTGACCAAAGAAGTTGTGTTCTTCAGACATGAAATGGATTTTTATTACTGAGGTCCACAGTGCAGATCATTGGAAGTTACATAATAATGTGAAATGACATATAATTGAAAGGCTGTCAGAAGACAAAAGTGTATCAAGCTTCCCAGAGCATTCGCATTGCAACTCATGAAGTCGGATGACATTGAAAGAGCAATTCAGTGTTTAATGCATGCACCTCTGGTGGCTGTGCTCTTCCACAGCACTAGCTGTTGAAGTATCAATCACAAAGTCTGTAGCATAGAATTTAATACAGGAGTTTTCCATTAAAGAAGTTAGCTGTTGCAGTTCACAGTAACTTTCTTTCTAGCTCAACTTACCTGCTGAGGACACAGTACTTTGTCCTTGAGTAGGCAGGATTGCTTTCATCTTATTCTTCCCACTGGAGCAGAGACGAAGTAGAATGTGAGTACATATGGAGCAATGCACAAGTGAGTAACTGCAACACAGGCATATATTATTGGATTTTTTTTTTTAAAAGTCAAGCAATAATACGTGAGAAATAAAAGTAAGTCTGTAACCATCCTGGAATTCTCCTAAATGTGCAGTAACACCATAAAAGATGCCTGTATTTACTACAAATAATAAAA
This sequence comes from Gymnogyps californianus, assembly GCF_018139145.2. Lineage (NCBI taxonomy): Eukaryota > Metazoa > Chordata > Aves > Accipitriformes > Cathartidae > Gymnogyps > Gymnogyps californianus. The sequence continues at coordinate 99,618,130 of NC_059473.1, forward strand.
CTGTAGCATTACACTAGCCAAATTCAAATCAGTTCAACTGCATAATTTTCAGTGAAGAGGTGCTTATGAAACACAAAATGAACTCCAGAATGGAAGGTTCATTGCTTCCTAATCAAAAGCAGTCAGCTTTAAACACCAGCCAGTCAGGTGATAAGTTTGTCATTTCTCAGCTGCGTTCTTGGAGGGAAGTAGCCAAGAAGGCTTGACAGCCTTTAAACTTCGCAGAGCATTCTTTGCCTGTTTCTGAACGTCATGTTGATCTACAAGAACTCCTGGGAGGCTGGGAGGAGAGGCAGAGTAACAGCAATTCTATTAAAATATATTTGCAGCAATGAAATGTCAAGCAGAGTTTATGGTGTGAAAAAATGTGTCGTTCCTGAAAAGAAATTTTCACCACCCCTCAAGTCTGGTTCCTTCTTGTCTAATTGTGTCCAGCTACTTTGGGGGACTGAGGAGTGTCAATGATTAATTGCCTAGATGTCAGAGAAGTACAGGCTTGTAATGCATCATTAAAAGCCAGAGATCAGGGTGTCTGAATTAAAATGGGAAGCTCTGAACGAATATATTACTGCTATATACAATTAACAGCACAAGCCAGAAATCATTTACTTTCATAATTTAGAACAATGGCAGCTCTCCAGTGAAAACATATTTACAGTAGTTTTACATTGCTTTCTACAGGCTTAGTACAAAAGGGAGAGACAAAAATTAATATGCACCAAGGCAGTAACAGAGAAGCCTGTCTTTGAACTGTTCTTTCCTTTTAATCAGCATGAGCTCTGCTAAATAGGGGAAAGAATTATGAGTAGGTGGAGAGCATCTAGGTTACTGAGGGCAAATCACTCTCAGGGGAATAACTTTGCAATTTGAGCAACAGAGTCTGACCTTTACGTGACTTGGGATGAACAGGTCTTCTGTGTTTTAACCCAGCACGAACAGCAATTGCAAGGCAGCCAACCTGAAGTCACTCAACCATCTTTCCCTACGTGAAGGTCTGATTTCCCCTCCTTTGGCAATTATACCATTGTCCTGGAAGAATTCCCTAAAGCTGACTCATGTCTTCTATTTCACATCCTCAAGTGTGTGACCTTATACGTATTTTAGTAATTTTTAGTATTGGTTGAAGTCCCATTAAGCTTCTGAGGTTCTTAAATTGCTTCTTGGAGTTTTTTTGTCTTGTAACTTAGGTTATAAAAGTAGCACTGTAAACATTAATTGAACAGCCATTAAGCAGTATGGCTGTTTGTTTTGGGTTGATAGAGGACATAAAGCTTCATACCCTGTGGTGGAAAACAATTAGATCTGATGATGAACATGCTATTAAATATACCATTACCAGACTTCTATCAGTTTAACTTTAGAAAATAGCAACCAGCTGCAGCCAAAGTATACACAAGTGATAGAAAGTCATATTTTAATTGTCATGTCATAGCCTGTTATAAATATTGTCGTTTCTAATGTTTTATGCTAATGACAGTGACTAATGGTAGTCATTACCTCCATTCATTCTCATAAAAAATTTGCTCAAGAGAGGATGATCATAACTAGAACGCTGTTTAAAATTAAACTGTGTTTTTCTAAAATAGAGAACACAAAAAACATTTAAATACCAAGAGGTTGGCTAGCTAATTTATTTTGTTTTGAATGTGTTTGACAACTACAGCTGTTGTTAATTGTGCCATGAGTTGAACGGATATTCCTTTTAGAAATGTTTTTGGCATACTAACCTGTGTATACATGTCATGTCTTCGTATGGTCTCTGCAGAGTGGGATAAAAGGTGAACCTCACAGCATGATACCTGTGGCCAGAAAAAAAGTCTGATGCTGCCCCTGTAGACCCTTAATATTAAGAACATTGAATTTCCTCATCCATTTCTAATTTCAGTTATGAATTCTGCTTACTTGACAGGTACAGAGTACTTCATTATGTGCACGAACAGAAATGCTTAAATGGATGAAGCAGCTATTTACGTCTGATAGAAGCTAAGTGGGACATTAAATTAATGCCAAACAAGTGAGTGCTCATTTTAGTTTCGTTATAAATGGCTGCAGCACAGCAGTAATGTGTTGACTCTCATGTGCTGACAAGTTCTATATTTCTTACAAACTTCCCTTAGAGCTCGATGTGGAAAGACAAATTCACACTCCGCATGATGAAATTAGCAGCAGATGCATTAATAATTGAATAAGGATCTCTGGAGACACACCACAGTTCAGCAGGAGAGTTGGTGACTGCCTGGTTTTAACTAGAGGCTTCTGTCATATATATATGTGCACTTACATAAACCCCGAGTTAAGAGTCGCTGCCTGTATGTAGCCTTTGGTATCAAATCCACTTCTCGCTTTTAGAATACCTTACATAGTTACATTTGGCAGGTCCACGAGCAGACTGCCAACCATTAATCTGGGCAGTGTGTGGTCTTGTTCATCCCTCCTTCCTCTGTGACTGTTCTCAAACTTACAGCCAAATTCAACACAGTCCCTTCTCAATTTGTCTCCAGACGCTGCGTGGAGTATGAGTGACTGAAAGACTTTCACCAATGCAAGACTCTTGCCATAGACCTCCACATCTGGAGTTCCTATAGAGTTGAAACATTTTCCTGAAGTGCAAAACCCAGCTTCTCTCAGAAAAGCATTAAGATACTGTACTGTCATCTTCATTTTCATCCCTGTAAGCAAAGTTGATGTCCTTTGATTGAACCACATGCATTGCAGACTCCCAGGTTTGGGAAAGGAAGGAACTTGTGTCTTTTGGACTGTAGCAAAGAAAACAAGAGGATTGCCAGAAAAAAACTCTGCTTTTTAAAGTTACCACCAAGGCCACAATGCAATTCCTAATACTTAAATTATGATCATTCCTCACGCCAAGTAATATTATGCTCAGAAGACATTGACAAAAGTGTGACATCTCATAGACAGCAATACTAGTGGGGTAAATTCTCGTAGGTTTAAAATCAGCACTTTATTGCACTAGTGCCAAGAGAGTAATAGCAATTTGAATAATCAGAGAATTTGTCCCAGTTAGAATAAGAGTAGCAAAATTTAGCACATTGTTACTAGATTAACTCCACATAGTTGTCAGCTCTACTAACTGTCCATGCAGACTTCAGTCACTGGTTTCGAGTTGCACAAGTTGAACTGACCTCTGTGTTTTGCTGTCCTCCGGTTACAGGTTATTTTATAAATCTCAGGATCTGGAAGACAGAAAAATTTAACTTCAAAGTATCTATCAGTGTATTTTCTGGAGTTTCATCAGCTAAAGGAAAGCTAATTCTAATCTTAGTTTTCTAAATATATTGCAATATTTTGAATAAGCTATAATATGATTTAATAAAGTGGTACTGTCTTTAAAACAATACTCATTAATATAAGTATGAAGTTCAATTCCTTCCCTTTAGATATGCAACTCTTTTTATTCAATAACAGTGGATATGTTATGTATTCAGTAAGAGTTTGGTATCAATCTTGTCCTAATTGAAATATTGGATTTGAGATCTTTTTAGTATAAGAAACATTTAAACAGTTTCTGTTGTCACTTGAAATAGGAGATAAATCCCAGAGATTCATATTTGTATAATGAAATAATGTCTTGATCTATTAGACACCCTGAAATATCCTGCAAGTGACTCAGCTGAGGAAAGAACAGTACATTTTTTGTTTTGTGGTGTTGGACCACGATGCAGATGTTAGAGATCAGAGAATAGCAGATGAAGGAGTAAACATGCTAAAAGAATACCCTGGTTTCAGCATCACCTCCTCTTTTGAGGTGCTTGAAATGAAGTTGTGGAAATTAAATTGGATTTACATATACATTTTTAGTGGACAGAGGTAACATTTCAGAATAATATTTTTCATTTGATTCACACATGTATAATACATTTCATTGGTGTTTAAAAAAAGTAATGTTACCATCATCTGAGTTTTTAAGGAAAAGACTAAATACTTAAACAAGGTCATGTACTGCTGGATGAGAAGAATATACATGCATTACTTAGACCAAAGAGGAATAAAGAAGCTATATTGATGGGGACGGGGGGAGAGAGATCACGAATCATTAACTATGGCTTTATGCTTCACATCTCTGTACAGTGGGTTTAATCCTATTAACTGCTTTCCATTCATTCTGTTATTCCCATGGAATAGGATTCTAAGTCTGCTCCAGGTTAGTCATGAATATTATGCAAGCCAATAACTTTTGTTATCTTTTGTTAGTGTATACAAGGCACGTCAGAGGTGCCACTGTTTATTCTTAACATCTGAAGTAACCACCAAATTTCACAACTCCATGCAGTTATAACTCCTGTAGAACCAAAGAGATATTTCTAAAGCCTTCTAGTGAATGAATAAACCAATGGCTTTTATCCAGGTTTTGCAGGTCACTGGATGTTCAAAACAGCAAAGCAAATTAAAAGAACCCCTTCTCTTTTGCTATCACGGTAATTTTGCACTTGAGTATAAGAGGATTTGCTAATATAAAAGCTATTGAGGAAGATATGGAGTGATTTTCTTCTAGCACTGCCTTGAAAAGTAGCAATAAATGTTGCATTTCAAATTACAGCTTTCCTTGAAATGTGACTTCAATTAAAAAAAAAAATGCATCTTGAACACCAGATTTTTGTCCTTTGGTGACTTCCAATCAGAAGTAATCCATTTAGAAGTAAAAAGATAATTTTCTAATTGCCAGTCCAGTAACCTCAGCCTGAAGATCAAGTGGCTGCTTTTTGGTTTATGCCTCATCACTAATATTGATGCTTCTGCAGGCCAGAATTTTTTTTTCCCTTGTACATTCACAACCGTCTAGTTTTCATACTTTTCCTCAGTTGCCCCTTTGTCTTATTATGTCTCTTCTGAATTGTTGCCTAGGTATTGTTTAGATGCACCATTGGAATAAGTTGGCAAGTCTGTTGGTACTCCATTCATGTATTTGTACTTTTGTACAAATTTCCAAGAAGAATAAATCATACCTTAGACTCGATATGTGAAATGAGGGGGAAAAAAACCAACCACCTTTTTTTACATTTTCTTCTGAACTAGAACAAGGTTGCGGAGAAAGTGGTAAATGCTGCACCCTCCAAAAGCACTCTGCTGAGCACAAGCACAGCCAACACAGCTGAAGCAGAGCAAGATGCTGCAGCAGCAAATTATTGCTGCTAGAAACTGGACAGAATATCAGTGCTTTCCTTGGGAGCTCTTGGGATGACAGACTAAGTTTGGACAGTGGTGATAGAGAGTCCTAATCTACTGTATTCAAGCAAAACAAATATATGTAGATAGGGTCACTGTGCATATCCAAATTGTCCTCTGAGGGCTGTGATAGCTGTGCTGAGCTGGCAGGGCTAACAATTCAACACAGTCCCAACAGAATGTATTTGATTTCTTTCTAATCCACCCTGAGAAGAGCAAGGGCAATTGTTTCCATGTATTCTCTGTAAACTTTCTTTGAATTAAACAAATCGGATGGGATGCCAATTACATGGAGTGAGCCAAGCTTTTACATAAAATGATACCCCTTCATTCGTCCCAGCAAGTAATACTGTAATTCTACTTTTTCTTCTTCTGCTATTTGAGAAAGTAGGACCTATATTTCCAATGTTCCATATGAGAAGTGCAGCCTATTCTGATCACAGAAGAAGGTGTGTATTTTTACCAGCTTTTCCCTTCTACTTTCCAGTCTACTGAAAGAGACTTTCCTCTCTCGTCATGGTCTTCATCAGTTCCCTAACGTTTCTTAATCCAATTAGTGTTGTCAACTTTCTTGCTTTCCTTCTGTCTTTCTGATATGCATGGATAATGCATGAGATGTCTGCTGACTTTGGAATTAAAATGTCTATTTTGAACTTCACTGTGCAAAAATGTCTAAAATTGGGCACTAACTTAACACATACAGTTCCAAAGCCTTCAGTATTGCACAGTGGACCAGCCACTAAAGAAGTAGACTTTTTCTTCAAGGTCTCATTTAGGAGCTGACTTTCCCACTGCTGGAACAGTAAACCCAATTTTGTCTTTCAGATACTCTTCTGAAACGCCTATCTCCCACACAGTGTAAGAGTACTTCAGCTGCAGTTTCCTGTCCTTTCTGTTACCCTACCTTTGCTAATCACTCCTCCTGTGGAGCTGATATGAGATTTGCACATAGATATATTAAAGCAATTTGGGTGAAGGTAGGCTTTTGCAACTTAAAAATGGCAGTCTTCGTGGGGAATAGGATGAATATTATGGTATGAATAGATAGTGGTTACAATCCTAATCCAAGCTGGAGGTCCATTCCACATACTTTCATCCTCTTGTAAAGTGATATTCAATACGTATCTGCACAGATGTATTTGCATGCTCTGAATGTCTCCCCTAACGTACTTCTATACTTGTCATTTTAAGAAATAAAACTTTTTTGAACATAGATGGTGCAGTAAAGGACTTTTAAAAGATAATTACAAGTTCAAAGACTTCAGTTAGGACAGTGATTCCTGAGAACAACCAATTGGATTCTCTTAGTTATTCCCTAGATAAATGCACTGAGAAAGTGAAGGGAACTGTTAGAAGGGCAGGAATCTCAAGATGGAAGTGGAAGGTGGAAACACAAAGGGAGAGAAGATGGAAGACTTTTTTTTTCTCTGAAAATAAAAAGCTGTGAATCTCAGGCACCTAGCACAGACAGTTTAAGACAATTTAAAAATAAATTGGTTTTCTCTGAACTCTTCTGGTTTTGCTTGTTTCTAAATTAAATGAATAGTAAGATTTTCATCAATAGGGAGCACTTACATTTTAGCCACTAGAATTTTTCAAGTATTTTAGATGCAGACTCAAGCACACTTTTGGGCTATAAAATAATCTTATATTCTAATTGCACTTCACATTCAACTATTTGCTGTTTCTTGGACATCTGTTATGCATTGAGCAGCTGTTTCTATGGGGATGGACACAATGACTTCTATATATTTTTCATTAATCCAATGAATTTAAAATCAAGGAATATATATTAATATCCAGATTTGTGAAGTACATCATTCTGCATTTTGTCAAAATGCATGTTGGCATACCAGTGTATTTCTCAGTTACCTACTTTAACGTCATCTCTGAAATTTCTTAACTGTCTTTTCAGATCTGTCCTACTTATATTTTTATGTACTTCCTATTTTGACATTTCACTTTCAGCCATATTCTTATCTTTCAATTAAAGTATATTCAGCATCAATCTTTATATGAATACCAAGGTGGCGCAATATTAGTCTTCTGATAAGGCTTTCCAATCATTCATATTGCTTGTTATCAGAATCTCATCCAGCTTCTTATCCTCTCATAACTGATCTTTGTCCATAGAGATTTTTAAGGTGTGACAATAATGACATAGTACAGAGAGCAAGATTTTTTTTAATGACTGGTTGTTTAATTGGTAGTGGAAAGCATTTTCACTACCCAGGTACTTGTATGTAAGCTTTGTCTATGAAATCAGAAAGAATTATATCTCTGCAGAGCACCACAGAACAGGGTACAAGGACTGTGAGACTTCTGCAGCCTCTTCTAATGCATCATACAATGACAACGCTAGAAAAAGGATCTTGAGTTAGATAGATAGAAAAATGTTATCTATGTCTACTGTTCTCATGCTCCAGGTCTCTTTCTCAGCATTTCTACTCTCTCTGCACTCCAGAAATATTTTCTGTAATATTGTCATATTTTTAACATCTTCATAAATATATTTTTAAGTAAAAACCAGTTATTTGGTAAATATTTGTGAACTGTAGACAAGCATTCAGCTCATCCCAGTATCTGTGGATTCAGCTGGCAGAATAAGCTAAGTGTAATAATAATGGGGCAAATAATTCACTTAAAGAATGTAATGTATATGCTTCAGAGGTACACATACATCAGTAGAATACTGCATATGCCTGTCCTATCAACAAAAGGGCAGGTATTTCCATCACATGGAAATTGGTTGGCACAACTAGTTCTCTGTGAGAATCTGGAAAAGGGACAACAAAACTGATTTTGTCGAGGACAAAAGGAGGGTACAGGGCAACACAAGAGTAAACAATAATATATTTAGTCATATACTTAAAAAGATTTGAATGATCCTGATCCAAGCAAAGGACAGTTAAGAGTGATAAATGTAATAACCCTGAAAAATAAATATGAGAACTCATTTAAGCTTTTTTACTAAAACCACAAAGTGTTGACTTACCATAAGCTATAAAAGATGCCATTAAATCATCAGCCTTTATGAATAATTGCCTGTTGTGGTTTCTGAGAAGCTCCTTTCTCTTCCAGTACTCTGAGTAACTATGTACAACTCCAAGAATTGATACCTGTAAGGAAGTCCCAGTGTCAGACTGACAAAGAAAGTAAAAAATTAAAAAAAAGTCATATCTTACTACAGTAATGAGAAATCCTATTCACCTCTGTGGGTCTAATCATAGGTGTATAGGTTGTAAGATCTGTCTCAAATTATACTGTGCTAAATATAAGAGTACAGAAGACAGTTTAATAAAATGGGCTACATCAGGTCAGTTCAGTGGTGTTCTGTGGAGTGTAGTCTGTGTACCAATAAAATCTCCATGATTTTTATTAATTCCGTTAAAGTAGCACACCACCTCCAAATATTTATAGAGATCAAGCAGACTCAGTTCAGGATGAGCCCTTCATACATACCAGAGGTACCATTTCCTGCAATGTAAACAATTGGCATCTGCTGAGCCATAATCCCTAAATCAGAAACACAAATGTTTGGATTAACAAAAAATGGAAAGCTTCATTCTTTGGTGTTGACCTCCCAATACATATTTTTTTCACTTTCAGTGTTATGTGCATGACTAGCATTCTTTATCCAGGACTGGAAATGCAGTGGCTTTTTGCCATAGTGACCACAAAGGACAGCGGTGGTCAAATTCAAGCCAATCCAAACCCTCACTGAAGCTCACTGACTTAATGAGATTTGAAATCAAGCTTTCAATTCAATGCTACACATATGATGCAGTATGAAGCACCTGACATTTGATATTCTTAAGAATCAGAGAAATAAAAGGATATTTATTTTACCGCTTTAAAAGAATAGATGGATCTGATACAGGAAAAAGTTGAGGAAATATAAAACATAAGCTTATGTGTACTTTCATTGAAATCTATTTGATTTTTATATACATAAAGTTTTAGCATTCCACTGCACTAGAGACGAAGTGTTTAATAACTGTTAAGTGTTTCAGCACAGAGCTGGAACTGCTGTCTGTCATATTTGCAGTGCATATGTATGGAATACAGAATGCAGATATACAGAATAATCCATTGTACAAACTAAAGCTATAACAATGAACAAACTGCTTAAACTCTAATGCTGAGGGAATGAAATTTGAAATTCTTTTCCAGAGTAGTTTATTTTTGGACAGGGTTTTTTCTTGAAGAGATTAAATACAGAGCTAGTGGAGAGCACTGAGAAGTTGGAGAAGGATGAGGAAAATAGTGTCTGTGTTGCAGGTGTTGGTGCTCAGGACCTGGGGCACAAGCAGTGATCTTGGAAGTCCTGCCCATTCTGTTTTGTGCTGTGGTTTTTAGGCCGTATGGATCCCAGTAGGACAATCCATAATCAAGCATTTGCTGGGGTTTCAGGGCTTCCAGTCTTCCTCTTCCCAAGCCGCACTCCAGCCATTGCTCCCAGCCTCATGCCAGGGGCTCTAAAAGTTGTTGGAGCTCCTCCAGCTCTGTAGCAGGAGGGCAAGGAGCCAAGTGCTCCAGGTCAACCTGCCTGATGAGAGAGTTTTCTGCAGCCTCTGCTCCTAAAAATAATGGATTGGTAATTGCAAACTGGAGCCACCAGTGAGCTCTCTGAACCAGCAACTCTTTGGAGCCTGAGGTGGTCACTGGGCATTGCCTTTGGCAAGATGACAGGGAAACAGTCACATTTCCACTGGATTCTGGCTAGCTTTACACACGTTCATCACAGGTACTCAGTGTCCACTCAATTTTTTTTGATTCCACAAATCTATTATTTGGCTGGGAAGTAACTCTAAGTAAGTTTCAGGGAAGACTGGGATTGTCCACATACAGAAGGTTGATGCTTTGAAAATGCTACAAAACAATAAAAATTAAAATCAGTAAAATACCACTAAGTGCAATTTTAATTGTTTTAATAAGTCGTTTTCATGCTCTATTTTCATGTTCTATTAATTTCTAGACACATTAGATTTCATTATACTCTGTAAAAAGAAAGGAAGTTTTTCAAATTTGTTGTTAGGTTATGTATTAAATTTTAGGTCTCTGCATTAGAATTTCCATATGACTTCAAAATTATAAAAATAATTACTTTTTGGCTATGCAAATATGCAGGGTTTGCTTTCATTCCTACCCTGTCATAAGAAATCCAAAATTCTAGGCAGTATAAAAAAACATGCGCTGAATCCTAGTGTCAGTATTCACCTATATCCCTTTTCAAAATAGAGTGTAACTTTACCAGATATCATTTTAACCCCAGGGTAAAGGAAGGTAGTTCTTGCCATGTTAAATAATAAGCTGTGTAAATTTCAGCTGTTGGGGATCTATTCTGTGCCTCCAACAGGAGAAAAAGCTATTTCCAGTGGTTATGACTTCTAATGTTCATAATTTGAAATAACCCATATACTGATATCATTCAGGGGAAATCTAGTTTTTCTGCACCCTTACTTTTACCAAAAAGTTCTTAGAAAACAGTATAAAATCATATTATATTATGGCCGCTGCCTTGACACCAGAATTGACACAGTACAGTGCATTTGTATTTATAGTTTGTACAGTAGTACATTTGATCCTTGATTTTATTATTCTACTGTCATATAATTCATGTCTTTCCAGATTTTGTCACACTGAGTTACTTATTCACCTGGAGCAAGGCCAGAAAAATAAGACCTGAACCTCTTTAATTGTAGCCGTGAAACGAATGTAAGAGTTGGCAACGCTGCTCCGGCTGTGGGTGTCTCTGTGTGCATATATCCATATGCCATCCACTGGACTGTGACAGGCAAGCAGGACACAAACATGGGTGAAAAAAATACCTTTGATTTCTCATCTGAGAGATTCTCTGTGCCAGCAACAATATTGGCAAAGAGCATCCCAAACCTTGGGTTAGTCTCTGTTGTAGAATATTTGTACTTCTTGCACAGAAAAGAGAATTTTTCCTAATTTCTCAAAATGCAAAATACAGATGATCACAGGCACCATTAGTAGGATCTGTTCAGGGTTTTCACCTTTTTTGTTGTTGTTTGTATTTTTACTTGTGAATATTAAAGCCACATTTTTTCGTGAAAAACCTATGAAGAATATTGTTGGAATCACAAATGTACCTGGGAATTTTTAATCATTTGTATTTTAAGTAAGTAGCCAAGTTTACTTCATCACTGTTGTGCAGTTCGACTACCTGTATTCATAAGGTATACCTGCATGCCACTTTGATGAGTACTGCAAGGTTAAGAAATACCCTGCAGGAATTAAAAGGCTTGTCTTTTTTTCAAAATGGGTCAGTGATTATGGACTGCTTCATTGCCTATGAAAAATAAAGGAAATCTGCATGAAATAAAAGTAAATACAAGGATACTATGGCTTGACAAGCAAGCATAAAGTGGTATTTGGACAATTGAGATTGAAGAAACTTGCTTGACATCTAACTTCAAACAAAAATTTATTATGGAAAAGTCCCTGCTACCAGGAAATCTATCCAGCTACCAGGGAAGCTGATTCCTATAGGATACATATATAGCTCATGTCTTAAGAGAAGAGGCTGAGCTACTTAATTCTTTGAGAAAATTGTGTGACTTTTCTAAAAAAAAAAATTTTAAAAAAGAAGAAAAGAAAAGAAAGCAGAAGGAAAAAAAAGGAAAAAGAAGAAAAACCTTAATGTGACAATCCATTGATAAAATTAAATTAGTTTTCTTGGGTTTGGCTTACTGGTAAAATATTTGGGAGCACACAAAAATGTTTCATAAACACAAAGAGATCTCCTGTCATGTAAAATCCCTGTCCTTTCTTCAAGGGCCTGGCAAGAAAACTGGGTTTTCTACCTAAATTGTATTTTTCTAACTAAAAGCCAGAATGGCCTGAAAAATTAAGCTGTCACTAGTTAATGCTGTCAAAATACCATATCTCAACTGTTCATGCTTGTTTAATTAGACTTCACTCTTTCTTCTCTCTCATTTTGAATGGTATTTGTGCATTTGTTATTCTCCAGGCTCTTTTTTCACAGTCCCTTGAAAACAAAACGTAAAATCAATGATGCTGAAGTTTATGTAGGCTTAATATCAGGCAAAAAATGAAAGTGCCTGATCCCACTGTCGATAGGATGCATTTGTGTAGTTCTCCATGTAGCACTTTAAACTAGGGTAAGTGACAGCAATCTCATTCTGAGAAGAGGAAGAGCCATATGGCTCCATTTTATGGGCGGCTGGTTTTATGATAGCTCAGAACAAAACATTCATGATCCTTGAACAGATTCAGGTTACTCATGTAGATGGGCAAAGTAGCCGTGCACAGTGCCGTGGAGTTCCAGTTTTTTCCATGTACTGCCCTGTTAGGAAAGTATGCCAAGGATTGCAGTTTATCAAGAAAGAGGAGAAATGTTTCCTCCAAGGAATCTATAGATTCAGCAGGAGGTTCTCATGGTTTGCGTGGTTACTTGGGGTCAAACTATGGTAATTAGTTCATACCTGTAGTCTTTAGTGCCTCTGATAAGAATGCCTTTGAAGGCATCCCCAGGCAGAACAGGACGGTCTATGGTGATATGGCATACAGCTAGTTCAAATATGTAGGCACTAGAAAAGATTGTAAGTTCACATTTCGGTCACTATATGTGTGTGTGCATGTGCCTGGCTACCCACATGTGCGCCTATATGAATACTAAATCTCTGAAAGTATCTTAAATTACTTGCTTTGGCTTTGCTCCTTCCTTTTGATACTGAGCTTTCTATATGAATTGAAAGTGAGAAAATAGTTAATACAGTATCTAGTTTCATTGTAAACCTTTCCTGATTGATGACTTGCCTTCTCCCGGGACCCAGCATTATAGCACAAACCAATTAGTATAACCTGCAGTTAAAACTAGTTCTTGGAGTTCTGCTTCTTTTCTAGGGAAATGTGTTTTTCATTAATACTAATGTTCAGACTCAGGAAAAAATGTATCTAAGGAAGTGTGTTATACACAGAACTTTAAGCTATTGCTGTTCTTGATGATACTAATCTGTTTTCCTACAGAGAATCATGTCAATTGTTACCTGTCATTGCATCCACATGTTCATCTCTTAATACTTGTGGGTGTGATACAAACCACTTAAAGGAAATTCATTGCCCAGACTAGGCGGTTTCCTCTGTTACACTAGTACATTTTTCCTATTGTATCTTGTGGTTTGATAAATGCTAATACAAAGATTCTTACCTAGTGCTTTTAAAATGCTTACTGATCTACAGAGACAGGAAAAGGAAACAACAGTTAACAAATTGCTCTGATAGATAGTGCTGTCCCTCAGGAGGCATTCATAACATCGACACCAATGTTGAGTTATTCTCTCTCAGGAGCACCATTAACAGTCATTTTATCACTACCGAGTGTGTATGTAATTCTGTAACATCGGTCCCAACGCTGGGCAGTTCTCCTGGTCAGAGGTTAACTAGAGGCAAAACCACTTCACTATTGAAAAGAAAGTGGAAACCAGCCTAAAGTGTTAAACTTCCAGTTTAAAGTCCCATTAATACAGGCATTTACAGATAGCAGAACCAAACTGTGAACACAAGTGAGCAGTATATTGACTGCTTTTTAATTGTATACAAAGGGACAGCTTGTGTCTTATTTTTTGTTTTGATTAATAGTTTATTTTGGTTTTAGTCTGTTTTAATCCTGAGTTGTTAGCCAGAAAAATAATAATTTTGAGAAGGACACAGTGTCACTATAGATAATAAGTTGGATATGAACTATGAGTAGGATGCTATTTGAAAACAAATATAATCCTTGGAAGAGTAAATAGGTAAATAGTATTCAGAAATTGGCACAGAGTTATCTGTTCACAACGTTTGTGAGACTTTTACTGGAAAGCCATGTGCCATTATGGTTTGTTGAAAAAGATGTTGAAAATCAAAAAGATGTACAGAAAAGAGTTCTGAAATAGTTTAGGGAAAATGTACCAATAGTGAAACACAAAAGAAACTCTATCTATTAATTCAGTCAAGAGAAGACTGAGAAGTAGCTTGACTACAGCCTTCAGGTACCTACAGGCAAAAAGGATTTCTGACAATTAAGAGCTCTCTAATTTAGGAGGAAGGAATGTATAATTAGCTGGAGCCAAGAACTCTATTCTGTCCCCCCTCCACCAAATTAACAATGGGAGCTTTTAACCATTGGAGCAATCTGTGTCCTTCTGAAAGATATGCTACATCTCACACAGAAGCTACCGAGGCTGACAGAGAAAATTTGGGGACCACACAGGAGGTTAGACTAGACAATAATGTACAATTTCTTCTGCCCTTAATATCTATTTCTGAATTTAAGAATCTGTAAATCAACAAAGATGAATAAGGTTAACAGAATCTGGCCCTCAGTCATATATATTTTATCATTTAATTACATTTCCATTTGAGGATTATAATTCAGTTCTCTCATGACTTCATCTCTGAAACTTTTCTACAGATCCCAGAAAGAGTCCTTCTTATTCTAATAATTAAACTTCGAACCAAATAGAAGCTCTTCAGCTTGAGACTCTGAATTGTCATGAGAAAAATTTAAATAAACATCATTTTGGCTTCTTTGTTACGAGTGAACACAGCAATGATATAACACAAAAAGTGTTAATGTCTGTTATAGCCCTTGAGCTATACAAATGTGTGGTTCTGTTTTGATCATGCTTGATATGCTATGTCTTGACTAGGGCTTACTCCGTTCTGTTTCTACAGGTTAGTGACACTTTAATCAAGAAAAAAAAATCTAATGAACAGCAATTTGAAACACAGCATTTGGAAAGGTCAAAATGGTACATTACATCCTTATTATCCAAAAGAACAGATGAGTTTAATATCCTGGCAGCATTTTCCTGTGAAGAAGATATTAAACAAGAACTGAAAATGGCACAAGGTTCCCTCTTGCTTTCTTATGACAAAGATTGTAACAAGATGATGAAACTATACAGAATAAATCTCTTTCTGCTTTAATGTTCAGGCTGTGGATCCCGCCTAGATTTCAAAAACCTAAGCTAACCAAAGAGCCAACACACATGCTATTTGTTTCAGGTCCTTTACAACATATTTTCCTGCTTATATGACCCAGTTTCCATTAATATTTTCTAGTCTTAAAGATGGGAAGACATGTTAACATAAGGTATGCAGTGCAATGAGTTCTGGCAAATGTTAACTGTGTTGAACTGCAACAAATAATGCACTGCATCAGCACTGCTTAAAATGTAGATTTTTCAGCTTCTGTTTAAGTAGGCCTAAGAACAGAGACAATGTATTCCAACAGACAACGCATTGCATGTGTCCTGCTTTGGAGAGTCCCTGAAGGTATGGAACTGTTTGAAGGCAAAGGAATTTGTAGTATATCCCATAGGTGGTTAACAATTTGACTAATAGAAGGAACTGTCACAATTTGCTTCCTTAAATCATTATCTGCATGAAGACTTTTCCTTTTACTTTATAGGTCTATGGAGAGAAAAAAAACATATGGAACTTGATGTATTTTAACACTAAAATACACTATCAGGGTCCTCATGTTAAATCTTATTATGACAACTGAACAAATGCTATGCTTAAAAATCAAAAAATGAGTATATGGCGTTCACCTGTATTAGTTACTTGTATTCATTCCACATGAGATACAAGTCTGCTATTACATAAGAATGTAATAATTTATATATTAAAGATATTCTTAATTATTAAAGAAAACACATTATATTATTCCAAAAGATATCTGTCTTGAAGTATTGCTGGCTGAAGTAGACCTACACAGATATGCACAAGCTCACAAGGAGAAATCATATCGAACCTCTTTTTTCCACACCATCTAGGGAATACATTTGACAAAAAATTTCTCCATGGTACATTACATGCAGCATCTTGCTGAGAAAAGCCATTCTGCTTTGGTCAACAGAGATAAAATGAACATATCCAAAATATGTTTTCAGTGTCTCGAGTGAAAATATATATGTGTGTGTGTGTGCGTGTGTGTGTGTGTACATATACGCATACACTTGTTTTTTTTCTTTTCCTTAGGTGATTTTATTTTCCACTGGAGATTGTAAATGTATTTTTCATCCTTTGTTTTGCAACTATAAAGTAGGATAGCTTTTTCAGTGCATTGGCAATGTGCAACCTATTTTGAAACTTCGAAGGTTTTGCAAAACTACAGACAAAAACCCCTAATGGGTGTTCATTTCATAAATGCCTAAGGAATTTAATGTTTTCCGTGTGTCTAGGAAAAAATCCACTAGATACAAGTTTCTACCGTGTTCCTTGTGATTTAGCTAATAGTCCTTGAAACTGAAATGACTACAAATAGCTCTTTTCTGCTTCCCAATCAGATATATCAGCCATCAAGTATGCAGCCTACAGAAAATAGTAAACAAAACTATTTTTTCAGTTCCTAATTATTATTCACAATAGAAATCCATGATTTTTTATGATTTGAATTACTAAGAACTCTGACCGTATATACTTTTGCTATGAAAAAATAAAATATATGCTGTTGTATCCATTTTTTAAAAGATCATGGTTAGGGAATGACTCAGTAGAGAATCCAGGGTATTGAGGGGGAGACTCAATGTGTAGTCACACAAACAACTCCAGGATTTCTCAGAGAGTGAGTCCAATATATCAGATGAAGACAGTGGGTTTTGTTACACTCTTTTCAGTTCGCTCATGATTATGCAAAATGCTGTTACTGTGTCACGCATTATTTAACATGGGGAACACCTTGAACACACTATGCAGCCTTATTTAGTTATTTCATGAAATGTATTTTTTCCACTAGGTGATCACAGTCATTCTTTTT
Source organism: Gymnogyps californianus (assembly GCF_018139145.2). Lineage (NCBI taxonomy): Eukaryota > Metazoa > Chordata > Aves > Accipitriformes > Cathartidae > Gymnogyps > Gymnogyps californianus. The sequence goes on from NC_059473.1 coordinate 99,635,111, forward strand.
TGAAAAATTACCAAAATAATCAAGTACATCTTATGAACCAATACGCCAGTTTGAAGTTAAACTTTAAGAGGCACCTCCTTTCATCACGTATCTTCAATAAATCATGTGGTGGTTGGGCATTTCCATGAAGTCTTTCTTTAATGAGGAAGGTGAAAAGTAAAGGTTGAATCTAAAATGTTGGACCTGTGAACCCATGAGAACATCTCAAAGCAAAGGATCATGTAATCCTCTGTGAAGTATATTCATTAAATTAACAGCAGATGAAAAAGGATGTGGCTGATGGGAAAGGTGTCATATTGAAGCAAGATCACAAAAGAGAGACATCAAAATACAACAGACCACGTGCAGCACACACATTCCCACACGCATGATTTTGCACCAGGAGGTGCTGGTTCGTTGTAATCCCAGTAAGAAGAGCACTCAGACTCTGTGAAGTATTGCTTAAAATACCATTTATTGCAGCTAACACTATAAAGAAAAAGAGGTTAGCACAGATAATCTTACATCCCTTCAGATGCTGGGAACCCCGAGTTATGCACCATCAAATGGGCCTCCAAGCAGGGCACAGCATCCTGTGCAGATCCTGTCCATGTAAAGGTTACCCAATATTTCAGTCTTCTGAGCTCTTGTAAGGTTTTCCTAAAAGAAAATAACTCAATTTTTCATTTTCACTGTCAAACAAAAAGGATGTGCACGTGAGAATTTGTTGCTGCTGTTTTAGATAAAGGCAAGGACCCGGAGGTGGTACAACTGGTGGGACCAAGTGGCAGCTACCCACAGGCTGCTTCGTTACAGTTAGCCAGCTAAGCTTATCCTGCGGCCAGAGGATGTGCACAGCACAACAGAGGCCTGAAGGTCATGTTGTGTGCACAGCACAGCGCAGGCCTGCGCCTGTTCGGGGTAATTGGTGTGTGGGTCACTAACTCCTCCATGTACAATGGTCTTCTGGTCAGGATCTCTGCACATGAATACATACATGCCTATTTTGCATCTGCATATAAAAAGCTCCTTTTGTGCTCCAGAGTGAACCAATGCATTGTATTCAAATCTGCACACATTAAAAATCTGTACCTGTCTATTGCAAACACCCCTTTGTACAGGTCTCTGTGTCCATCAAGCTGGAATTGTGCAGGAAGTCAGATAGATTTATAATTATGCAATTTATACCTCCAAACGCTGTTAAAAGCCTATGTAAGTACATTTTTGCAAGTGTGCTTTTTGTGCCTGCAGCTCAAAATCTGGTTATACTTGCATTTGAATTTGTTTTGGTTTGTCACACAATGTTACTTGATATTATAGGAATAAATAATCCATGAGCTAGAAAACGCTCTAAAATCAAAGGAACAAAGTCAGTTGCATTATTAAAGACAGATTAAAATAATTTGACATGAAAGGCATTTTGGAGACAATACAGCCTGTCTGATTTACTGATGTGCACAGAAGCTAATACATCATTCAGCCCTGCTACCACCTGACAGCTGCTCAGCATCTAATGGGAAATATGATGGTGGTCACAGTCCAGTTCATAGTGGACAGGTGTCGGCATCACAAAAATCATCATCACAACTGGCACTAATTGGCACCTTTGTTGACAGTCTCAGCAGAGAGGCCAGTGATTGAGTCGGCGTGGAGGCTGCCTTGCAAGCTCCGCTGGCATGGGACGCTGGGCTCAGCTCTTCCTTCACTGAAACCATCCTTAGTTTTGCACATATTTCAAAGGAACACAGTCAGGTCCTGACACTATTTGCCTGCAAATTCTATGAGCACACGCATTGCTGTGGCATAGCTCTGGAAGTGATGCCTCCGTACAGAGGGTTAGACACATCTCAGGGACACTGAAGCCTGCCCACTGACGCTGGCCAACAGAAGAGCCTGTGGACTTAGGCTTGGGGTGGAAGAAGACCAAAGGGGATGAAACCAAAGGCTGATGTAAAGAAGCCACACATGACCCACATGGGGCTTCAGTCTCATCCAAGCTTTTCTCAATTTTAGTTTATTTTAGATGCAATTGTGATTCTGTGGACTTCCAGTAGCCACTTTACTCCTCTGCGCCTCAGTTTATTCTTTTGTATGAAGGTCATAATATTTGTCTCACTCTCAGACATAATATGAGGCTTTGCTAACTAACCAATGCCTTGGAGTATTTAAACACCTCTGATGGAAGTCAATAGACACATTAAAATTCAGGCTTCAAATTCATAGGAACTTTGGTTTCTTAATAATCCTTTTAAATGAGTTGTAGGCAATGACTATTGAATGTATCCATTTTGCATTTACCCACCTTTCCATTCACTCTGTTGAATATTAAATATAGTTTCTTCTTCCACTCAGCCTGCCTTGTCCAAATCAGTGATTAAAACTGGTTTTCCTTTGGTGTACAGAAACCTATACTGTTTGTGGGTTAATTATCACTTCCTTTTTTTTTTTTAGCTCTATAGACAAATGTAATATAGGTCAATAATGTGACTGTAGGATTTGAGAATGTTTTTAGGGTAATAAAAAGAAGTAAAAAATGGGTGATAAGTTTGATTGCAATTAGCAGCAGTAACTGAACTATAGAGAGGTTATTAGAGCTCATTAGTACCTTTTTCCAAAGTGCAGAAAGACAGGAAGGCAGGAAGGAAGGAAGAACAAAAAGCAAAAGAAGTAAAGAAAAAGTAGGGAGGTTGGGGAAAAGGAAAGAAAGAACAGTTCTAGTTTCATGCGTATGGAAAAAATGTTGCATTTGTTGCACACAGCTTTGTCAGTATGTAGATAAAAGTGAGAAAACCAAACTGAAAAATTGACACACAAAGTCAGGTAAAATATATCATAAAGGACTGAAAAAAATATGTAAAAAGCCTGAGGTTTATCTGTTTGTATCATTGTACCTGAGGCCTACCTTCATTAGAAACGATAAGGGTATAAGATAACACGAGCACTTACAGAGACTCAAGACCCCACCAAGCCAGATTCTGATCTCTCCCCATTGATTTCTCACTGCTGTATTACATCTGATTTCAAAGAAATGTCTTCTCATTTACATGCATCTACATAAATTCAGGATCAAGCCACCAGCTTTTGCTTCCTCCAGTGTTAATAATGAGCAGTGGCTGCTATAGTGTGCTCCTAAAGACACTCTGGAAAAAGAATATGTCATCGTTAGCCTAATGAGGGGAAAGAAGGAGCGAGATTGCTAAATGTTTTCTCTCTAGCCCAATTAAAGGAGAGATAGCAAGACAAAGAGAGGGGGAAGACATGCTGGAGGGAGAGCTGTGTACGTGACGGATTTCTTCCTGCCTTTAGCTACAAGAGCATTCTTGTTAGGTAGTACTGAAAAAGACAGGAGGACGTGGGAATACAAAGGATAAATCCTTTGACTGAAATCAGACTGCGGCAGCATGGACCATCAGTCTGAGCTGCACATTAACTTCCAAAAATAGCTTGCTTGGGAAGGAAAGAATATGATAACAAGTACTCTATTGTCATTAATGTTCTTAAGACAAATTATCCATGCAAATATGAAGGAGCAAGGCTTGTCTGCCTGCTGAGAGCCCCCTTGGCCATCCACGGTCACCTTTCAGGACTGCTCTAGAGGGAGAGAACTGCTTGTGTACGAGGGACTTCACGACTCTGGATGTTACTGAGCTCACTGACAAGTGCCAACTCACTGTTTATAAAACAAGCAGAACTTGATCCCATGAAGTTTTATGCCAGCGACATCAGGCCTGCCAGAAAGGGTGTCTACATCTCAAACCGCATGCTAGGTCCCAAACTCATGCTGTCCCACGGGCTGGGCCTGGGCGCTGTCAGGAAGGGTGGTAGCTCGCCTGGCCCAGACCTATGCTGGGTACCATGCCAAAAATTTCACATTACAGGTGATTGCAAGCCAGCGTCTGGGGCCACATGCCAAGCCAGTTTAGTTTTTTCATGACTCAGAATTGTCTGGGGTTGAGTGTGCTGTTTAGGACTCCAGGTGCTATGCAGGGAGTTAAGGCTCCTAGCCCAAGCTAAAAACTGTGGTGTGAAGGTTTGCATGCACATCACTGAAACCGAGGAGGCTGTTTTCTTTCCAAACACAAAAAAGAGCATTGCATCCAGTCGTACAGCATGACAATGTACACACATTATCTCATATGACAGAAGAATACCTGCTCCTTTAGGCCACAGCAGAGATATAAATGGGCTTGCTAGAAAGATTACTTTGCCCTCACAGCTCTGCTGCTGATTCCACACGCAGCTCACGGCACCTTTCTGCCATGCTGTGACCACATATTAAAGATATACCCAGCCCATGGGCCTCAATCTGCATGCTGCTGACTGACTGCATGTGACCCATAGTCCATGGGCAGGTCCACAGTGTCTGCAACAGGACAAACACATGAGCAGGCAGACGATGGGTGAGAGTCAAATGAATATTCCTTGTGTCCAGACTCTGAAATTTAACAGGACTGCGTGGCTGCATGAAGATGCAAGTTTTTTTCCATAGGTTATAGAGACCTATGACCAAAGGTCACTAGGAAGGTGAGAGTTTCCTTGTCATCACGTCGGCCACCAGCCTCTGATGGGATTCCAGGATTATATCCCACACTGTTCTCATTACCTACACAATGGCCTGAGCCATGCAGAGAGCAGAAGAAATTACCTTGCATCCCTATTTACATATAATGCTCAGACACTGAACTGAGTGATAAAAAGCAGGCTTGATGTGCCTGGTATAATCCAGTCCCCAAATGTTGAATTTCTGTTACATATTTTAAATCTCTCCCTATTTCCTTGCCTTCTGACTAAAATGTAGCAGCTTTGTGAGCTAAGCTATAGCTGCCCTTTTACCATTTCAAGTGCCAGAAGCTTTAGCCAGGGAAAATGATTTTGTAAAGACTTGCTGTGCTCTGCTAGTCTTACATATTGCAGTGTCTCCCCATAACTAAAAAGAAGTTGAGAAAGTTCCTGAGAAAGACTTGCATTACCAGTCTCTTCCTGTAATTATTTTTTAATCTGTGACTCCTGAGTCCCCATCCTGGGAGACCTCTTGGCTTGTTCCATCGTCAAGCCATGACTGGATTAGATTTTTTTCCCCTGCAATGAGACGTATTTTCTTTATTCACCTCTTACCTGAGCACAGACCACAGAGGGGGAATATTGGGTCTGGCTTCTGGTTGTCCAGCAGGATTCATGGGATGATTTCCCAAGCCTTCCAGTGAGGAACACAGGACAGGAATGGCTCCATGGATTCACCTCTCAGCACAACAGAAGACGGTGGAAAAAGCAGCTTGTGCTGCTTTGGGGAGAAGGGTAAGTCTGCAAGGAAGACTGGCAGTAGCCCAGACTGATGCAAGCAAGCCCAACTCAGGCTTGTTTCTACAATGACAAACAAACAGGAGGTGAGGGAAGGCTGTGATTAGGGTCCAGATGCTTTCAATCTCCTTACAACATTTTTAGATTACTCCAAATTTCTTCCTGAGTATTTATATATTATAAATATTCTAGCTAACAATGACAATGTCATAAGATTTCCATTCAAAACTTTGAAAGTCTGAGTCTCTCAGAGGGCTTTTCACATGTTAGATTCCTTTATCCTCTTTTACGGTTTGTTTCTTAAGTACTAAGCTCCCCAGTAAAAAGCTGCCCAACTCACTTTTGTAATACTCAAGTTTTCTCTATTTTTTAATTAAAAATTCTGGCCCACTAAATTCTGACATTCTAGCAGTGCACTCTGTGCTGGGTGCTAGCAAAATCAGTAAATACATGACTCAGTACTTTCAGCTCCTCTGTCCTGAACTGCAAATATCACAAGATCTGAAATAGAAACATTATCCCTGATGTTTGAGAACAAGATACTAAATTCAGTTTGATTTAGTGATAAAGCCTGCCACTTTGGGAGATATAATGGCTAGCTAATGAAATGGTATCATATTTGCTTACAAATGCCATCTTCTAAAATATCATACTTAAAAAGAAAATAATCACTTATTGTTTCTGTTGGGAGTTTAGCACAACGGTAAAATTTAATGGACAAACGTGAGTTCAGTTAACTCCAGCTCACGTACAAGGGGCTGAAAACCCATCACATAACTGGATCCCTCTGAAGTTTACAAATGGCAGGTCTTTGTGCCCCACCCTGGAAATAAGGGCCTTAAGTTACCCAGCAATGGCCTAAGGTGATGTAAGGAGGGAGATGAGTACAGTCAATGTTAGTATGATGCAGGTACTACTGAGACACTGTCTGGTTACTTTCCCCTTCCTGTCGTATCTCAACCACTGCAAAGTCTGCCTCACATTAGGAAGCTGAGGTTATTAACTTCAACACACAGAAATTTAATTTTTATATAAAAATACTGTATTAAATAGGAGAGTTGTCTGCAAAAGCTACCAGTAAAAATTCGATCTCAGTCAACAAGACCAACACAAAAGGCCAATCTAGTCTGAATTATCAGTCAGCACTTCAGCAACATTCCAATTATTTTCATCATTTAGAATGACCCTAGCAGTATTTTGAAATTTTACTTAAAACTGTAGTCGTTATTAATCAGGGAGTTATGGCAAGCCAGCATCATGATCAGCAGAAGGGTGGAGACGGATACTATATCATTTTGATCTTACTGAATAATTTGCTTTTAAGCACAAAACTTCTTGCACGTGTATCTCTTCATCATTTGGATGTCCAGAATAACAAGCAGAGTATCTTGTGGTGGTTTAGAGGGCTTTCACTACATGTCAGAAGAAGAAAAATGAAATTAAATTGCACCTATCTCCCCCCAAAACTGCATGATTTTTTCGTTCATATAGACTAATCTTCATTAAATCTCAATTTCTTAGCCGTTAGGATGCACAGTAGGACCTGCAGTAGCCCTGGCTGTAGCAGACCAGAGCTGGAATGAGCTGTTAACAACACTTGTTTAGGGCTGATGTTTCCTTACAGGAAATACAAAAAATTGCTTTTTTTCTTTAATTTATGAAACTCCATGGCTACAATTTTTGTTTGTAGCAGTCATTCACATTTTCACTATGTAAAAAGCAATACTGTTAAAATTTTCTTGATATATTACTTAAATACTTGTGCTTTTAAGAAGAAAAACAACATTTATTTTTTCTTTTGAGCAATTTGGGGACTCCTGCATTCATGTGCTTCAACAGGCCTTTTCTTTTCCAATGTAGCTACGTTATGTCCCTAGCGTCATCACTTGGGTATAATTAAAAAAGAGATGAAATTTTGCTTCATCTTGTTTCTTATTCCCAGCAAAATAAATGGCTAATTGTGGCATCAGTGGTTTCTCTACTCCTTTAAAGTTCTATTTTCCATGGATCAGCAAAATTTTATTACAATGTTCAGTAAAATCTGGCCAAAATTACTTTTATTATCTTAAAAAAAGGAAAGTCAGTAAGGCTATTTTTTCAAGTAGTGCTCGTATTTTGTGGTGATCTTAAACATTAAACAAAACAATTTATGTATTAAAAATAGGAGCTGTCAAGCACTGGGCTTACATAATCCTATTTCTGATTAAAGCATCTCATTTAGAGAAGCTAAAAGTGCCAAAAACTGATAAAGTGTTATCTGAGGAGTATTTTATTTCTCTGAAACACAGTTCAGACAAACTTGATCCATGTAATTATCCACACAAAGAGCTGCTGGATTCTGTTTTAGTTAAAAAATCAGAAAAATCTTTAAAGCTTTCCTCTGCATTAAAGCCACTTCAATGCCAACAGTACACACTGAATAAAACCCTTCGAACGTCTCCTAGAAGATCCATAATTCAGTTAGTTTCAAGAATAAGGAAGAGAGCTGCATGTAGGATTTCCTTGACTATTACAGTACTAGCCTAAAAAGCCCGTGTCATCTTTGGTATCAGTCGAATAAGATTGAAGCAAGCCAACTTGTTAATTTTATTTGATTCTGGCCACCACCCCTAGATAAGAAGAGCAATGAAGGCTGCAAGTCTGGGTAAACACTGAACCCGCTGCTATGCTGAAGCATCACCCTTAGCTCTGGTGTCGAGAAGGAATCAACCAGAATTTCCCTGTGACTATCAGAAAGACACTTTACCCAGCTATCATCAAGAATTCCTTTTGTAAGGTAAAGATAGTTAGTCAGTTTTGCCAGAAGCAAGTGAACTAAGGGAAAGATCCTTCCATATCTGCCATCTTTTAGATACTCTCCTTATGCATCTGCTACCAGCCACTGACAGAGCTACACCTTTGCAATGAACTCAGTGTGATCTGTCTTATGGGTCACTTACACCCTTTCTACTCAGCTGTTTTGAACGAGTAAATCTTCTGCTCTTCTTCTTTCCACACTGCTTTTTGCAGATACTCTCGATCTATTTTATATAGACACAAACCCCAGAAATATTCTTGCCAGATGGTTACCTAGCATCCTTATTGATTACTAGTTGAGTGTGTACTTCAACTATCATGACATGAGGTGTAGAGGTGTCAAAAAGACTGTTAAAAATTCTCTAAAATATTACAGACAGAAAAATCCCTTACAGCTCAGTTACAGCGTCTTCTGTCAAAGCATAGACTTTGGGAAAATTTGGTCTGAGTAACAGCATGTTCATGCTTCAGGAATTTCCACTGAAACAGTACAACATTCTCATTGAAAAGGAAAGAGGTTTTTTGTGGCATTCTCTGATTTCCCAATGATCTTCCATAAGACTTGACTCTTCCTAGTATGGAATAGCATGCAACTGAATGACAAGAAAAGGCAGTGTGCCTAAACATGATGTTTAAACAGCAAACCAAAAAACAATCCAGGCAATGTTAGCAACACAGCAAACAGATGAGGAGGGGATATTTAGGGCTATGACAACCAATCTAGCCGTGTCTGGACAGATAATATAAAACACAGAAGAGAATGAAGTTATTTACTGGCTGCAGCTCCTGTATGATACCAAGTTATAACTCTCCTCTTGTACTCTGACATGTTCATTTGATGGTATTTCATCAGCTGAAAACAAATGGATGAAGAAAAAAGTGTCTTACAAGCACGTGTGAGAAGCTTGGGGTTTAAACTATGAAAAAGGGGGTTGTGCATATTTTGTTTTTAATTAAAGCTCATTTGGCAAGTGTACAACTATGCCACAGCAGGTAAAAGGCACCTTCTTTCTATAACTTCCTTCACAATTGTGTCAAACTCCATTTACTTGAATATTCAAGAGCCATAGAACACAATAAGCACAGACAGAGAAGAAAATATGCAAAGCAAAGTGTAACTTTTCAGAGGTATAACAGATTTACAAAGTACAATACACTTGACCTTGAGATATTGCCACAGTTTCTTACACTCATTACACAGATGATTTCGTCCTCCTTATATATCTGGGTGATCTTTATGTCCTACCTTACTAAGTGAAATAGGTATGTGACAACTCTGAAATTCAGTCCCTCAGACATATACTTTGTGTCTAAATTTAAGGATGCACTTTGAAATTTTTACATGAAGTTTTACATTTTAAAAGTATCTGGAATCACTACGCCTCTATTTTTTCCCCATATGAAAACACTGAAATTGATTTTAAAATGTATTGCATTTAGAATGAGAATTAACTTCACTAAGTATTATCTCAGTAGGTTGTCTAATACCCCCTAGAAAATAAACTGGAAATTACTACTGACACAGCTGAAGAAGATGAAAGAAAAAACATATTTAAAACATTCAACCCATAATAACATTCAAGAACTAATGTATTAGAGTAGCCACAACCGTAACATATTCATGTGCTATATTGAGGACTCTGAAAAGCATTTTTAAATAAGCAGTTATAAACACTTAGTTCGTTCAAGGAATTCTAACAATGAGAGACTGTACAAATGATAAACAGCTAAGCAGAAAGCAAATTATTCGCTTTATCCCCAAAGCCAACACACAGTCTTTCAGCATCAGAAGCTCTATGAAATTGGAATATATGGGTACACACTTTTGAAATATCATCTTTTCATCCAATCGAAGTAAACAAACATCTTGCACACTTCAACAATGAATTGAAGAGTTTCCTTTTACCCCTGGGATGCAAAATGAGTGAAAATAAGCACTGCATTCATGCTTTGTGGTTCAGAAGCAAGCAATTCTCTGCCTTGTTTTCTCTGAAGAGCGTACAGGAGGTTGCCTGTGTAGTTTGTGGAATGAAATCCAGAATGCAACTATAGTTAACATATTTCAGAAAGTGTAACATTTCCACATGTTCTGCCTGATTTCTGCTGCTGGAATAGCTGGTAAAATATAATGTCACTTTTCTTTTGGGGAAGGGATAAATCTTGAGTAGAATAACAAACTTATTATTATAACACTAGCAGTCAAGATGTGGTAGTATTTGAAATGCATGGTTTGAGTAAACAAATAATTGTGTGACTTTGATGCACAGGTGGCGGACTGGAAATTTTGGAGAACAAGGCTGACAAACCAACTAGAATAAGCAAATGATACAAGCTTTTTCTTCCAAACCTAGAAATGTCCGACACTTCTTGCGTGAAAGTGTGGGCTATATTTTATTCCTATATAATAGTTGAGCTTTCTGCTAATACTGCAAATTGGTGTGCTGCTTCTGTACTACCAACCATCAACCAGAGCTGAGGCTTCAGGTGGTAACAGCCCTGCCCACATAGGCATCTGTCTCTGAATCGGAACCCATAGGATCATTACCATCTACAGTCCCTCGTACTTTAACTGGGTTACAGCACACTGTTCTCTACTTCTATGCAGGAAAATGTAATTTGGGAGGAAAAAACCTAGCTCCTGGATGGCTATGGGATTCCACACCCACTCATGAGAAGTGCTAACCTCCTTCCACTTTCAGTGAAATGCAGAAGAGGGTTTTTTCTGTTGGTGCGTTGTACTACACAGGTAATCTGAGATAGCTTATGTCTTTGATACTTCTGCTTCTCACATCAGGAAGGTACGTATCATTTTTCTCTTTACTGCTCCCCAAACAAATACAACAAGCAATGATTATGATTCTGCTTTTCATTGCTTTTCATTTTTCACCTCTCCTTTTTATCTGGATCCTTTGCAAAAAAAAAGCAGGTGGTTTTTTTTTTTTTTAAGCTGGAAATGTACTGAACTATCTAAATAATTGTTTCCAAAGCGCCTTCTGTAAAGAGTTAGATTTTATGACCACCGAGATGCATCTTCAGCCATATGTAGCAGGCCAATGCTGACACTGAAACGTCAGGCTAATCAGAGAAGTGCACAGCACTCCATACAGCTAACGCACAGAGTCCTGGGGTCATTTCCTCATCCAGCATGATTCTCTAAATGTGTTGGTCTGAATTCATATTTGATGTAAACTATTTTACATTGCATGCTTAGCAGAATTTAAATGTGATGTAACATTAATAAAGCATAAAGGAAAAATGCTAATGTCAAAAGTCTTTCACAACACATCTGTGCTGGGCACCCATTCTTCTCTATTTAAGGATCAATTTTAGCAAAGCCCGTAGTCGTTTCTTGGCTCATTTTTTCCCCCACTGATCATAGGATTTTTTAGTGTACTGAGTGGGCCTGAGTCTTAGGCTATCAGATAGCCCTGTTCATTGAGCTATCTTGATGAATCAGAAAAGGAATAGGCAGACTTTTTAACACACAGTGAACTGGTGAATTATTTCCTTCTTTGTGAGTATGCTTCATGAACCTTCTTCCAAGAATAGGAACTTGCGTGCTACTTTTACAATGCTGGTAGCATAAGAGATTGGTTTGTGTCAGATTTTATACCTTTGTCCTCTTTTTAAACATCATTAAAATGAAATTAGTTTAAAATATCATGACTTCACCCACTTTTTAGACCCATGAAGGACAGAGTGTTGTTTGTTTCAGTTGAAGGGCTTTTTGTAATTGCTAGCAAAAAAAATATAAAAATCTCGAATGACAGAGCACTTTCTCTGAAGGCTGTTTTGAAAAAATCACATTTCCAAGGGCATATGTACAAAACCAGTACAGAATCATCGAGTGTGCTTGTTAAACTACAGTAAAAGCATGCACTGCGCGGCAGTCCGTCCCTGGTCTGTCAGCCTTGCAGCTCTGGGGCTGCAGCGTGTGATCAGCAGCGGCACACTACCTTGTCACCCCAAAGCACACCAGTCAGTTGATTGCTCCCCACAGCCCCTCCTCACTCTTCCTTCGCTCTGAGACAGGCGCTGTTTACCACCACTCTGTGCCTGTTAGCAGTTGTTACATCTGCCCATCACTAGCTCACTCTGCACATCTAGAGTAGATCACCCACATTTGCAAGGACCTCCACTCGTCCCCTGGGCCAGTTTGAGGAGGAGATGAAGGAGAAGAGAGAGGAGGCTCTGATTCCTTTGTCTTCAACTCACTACCAGTGCAACACGGGCTGGAGTGCCGTTCGCCTCCTCATAGATGTGAATCAAATGGCTTGCAAACAGGACGCCCTCATCAGCCGCCCTGCAGATGATGCCTGGGATGGGCGATGAGCCAAAAGCCTCCAAAATACAACCTCCACCCCCCACCCCAGAAATTTAGATCAGCACAGGCTGTTCATGAAATTTCTTGCAAATAATACTCCTCCCCTTTCAGATCCATACGACTCTCCCCCAGCTCAGTGTCTGGCCTGGCTGTATTTGAACAAGCCGTGGGTGAGCAAGCTTTCTGACAGCACAATTTCATACAAATTGAATCTTTTGTGCAACCGTGCTGCAACTACATTTTTAAAAGCTATTCTTTTTCAAAGGTTATTTTTAAATACTTTTTTTTTCCCTGCTTGATCTTCCCTACTTTTAAAAGGCCACACAGGAAGATTTGTTGGCAATTTGCTGTATAGATAGTAGGGGAGTGAGAAAAAAGACTTCACTTGCCACCTGGATGGACAATCATTCATAAATCCTGGTCACAGGTGTGTGATGCTTGATCCCACACCAAGGCAGAGTTTCATTTCAGTCTGTTTCTGCCATTATGACTGATGCAAACCCTGCTTTTGTACTGGCCCTCAAAGACGAAATGCTGCTTTCTGCATCATGTTTCAGTGAAGAGGAAAAGAGACAGAAACATGATGTGGGGTCTGACAGGCTGTCGGGATTAGTGCCTTGCTTAGTGAAATGGGTTCCAGGATAAAACCTGGCATAATCTGGGGAGAACAGGTCAACCTTTCTGTCAAAATGTTAGGTCCCATTTTTCAGCCTCCTGCATCTTCCTTTCTGGATATCTGTCTTAAACACTTTAAGCAGGAAAGGTACCCCAAATTTGTCTCTTTCAAGAAAGACACAGCCTTAGTGGATGAAGCCTTACAGCCTGCAAGTATTCCAGCCATATCTGATGTTATGCACATAGCTCTTTTCAGAACTATGCGTCCTGTCAGGGCATATAAATTCAACAGACTTGGTAAACAAGTGACCCAAAGGGAGCTGCTACTGGCTGCATTATAAATATTCAAGAACTAGTCAGCCATAATTAGTTTATTCCCTCACGTTGACTTTAACATGTGCCCCTCCTTCCAGTCTGTATATTTTGTTAAAGTTCCTCCTTTAGAACAAAAGCTTGCCCAGGCAGTTTTATCCTCCAAGTACAAAGAAAATCTTCTGGTCGTGCAATAGCACTCTAAGTGTATCCCATACATACAGGAGGGAAAAAATCTTTCCTCTTTTCTGATGGGAACACCAGAGTTTTATTATCCTCCATGTTTCGTCTGAAAGGAAACATCACAATTTATATGCGTTGTTCCTCCAAACCTTGTATCCTTCTGCATTTTGCTTGGTTATTAGATTTTTAAACATGAAAGAGCGTAACTTACAGACTCATCCCTATTAATGGTAGAAGTGGCTTTGCTGCTGCATGACCTAGAAATGTGAGGCACTGTGAAGTGCCTCTGTTAATATCAGAAGCATTGCACAAAGCTGGAAAATATGAAGTGTTGGGGTTTGCCTATCACAAAACATATTTTATTGCATATTTGCAAAATGAAGCATAAACACATTAAAAATAAATCAGTGATACAAAAGCAGAACAATCCACAGAAAATCTACCCAGTCAAAGGGACAAGGGATAAATGAATTGAACAAGAAATTACCTCTTCAAATAGTTATTTCTAGTGTTTAGCACTTGAAGGAAAGTAAGCTGGAATATTTCTGGGTTTAAAGAGATTGAGTTCAGATGACACATTCCCTGTCCCTTTCTAAATACTGGCACTGCAGCTCAGCAAGCTCACTGCACAGTGCCTCCTCTTGCTTGGTCAGAACCCTATCTCAGAAGCTGGCAAGTTGGGACATGGCAAGCTGAGTGGAGGGTGATGAACCTATCTGGTTATATTAGACATCCACTGATGTCTATGTTGTCTTGCTGTTCTACAGCCTTTTCTAATATAGAATGAAGGTTTTCAAAGTCAAACACTGAAACGGTCATGACATAGGGTCCCGTCCTTGGAGAGGAAGCCAGACTAGGCTCCTTTTGTGGTGCACATAGTATATAATAGTTCAGTAGCTGGAACAGCTGGATGTTATAAGTGACTAATCCACATTTAAACCCCATTTCAAAATGGAGTTACATTACTGGCCGTACCATTGTAGAAATATCATTAGGATTATCATACAATCTAATGACAAAGAGGAATGCTCTTAAATGCAGGACTTGGAGCCGTATGTAACTTTCTTCAAAGCTCAAGAAAGTTCAGCTCAAATGTTTGGTATTGGTTTATCTCCATTCATGGTAGGAAAATGTAATCACTTTTGCAGCTAGAAATATTCAGAGAATAAACGCTGAGAATAGGTTAGATACAATCAAAACAATTGTCAAAGGAGTGAGGATATGTTTAGTCAAGCTGTCAGGGCCCTGAGGGTGCCAACCATTTCTGTCCCTGGCCAGACCCCCAGGGCCTTCACCCACCCTGCCCACAGCCCAGGACGCCATTTCAGCCCAGCCCAGGGCTGTCAGTCCCTGGACCATATAAACCACAGCAGGACCAGTCCCTGGCCCTACGTCCTGGACAGCCCTTGGACCTGCGCTGTAGCCATGTTTCCAGACTTGTCTCCAGCTCTTCCTGGATGAACCCTGGATATGAGTCACTCCCTCACCTTGTCTAGGACTGTGGATGGACCTTTTCCCATTACCACACCAGTCCTGCTCAATTTTGGTCTGGTCAGTAAAGTCACATTCCCTGCTTGTGCCAGGGTTGCCCTTGCTCAGCTCCTGGCTCATCCTCCCTTGAGGAGCAGATCTGCTATTGCTTCCTCCTGACAAAAGCAGGGTGGGAGTACAAGGTAGACAGATTGCTTTAATCAGAGAAAAACTTTGACTAAATGAGAGTAAATGTTACTGACTAGATTGTGTGACTGATGGTAAGCAAAGTGATTTTATTTAAAAGGTAAAATCTGAAATGCCAGGCCTGTGGCACTGCAGAACGAGCAGTGTCAAAGGGTAGTGTTGGGATTATGTCCTCTTATCCCAGACCAACCAGCTGCTTCCTCTGGAAGTGGTGTCTGGTTAGTAGTCTCAGTACAAGCTACCTGACTGCACAGCTTCACAAGCACAGTTTCATTAGCCTAACTGATCTCTCTCCCTGCCTTGAAGCTGAGTCATTAGGTAATAAAACAACCTTGCTTCCAAAGTTTAGCCATTTTAGAAGTGCGCAAATTTTTATACTTTAATTTTATCTTTGGGTATCCATCAGGTGCTAGCAAATCAATGGGATTAAACTGCACATAGAGAGAGAGAGAGAGAGAGAGAACTGAATGCACATGGGATTCATCTAATCTAACTTCAGATAATCTGAGCTAGTCTATATGTAAACTAGTCATCCTGGGCTCCTTTTTTAGGCAATAGAGAGAAAGATCTTTTTTTTAAGGGCAAGATCCATTGGATCTATTTTGGGCATTATTTTAGCATAAAATAGTTCACATCCTAGAAGAGTCCTCAGTGTGTCTCAGTCAGGACAGGGGGTGCCACCAGACTGGGGATAGCAATGGTGGTGCTGGAGGCCAAGCAGCTCTCGGGAGGGACTTGGCCAGGGCTGAGAAAAGGGCTGCTGGGAATTCCAGGGAGTTCAACAAAGGTAAGCGCAAAGTGCCAGCCTGGGGATGGGCTAACTCCCTGCAACAGGTTAGTCTGGGGCCAAGTGGCTAATGAGAAGCTCTGCATCCCTTAGGGGACTGGGCACCAAGTTGGGCAGGAGTAGGCAGCGTACCCGGGCAGCAAAGATAGTCTCGCACCCCAGGCTGTGTTTGCAAGGGCATGGACAGCACTGCTGGGGAAGGACAACGTAAGAGCAGCCACAAGGGTGTGGGTCTGAGGAAGCTCTAGCAGCTTCAAACGAGCATGGTCAGCTGCCCTTGACCCACGGTGCCTGGAGCCTTTGATGCAGCTGTGCCCTGATTAGGGAGGGCCAAGCACCCTTGTAGCCAGTGCTAGGGAGAGGCAGGTTCTGCTTTGGGAGCTTCTGGATCTTCTGGGGACGAAGTCCAGCATCATTGGAGAACCTCTGTTACCACAGGGCTTTGTCAGGGATCTCTTCCCACTTTTCCTCCAGAGCTGTGGCAGCCCCGGTGCCTCCACGAGCATGGGGATCAGGCCCCTGCTGAGCTGCAGGGGCCTTGCCACCCTCGGCGGTCTGGACCTCAGCTGTTCTTGCCAGTGCTGCTGGGCCAACGGTGTGTGCCAAGTGACACTGTGCCTTCCAGCTGCCATCTCAGTCTCTGGCTTTGCAGCTGTAGGGTGGCTGAGGACTCCACACACGGGTGACTGGACTGTGGCCTCCAGAGTCAGTGACAGGGGCTCCCTTTTCTGACAGGTTCCCAGGTACACTGGTAGGTGCACCTTGTATATCAGTGGTACCTATGCTAGTGTCGGGACTTTCTCTGTTTATATCCTGTTGACACAAAGCACTCTAGTAATGGTGAGCTCTAGTAATGTCACTCTTCCTGTAATGGAAATAGAACTATTTAAATATAAAGCCTTTCAAATGACAAAGCAACTTCACAGATCATCTAGTTTCTTAGGGCTCCAGTTAATCTTTTTCCTCCTGTCCTCGAGACACCTTTGTGTACACAGATATTTTGATAGGCCTTACTCTGATTTTTTTGCTAACAATTGGATAAAGACCCTTCACTGTCAACACCCTGCTCTCCACTCTTACAGGACACCTCTCTATATCCTGTCTAATAGCTACTTTCTCCCTTGCAGCTCTCATATTCCTGCCATATCAGGACCTACCCCCTATATAAGCATTCAGTTCAACATATCTCTTGTTTCTGCTGTTAGTAGACAGCAATGTGTTTGGCTGTCCTGTTTGAACTTCATGGTGCTGTAACAGTATTTGGCTTCTTGTTGCTGCTGTTTAACTTGGCCTCTCACCTTTCACACTTCAGCTGTATATGGTATTTTTGGTGCCTAAAACTATATAGTCTCAGATTAGCTTGTAAATAAGTCATTGGCACTTGAGGCTAATAACTGGTGCAGGCTGACTGTAAATTTGGTCTATATACTTTCCGTTTAATTTTGATCAAACTGAGGACATCTCTCTGAGACTGTGTTTCTCTAAAGAACTGCAGAATTAAATGAATGAAAGATAAATGCTGAAGGCAATGGTGATTCAAGTGTCAGAGAATCAAGGAATTATTTGATGCCTTCAGTGTATTCCAGAATTCACAGCTACATTCATGATGGGACATAGCTATTGCAATGGAAGACTTCAGCCTCAGATATTAGAAGCCTGGTGAAATTCCACTTACTGTTAGACATCTATCCTCTACACCATACCCACAGAATTAGACATCAAAAAGTGGCAGCCCCAAAGAGTATGAAACTATCTCCATTAAAAGTAGGAATAATGAGGAGCTGTGTTTCTTACATCTCATTCCCCACTGGAGTTTTCACACAAACTGCACTACAAATGGAGGACTCATTTCCCTCACCTCAGGATGCATTCATAGTCATATCTTTAAATCCTCATATCTTTATATCCTAGAAGGGAATACATAAGTCTATTCTCAAAAAAAAAGCCCAACCAAACTAATACAAAACCCACAAGTAAAATGATTCTTTCTTTGAAACCACATGGAGTTTCAGGGTGTGAAGGGGGGCAAACAGTTGGACTAGATGATCTTAAAGGTCTTTTCCAACCTCAATGATTCTATGATTCTAAATATTATCACTCCCACCTTTTCATTCAGAGGATCACAGCACTAAGTCTGGGTACAGAAGATGTAAGCTCATCTCACTCATTGACCAAAGCTATCAGGGCATTTGCCACGCCCAATCTAACTTTAACTAGTTTCATAACTCCCACAACAGGTTACCTGTTCTTGTGCACTATCTACTGGAAGCTTATCTATTTTCTATTAATTTAGATATAGAAGAAATTTGGGAGGGAGTGTCCCCCATTGGAGTGTCCCCCATTATACACCACTGAAATACCTCAAAGGAATTAAGGGGCGTTCCTCTAAGAAGGTGACACGGCCGACAGCCCAGCTGAAGTGCCTCTACACAAATGCACGCAGCATGGGCAACAAACAGGAGTTAGAAGCCACCATGCTGCTAGGAAGCTACAACCTAGTTGCCATTAGTGAAACTTGGTAGGATGAATCCCATGACTGGAGTGCGGCTATCAATGGCTACAGGCTGTTCAGAAGGGACAGGCGAGGAAGGAGGGGTGGAGGCGTTGCACTCTACATCAAGAAATGGATAGTGTGTGAAGAGCTGTCTCTGAAGAATAGCCATGAGCAGCTTGAAAGCTTATGGATAAGAATTAGAGACTGAGGCAACAAAGGGAACCTTGTGGTTGGTGTCTACTACAGGCCACCTGACCAAGGGGAGCCTGTTGATGAAGCCTTCTTACTCCAGCTACAGGAGGCATCGTGCTTGCAGGCTTTTGTCCTGCTGGGGGACTTCAACCACCCCATCTGCTGGAAAGGTAGCACGGCAAGCTGTAGGCAATCCAGGAGACTCCTGGAATGCATGTTGCAAAATAAGTGGTTTAGATCACCTGAAGAATCACCATCAAAGATATTAGCAAAAGTGATTTTTTAATGTGAATTTGTAAAAAGTGCAACTTAACAAAGTTCAATGGCAAGGTTCACTCTATTACTTACTACATGGAAAAAGCATACAAAGGAATATCGAGTTAGAATCAATTTAGAATTATTTACACAGAGACTAGAGACACAAAAGAGTAAGGGAGACCCTCCCATTGAGTCATGAGGTTCAGAGTGATTTAACGAAGTTTGCTATCAGCACTGCAAAGTTTCCTAAATCAAATTGCACACACACACACACAAACACACAGACACAGATATAAAGGTTAACCTATAATCAAGATTTTTCTCTCTTGGCCAATTGTGATAAATTATTGGTACCAAATGATCCTTAAAAATCTTGTGAAATCTAATTGTAGTGAATTACTTACTATTCTCCTTAGTCAGCATTTGTCAGCAGACGATCTTTGACTCCTTCTTCTTCCTCAGCATCTATCAACAGACGATCTTGGAAATCCTCGCAAAATCTACTCTTTGAAATCCTTGCGACATCTACCCTGAGAGGCATCCCAACTCAGGGGGGATACTGGCTCACAGCCTGCTGCGATCCCAGAGAGCTCAAAGGGTCTCACTTAGGATGACTGTTTATAGGATCGTGAGATGATTGACTTTGGTCAGTGTATTTCCATTCTGGCCATAATTGTTGTCAGGCAATTCTAGCACCTTCCAAGGTGGGCCATGATCCAAGCAGCAGGAGTTTCAGGTACGGTTCCAGGCAACAGGAGGTTCAGATACGGTTACGGAGTGCCTAATCATCCTAACTCACTGTACTGTAGCCAGGATAATAAAGTACCAGATTGTCCCAACTCACTGCACAAGAACACAATGTTGGCTAGTCCTGACATTGCAACGTGGCCCAGGGGGTCTGCGTCACCACAATGAATTGTGGTGATAACTTCTTAAGCCAGGTAATAGACAGCCCTACCAGAGGGGATGCGATACTGGACCTGATGGTCACCAACGCAAGTGAGCTAATCAGTGACATCAAGATTGGAGGCAGCCTGGGCTGCAGTGACCACGCACTGGTGGAGTTCACAGTCCTGAGGGATATGGGTCAGGCAAAAAGTCAGGACCCTGAATTTTAGGAAAGCAAACTTCCAGCTCTTCAAGGAGTTAGTCAATAGGACCCCCTAGGAAACTGCCCTCAGGGACAAGGGAGCAGAACAGAGCTGGCAGATCTTTAAGGATGCTTTCCATAGAGTGCAAAAGCTCTTGATCCCCAGGTGTAAGAAATCAGGCAAGGAAGGCAACAGACTGGCATGGATGAGTCGAGACCTGCTGATCAAACTACAGGGCAAGAAGGAAATGCACAGGCAGTGGAAGTGGGGACAGTTATCCTGGAAAGAGTATAGGGACGCTGCCTGATTGTGTAGGGATGGGGTCGGGAAGGCGCAGCTGGAGCTGCACTTGGCAAGGGATGCAAAGAATAATAAGAAGGGCTTCTACAGGTATGTCAGCCAGAAAAGAAAGGTCAAAGAAAGTGTGCCCTCCCTGATGAGCAAGACTAGCAAACTGGTAACAACAGACGAGGAGAAGGCTGAGGTACTCAACAACTTTTTTGCCTCAGTCTTCACTGGCAGCCTCTCTTCCCACACCTCTCGAGTGGATGGAGCGCAAGATGGGGACTGGGGGAGCAAAGTCCCTCCCACTGTAAGAGAAGATCAGGTTTCTGACCACCTGTGGAACCTGAATATACATAAGTCTATGGGACCTGACGAGGTGCATCCCAGAGTCCTGAGGGAATTGGCTGATGTAGTTGCCAAGCCACTCTCCACGATATTTGAAAAGTCATGGCAGTCAGGTGAAGTCCCTGGTGGCTGGAAAAAGGGAAACATTGCACCCATTTTTTAAAAGGGTAGAAAGGAGGACCCTGGGAACTACCGACGTGTCAGCCTCACCTCTGTGCCTGGGAAGCTCTTGGAACAGATCCTCCTAGAAGCTATGCTAAGGCACTTGGAGGACAGGGAGGTGATTTGAGACAGCCAGCATGGCTTCACCGAGGGCAAGTTCTGCCTGACCAACCTAGTGGCCTTCTATGGTGGAGTGACTACATCAGTGGACAAGGGAAGAGCTACAGATGTCGTCTGTCTGGACTTCTGTAAGGCCTTTGACATGGTCTCCCACAACATCCTTCTCTCTGAATTGGAGAGATATGGATTTGATGGGTGGACTGTTCAGTGGATAAGGAATTGGTTGGATGGTAGCATCCAGAGGGTAGTGGTCAACGGCTCAATGTCCAGATGGAGATTGGTGACAAGCGGTGTCCCTCAGGGGTCCGTATTGGGACCAATACTGTTTAATATCTTCATCAATGATATAGACAGTGGGATCGAGTGCACCCTCAGCAAGTTTGCAGACAACACCAAGCTGACTGGTGTGGCTGACACACCTGAGGGACGGGATGCCAATCAGAGGGACCTGGACAAGCTCGAGAAGTGGGCCTGTGTGAACTTCATGAGGTTCAACAAGGCCAAGTACAAGGTCCTGCACCTGGGTCGGGGCAACCCCTGGTATCAATACAGGCTGAGGGATGAAGGGATTGAGAGCAGCCCTGCGGAGAAGGACTTGGGGGTACTGGTGGATGAAAAGCTGGACATGAGCTAGCAATGTGTGCTCGCAGCCCAGAAGGCCAACTGTATCCTGGGCTACACCAAAGGAAGCATGGCCAGCAGGTCGAGGGAGGTGATTCTGCCCCTCTACTCCACTCTGGTGAGACCCCACCTGGAGTACTGCATCCAGCTCTGGAGCACTGCATCCAGCTCTGGAGCCCTCAGTGCAGGAAAGACATGGACCTGTTGGAGCGGGTCCAGAGGAGGGCCGCAAAAATAATCAGAGGGATGGAGCACCTTTCCTAAGAAGACAGGCTGAGAGAGCTGGGGTTGTTGAGCCTGGTGAAGAGAACGTTCCTGGGAGACCTTATTGCAGCCTTTCAGTACTTAAAGGGGACCTACAAGAAAGATGGGGACAAACTTTTTAGTAGGGCCTGTTGTAATAGGACAAGGGGTAATGGTTTATTTAGATTTAGGTAGATTTAGACTGGATAGAAGGCAGAAATTTTTTACAATGAGGGTGGTGAAACACTGGAACAGGTTGCCCAGAGAGGTGGTAGATGCCCCATCCCTGGAAACATTCAAGGTCAGGTTGGACAAGGCTCTGAGCAACCTGATCTAGTTGAAGATGTCCCTGCTTATTGCAGGGGGGTTGGACTAGATGAACTTTAAAGGTCCCTTCCAACCCAAACTATTCTATGATTCTATGATTATACTTTCTTTTTCTTTGGATACTACTTGTTTTTCAAAACCGGCATGTTGCATGGGATTATAGTGAATTGTGCTGAACAAACTGCAAATTTCTGTGCCTGAGCATAAATCAAGCAGATCTGGATGCTAAACTATCTGCCTCTGCCTATGATGGCAATATAGAAACATGGGGAAAAGCATTCAGTCTATAGGACCAGACTAAAGCTAGTCTAAAGTGAACATCCCCAAAACACCTGTGGAACATCAGGTCTTCATCCCTAACGGTATCCTTCTTCAAATCTGCTATACTGCACGCTAATGTAGGGATAGCCCCCTTTGCCATAATTCCCCTTCAGACCAGCTTTTTCTGATAACAGTAGAACAAAAACATGCAGCAACCTCAATATAAGAATTCAGCTAATATAATCTAAAAATTCCACCTCATTTTCATCCCTTACACCTAACTATTACGCATTAGAAATCTGGCAGAGAGCTCTGTCAAATTGAACTATTGAACTCAGAGTGGCAAAAGTCCCTCCCCAGGCAAGACATTTAAATCATTTTCAAAGTTAATTTCCTGCTCCCAGACGGAGAACAAATCTAATCGGGTTTACTTCATCCTTCTGACGAACAGGAAAGTGTTGCCTGCATACTCAACAAGGGAAAGTGTCCTAGAAGGCAGCCAGAGCGCTTGCTTTGCAACACCAAAGAAGCTTCTTGTGCAAAGCAATGCGTGTGGATCAGCATGTGAATGGGGATTCGGATTTAACCTGTCAGATCTTCCTGGTCTCCTGCTAACCTCGTTTTATAATGAAATTATGAACTGTTTACTAGCTAACAGCGCACATGGGAGATTGAAAATAGTCAGAAGAATATAATATGGCTGCAGGGGTATGTTTCAGAAAACTGGCTATGCATTTAAAAAGACCCTCCTCTGGTCCCTCTGGATTCCTGGTAACCAAGGCTTTCCCCAGGTTCTAAGGATATTTCCATGAAGACTTGTGATAACAAAACTTCAATGAGCACTGGAAAGAACTGAATGAGGTTACTAGATGACTAAAGAGAGTTTGTAGAAGAGTGAACAAAAGTGTATATACATGTATATACGATACAGCTTAAGATAAAACAAGGTTAATTAACATCTAAGTCACTGTATTATCAAAGGTAGAAGGCAACCAGTATTAACTTTCTAAACAAAAGAGTTGTCAGGTTCTACTTCTGCATGCATTTTTACAATTCCACAGGAAGAAGTTATATAATAGCACCTGAGCTCCTAAGTATTTCTCGTTTCTTTTGAATGAAATAACGATTTTTTTTTTTTTGTGAAATAGTGGATATATATTTAAGTCTTTTTGAAGCGGTTTAACTTTAACTAAAATTTTCCCAATTTCAGTATATGATATATGACTTTTTATTACTCTACAGAGCCAAATGCTATACTGAGAAAAAACTGAATATACTGATATGGTCAATTTAAGTTTACTTAGCAGTAATAAGTTTTCAGTCCATGCAAGGAAATCAGATGTTCATTGCTAAAAGCATAAATCCTCATTTATATTTAATTTTAATGTTTGTGCTTTTATTTGTGCATCATGTGTAAGTACAAGGATGAATTACTTGAATGGATATAGAGTTCTTAAGTACAGTATTTCTATACACCAGGGAAAAAAGTAAACATCAAGCTAATGCTGTAGGGATGAACAATCACAACAATTACAATCTCACCATTAAAAAATAATTAGGTCAAGTCACTGAAAACTATTTTTTCAAATTGTTGAAAGCTACCATTGAAAACTTGGTCATTTCCCAGTAGCTCATTCACATTAGTTTCTTTACTCAGAATCTAAGTTGCTTTACTCTTTACTGCTGTCTGTCCAGAAATTCTTCTTTCTGTACCCGAATTTATGCCTAGTGATTGATGGAAAGTTCTCTTCCTGCTGAGCAATAATATAACTTACCATACAGCATGATTAGTCCTGCCACAAGAATTAAGACAGTTAATGCCATTGCATACTTCCTTAATTTTACTTTCTCTGACAAGCCCACATAAACGTTTGCATAACCAAAAGATGCATATGCCCAAACCACTCCTCAGTGAACCTAAAATTGTCCACTGAACTAAAATTGACCCTTCCTGGCACTTAAAGAAAAGGAAATATTTCTTTAAATATGATGAAACAAGCTCAGCATGAACAAACTAGCATGCTAAATTTTCAAGGATCACTTCTAGAGCCCTGCTATAACAAATTAAATTGTCTTAGGGTAATGGGTAGGAGAGGGAAACCAGAAGCCTAACTGAAAACTATAGGATACTTTTCTCCCGTATTGACCTTCAGGAGCATATAATGGAGGAAGAAGCATCCCAGTTTCACTCCTGTACCTTCAGACTTTCTCTGTTCCCTTCTTTTTAAGGTAGGTACGACTAAGTCTATCTTCCTACAAATCCTAGACTATGCTTTAGGTTTAATATGTGTTATCCACAATAGAATAAGTAGGTTTTATTTAGTTTGTAAAAACATTATAATTAGCATTTCCTTGCCCAGTAGTAAAAAAATTCTCATTTAAGGTCTTTTTTTTGTATGTGTGAAGTTCCTCTGTATTGCAAATGTTTCACTAGCTCAGACTGTATTTTGATATAAACTGATATTTGAGCAATATGCTGTGAAAACACTCCATTTATCTATCTGCTCTGTTGTTATTAATGGGATATTATATTGCCATGGAAGAAGAACTCTAAGTTTAAAAGTCAGGGTTGAATTATTTTCTTAGTATTGTCTATTGTCCAGCAGAAGGTTACAGGATCCTTCTGCATTCCATTACTTAACATTTTGTGTGCTCAGCAAAATCATCTTTAGATCAAGTTACAAGATTAATACAGTGTAATCACTTATTTCTTTTTTTTCTGTAAGAAACTTTGGTGACTGTGATTTAAAACAAGCCCATTTATGCAATAGTATAACAAAATGGGTGGAGACAAATCCCATAATGCCAGCTTTATTGTGCATCATCAGCCAGGTGATTGTACCACTGGATTTTTTCACCCTCTAACTTCAAAACACAGATAGTTAAAAATTAAAATAACGATGTAAAAGAAGGAATTAATTGACTGCTTCAGGTAATTTGGAGAGAGCCCACAGTGTTTAAAGCACATGAAAAAAATGGATCCATATAAACTATTTAAATAACTGGATGAGAGTGAATGCATTTTTTAACAACTTTTAGCAAATGCTAAGTTCTCCGTACAATGAACTTTACTGCTTCTTCTACTTCATTACAGTACATTTCTTGGCAAAATTTTTGCTATAAGTATCTAATTGTCTTGCTTTTGGAAACTGCAGTTTCATCCAATTATTTCATAGGAAGCAATAGAAAAAAGAAACCTCATTGCTTTATATGTGATCATTCTTCCAGACAGATGGTACCCACTAAATACCCAGAAACATCACTGAGATGACTATATTACAAAAATTCAGGAAAGATTAATATGTAGTGCTTACCAAATGATACACAGCTAGATCATCATTCCAGAATCAGGCTTTAAGATAAGAATAAAATGAAAATATGTATGGCATATTCACTGAGGTGGAGGGGCTGAAGAGAGATAAGAAAAAAATTCCTAGTCTCTTAACTGGAAAGTGATACAAGTAGTTCACTCATAGAAAACAATGCTCTCATCTTGAAAATCGTTAATGAAACTACCATTGGTTCCAGTGGCACAAGATCCAACCCAAGACTCTCTCTACTATATCTGAAACCCTACAGTGGAATTATCCTTTCAAGGTATAAATTCTGTGGTGTGAATAGCTTGGTGATATAATTTATTTTCAAAGGTCAATTGCAAAGATTTAAAGGTTTTCATCATGCCCATGGAGTCATAATTCTTAGGGACCAAGTGGCACTTTCTTTTGAAAGGCAAATGTTGCCTCTCATGAAAGAGTAAAGGTGTTTACAACTCTAAAAACAGTCTTGTAAATAAGAAAGAAATATTTTATGTTTTCTATTAATTGTCAAAATAACACTGCTGTACACTACGCAGAGTAGTAAAGATTATTGAAAGCAGATTCGTTAGCAATTCATCATAGATGATTTTAAAATATTTGTGCTTTTTAGTGTTGTTTTCTGTTATTACAACAACTGGTTTAACCAAAACCATATCGAAACAACCTGCTTTTCCCATTTCCCCACTTCATCACAGAAGAAACACCAATTAGAATGGTGGAATTTTCAAGGATCGTTATACACACTGTGCAGTGCTAAAGAAAGTTAGTATTAAGATGTGCCTGTGGCCTTTGTTAAGATTAATTTACCTCTAGATTGAGACACTATTTTGAGTTTTTCTCACAAAATACCCTGTCCTCCAAAAACAAAGCAAAACAAAATGAAAAACTAGGAGTGGAGAGAAATGGACACATTACTCTGAAAGGATACAGGCTATTTCATTCTGAAAGGAAAGCAGTTTTTTTTTTCTTTTGGTCAAGAAGCATCTAATACAAAGCAACACAGAAAGAAACCAGAAATTATTTTGGTTTGAATTTTCAGTACAGTAGTAAAAACATGAGATACAAGATTTTCTGGGAGAGTATTGCCTTTGCTAAAAAAAAACTTGCATAGTTGGGAAAAAGGGCAGCTTTAAGGCAGACAAGTCCTTCCTTGGGTTTGGAACAAAGGCAGCAGCCTTACAGTCGATTGGTCTAAGCTTAGCTTGATTATCTTAAATAATTAGACAGCTTGAGAGAAAGAGGTGATTTGAACGTGGTGAGAAGAGGGAAGAAGGGGAGGAAGAGGAGGATGCTATTAACCCTAGAATGACAGAGAGAGAGAAACAGGTAACTGCCACTTATGAGACACTGTAAAGTTAGCTTTAGATATAACGTGGTAAAAGTTGTAATGTGCTAACAAATTACAATCTCTATTGAGTTCATGATATGTAGTATCCACTAGATATGAAAAATAATGATTATGAAAAAGAAAACTATGAATTTTTGTTCCCCAATTGGTATTTTGAAGACCATAGGGAGGTCTCTGTTTTATTCCAGCTATATGTGTTTCTCTAGTACAAGCTATTATCTTTCTGACAAGTCTTGCCTCACTTACATCCTTAATCAATCACAGCTACATCGGCAGCATGACATAAACAAAACAAAACAAAACAAAAAGCAAATTTAGGTTCATTTCTTTGTGAGTTTAATAACATGTAAGACTAACTTTAGTGTGGGATCTTCTAAAACAGGCTGAAGATTAGGGGACGGTTTGCTAGGCTTCTGGGAGTACATACACTTCCACAAAGCATCTTCCTGTTATGATAGGTTTCATCTTTTATCTGATCAGCTCCCGCAATTTTGTTTCAAAAATCTATGTGCTAAACTTGTGCCATATCTAAGAGGGAATTCCTCCAAGTTTCCTCTTTAAAACAAATCTCAATTGTGATAGACAGGCCCACAAAGAGATATGAAAGCATATTGGGAATATTATTTCCAAACATGAATGAATTAGACATTAGTAGCAGAGATTTCAAACATGACTGAATACAAGAATTACATAGTAAAATTCATCTGTTAATTTCCTCCATTGTAGCTCAACTTTAGAAAGCTTGGCACCAGTGACCAGTTTTCACTCCTTACCAGGGACCTTCAGTTATACCTTTGAAAGTTAAAGTCACTGTGCTAATATTGATTCCTGGGGAAAGGAAGGAACCAAGTAAGGAAAGCAAAACATTATGTAGAAGTCCTAGAGCCTCAAACACAGTAATAGCTCTGGAAACACAAGAAATTTGTTTTTATTTTTGCATTGATCACATTTAATGTTACCAGTTCAGATAACTGGATGAGATACAAATCTGTATTTAGGTGAGGGCTTCATTGGTTACGCTTAGGAGCAAATGATGTTCAGCCTACACTTCTGGCAGACATGCTTGTAGTCAATCTGGTGAATGAAACTATCAGAGGGTGTATAGCATAAATTGGCAAACTGCTGAGAAAATAATGAACAATGTCTCCCAGAAGCTCCATTCCAAGTCTTAAGAACAGGGTCTAAGAACTGTAAATACAGAACAAGTTCCTCAAAAAAAAAAATTTATTTCTTAGTCACACTGTAGAAATCTGGCAAGTCATCAGGGAAATAAACCTGGGATCTTTACTTTCTCAATTAAATTCTCATTATAATAGACAGGGGGAATGCATCTGTCAAAGTGACAGTTTGCATATGGTCTCTGAGTTGTACAGTTGTTCCATACAGTACTATAATCCTTTTTCCATTTTAAGCTTTCAGTCAGTGCCAGTGATTCATAGAAACTTGGTCGTATTTTGTTTTAGCAAAGACGACTATGAACTTGTCTGAATTCAAAATATCCCATACTGCTGCTTCATGTGTTTACAATAGTGCTTACATTGTCTATGGGTTAATCAAGCAAATTTCATGAGCACTCTGGTATAATTAATGCAACAGGGCACTGCAGATTAGTAACTGAGTATCAGTTACCACCAGAAGGCTGATTTCTAAATACTTACAGTGCAAGTAGTAGGGTGGGCTCCGGTCTCGTATGTGTAAAACATGGAAGGAACAAACACACAGGTAGAGTCTCAATAGTAAACATGTGATTCCACTATAGTGCATAAACAGAGATCCACCAGGTTATTCCTCAAATAGCAATATTTAAAAAAAAAAAGTCATTTATTTGAGTGTATCTAAAAATTATCCATGAAAAGATGTTATCTGTTGGGTAACATCTACATGAGACAATGAGAAAAGCAAAAATATGTTCTTTTTGGAGACAGGAGAGCTACCATACCAAAGAAAACAAAGAGGCATACAGCATATGTATGGTAATTGTGGACTTCTTAAACTCTGCACAATTTTCACTCCTTCTCTTTAAGATTACTATTATGAGCTTTTCTATTTTTCCTGCTCCACAAGAATGGGCCTTTATTCACACGTACATCACAAAGACAGTTGAGGAAGAACTATTATGGGTATAAATAAAGCCAGTCAGTTTGAAACAGGTACTACAGCAAGTGCACAAGCAAAATCACTGGAGAGAAGTCTAGCTCCCTGTGGTCTTTTGGATACAGATTTGTATCTTGCAAGTCCAAAGATAAAATTCTGCACAAAAGTTCATTCTTCTTTCTGGAGTCCAGAAACTCCCACGACACTCACAGAATGAATTCGGGAATGGAAACAATGTTCTTCTACCTAACTTGATTCTAACGTAGTTGCTTTGTAAAATAAAAGCTAGGATTATTTCAGACCAATGCTTCTGAAAGTAAAAGGAAAAAGGTATTTCTAAACATAAATCCTAGAAGAAATATTCTGCTGATAGTAGTTATTTTACCACTTTTTATTCTAAAATGGTTCAGATCAAAGTAGTTCTATTTAATAACTTCAGAAAACCTGAAATAAAGAAACATAAACAAGGGTAAAAGGCTTATTGAAAATACAATATAAGATGGCAGTATTTTATGTTATTACTTTAGTAAAGTCACTTCATATTTTTGTTTTCTTTAAGCTGTGGCAGAACATTCAAGCCATTCTCTGCCATAAGCAGCCATCTGTCCCATCACTGTTCTTCCTATTTTTTTCATTTCTGTGTAATAGCATGCAGTGACTGAACATATGGCCTAGAAGGTGGACAAATGTCCCTCCTGGCTAATATAAACTCTTCAGAGGTGTTTGCTGGTGGAAATCATTACACTTCTCATTAGCAGAGTAAGAAAACCCCTTTCTTCAGTCATCTGTTAGCTCAGGAAACGATCGCAGAAGGCTCCAATTCGCTAGTATCTCCTTCATCATTCTCTGTAAGCCAGACTGCTGGCCAAAGCATGGTACAGGCGCTGGTTGCCCTGATCAGTCTTAGTCTTCTCCCAGAGAAGGACAAAGGTCATTCTTTTCAGCTAAGTACGACTATTAAATATTAGGGCCCTACTGAACTGGATGAATCCAGAAAGGAGGTGGGGATGCAGAAAAAGTCATTAGAGGTTTTCAATATTTTACCATGTGCCTCAAGTGTTCTGCAATAGTCTTAATTAGGGAGAATATTGAGGAGAGA
Source organism: Gymnogyps californianus (assembly GCF_018139145.2). Lineage (NCBI taxonomy): Eukaryota > Metazoa > Chordata > Aves > Accipitriformes > Cathartidae > Gymnogyps > Gymnogyps californianus. The sequence continues at coordinate 99,665,339 of NC_059473.1, forward strand.
TGGGTAAGTAGCACCGGGACAGCTAGATGCTCTAAAGTGCAATGCCAAAAACAAGTAGACAAAATTCAACCTGCTGCTGTATTTTCATTTAACCCAGATGATGCTGGGTTAGATGAAAGGATAGGATTTTAAAAACCACCCAGATCTGGTGGTGACCATGATAAGCTGGAGAAGGAATATTAGGGAAGAAAGCAGTAGCAAACCATTCCTTACAGAGAGGGGGGCATCCCGTCTTTCACTACAAATGTTTTAGAAGAGTGTGACCTTTCCTGAACTTCTACTGTTGCAGAATAGTGCAGGTCACTATTGGTGAACAAGCACATTACAACCTTTCCTGTCCATAGCATAACTCACTACGTTCTTAATGACTTCATCATGGTAGATTATGCCCATCTTTGATGTCTTTGTGAAAATTCAGCAAATGCAGAAAGTGACTTAGAAAGGAAGCAAGAAGTACCTGTGTTTGAAAGAGGCCATTTTTACCGGTTTGTTTCCACGGTTTCTTGAACACTGCCACTTTCCATTAGCATTATCATGAAGATTCATATTAGCAGAAAATGGGTTTATTGATCTTCAAGTCAAGGTCATCAACTGATTGTGAAGGTCATCAATTAATCTGAGATGTTCCGTAAAAAAAAAGGCTCACCATTATTCAGATCTCTTGGAGAGGTATTTTGCAGTTTTATTATGTATTTTTTGCCATGAACACAAATATGTGATGGCCCACTTTTAGCATACATATATGAAAACAACATGGTTAGATTAACTTGATGTGATCATAAGGCACACGAATAGCTTTTTTTTTTACTTTAGGAATAGGCTTGCAATATATACGCCAATAGAGAAAAACACTTCCTACAGGTTTACTGTATTACTAGGATATATCTGGTGCTGGGAACTTCCCTGGTCAGCTGTTATTATGTTTTGTGGCATCACTTGTCAAAGTTTTTTAAATTGCAGGTAACAAAAACTATGATGATTCAATAATTATCTAACCAAAGACAACATAACAAATATAGTCATAGTCCCTGTCAGTTATAGATGGCAGTTTTCTTGACATAATATATACAGAACCAGACTTGACTAATGATACTGTAGTCTTTAACATGTTTGTGTGATTTCAGTAGTGATCACTCTTACTAAGTGTTTGAGCCTCTAAATTGCAGTAAAGAAATGACTGAGGACCTTGTTATATCTAGAACAAACTAATAGGGCAGCTCCAAAATATGACCACAAACTTTGAAGGACTACAGACAGTTACAGATACAGGAGATGTTTATTGTCTGAGCAAATTGCTCCAGATTCTTCCCTGTATTCCAGTTTTGTAGGTTGCTAAGGGTCTTTCACGACACTAATGATATTTGCCTTTTCTTCTCCAATGCTCTGACCTTCAAGACAGGTTAAACAAGCCAGAGCTCTGCTCTCAGATGTGCCAGGAGCAAGTTCATTTGTCGTCTGAATGGAGCTTAGCAGTCCCTGATCATACCTGCATACAGGGAACATAACTTCCCACACCTAAATCATTTTACCAAAATAGTGGACTGGTTTGTAATGTTAATTAACCTTTTTGACGTGCATGTTCACAACAAGGCAATTAGAAGCAAAAGTTAGTGGTTGATTCATTTTGATTTATTTATTTGATGCATTCTGCTGCTTTTACAAAGAATGTGCAAAGTCCCTAGATGCAGGAGTCAACTTCCAGAGAAAAATAAACCTGACGTTCCAAGGTTTTCACTCAGTACAGTCACCTTACTTTTTGTGCTTTTTCTTGGGGCTCTGTTGTGGTGTTAAGACAGGATGTCTCCTTCAGCCTCTCTCTTAAAGATTTTTTTCAGCTTTTTTTTTTTGTAGCTTCTTCTATTCTCGCCTGCCCAAAGCAGAAAAAGCAGAAACCTCCTCCTACAACTGTCTGTATTCACCTTCATGTTCAGTCATGACATATATCTACATTTTTATGTGGAGGTTTATACAGTCTTCTAGAACAGCAGTCTTCTAGAACTTAGACATTCTTAAACCCTTACGTGTGCCCTTCCCCATGCCATCTCCCCACTTTTAAGCATATTTAATCCATAAATAATAGCACGAAACTGAAAGATTTAGGCAAAATGCCAATATTTTTTAAAGTGTGAATTTCCAAGTTGCTTGCAGGATGCAAAATATTTCTTACACCCTTTCACCTATGACGACCTCTGAGCCCAACAGAGTTACTTCCTAGGCTCCGAAGAAAATGTATCATCTCGGGTAATTGCACGGCAGTAATTAGAAAATGAATTCTGCTTTCCTACTGCTGTGTGCTGGTTTTGGCTGGGATAGAATTAATTTTCTTCATAGTAGCTAGTATGGGGCTATGTTTGGGTTTTGTGCTGGAAACAGTGTTGATAATACAGGGATGTTTTAGTTACTGCTGAGCAGCGCTTACACAGAGTCAAGGCCTTTTCTGCCTCTCACACCACCCCACCAGCGAGCAGGCTGGGGGTGCACAAGAGGCTGGGAGGGGGCACAGCCGGGACAGCTGACCCCAACTGACCAAAGGGATATTCCATACCATATGATGCCATGCTCAGCATATAAAGCTGAGGGAAGAAGAAGGAAGGGGGGTACGTTCGGAGTTATGGAGTTTATTTTCCCAAGTAACCTTTATGCATGATGGAGACCTGCTTTCCTGGAGATGGCTGAACCCATGGCCTGCCGATGGGAAGTAGTAAATGAATTCCTTGTTTTGCTTTGCCTGCGTGTGTGGTTTTTGCTTTACCTGTTAAACTGTCTTTATCTCAACCCATGAGTTTTCTCACTTTTACTCTTCTGATTCTCTCCCCCATCCCACAGAGGGGAGTGAGTGACTGGCTGTGTGGTGCTTAGTTGCCAGCTGGGGTTAAACCACAACATGCTGTCTTGCAATTTTCCTGCTGGTCTTATTTTCTTTACATTGATCTCCCACAAAGTGGCAGACATAGTTTAAGCTGTTCCTGTTAATACTGATAACAAGAGGAAAACTCTTTTCCCTAGTAAACAGCTTGATTGCTTTGCCTGTAGGAGAAAGAGCAGCAAATGGTTGGAGTGCACTTCAGAAGTAATCCATAGCTGTGAATGGGCCTTCTTTCTGCATGTGGTGCTGTGATATGAAATCAACAGAAAACTATTAGTTTCTTTTAGGGAACCAGTTTTTCTGAATGCTTGGTTGAGAGTGGTGGTATGGTAAAGATACAGTGCTGGGGAGAGGTATTGTGATTTATTACTTTTTTCTAGTTCAAGAGTTCTGCAGGATTGGGAAGCTGATTTCCCTCTTACCAGCTGCTTCTTTTCTTAGGAAAGATGAGCAAAGGAGAACTGCTATAGGTGCGTTAAAATATCATTTTTTAAAAAATTGCTTCTTCACCTAGCATATTTAGAAAAAAAAAAGGGAGGGTCCTTAGTCCAAATTCCTCAAACCTATCTAAGTGCCTGTCTCCCTTAGAAATCAGTGGAAATTAGGCACTTGAATCACTTGGAAGTATGCCTGCCTGGCCCTAGTTGAAGTCACTTTAAGGCTTTCCAGAGCGAGAGTTGTAATAGAACAACCTACAGAGATTAAATAAAATATATCAAAGCTTCAAAAACTGGCATTCTCACTACAATTTCTCTGTTAGAATCATAGACTTGTAGTGTAATTCAGGTACGAAAGGACCTGAGGAGGTCTCCAGTTCAACCTCCACTCAAAGCAGGGCCAGGCAAGGGATCAGATCAGGTTGCTTAGGGCTTTACCTAGTTTGGTCTTGAAAATCGCCAAGGAAGGAGGCTGCATAACATCTCTGGGCAACCTGCTCCACTGCTGGGCTGTCCTCATGGTGAGAGAGCTTCTCCTTATAGCCAGTTTGAACCTTTCTTTCAACTTACAATTTTGCTTCTCATCCTCCCACCAGGCACCACTGTGAAGAGCCTGGGTCTGTCTCCTCAACATCCTCCACGTAGGCACTAGGGTCTGATGTTAGGTTTCCCTGAAGCCATCTCTTCTCCAGGCTGAGCAATCCCAGCTTCCTCAACCTTTCCTCACAGGGCAAGTGCTCAGCCCCCAAACATTTTGGTGGCCTCAGCTAACTCATCCTAGTTTATTGAGGTCTTTCTTGTACTGGGGGCCTAAAACTGGATGCTGTATTCTGGACGAGGTCTAACAAGTGCTGAGTAGAGGAGGATAATCTCTTCCCTCAGTCTGCTGGCCATGATTCTCTTAATATAGCCTATGACACTGTGATGGTGTGCTCCCCCCCGCCCCAACTTGATCTGTATTTCCCATAACCCTGTTCAAGTGATAACCACCAGCGGCGGTCAGAATGGATGTGTGTGGCTGTGGCGGCTGCGTCCGGCTCAAAGTGGATTCACGGGAGACAGATAATACGCAATAGCCAAGGGCTAATTTGAACAATGCACCCACCTAACCACGGTGCTGGTCAATGTCCAACTCAAGCCAAATTTGGAAGAAACTAACATCTGTACTCAGTATGTAAATATGACTATAAGTCAACCATGTTACTCCATAAATAGTGGACAGTCCGGGGCCCATTGAGCTCTCCTGCATGGCAGCAGGCTGCACGCCAGGATCTCCCCTTGAGTAGGGATGCCTCTTGAGGTTACTCCTCAAGGTTGAGAGAATCCTTATCATGTCAGATACTCGGTAAGTGAATTGGGAATAAGAGCGCTGAAACTTTGAAATCTTAGCTAAGTGATATAAAGGATTGATTGCACATATGCAATCATTTAGACATAAACCATTGACCAAGTCTGGGACTAAGTCTGGATCCAGCCACACCTAAACTCCACTCTGAGAGAGAGTTTCAAATGCAAGCAGGTCCTTTTTGAACCTCGTGACTCAATGGGAAGGTCTCCCTGACAGTTTTGTCTGACCCTGTCCTCTATGCAGTAAATACTCAAGTGTACCTTGCCATCGAATCTCGTTAAACCACTGTCGCATTTACCATTGAACTTTGTTAACTCACTGTCTTATATCAATAAAATATATTGCTGCTTCTTTCTTGTGAGTGAAGTGTGTCACTCCATCTGCAACAGACACTGTTGGCCATCTTTGCTGCCAGGACATACTGCTGGCTCATGTGCAGCTCACTGTCCATCAAAAGCTCTCAATCCTTTTAAGCAGAGCTGCTCCTCAAGCAGCCCCTGCCCGTATCATTGAAAAAGGTTCTTCCTTCCCAGGTGCAGTGCTTTCCATTTTTCCTTTAATCAGATGAGGTTCTTGTGGGCCACTGCTGCACCCTGTCTGGGACCCCCTGAATGGTAGCCCTGTCATTGAGTGCAATCCAGAAACTTCCCTGAGTTGTTTAAAGAAGGCTTTGTCTGCTTACCCACCCAGGACGTGGGGTCTCCCACCATGGACTCCTACCACAATGCCACCATCACTTGCCTCTCCTCTGGTCTTGACCCACAAGCTCTCACACAGCCTGTTGTCCATCCTTTACAAGAGCTCCCTACATTTGAGCTGCTATTTCATGCAGAGAACACCTCGCCCAGCTCCCCTGCCACTATCTTCCTTGCCAATCTTTCCTGAAGAGCTTGTACCTGTCCATTGCAGGTCTCCAGGTGCGAGCTGCCCCACCATGTCTCAGTCCTCCCCTGCATTTCTGTTAGCAAAGAGGCTCTTGCCACATTTTGTCAGGTGGATCCCATTGCTCTTATTCTCAGCCTTTAAAGAGGTTCCCATGTTTGTAAAAAGCAAATCCCCACCTATGACACAACTTCTGTACAAGGTGTTGACCTGCAGGATTGGCCTACCCCTCCCCAAACCCTTCCCTTAGATCAAGGAAATGCCACCAGGGCTTCCATTGCCCACAGGTTCACCCCAGGACACTACAGCCCCTCCTGATGTTCTCAGGGTCTCCCCCGGCCAGATCATTGGTGCCCACATGGATGAGCAGCAGGGGGATCAGCTAGAAACAATGTGGAAGAGGTGACTAGATGTGTTTTTATGGTCATATCTTAAAATGCTTTGTTTGAGGATTCATTAAGGGGCTAGATTTCACTTTCAGAAAACAATTACCTGTTGGAAAAAAATAGCTTCGGCCTTCTTTCTATCTTCATAAGGAAAGAATTAAGAGTATTTAAGAGATTCTGTATCTGGCCCAGATTCTGCTTTCAAGTTCATGGGGTGTAAACCCACAGAAACCTCATCTAGGAAATGTGCTTTAATCAATCTGAAGGTTCTCCTCTGCTAAGCATTTTTATTTAAAATGTAGCTCTTCTGGCTTTATATCAGTGTTACTGAGAGCAGAATGTGATTCATTACAGTCATCCCCATCTTTTTTAAATGCCATTATTTTTAATCCTCAGTTTTATCAAGGCCTTTCACATGTCGTGCTGATGTTTACAGGATGGCCAAGCAGCATCTTTATTTTTAGTCAAGGTTCTCCTTTAAAACACCTTGCCAGTATAATGTGTCTGTGTTTGATTATCTAATCTATGAACAGATCAGTCCTCTCAGGAAAAAATGTTAACTTGCTCCCAGGAGGCCAGAATAGCTGTTATACAGACATATATCTGCATCTATCTCTCTCTTGCATCTTTGTGATTCTGGTAAAATAGATTCATTAGCAGCAGAAAATACTTTGTACTTGCATTCTAATTTCCATCCATGGATCTCAAAGCACTTTTCCAATGTTAACAAAGATAAATAAATGTTAATTAAGATAAATAAGTCATCCAGACAAGTATGACTATCAATATTTTGTGGATGGGGAAGTCAAAGTACAGGAAGCTTAGATGACTTGCCCAAGGTGATATTGCAAGCAAACTGTTAGGTCATTTTTAATTCCAAGCTATAAGCTTGAAAAATTATTTGCATTGCTGTGAATATTTTGTCATTTTAATTAGAATAAGCAAACAATTAATCAGTTATTATTTAACCCTTAATCAGTTATTGTTTAACCCACTAAATCTTTGGGGGAGAAGAATGGAAGCATATCAAGGTGCAAAATGACATTTTCAAAATGTTGCATAATGCTCTACAAAAGCATTGCTCAAGCATGTGTCCTTAGGGACACATCCTATAAGAAGCTAATAACACAATTTATGTCCCATCTTCACTTTATCATCACTAGCATATGCAAGTTGTGTGCTATAAATGTTTATGTACCTACCGGTAGACAGATATGAAGCAATTCAAACATCAATATTAGTACACAAAACTAGGACCTATACCTCAAACCATGAGAGGGAGGTTTTTAAATTAGATATTCGCTGTCAACTACATGGTGAGGCCTGAGGTCTCAAGGGAAACTCAGAGCACACTCATAAAGGAAACACTCTGCAAAAAAGAGGACAAAATGAGAGAGAGAGAGATATTTATTTGCCTACACAGGGCCACTTCAGGCATGGCGGAATGTTTCATTTGGCCTCCAGCTGCAACTCTAACAGAGTGGAATTGTCCCTTTGGTCCACTGTCATGTTTGCGAGCCTTGTATAGCTATTCTAGATATTCCAGACCATCTCAAATAGGAGTACATACTTGTATTTAGGCAATCCCACCCCACACGTCCAGGTTTACTCTTCTCACATGAATGTAGTAAATGTAGCTCCAAGTCCCCTCACCTTTGTCTCCAAGCTAAGGGGTCTTTGCTGTTACAGCAGCCCTACTTTGTATAGATTGCTGTTACAACAGTCTTGAATCACATTTTCCCACAACCCAGGGTGTCCTTTAGCAACTGGGCCAAAGACTCAGACATTTTCTTTTATTTAGCTTAATCCATATTAATTGTTCCTGGAAAATGAGACATTTCTAAAAAGAAAAACTGACTCAAGTTGAGCCCCTGGTGCATTACAGCTCTCAGGAGCATGAGAGAGAGCTAAGCTCTTGTCTATTCTCCAAGTTGCACAGAAACAAGTCCACCTCTATTCTGAACTTCCCAAAGTGATATTGTAACCACAAAGTTATTTGGGGATAACACACCTGCTTTCTCATGATTTCTTAATGAAAGTGGGCTGAACTCCAGGGCATAGTCCAGAAGTCATGGCTGAGGAGCCCACTGTGTGTCAGGAACATTGTCCTGGTGCTGTGTTTTGGATTTAGTGTGAGAATAATGTTGATAACATGCTGATGGTTTAGTTGTTGCTAAGTTGCGCTTATCCTAAGAAGCCAAGGACTTTTCAGTTTCCCATGCTCTGCCAGCAAGCAGGTGTGCAAGAAGCTGGGAGGGAGCAGAGCCGGGGCAGCTGACTCGAACTAGCCAAAGGGATATTCCATACCATGGAACATCATGCCCAGTATATAAACAGGGGGGAGCTGGCTGGGATGCCTAGATCATGGCTCTGGCATCAGTCAGCGGGTGGTGAGCAATTGCATTGTACATCACCGGTTTTTTTCCTTTTTTTTCCCCTCTTTTTTTTGTTATATTCCTTTTCATTATTATTATTATATTTCGTTATTATTATTGTTAGTATTATATTTGACTTTAGTTATTAAACTGTTCTTATCTCAACCCACGAGTTCTACTTTCTTTCCTGATTCTCCATCCCAACCTACTGGGAGAGGGGCGGCGGGGAGTGAGGGAGCAGCTGCGTGGTGCTTGGCTGCTGACTGGGGTTAAACCACGACAAACATAAAGGTGCCTTTAACAATGTAGACATTAAATATAAATAGCTGCTAAAGCAGATGCTTCGCGTTTAACAAGAACACATTCTTTATCAGGTACACGGTGAAAAAATTTAAATCTACTGCTAGAAGTCTCTGTGAAATCCAAATATCCAAACCATATTTCATGATGGTTATTGAAACACTAGAAGCAGTTTTATGATGTGCTTCTGATCTGTGTCAACCACATAATTACTCTTTAATTCAGCCAGGAAAAGCTAAACGTGATTTACGTGGGCCTTGTATCTGATACACACAGAAAAATCCGAAACTTGAATCAATAGACTGTCCCTTACTATAACCAGCACACAGGGGTTATAGAAGAAAAGAATGCCTTCTGTTTTTGACTGGCCTTGTTCATGCAGTAGCCTGTCCACTGATTAGAAACCGGATCATGCTTTCATTGGCATATATCCAGTTGCTGTCTGGACTGAAATGTTACAGAAGCACACATACCGTGGCTCTGCAAAAAGTAGAAAGGCCAGCGAGTCACGTATCCTCAGTGCCTGAGGCAGAGAAAATACTGTTCCCTTCTCAGTTTCTTTCCGCCTTCAGTCTTCTAAGGGAGTGTTGGACTTAAGGTATCAACCTGCATTAGCAAGTTTGGAGACCGACAGTTTTATTCATTTTTTTGTCAGATTCTTAAGTGCAATGTAGCAGACAGCATATGAGATTTACTTCTCACCTACTATGCGTATCTGAATTTCCACCTGGAAACCTAGCCCCCCGCTTCCTATTTGATTTTCATAAAATGTAAAAATGAGTAATGGTTGAGACGAGCTAAAATTCAATTCCAGCTGATAAAGATAATTGTTTGGATTATTGGTTTTTCAATAAGACCATCTATTCTTTAGCCACATATCGATCAGAAATGTTCTGGTTTACAGGAATTTCCCTGATTAAATAACACAACTAACAATCAGGTAACACGTGCTGAAAATGTTATTGTTCAGTTTGTAATAGGGTTCTTCTACACTGCCCTTTTTAAAAAAAAATCACAGTCCCAGCAAATCATCTGTTTTAGTGAGAGGCAAAATTCCATAAGTCTGAATGCTCAAACTAGTCCTTTGGCTCAAACTAGTGCCAAAAAGTATGTACATCAACGTATGTCTGCTCAACACAGCGTAGTCCCGTGCAGTTGCACCCAAGCTATCCTGTGGTGAATTAGCTCAGCTACCACAAGCAGTATAGTCAGATTAGACCAGCAGTCTCCCTTCCTGTACAGAACCCACATAAGCACAAGAGCAACAAGCTAATATGGCCATGTTTGACATGGCACTGAAGTTATTCAGAGGACTGAATCCAGACCGAACGGCTGGTTGGAAATAGTAGAGTGGCATTGGCTTCAGAGGTTTTACATAGCACGATACTTGTTGCGAGTTTTGTCCTTACTGAGCCCAGACTAGTCAGGCTTCATCTGACTAGGAGGCAGATCATGACTAACTTGTGGAGTTTTCAACCCTTTTTGCTTTTTTGCGGCCTCCCTTCCTGTGCAAAGTCCATCACAGTCAGAACTTCTGCGTGTCCTCTACAGCTTCCTTCCCAAGCCAGGTTAGAGGTCTAACGGTGAGGTTAGCCATATCGTCCCAAAATTTCCACCCTTAAAAATCCCTTTCAACCCCCTGAATTTGCTCCAAACCACCTTGGTATTTCTATATAGCTCCCTAATGTCCCTTCTGTATGTGTAAGGTCTGCTTCTGATGCAATCGATCAAGCACTTGGCTGACACATGGGCACTGCCAGAATTCAGTCTAAGGACTGTGTTGTCTGCCTTACCTGTAGCATCAGATCTAGAGGGTATATGTTCTGAAAACATCTCCTTTCTTCCCAACTTGTCCAAACACAAGACATGAAAAGCTTGTTACAAGTGATCGTAAGTGCTGAAGTCCACAACCTTTGTGTTTACTATATTAAAACCTACGTGGAGACTGAACACTGATCCCAGCAACTTTGAATGTTCACCACATCAGTAGTAGATAATTACTTCCCAGAAAGAAATTCAGAAATGTTTGGTCACTGTACTAACACAAGCTCAGTAACAGCTTGATTTCTTTATGCTATGAGCATGACAAAGAAAATCTAATGCATTTTCTTGGATGGCCTTAGTATATTTTCCTTATCACTTTTTAACTTGGCTTAAAATACGATACAGCAATTTTCAGGTAGAAAAGGAAAGACTAAAAAGCATGTATTTCAGCTCACAATGGATTTTACAGGCCTCAATGGAATTAATTACCGAGAACTTGCACATGTAGTAATTAATTTCATGCAATTCAGCACCATCTGCAGACACATTATTTCCTTTCAAAGCTACTATAATTTGATGTAAAATAGAAATTGTTAGTTTTTAGACAGCAAAAGCTTTTGTATCTTGTTTATGCCAAAGCAATTAGATAAGGAAATTAAATATTATTTGAAAAACATAACCTCTTTTTCCACTGAAGAGAAAATGACTTCCAGTCGTTGGTAAGGGAACTGCTTGCAATTACAGAGATTTGGGGAAAAGAAACTTTGATTTAGGACTGATTTTCTGGTTTTAAAAAATATTCATGTTTTTTTGGCAGGAATCACTTATCATTTGCAGGTGAAGGGTATTATTGCATCAAACTTTGTCCCAATTGCAAGCAAAACCTACTGAATATACATCACTCTGTTGCAGTAAATTCCAAAACTACCTTATATTATTTACATGTAAGATATATAAAAATGTTACTTTAACTAGTTTTCCCTTCATCAACTTGTATAGATCTTGTCCTGGAACAGAAAAGAACTGACTGCAACAAATGACACAAGCTGCTTTTCTTATATTTAAGGGGGTTTTTTTATCCTTTTCGACCCCTATTCAGGGTTCATCTGTATTGAAAAAGCAATTCTATAAACGAAAATTCATTTAAATTAAGCACTTTCTTAAGCAGTGTCCTGAAGTATTCAAGAGCATTCCTCAGTTGCATCCTTAAAGTCTATACAATTTAAAGCCAGAAATATTGTTAAAGAACAGATTAGAACAATGTACTAGAATTTACTCTATGCAGCAGCTGAACTATCAGTTTTGTGTTGGGACCTCTGGAAAATCAATTCTGATTTTTTCCAGATATTCTTGTAGCACCTAACACAAGGTCCGATTCTGCTGTAATACTGTGACTGGGAAAGAGTATGTGTTAGGGAGGGAGACGATATTCACATAGCACAGCTTTTTTTCTGTGATATGTTAGGCAGCATGCATTGTTCTTTGGCAGTAATAGTGAATGGGTTACAGCCCCATCAATCTATGCCCATGTAACAGAGTCACATTATCAGGGAATGGTTCCTGTTTTGAAAAAAACATGTAATTATTATTTGCATTTGTTAGCACTTACTTACAATATTCAACTTCAGATGAGAGCTCTTTGTCCTCTGTAAAAAACAAACACTGTGGCAATAGAGAGCTGAAACAGCCAAAAAGCACAAGCCTTATAATTGCAAGAAGAAGTACAAGACCAGTCAGGCTCTAGATATTTTCCACCTGCTGATCAAAGTCTGGACATGGTTTTCCTTTCTGTCAAATATCCACTGAAGTCTCAAGTCTAACTAGCAAACTAGAGAACAGCATTAAAAATTACATTTGGAGCTAAAGGAGATGCCATGATGATAGTCACGTATGAGAATGGTATAGGGCAATACAGATGATTGATTTTAGTGCAATCGCTTATCAAAGCAAGAAGCAGTAAGCAAGCAAAAACTTTTTCCAATGAATTTTACCAAGAAAGCATGAAGACTTGCAAGCAACAAGTCTATAGTGTTCCCACAACAACTACTTTTAAACAAGCAGGGTATCTTTACCTAGATAAGCGAAGCTGGTGAAACATGAAACAATTACAGTGAGGTGTCCTTATTTTTGAAGAGCAGTACTAATCCAGCTTTTTGGATGAATATGTACTGAAATGGAACTGGTGATTGGATCTGTAAAATCCCCGGTTCAGTCCTAAGAAAGAAAAAAAAATTGAAAGAGTGAACATGAATGTCGTTTTGAGGGCCTGAATAGGGCAATAAGGTTTTTTGAAAAGGACCTTGAAATCGCACTTCTAAAAATGCCAGAGGAATTGGTTATTTTTGTACTGTTCTTACTGTCATTACATTCACTGACAAGAGAAGAGATGAATAGTTTGAGGGAGGGGAGGCTAGAGAGATTCACTCACTCTGCAGCCCTAAGATTTCCTCAGGCCTGGATTGACTGCCATTTCCTGATCCTTCTGTGATGTTTATCACAATAGGTTGTCATCACCAGCCTTTAATGTCTTATATATTCTTAATGGATATTGTCATCCTCCTTACTATGACAAAAGGGCAGAGACATACCGTAAATGCAGAAAATGTCATGAATTTAACGCATTCGCATAAAGAGATCTTCATGCTATGACAAAAAAGGCTCAGAATGTATGCAGACTGATGATTAAATTGGAAATTGGTAAAACAAGCAAACAAAAATATCTTGCAAATCATTCTTCCTCCATATGTATTTAAGATTATGATCTCCCAGTTCTTGGTGCTGCTGTGCATGTACAAGCAATTCAACATCATAAAAGTCTTAATTTAGAGAGCTTAAGTTCAACTCATTGCTTGCTTTAGACTAGTGAAATGTTACCATTATTTCTGGATGACCTTAAATAAACAACCGATACAATAAATTTTTAGTTATCTAGTAAAAACTTCCATTTTTAGTTAAATACAGTGTTCAAAACACTTATTTTTGTGTTAGCCCTTCATGGACTTTGTCAGTTCTGTTATATGATGTAATGAACTACCCATTGTTAACATTATGAAACTGTTTCTTACGGAACTGTTTCTTTGCAATAGTTCAGGTGACAATATTATAATCGTAAACCCATGACATGATGACATGTGTCCTGTGCTGTAATGAAGGATACCAGAGTCTTTCTCCACTTACTAAAAAACCTATCTTATAGAGGCCCCAAACCCTTGAGCAAACATTGTGTGGGACCTGCATGGCTTGCCACTATAAATGTTGGTACAACTGTTAATTGCACTGTAAATGAGGTAGACAAACCTTTGACTGCCACACATGTTCAAAGACTGATTCTTTTGATTTCTGGATACCATAAATGATCACATTCTCTTCAGCATGTAGCCTTATTACATACTAAATCTGTCTGTAATGCCTACTTTGTGTACCCAGAGCTTCTCCTCTGTCATATCTTTAAAAAAGAAAAATATTAGTGTAAGTCAGAATTGAAAAGCTAGAAGGTTTTATCAGTCTAATGGTATAAAAGTACATAAAAGAAACAAATACACATAAACAAGTATGTGAGAAGACTGGCAATGCATAAAGGAACTGAAATATATTAAGAGGCTTATGCGGTATGCTCACTCTTCTTATATGAGTCTTTGAAATGTACCCCTTCAGGTACACTTCTGATTCAAACTCCTAAGTGTCTGCAAGTCTCTGTAAAGCCTTCCTTTCCATTTTCCTAAAGTAACAGATGCAAGAAGATGAAATAGACAAAACTGGATTGAATGATTTCGTGTTTTCACCTTCTTCTTCTTCTCTTCATTAAAAATTCTCCCATGTCACTTTACACTGTAAATGCAGTCACAGCTTGGCACAAAGGACTCTATGTTTCATACTGGTCGCAGTAGAAGTAACTTGAATACAAATATTTACATGTGGTAAACTTTTATTTCTTCCCTGGAAAATTTTCAAAAGTTACATGAAACATTTTGCATTAAATGAAATAACATCCCTTTTTTGAATGTTCAGGCTTCAGAGAAGAGATACACATTTACACAACAGCATAGGAATATCACATTCTAGTGAACAAAAGAAAATAACAGCTGCTCATTCAAGCATTTAGCTCTCTGGAACATAGGAAATGTAGGCAATGTGATGTGCCACAAGGCTTGCAAGGCATTTAAAACAAGCATCTTACAGCACTCACCTACAGCTCCTACAAGCCATAAGCTAGCAATTTTTTAACACAAAATTCCTAACAGATCTTCCGATCTTTTCCTGTCCTAAATAACATTCACTATGAGTACTGAGAATGAATATACACAGATCACAGTGAGAGAGTAACTAAAAACCACCCCAACAAACAAACAACTTGCAAAGCAAGTGATTTGCTCAATGATCACCAACTTCCCTTTAATTCTGTCTTAGATAACACAAATACAATAATGTTTACTTTATCTCTATTCTCCTTATCACTGAAATTCTATTTTCTAGAATGTGGCTGCTTGAAAAAAAAAATAGTGTCCAATATCAGGTATTAATACCACCAAGACTTACTTCTACTGACAATAAGGACATAACACGTTGCTGCTCTATCTTCTAGTTTTTGTAAGTATTCCCAGTGACAGAAAGCATATGCTTATTTTTAATCTATTTCAATTTGTAAATATAAAAATATTTGTCATCCTAACGATTTGTGTGCCCAGATGAAAGTTATAGGTAGTTAAATAAGCAAATAGAAGCTAATTGCTCTGTAGTCAACGCTATATCCTTAAGAAAGTTTTCAACGCCATAAAAAAATAGCCAATAGCTAGCAATTCTCCTGTGAAACAGGAGCCTTGAAGTTCTCAAATTTACCCAAAGTCTGTTTCAAGCCTTCTCAGATCACCAGGTGGAGGTGGTGAGTGCCAACAAAGTACAGTGCCCGTTACCAACAGCGCACAAGAGCAATGTGGCCAACAAAACATCCCCAGTGGTTGCTGATTCTCATAACCCGTGGGAATTCACAACTGAGTCCAGTGAACAAAGTCCCCATCACACTTGCTGTTGTTGATAACTAATGACCCTAGAACATGAAAGGAACAGTTTACAAACTATTGGGATAATTTAGATGCTTTAAAATAGTCCTAACTTTAAAAAAAAAATAATCAAACTGAACGTCATCCAAGGATAAAGACACAGTAAAAGCAATTTCAGATTTGCAGCAGTTATCTTTAAGAATTTGTGTATGGCAGGTGAAGGACAGAAGACAGAAAGGGAGCAAACAGAGAGTAGGATGTTTTAGGTCAATTAGCATAATGTGAATTCTCAGGTGAAAAAAAATCAACTGGAAATGTAAGCTTACTACTTATAAAAAACAAGTCAAAACAACCTAATACTCTTGTAAATCATTGTAACATGTTGTGGATTCAAGAGAAGTACCTTATACTGTATATTATGACTCTCACATGAGACTTTTTAAGCAAGCTAAGAAAACATGAGCAAGATTAAATCATTCTGGAATAGGTCTGCTGTCAGAATGACGCATGAAGAGGAGTTCCTCAGACTTCTGCTCTGCATCCAGCCCTATTCAACAATTCCATTCATGACCAAAAAAGACAGACTAGAGTGGGGTTTTTTTTAATCTCTGCTGCCAACAGGAGGCTGGTGGGACTGGCTGTATTTTGGAGGCCAGGGTTCAATTCAAAATGATCTTGACAGAGAAGATAAATAGCCCAAAAAATAATCTAGCATGTGGAAGTGGGAATAGCTGACCACAGCCTGCGGAACAACTTATTGTTCTTTGGAAAAAGATCTGGAAGTTACAGTATATCAAATATTGAATGTGAAACTACATCATGCTGTCATGAAAAAGACAAACATCAGGATGAAAGGTATGTGATGTCTTCCTCCCACTCCATTCAGCACGGGAAACCCTTTCTTTACCATATCGTAGCTGCTCTTTTCAGCAAGAGCATGAGTTCAGTTTTAGGAAACATACATGCAGAACAATTAGAAAAACTTCAGAGGATCAGATGCATAAACAATCTGTTTAAAAAAAAAAGAACTGAGGTTGTTTAGCATAAAGAAGGGATGTCTGAGAGAAGAATTCTGAAAATAGTCTCCAGTTCCCTAAAGACTGCTGCAATAAGGGAGAAATTAATCTCTACTCCGCATGCATAGTTGATATGAGAAGAAAATACCTTAAGCTACAAGGAACAATAATTCAGGTAAGATATTAG
Source organism: Gymnogyps californianus (assembly GCF_018139145.2). Taxonomy (NCBI): domain Eukaryota; kingdom Metazoa; phylum Chordata; class Aves; order Accipitriformes; family Cathartidae; genus Gymnogyps; species Gymnogyps californianus. Next base: position 99,681,897 of record NC_059473.1, read on the forward strand.
GAAAACTTTGTGGCCAGAAGTGAAACCTGGAATAGATTACCTTGAGGCTCTGACATCTTCATTGTTTGTGGTCTTTAAGAAAAAGTTGAGCAGACCTTAGATGACAGGAGACAAAAAAGGAATAGGTTGCCTTAGGTAAGGCAGTTGATTAGATGACCTCCTAAGGTCTCTTTCCAATGAATTTTTCAAGGCAGAGCAAAACTTGAAATTATGCTCCTGTGTGTATACACTAAACCCTGTGCCCATTCTGTCACCTCGCTCCCACATATTTTCATCTTACATATTTTCAAGGAAACTTTGGCTCTGCAGCAACCACTTTCATCTTAGACATCTTCAACGATGAAGCGTGCAACAAAATTTAACTTTTCTTACACAGCATCAGAAAAAGTAGTTTTCTCTGTATTTCAAAGCCACTCTACCAAGTAGTAAGATGACACTATTTATTTTTACACCAGACAAGCAATTTTTGTGCCTTTCTGAGGCACTGTCATACCTGACAAATGCCACTCCAGAGGCAGACCCCAGGGACTTCCTCCCTGCAGAGCATAGCACCAACCGAAGGCCTCAAGGGATACTTAAGGACTTTCTCACCTTCCCTGTGGAAGCAATGGCAACTGAAGCAGAGTTAGGATTAGAAACGCCTGCATTGCATGTACTTTTTCTGTGCTAGCCGCAGCTTGCTAGCTCATGGAGAAGAGGGATGACCCCAGTTGCACCTCCCATGTATCAGTGCTGCTGGTTGTACTAGCCAAGCACTCCTGTCCAGGCACTCTGGGAGCTCAGTGATTAAGAAGGCAATTGCCCCCAATTTACACACCTGCACATCCTTATACCTAGCTGCAGTCTGGCCCCGTGGCATTAAAAGAATCCACATGAGAAACAGAAAATTCAAACACTGCCTCTTTATGACAGAGTATGAATAAATAAGAGTGAAAGATTTATAGTACATTAACCATTGGAGAATTCAACCACTATAAATATAGTGTACTCTTGAAATTATAGTGACAATTTGGAAGTAATTGAAGGATACTCTGTGTAAATGTGTCTCTATATACAGGCAGGTCCATTCACCCAAAATTGTAGAGAATAAATAACATGCAATACAATTTCTTTTATACCAAAATGACACTCTAGAGAAAATGGAGAGCAGAAGCAGGATAATGTGACAGAAAAAGGCAGACAAAGGACGCTGTAAAAATGCTCAGGAGGGAGAAAAGGAGAAACAGGAAAAATAGGACAATGTGCTAAGGAAAAAACTTAGGCTGCAAAAAGGAGAAATAAAGGTTGTTGATGTGACATGCTAAAACAAAGAGATTAAATGAAAAGGATAGGTGTAATGGGGAAGAAAAAATAAGAAGACATAAGACAAAAGAGAATAAATCTAACAGAGTAGTATACAGACAAAAATAGCTAATATGATGCAGATAAATACAAAGGTAGTTCAGTGCTAAAAGAGAAGAAGAGAAGATTCAAGGTAGGTTGGACATTTCCCTCTTGAGACAAAGAGACTTATGTGAAAAAGGCACGGGAGCAAGTGTGCAAAAAATGAAATATGTGAGGAAACAATGGGGAAAAAAGTAAGATGAAAAGCTATGAGTTCTGTTATGGTAACGATGTTTCTTCTGTGCTGACGCACTCAAGTTTAGTAGTACTCATAATGGCACAAACACACCCTGCATAAAGCTTTGCACCAATGTCATAAAAGACGGGATTTTTGGAAATGAGAAAGATAGTGGTCTGATGGACGGGTGGGAAGGAGCACAGCTCACAGCATGTACTTGTGGATATCTCAAAGAATATCATTCGTAGTGCTAAAGGGCTTCTCTTTCTTCCTCCAGTGATTTTCCATATGCCCATTGCATACTCGTGACTTAAGGTAACATGTACACAGAGGATTAGATGCAGGAGGCCATAGAGCATCCGGGACACTGACATGGGATTGGAAGACAGGACACGGGGTCTACAAGGAACTAGTGCTTTTTTGAAAGTAGCACCTGGAGTCCAGGCATATCCTAGTCTTCCAGGGCATCTAAAATAGCATTAGATACCGAGGCAGCCAAGTCCAACCCGTGACCTAGTTCTTAAGGGGACAGTGCTTGACTTTGTTGGACATAATATCTGCTGTAAAAGTTTTACAACTGTGTGAATAGAGCTGTATAAGGTCATTTCACAGATGTGTTCTTAGCAACCACTAACTGGCAGAGAGAACACTACCTTGCTACCTTATAACCTGTGTGTATGTGATGTGACTGGGAAGTTGCTGGTAGGAAATTGCTGTGACTTTCACCTTCTCCACTACTTCTCCAGAAAACTGAAAACCTAACTCAGACTCAAAAATCCTTCATAAACCAACAGCCAAGAAATAGTTCATAACTAGGTCACCTTGTAAAATCACCGCTCTTTCTCTAAGGGAGAAATTCATACACTCATCAGATATTGGGGGGAGATCCTTAAAGTCATCATATCTACACACAGGAGTTACATATAACTATGTCTATCTCTCACCCTCTTCACTGTGCCATGTGACAGGAATTTCAGATGGCATGAACTTGAGCTAGAAGAGCAAGGATTACTTCTTGTTTAGAGAAATTGATTCATACTGAAAATTACTTTAAACAGGTTCATATTTAGATTTGGCCATGTCTTCAGTAACCAGGAAGGCAAACTGTTGGTGAAAGTAGTAGAAACCATAATGCTTTCTACTAAAAAGTGAGCTGCAAAACTGGGACTGTCATCCCACATAGGTGGTAACACTTTGGTCAGCCTTGTAGGATGAGAAAACATCATCTGCTTGTTAGCAGGGCATGAGGACAATTCCATTCACCTTAACCAAGCATAAGGACAATTTGCTGCCTCTCAGCCCTAGACAGCAGGAGAATTTATGGATGGCTCATATGGTATTAGAGGCTTTACATTGAACCAAACAAAAAAAACAACCAAAAAAGTCCTCTACATTACTAGGTATTCCTGCCATATAGTTAGTTTTCTCAGACCTTTCAGGATGTTGTGCACTGGGGGAGAGTGAGAACCATCTGGGAATCACTGAGAACAATCCATCATCCAGGCTTCAAAGAGAAGAGAGTTAAGGTCATTGCAAGACTGTTCTTTCTTCTTCCCAGCACACCAGGTCTGGGGATCAAGATGAGTCTTTAAAACTAAGGGATGAGAGAAGTAAAACTTCTAGGAACAAGAATTGTCCATAAGAAAAGTACATAGGAAATAGCAGTTTTAAGTTGTTTCACAAGTAATAACCTTCCTCAGCAAATCCAGGGCAGACATACTGTGATCATCCCATTGAACACCTGGCACTTGAGACTTGTTTCTCCTGGCTGATGCCTTTCACATAAAAATAGCAACAGGACATAGGAGAACAGGATGCACTTCATCTTCCTCACTTGGACTTTCCAGAAGAAGAAATTGACCTCACTTACATCTTCAGTGGAGACTACTGATTTTCAATATTCTTTTCCGCTCTGCATCTTTTTCATCAGATTAACAGCTACAGTGTCTATTTAGCATTTTCTTACCCTTTTCTTCCTTCTGTGAAAAGAGCTGGAGCAACATTTGTCTAACTGGTACCAGATACACAATACAGGAGTAAAATATAGGGAAATGCTGTCATTATACATTAAAGCTCTTAGAATGCTGTATTTGTGTTAGAAATATATGCTCTACATGAGATGATGCATTCTGCCTTCAATTTTTAAAAATCTAACAGATTTTGATATAATTCAAAAACGTTTCTAACACATCTCACCTGCTGAAAATCCTAGAGAAAAAGCCCTCCTTACAAGCAAAAGTAAACTTGGATTTGTGGGTTATTAATCATGGGATAAGTACAATACACTATTGAAAGAAGAGGAAAATGTCTTTATAGATTTTCAGTAATTTCACATTTCCTTTTGAATAAAATTGGCAAATAATAAAGAGTTGTTAAATACTTCAAAATTAACAATTCCCTGTATTGAGGTGTATCAATGATTATGATGTGCAGCTTTCATAAACAAGCAATAAACATACATAACTTCTAACTAGTAATTAGGGTAGATTTGTAGAATATGATTCTAAATGTGTGTATTTGTCTTGAGTAGTACCTTCTTCCCCAGTTGTATCTCACTGAAATCATGGTGTATTCAACAAGATAACTCAGTAAATAAACTGCAATTATCATGAATGCCAAGCCTGGCTGTTTTGTTATATGGTTTTAGGGCATATTTCTATTTTCCTTGTCAGTCAGCAGCTCCAAACTCAATTGTATTGCCTAATTATTCCCAAATCACTTATAAGTAAAATCTTATTAGCTGTATGTAAAATGTATTGCTGTGTTAGGGATCTCAGCGTGCAAGCGGAACCCTGCACCCTTTCTTGCTTACTACAGCAGAAATCAAAGGTGTGCATAAAAAGGTGAATCATTCCTTCAGTACATGTCCTTCAACTGTCAGCTGCAAAACTAGGACTTTCTTTGAAAAGACTGCTTCCCTGAAGATGCTCTTGTACACTGTATTGAATCAAAAACCTGTACTTTAAACTCTTGAAAAATGCATCAAACTGGAACTTGTGAACTGGTTATTTGCTATCTGTAGAAATAAATATTTGAGCCAAGGGGGAAAAAGTTTAATTTCAATGCATGGTAAGCATGGTTCCACAAGCAGCTGAGATTCATGAGATCAGACATAGGGAGTAAAAACACGAAGCCAGTAAAGGCTTTCTCATGTTGATGTGTATGCTTCTCAAGGAACGTTAGAAGCCAGAAAAAGAATGACTGGTTGGCCTGATTTCCTCTGTGAAAAGCATTAAGAAAGTAACCACAGCAAGGAAAAGATTACTGTTGTGAGATCCTTTACCTCTCTTGCCTCTGCTTTTGAAAAGTCCTCTCAATACCATATTTAAGAAACCCTGCATAACATTGCATTTTAAAGCAGTTCATTAGAAGACTTACAAATGGTTCCAGTGGAGAGACAGAGTAAGATACCTGTTGTCAGTACGCAGTTCAGTGATTGAGGTCATATGAATCTGCTATTGTAAGCTGAGGATTTTTGAATGCAATAAAAATTTTGTCTGCATTTTGAAATATAATATTTATATTTACAAATTCCAATTTTGTTTTTAAATTCCTTCCCAATTTATGTTTTCTGCCAAGTCTATTCTTAACTATGTTTGCCTCCTGATGGAGGATATTACAGCCCAAGAAAGCTTGAAAATCACCAAACTATCCAGAAACTCAGTCATCACAAATGGTGACATGGGTGTATAGCTGAGCTCCTCTTTGAAAGGGGCCTAAATGATATGGAAGGTGTCCTTGAAAAGCAGCTGGAGTAAATATTGTTAGAAAAATCCCATGAAACAAAACCAAAAATTCTTTCATTTGTTTTTCTGCATTTTTTAATTAAAATCTAATTGTTTCTGCAATAATACATTTATTACCAATATATTAAAAATATAGCATTTTACCGTGTAACAATGCTATAATACTTTAAAATTTGTAGAGGAAAAATTAACATCATAATGAATGATTGAAATCATTCCATAACCAAACTGCAAAACAGTAATGCAGTAATTCTTATTGAACAATAATAATTCTAACCACAAGAAAAGAAGGAAAAGCAAGGAATATTAGTGCAACCACAATCAAGGAATTTTTTAATTTGCTTTAAAAATATTACAGAACAGAATTTACTTGTTGCTAAAAAACATGCTACTGGATAAAATACTTCGGTTGGTGTTCTCTGATATTTTCCAGGAGCTACAGTGCAGTCTTTCAAGTTGAAGAATGTCTTTGAGATTTATAATACATTTGTCATTTGGGAGAGGGAATTCTACTTTCCAGTTTGTTTGCTTTTTGGCAATCAATAAAACTATTTGTACAAAAGTCCCTTTGAATTTATCTAGTCTGGTATTTTCATTTCTGTGAAGTAAACAAACATGGGATAAATAGGAACTTTTATTTTAGCTACTCTATTTGTGACTTGAATCACTTGAGACTAATACTTTCACAGTTTAGAAAAAGTTCAAAACATATGCATGGGGTCACTTTCATTTTTTAAAAAATCTTGGGCAGCAAAAACTAGTAACCTTTACTGAACAAACTAAGATTTGTAGCTTGTGAAAAAGTACTAATATAACTACTGACATTTAACAGAATTTAACACTTTAAAACTGATTTGCATTTTTCATTTGGCTGTGAGCAAGCTTCTGCAGACTTCATTGTTTCCTGTACTTCATGTTTTGTGATGAATTTGTAAGACCAGAGTAAATTTGAGTTTGAAAAATTGTCATCTACCGCTGCACCAGTAGTCTTTAGCTCACAATATGTCTGAGAAACACTTCTCCTGAAAAATGGATTTTCTGACCATTCAAGGATACATCCACTTTATACATCAACAGTGAGGCAGGCTCTGCCATCATGTTTCTTCTTCCTGCCTCCTCTGAAGTGTTTTGTATGCCAGTGACAAAAGTCAGCATCTAGACAGCATCCACATGATAATTCCTTCTCATTCTAGTCATTACTTTCTACTCAATTATCTCTATCTATTATGTGTTACTCATTTCTCATTTTAGGCTTTACAAGATGCTGGAAATGTGTAAAGGCAGAGAGCCTTGTTGGTTTTTCCCATCTGAGATTTGCTATATATAGTTTGCATTATGTGACAATATAACCTTCGTAGGTTATGTTTGCTCTCCAGTAACCCAAAGACTTCACCAATGGCTTTTCTTTTAGTTTGAGGCTTATGCAATCACATTTGTATGTGGCCTGTATATGTATGTGTGAACTTATGTACGTGTTTATAGATACATCTTTTTGTCGGTTTCTGTGTCTGTCAGTAAATTCTAAACATGCAGCCAATTCCAAGTTAACATGACAGAGCAATAGGCATTTCAAAGTATATGAGGTTCCTAAAAGTCCCATAAAAATAAGCATCCAAGTGAAAAACAGAGAATGGAAAAGGCAGGAACACCTCTGTTCTTACCTTTTTTCCTTTGGCCCATATCATAGCCCAGAAAGAAGAGCTGTCTGACCATTTCACACTTACTAGCTGTCCAGTCAGCAAGCCCTCACCCTGCAAACTAGCCATGGCATATACCACCCCTTGCCTAGGCAGAAGAAATAGGAGAGACCTGTGCGTAGATGTAAGAGGTAGGTAGGAGTAGTAAAGAGGGGGAATGAGGGGAGAGCTATGACATAGCAATAGCAGCCAGGGGGATGTGAGACAAAAAACTGCTCCCAGGACCAGTTTCATGGAGAAACAGAGTGCCTTCCTATTGTAGTGTCTTTGTTTCTTCTCTGCTTGAGGAACCATCTGCTTGAAGAACCATCTGCTTGAGGAGATCATAAATAGTTAGCTGACACCAGGTAATTGGATGGAAAAAGGACACGTAGTTTGAACTACTTCATAACCCAGATATTTTAGGTGGCGAGAGATATTTTGATTCTTGAGCAATTAGGCTTCTTATTGATAATGGCTTATTGATAAGAACAGCAATAAAAGAAAAGGCTAGGATGACTTTAATGAATGTACATAGTTAACTAGAATAAAGTGTTTTGATGGCTGGTATTCTCGAATAATTGGCTCATTAGCCTTAACTATATCAACCTTTTCTCATTATCAGGGTTAAATAATTGAATGAATAGACTTCTAGGGAACTGGCAGTCTTACACAGAGGACAGCCACTTACTCACATGGTAGAAACCGGCTGTTTAAAGAAGCTGTTTGTGAGAGAGGGGGAATATTCACACACATACACACAAATTAAGAAATACTTGCATTTTAATTGTGAGAAAACACAGCAGGGAAAAAAAATGAGCATCCCTGAACAATTTTCAGGCAGCGGTCATGTATTTTATTAAGTATTTATTTACCAGTGATAGTACCTGTCAAATTCTGCTTTCTTGTAGTTAAACAGCAAAGATTACTTCATGTGCAGGCCTCCTCATTCCCTAGCTATGGTTCTCGAACTTGTTTCAATGACAAAAGCACCTGAAGCCCCTGGTCAGCAAACAGGTCCTCGTGAAGCACGACACCATGGACATTTTTATGGAAAAGAAAAAAATCTTACTCCAAATGAAAGACAACGAAGAAGATGCTCTCCAGTAGTCATTACATGAGGGCTACAGAAGCACCAGTTTTGTAGTCTATGTATCATCTGCATGTCACAAAAAAAAGATTAAAATAGACTCACCTAAGACCAGTATGCACCAACTGTAGGGTCCCAGTCCGTTTTCTGGCTTGGGAGAGGTTCGTAATGATCCCAAGAGTGAGATTAAGACACAAACAAGGTCAAATGCCACCAATCAGGCCTTTTTTTATTTGAATGAGTACAGAAGAATGGAGCGACAGGAAAGGCAGGAAATATTAGGAGGAAACTAAGCAAGCATTCGGAGAGACAGGCAAAGGATAGTCACCACTATGGATCCAGCGTTGTCCCGTTGGTCCTCGGTCTTCAGTTTTTCAGTGGTGGGTGCACACCGCGGCTTTGTTCTCATGGTCTTTTATAGAGCACAGCCCGGTACATGCGTATACATCCCATGCACTGTTCACGCGCTTCAGGTCTTGCTTATCATGCAACCTTCGCATGGCCATCAGCGAGAAACAGTGCACATTCCTGGCAGGCAGTCAGCCCAGTCCAAGTATCTTGTTTCAGTGGTGCCTGATAAGGGCAGTCGGCTCAGCCTGGGTATCTTGTTTATTGGTGCCTGATACAAGTTTCCTCAAAAGCTGGAATGTGTCGGGTTTCAGAATTCCTCCATGTTTTATCAGGCAAGCATACACAAGCAAGCTTTGAGACAGTTAACAGATTTCTCAATTCCTCACACCAACATGATGGCATTACAAGAAATCAGGTCCTTGTGCTGTTCCTATTCTTTGAACAACTGAAAGACATAATTGCAAGTGTTGGCCTTGCAGAGACAGTGCATGATGGTAACCACCATGCACTGCTCTTCTCAGGGCAAGGAGCTAAGTGCTACTTGCTGCCATCACCACTACCACGTTCACCTCGCCAATGGGCTAAAACCATTTCTTCCCCACTTTTGAAGACAGCCTCTGCTACTGAGGGCCATTGCAAGAGTATGAGTGAGGGAGTAGTTTGCAAACACCCTTGGGCTGGCAGCAGAAAATCGTGATCTGAGCATCTGGAAGAGGCTGGAAACCTGAGAAGTGACAGTGGTAGGAGGAGCAGCGCTCAAGCTGCAACTTTCAGAAAGATTATGAATTTATCTTTCCTTAGGGCTAAGGTGAGAAGGAGGGTTGAATTATTCATTGCACACCACGCTCAGCAGCAATACAAGGACAAATGATGCAGACAGGGGCAGGTTAGAGAAGTCCCCTAGGAATAGAGGGAATCTCCTAGGTAAGCCAGTGTATTCAAATGCACAAAAAGACCTGAGATATTACTGAGACATCAGTCCAAACAGACACCTATAAACTAGTTACACAGAATAAATATGGAAATTTAACTAAGAAGTGATACATCCATCATCTGGAGACCCTACTTGATACTCCAAATAAAGCTATTAAATAGGAGAAGCCTCAATAAAAAAAATCCAATTCTCAGCTCATTTCTCTCTTTCCCAGGATGCTTCCAAGCTCTTCTTTTTCTTTTTTTTAAAAATTGTTTTTGACTCTCAGTATATCTACAATGTAAACAATATGAAATCAACACCACCACTTAAGATGCTGTGGTTTTGGAAATCTATACTGTATAAATGATCAAATGAAAAAGTAAAGGTCAGAACAGTGTCTTGCTAAAAAGACTGGCAGCTAATTGGAAAAACATGTCGACTCTGAGCTCAACTAAACTCCCTGTTGTATTTCTTCAGAAAGTGTCTGGTGTTTTATTTATGTGCGTAGTGTGTTGTGATTTTGCCTACTATGATTTGTGTTTGTTTTTCAGCCTGTTCTTGCATATTTGGCATGAAACTAATCCTCTCTGCAGCTCATTCTCCCCCACTTCTAGCCTAACTTGAGTTATAGCTTGATATTTGAAAGATTTCCTGCAAATAATTTTGTCTTGAGTGGGAGGATTATAATAATGTTCAGAACATTGATCTCAGTTAAACTTGTAGGGCAAAAAATTGTATAGAGAATCATGAGTTTATCCACAGGCATAAAACATTAAATTAGTCTGAAAGTTGATATATGTGTAGTGAGGGATATATAATATTGAACTGGCTGATGTGGTTAAATGGTTAACAGACAAGGTTCAAGGAAGAGCTATACAATGCATTGCATTGCTAAGTGCTCTATTACAAATCTCATACTTTCAAAATGGCCTATAAGTACTCTTGTTTTATGGATGAATGGTAACTAATCTGAGTGTTCTCTAACCACTTGTTTTTAGACAGAACTTTAAATATCTCAGTACTGAAGCCCTTTAAATTATCTTCAGATAAGCAGTTAAAATACCAATGTGCCCAAAATATTTTGTCACTTCATTTATTTAGTCTTCACTTGAAAATACTCTAAAGAAAGGATTTCTTACAGTATAAAGTGATGAAGAAACAGATACAGTCTGTATCACACAGTTAATACCACACATTGGCACTACAACCATCAAGGAAACCTTGCGTGATTCCCCTCTAAAAGCACACTGCAGATGGAATGATAAAGAAAGTGCCTTCCTATTCTAGGCAATCAATATCATTTTCTGCAAAATCAGGGGAAATCTTTAATCACTATTAAACTTTTCTGAGCAGAGACAGAATACAAGCTTATGATTTGCTCACAATTACAGTTTTCTCCATAAAACTTGCTTTATCATAGTATGTAATAACCAAGGTCATGTAAAAACAGGGCTTTCTCCTGTAATCTATTCATTTCAGCAACAAGGGTGATTATAAAGCTATCAGACATCCAAACCTCCAAAAAGTTAACTCTTCAAGGACACAACTGGAGATGCACAACAGTCACTCTGAGCTGCCACTACGGAGCTGGTGCACTATAAAGGAAATGGTGACTTGCAAGTGTCTATTGCATGTGCCACTGCTTTGTATATAGTATAAAATGTATACATACAATTTGTATACAATATAAACACATACAAAAAGATTTTTAAAGGAGATTTCCAGAAGGTGAAGAGTGAGAGGAGGTGATCCATTATTTAGATGTTCTTAAAACAGTAGAAATTGTCTAAGCTGAAGACTGTCAGTGGCAGACGTCTGACCAGTTGTATGCCTTCTGGTGTATTTATTCTCTCTGTCTTATGGTCTCTGTTGCAGGAACAACCACAGCTGCTGGGTCTTTCACATGACACCTGCAATCCAGCACTCCATATCCAGTATGAAACCAGGTTTGCTGAATTTGGTACCCAAAGAAGCAGATAAAACATTACAAAGGCATAGAATGAGCTGATAGGATTGCAGAAGTCTCCACTGTCTATGTCTATCTTGACTTAGGCCCACAGCAGAAGCATTGCTGTACAAAACTTCATGCTCCAGAAAAGGACTGCCATAGCAGGTATAAGGAAACCCCCACCACCACTGCAGATCCCCAAAGTGCTGTTAACAGGGAAGGCGTAACTTTGGAAAATGTCTGTAAAAAACATCTTTTCACCAAAAATGTGTCCCCCAACTTAAATGTTGAGATAAGTAAGCAGATTGGCAGTCACACAGATAAGCAGATGTGCACTACAAGATAGGGACCATGAAAGTGAGTTTCTTAAAACTGGAAGCTTTCAAAGTAGAGGAGTAAGTGTAAGGTCAAAAGGAGTCATTCTAATCTAAACTCATCTCCTGCCTAAAACAGGTCAAAAGTGATCCCTGACACTGTTAATTCCTGCCAACACTACAGAAATACTTTTCAAAAATCAAGGCAGGTTAATTTTCTTAATTATCACCTGTGGTGACAACCTTTGACACTATTCAGTAAGTTGTTCCACTAGCTACATATTTTAACATTTACCAATGTTCATCTGAATAAGCTTAGCATCAAACTTCCATTTTCCTGTCTAAATACAGTTTTGAGGTGCAGCAGCAGAGTAACCAGTTCTTTTCACCTCCACCATGAGCATCAACTCAAAGCCCACACAGAAGAAGAGATGAGAGGGTAGGGCTGGATTGGATGTGACTGACTGGCTTGCGTGCGCTGAGCACTCACACTTGTTCACCGGAGCTGTGTAACACAGTGTTTTCTCCCATTTGAAAAACAAATCCCAGTACCTGCCAGCTCGACACACTCACAGTGAGGTCGCAGTGAACAACGATGTGTGCAGGTCCTACAGCTGCCTGCTTTGGTATCAGCAGAAATTATAAGAGCCCAAAGGCTCTCATATATGCTACCATACAGAGTGAACTGACCTTTTCTGTTACTGTCCTCAAGACATTTGACCAATTTTCTAGACAGACAAATTGACTAGCTATTCTGTTTCTAATTTTGTTTTAGTTATATGGATATTTTTAATTTATGGATATCATTAGTTATCTCTCATTCTCCTTGGACACTTATTCCCAGTTCAAGTCATTTCTTTGCATTACACTGGCTGGGTATTGATCTTGATCAGATTGTTACCATGCTCTGGTACTCTACACATTTCTTCGGCAAAGTGCTGTGCCCTTTTCCCCTCTCATTGTTACAGACTGCAGCAATTTTTATTCTCAATGAAGTTGTTACAACTTATCTCTGTGTTTATGACTCTTTTTCTTCAGATGAAGTGTACCTACTCTGTCTCTCAGGACATTTGCCAAGCAGCAGTGCACAAGGAATTAACTATTTCTGGAATTCATTCGGTTACACAGCTCAGGAAGGTCTTTGTACTTTGGACAAAGACAGTGTCTCCCACTAGTTATTTACACTCTGACATAAGGCTTATCGATGGCAGGAGACAATAATTACGGGTGTCACCAGGGTGTAGAGACAGTGCAGGCCATGGATCCTCAGATGGCTTTTCTTGTTCCATTAGAAAAAGGTTTTACAAGAGAATTCAGAGTCTTTCATACTTGTAATTAGGTTGCTGGAGAGAGAAAAAAATAAATTCATACAGTTCGTACAAATTACTTACAGTAGATACCTCCTACAAAGATTGCTGTTCCACAAAGCAATGGTAGCATTATAATACTGTATGCTTTTGATGAATGATAGCTATATCAACACACAAACATTTTATGCATCATTTTAGCCACTGTGCACCAATCTGTAAACTAAAGCAGGTATACACCAATTTCAAACCAATTTCCTTCAGTCAGGTAGAAAATGTAAATGCCCCACACGATTGCAAAATGAGAATTTCACCTAGAAAGTGTTCAAGATTTGTTAATCAATTTTTCATTTGTGAAAGATTCAACAGTTATTGGAAATTTTTCTTTATTTAGAAATATTTAAGAAATTTTTCTTTAAAAGCACTTGTCCAGTTGAAAATGTGTTCATCAAAGTTTATTCATAATTGTTGAACATCATAAATACTTAATAAACACATAGTTGAACATCTAGATATAACTTTAACAGATCACGTTTAGCAATGACTACATATTTTTGCACAAAAAAAACCCCCAAACCTGGAGATCTTTAGAGAGATCACTAAAGAAAGAATTAGACAGATAAGAAGGATGCCTGTTGCACACTGTTGTTCAAATCATTTCTTCCTCAGACTTTGAGGTCATGAATTCTCTGCAGATCACAGCAGCATATTAACCAATCCATTCTGGAGATCAGTTTTGGGAAGGTATTTGAAGAATAAGCACTCCTACTATATTGAGTTTACTTCTTGGTTTCAAAAGTGAGTAATGCATACTTAAGATATGCCTGTTAGCTCCAATAGCTACAGACAAAAACTCAAGGAAAGACCATGATGTGGATATTCTTCTCTGTTCTAGAAATCGTCCAGTGAACAAAGACCACTGAAAGCAAGGAATTAAATAGACAAGAAATAAAATGTGTTCAACAGGTCGCAATAGAAAGTTTGCAAGAGAATTTAGGCAGTAACCTGGACTTTAGTGGCTCAAGGGCAAGTGAATGCAGGCTTCCCTTTACCCAGATAACATAAGGACATATGTAGTCTTTGATATTCATACACTATTACTTCTACAACAAGGCTTACTGGGCACAAAAAGCAGTGTAAGTAAGTGGCCTTTGCACTGATAAAATGCGAGAGACCAGGGAGAAGTTCTGACTTTAGGTGACATTTCTGAGGAACAGTAGTATTTCAGAAGGGAAGTCAGGAAGGACATTTTTCTTCTTTTTTAAGGCTCCATATTCATAAGGACAGTTTTGCTGAGTGGTTTTCGAAAATCATTGCTGTTCATTTGTTTTGTTTCACAAATGATTTTGAACCAAGCTGTCAAACTGCTACACATATGTACCAGATCCATGTGAATTTCCTGCACAACTTGCTATGCAAGCAATTGCATGTTGAGTAGTCAGTGGTAACAATTCCTGTGCACATGCCAAATGTTAAAAAACTAAAGCAAACTACTGTGACTTGGGTTGCCTCCCATTAGCTGAAGGCTGAGCATGTGCACATGAAGAGTTGCCACACAGCAGCTGACACTTAGTAGTGTGCACATATTCTAAGCCTTTAAACTAATCTGGCTCTTTAAAAGCCCCGCTCATGTAATGCTCTCAAAGTGCTTATAATCGCGCTCTCTCTCTCTTTTCCTCTCTCTTATTGCTTTAATAGCTTAATATAGACTTATCTAGCATGTGCATTAAAAGGCAGAACAGGTAATAAAAGCAGAAGTATAAATATCTTGTCTACTTTAGGAAATTACACTGATGTAATTTTGCCTTCCTCATTCAAGTAGCGTAAGACCCTAGCGTAAACAAGGACGACAACATTAAAATGTGTTCAGCAGTATCGGTCAGACCAGCTAAACTCATGGTTTAACTGTTTTCATCCAAGCTACACACTAAATGGTATCACCAACTTAACCACCTTTCATAAGAAGGTTCATTTTTCAAATGTTGTGAAGACCGTTAACTGCCTGTGCAAAATACTCGGGGAAGACAGGATGGCTTCACCAGCAAGTCACAGGTCACCAAAAGGCTTTCTAATGATTTTTTTTTTAATGGGGAGATGATAGAAAATACATCAAAAAAGCTAATAGCTTGCGTATTTGTTAAAAGTACCTGTTGACACCAATGAAGAGGAAATGAGAGACAGTCTCAGAGATTGTGTACAAAGCTGAGATAGAAATTGCAGGCTGTGGTCACACAGCACAACGCTGTGTCAGGTTACAGATATCAAGTAAACTAACATGTTAGATCAATATGCACAGCCATGAACATTAAGCTGAGTCCACTTTGCAGTCTAAGAGTTTTGGTAATGTGGCATCATGCCAGTTAGCCCAAAAAGAGAATCACAGCTGCACACAAACCTGCTCTGCGTTCAGATCTAGAGCTGCAGCTTGCTAAACTCTCTCAGCTGAGACCACTCAGAAATGGAGCTCTGGAGAAGATCACTGAATTCACAACCTACTTTCTGGCAGGATCAACTGTATCTAAAGCCTTCCTGACAACTACTTGTCCATTCAGTTGTTATCACTTGGTGACAATTTGATTTCTTTCTTCACAGGTCACTCTATGTTATATTATGTTAAAATGATGTTACAGTGCTCTAGGTCAGTTGAGAGCCTCTGGAGGGGATGTTTCTTTCCCTGGAAAAACTGGGTATGATCAGATAGGAGAACTGTCTGGTATGTAGCATGGAGCACATGGAGATTGAAAGGCATAGCCATTAGGGAGACTGCAGCATGAGCTCAGCACGTGGGACTCCAGACAAAAGCTGGGTAAAAAGCCTGCAGCCAGGCCTTAGAAAGAGAAGCAAATAGGACACTTTCCAGGAGAGCCAGAAGGAACTACACAAAACATGTTGCAAAGCAGGTATCTACTGAAAGTTACTAGCCTGAGAACAAGACCAGAGGAAAGCTCCTACCCAGTGAGGGCAGAGGGAACAGGAAAGAAATCTGCAAATTCTTTCATTTCAGTCTCCCTCACCTAGCAGATCTGAGCATTCCTCACTCAGAGTTCCTAGTTCTAGTTGGTGTTTGGTAAAGACTACCTTGGGAAGCTGTAACCCAAACAATATTTTTTATTCACTCACTGAAGAGAAAGTCGAGGGAGTCCATCCTGATCACTCTGGCTGGTGCAAGTTCCCACTGTGCACACTTAAAGATATACAGCTTTGTGGATTTCCCAAATTTCCTATTCATGGTTTTTTTTAAGATTAATTATTTTTATTTGAGGAAAGTTGCTACTGTAAATTCATATTACTGTAAATTAAAGGCAATTACTTCTTGTTCCCCTTCTCAAAAGATGTGGAGACCAATAGATACTGTCTTTTTATAAGAAATGTTTTACACATGATCCCATCTACCTTCTCCATAAAGTATTCTTTTGTAGAAGACTAATCAAACCCAACATTTTCCATCTTTCCTTGGTAGTCATATTTTTTAAATTTAGCTGCTCTCTCAACTCTTTCCAGCTTGCATACATCCTTCTCAAAGTATGGTGTATAAAACTGGCACAGAACTTTAGCTAAGACTACAATGTGACTGGGTGTCAATGTATATGAAACAATAGCAATGATAAATTTATTTCTGACACGATTCATAAAGACTTTCTATTTTACAGATTGAATACTCTATATCAGAAATTATTTATCCAGCATGCAAGTGGTCTTTCACTGCTAAAGCAGAATAATTATCTCCCTACATATCGTACTTCTATTAATACTTTAGAATATCATCTGCCTGCTATTTGGAAAAGTACCTACCATGTTTGTTGACTGGTTTTCACTTTCTGATCCATCATAACATACAGAACCAGCACTGCTGTGTAGCAGGACCGTCTCCATTCATCCATTTGATTTCTACCTTCACTTTGTATTTTGCAGTTGGATTTCATCTTGCTGATTTCAATTCACCTCTCAAATCCAAAGCTAAAGCAAAGCAATGGAAAAGGGGAAAAAGAGCTTGCTCCAGGTTTGCCTCTAAATAGAGGCCTGAATGGGCTCAAATGTACAGAACTAGTGAAGACTATTTCTTGAGAAAGAGAGTGCGAAAGCTGAAAAATGTCACTAGATGAAGAACTTCATTTTCAATATCCATTGCCATCACAAGCGCTGAACAGCAGAGGACGTGGGAGAAATTTGGAGGAGGAGATGGCATCATTCATACTACTATGCCCAGCTAACTTCTACTCATGCCTGTGAATGTGTTTGTAAGGCCCTTCAGGATGCTGAAAATAAATGGTTTCTCTTTATTCCAGCACCCCAAAATATTAGTACAAATACTGACTCACATCGAACTCAGATTAGGATTTTGTCATATTGCATGTGATAAACCTTTACAGTTTGACAGGCAGCAATTGATAACTACTATCCCATTACGGGTTTTCAACCACTTGTGCATCAACATTACTGTAATTTCATCACCCGCAATTTCATCATATTTCCCTGAGAGTGTCACAGGGGATATCATCAAAAGCCTTACTCAAGTCAAGAACTATCACACCTTCTGCTTCTCCTTTTGTCCTCTAAACCAGTTATCCTGTCAAAGAAGGAAATTAGGCTGGTCTGTCGTTATTTGCTCTTAGCAAATCCATATTAGCTGTCTCTTATCACCTTATTATTCTCCAGGTACTTTCAAATTGATTGCTTAATAAATTGTTCCAATAACTTTCTAGTATTGAATTTAGGCAGCCTGCTCTATAATTCTCTGGATTCTCCTTCTCCACAGATAGGTACTACTATTCTGCCCTTCTCCAATCCCCCAGACACCTTAACTGTCTCATGCTAGATCTTGGAGATAAATGCTGATGGTGCATTCAACTCTGATGATTTACTACTTGAAGCAGATGTTTGTTTACAAGAAAAATCTAAGTTAAAATCAGTATTTCAAAGCAGAATATTTATAATATTATGTAATTTTAGCTGCAAGTTAAGACCCTGCGTAAACCCACTATATGGAAATATCATTGCCCTCAGGAGACGTTTGTGTCCATTCCTTACAAAAGTATTACTTCACTTAAAAATAACCACCTAAATGATTATAGGTGGATTTATAGGAAAATATGGAAGGCAGGAAAGAAGGAAGGCAGAAAGGAAAGAATAGAGGGAAGGAGGAAGGGAGAGACGGACAGAGGGAGGGAAATATATTTCCAAAAACATAAATACAGGTAGGTAAGAAGCAGCATAACAGAATGACTCTGAGAATGGTTTCTAGCTAAATCTCCATCAACACAGTACCCTAAAATAACAATAAATAAAAAATAAACAGAGCTCTCTTGAAGCAGAACACATGAAAATACTAAAACTAGTATAAGTCTGTCTGTCCTTGCTTCTACTTACATATGTGAATGACTTTCTGGACTGCCTCAGGGAGGCTGATCTGGAAAAACTAAACTATAGCTTCCTCCAAAATACAGCTCTCCCTACAGGGGTGTTTCTTATCAGTTTAACTTAAAGTATTTCAGTTCCTGGAAACACCTGTGAAGTAAATAGTTGCCCAGGTTAAAAGAAAAAAAAAAAATGCAGCTTGAAGCTAAAAGACTGTAGGCTGATTTTCCAGACAGCTTTGTCATTATTTAAAGCTGCCATTCTGTTTTTAGGTGAGAATGAAGTACTCTGCATGGAAATGTTTCCTAATTTAAAGAACCTTGTGTACATTTTTATTTTTGAACATAATTACCAGTGAACATTACTTACTTTGTGCATATTCCTGTTCTTACACATAATTTTATGCACGAAGTATTAACTGTAGTTTACTCATACCCGTGATGTTATCTGCATTCATGAATGCAAGACTACAGTCTGCTATTATCTTCATTGGTCTGTGAAAATAGGATTCTTCCATAGAAAGCCTTCAGTTTATCAAATCCCACTTTCACTGCTGTAGCAACTGGCCATAGAAATATCTAAAGTACAACAGAGATAGTATTTCAGCAACATAGTAGAGTCAATGCTGAAATTCTCTATTGGTATTTAATTGAATATACTCAATAATACTAGCAAGTAAATACTGACTGTACTTCAAAAACTGTCTTAGGTAGGTGGAAGCAGTAGCACATAGGGAAGAGTTACTCTGTAAACAGAAGGTAAACATTAAGGTCATTTATTCAGTTTAAGGGATAAAAAAAGGAAACATTGCAGACACAGCTGGCTTTCAACATTTCCTTCTCCTTAGAACAAATTTGTCTTTTTACAGATTACAGTAAGCTGTAAGGAGAGTGAGATGTCAGGGAACTGCAAGAAATCCTTTATGAAACAGGACAGGGAGACAGTGACGACTGGCAAGAAGTGAAGACAACTGAAGTGAGGGGGATATCTCTAAAAGACATCTCTGCTCACAGCGTGTCTCTTGTGGATATAAAGAATGGCTTGATGATGAGTAAGGCTCTGGTTTCAAATGTCCAAACCTGATGAAAGGAGGCAAATTCTGTTTCAGTCCCCCATTGTTCCATTTGCTGGAATGTGCTCGCATGTCTCATTGCATGCAGCCTACACATACGAACGCCCCCAAGGCCCTGGCTCTGTCAACAACAGCATGCCCCTCTTGCTTTAAAATATTCCACATGAAGCATGTTAAACAAGTCCCTCTCAGTTTTCTCTGGCGAGAAGAAGCAGAAGACTACGTTTAAGGGGTCATTTTTTGTTCAATTTACTGTTAATTATGAATATAGCCTGTGCAGCATTTCTTCACAAAAATAACTTTTCATCGTGTCTCATAGCACATCACTTCTTGTTTTCTAAAAGACTGCTACATTCAGAAATATTCTCTGTTTTCGAGCTGCATCCATTTTAGCTCTCTCTAATGTCTTCCTCTCCCCCACAAAACATTACGCGTTGGAATTTCAATCAGATCACTCTGTTACCTATTTAGATGTTCAAATCATCATCAAGGTGCCTTGAGATTCAGGATTGCCTCCAAAACCTGGAAATTGTCTGATTGCCTGACTGCCTGAGTGTGAAAATGAGCGAAAATGTGAACCTTAGGCATGGCATTACAGCTAGTCACGGAAATAATAACTGGGAAAGTTAAGAGACTGTGGTGAGATTACTGGTCGTTATGCAAAACTCACCGGACAATCTAACCAAAACCCAAGAGAGGCAGTGCCACAGATGTTAACCATTAGATGCCGGTGTCTATAGAATTACTTAATACAGCAAGGATTGTGTGCTACATAAGGAAAAACATTAAGTTCATATTAAACTCCAACAAAAAATGGATGTAACAAGGTTAATTTGATTCTGACAAGTAGTATGAGAACTGTTCCAACAGTTCCAGGCAGTGAGAGCGGCAAGCAAGATGATACCTTGCAGGATGCCTCAGACCAATCTCTTTACAGAAATCTCTCTAGAGATAAGGTGAAATATTTGAGGAAGAAATACAGTCGAGTTGCAGACAGTTCTTAGAAGACACAAACAGGGCAAATAATGAAAGAAGCATTTTACTGGGGCAAAATGGGACAACACAAAGCACTAAAGAAATCATAAAAAAAATAGGCAGAATGTTTTGGGAAAATAAAAGGCTCAATTAAAAACAAGAAAAGAAAACAAGCTATGAAAATGATATGCATAAGATTAAGTTATTTGGAAACAACGGTACAATCAGTAAAAAAAGGCTAACTGTAAAGTGACAACAAATGCCAAAGAAAAGCCAGCAGGACAGAAGGAACATTTTGACAAAGTGCTAATCCCTGCTGACCATGCAGATCCAAGCAGTCCAGGCATGCTGGAAGGACAGGGCAGCTTTCAAGACAGAAGGGATGTGAGCACTACGCTGCCAGCAGAAAAAGGAGGCAGAAGGAACACTGATGTAGATCAGAAGAGGAGAGCTGATGGTGCAGACAGCATAACTGCTGAGCTGTAAATAGCTAGAAGGACAAGTGTGAACAAAGCATTGGAACTACAATCCTTTAAGCTTTTGAGCAGAGGTGATACCCAGTGACTGGCAAAAACAGCAGCTGTGCCAATCTATAAGGCCACCTACCGAATTCAGGCAATGACAGATATGAATCTCATTGTCAGTTTCCGAAAAAAACCCAACAAAACAACCATGAAGAATGAGAGTTTTAACAGATTCAGACAAGTTACAAAGAAAGTTGTCGAGGAAAAGTATAGTTTCAGATCAGGTACCGTTTGGATGTACTCACCTTGAGCTGACCAAGGACAAAAATGGGAATAGGGATGGTGGTGTTTGCTCTTTCCACTGACTTTCCAAAGGCGTTCAATTTCGCGTTTAGAAAAGCATTGTGGAAAGCAGCAAAATCGTATGATGTTCTAGATAAGACAGGTTCTATTTAAAACGCATATATGAAACCTTCTCAAGTGAAATTGGTAGCTGGTTCACACTGGAGGTTAGAGTAAGAACGAAGATGGTCCTCCTGCTGTTTGACACCCCTCTATGTTGAATTAGTAAGGGTGCTGTAAGAGATGTCAGATGAGAAATTAGATGATCTAGAACTAATCATGTACTGTGCAAACACCACTACACAGGGTCAATAAAGGAAATGCAGTGAAATGCATTGCAGTGAAATTTCAAGTGTACCACAGACATTTCGTTAGCACTGATGATTCAAGAATGAGGTTTGATGAATGGTGGGAAAGCTGATGGAGATGTGTCCCAGCTATAAAAGTTGCGTGGAAATTGATGCACTTGGGAATAAATGGTTATTAACAGCATTGTTAATAAGTTCACGAAAGCAACATTCCAAGAGGATTCCTCAGCAACCTGGAATTTGCTATATAACATGTAACAGGCTTCAAAACACTGAAGAATGAATACGGGGTAATAGAGAATTATTTTTATGAGAACTTATGAAGAGGGATGGAGAAGAATCCCTGATACAGGACTGGCAACAATCAAGAAAGTTAGAATGGAAGGAACAAGACAGAAGACAAGAGAGGATGGCAAATAGCTAGATTGCTGTACATGGGGACAGGAATTAGGTTTAACTGAGGTAAAAACACTGAAGAGGTGTCACAGGGGAATTCAGTGTGGGATAGCTGCAAGAATGAAACCACACCAGTCATTGACATAAAATTTAAAATTTATTTATCAAGATAGGTATAGCAGGTAGGTAGTGATCACTTCAGATGCACACCAGTCAAGGCCCTTGTCCCTGCCCCTGGACCCAGGGAACAGGACATGCACCTCTGACCGCTTGATGTGTCTCACTCCTGGCTGTCAGCCTGGCCACTTTGCACAGTGGTTCCACCATGGGCTCAGACTTCTGCACGGTGTCAAACTTCTGTGTGTATCTGTGTGTCAGTCCTCACGGTGTAAGGATATTCCCCACAAGGGACTAGGAACGTACCAGGAAAGATGCATCTTTAGTAATACATAATGTATACATCATCTACTTTCAAATTCTTAGAAATGATCCATAAATACCAGGAACTGGAAGACAATGCAATTTTAGAAGGAAAATAAAAAACTGTTGCAAAAAAATGCTTCTGCAATGACAGTGCCCAATCTATCCTTCTTTTAATGAAAAGAGACTTCAGTATAAAGACTCAAAGGCTGGAATTTGATCAGATCACCAGTATTTGGTTCAACTTCTGTGTACTTTGGTACCCTGTAGCACACTGAGTACTAAAAGACCCCCCACTCTCTCCTGTAAAGATGGTATGAGCTTCGCCAGAGCAGGTGCTGGAGGAAGGAGCCCGAGCTGAGGGTTGCATAATGCAGATGCCTAGTGTTGTGCCAGCTGCTAGGCTCTCCTCCATTTAAGACAGTACCTCGGAGACCCACTCCAAGTAGGAGCAGGAGTACTATGTTTCTTCTTGATGTAGCTCTCCAGTTATCTCTGTACCTCTACTTGTAGCTCACCTCCTCACTTTTTTCATCTGAAAATGTATATAGCAGACATCTGAATGGCCCCTCTGAGAGTGCTTATTCAATTTTGCCACAAGTAAGCCTTGCAAAGACATTTCCATAGGTAATAACATACATAGATGCATCTGGTGGATAGAACTATCGAAGTTATCCTAGTACTTTGGGAGCCAAAGTAAAAATTGAAGCTTGTAGTGAAACTAAAGATCCACTACCTCCAGATCTTCAGAAGTATTTTATTAAAAATCAAGGGATGCATAGTAACTATTGTTTTATGAATCTTCTCCTCTGCCTAAACCGCAAAAATGTTTTCAAAAACATATCCTGTAAGAAAGCAGACAGCACCGAATTGTGGTGCATATCTAGGATGCACATACAAATAAAAAAATAAAAATTTCCCCTTTCACAGAATTTCAGTGAAATCAGCATATTTATGCATAGGTATGAAATTCCATGGAGCTTGGGGCAGGTCCCTGGTGACCAGAGAAATGCAGTTGTTGCACTTAAGCCAAAAGGATGGTCTGGAGAACTACAGAACAGTCAACCTCACTTCAGTCCCTGGGAAAATCATGGAGTGAATCCTCTTGGCACACATTTCTAGGCACAAAAAGGAGAAGGTGGATTGACCAAGGGTTAAACATGCCTGACCATCATTATTGTCTTCTACGATAAATTAACTGGATTTTTGGATGAGGGGAGAGCAGCACATGTCTTTTACCTCAATGAATACCTTCATCAAGGTTTTAACACTATCTCCCTCAATGTCCAATGTAACCACATTACACCATTGTGGTGCAATGGGAAGACAACTAGATAAGCAAAAAAACCTGTTCAGCAGTTGTGCTCAGGGTAGTGATTACTGGGTCAATCAACAGCCTGGAGGAGGTGAAGAAGGGGACACTCATGAGGTGCACGGATGACACCAAACTGGGGGTACTTATTGATATTATGTACAAAGCTGCCATTCAGGAGACCTAGACAGGCCAGGGCAACCTCATGTAATTAAAAAAAAAACCTGAAAAGTCCTGCACCTGGAAAGGAAGAACCTCCTGCAACAATACGGTCTGGGGCTGGTTGGGGAGGAGCTCCACTTAGAAGTTGAGGTGCCTCGGCAACAAAGATGGCCAACAGTGTCCTGGGGTTTTCAGTGTTCTGAGAATCATGGCCAGTAGATAGAGGGAGGGTATTATCCCCCTTTACACAGTATTCATTAGATCTCATCCAGAATACAACAGTTTGGGGCTGCCCCATACAGGAAAGCAGGGACAAACTGGAGCAAGTTCAGTGGAGGCCACTAAGATAGTTGGGGCTGGCACACTTGCCCTGTAAGAAGAGGCTGAGGGAACTGGGTTTGTTCAGCCGGGGAAAGAGACAGCTTCAGGGGACCAAGCAGCAGCCCCCAGTGCCTATGGAGAGGATACTGAGGATACAGCACTTGACTCTTCACAGCAGTGCATGGTGGGAGGATAAAGGACAGCAAGCACAAGATGAAAACAGAAGTTCAGACTGGCTATGAGGACAATCATTTTCACCATAAGGACAGCTCAGCGGTGGAGCAGGTTCCCAGAGAGGTTACGCAGTCTCTGTTCTTGGAGGTTTTCAAGACCCAACAGTATAATGCCCTGAGCAACCTGATTAGACCCATAGCTGGCCCTGCTTTAAGCAGGAAGTGGGACTAGAGACCTCCTGAGCTCCCTTCACATCTGAATTATGCTACAGTCCTGTGATTCTATGAGATAATCATATGAATACATGAGCAAACTCTCTAATAAAATCTAAATAATTGAAATTCTTAGAAAATTTAGAGCAGATCTAATTTTTAGTCTAAATTCCTTAACAGTCCAAGACCCTTTCAGCAAAATCAGTTAATATGACACACTTCAGCAGTATGGGAGACAAAAGAGATGTGATTTTTCCCAACATTTTTTGGATCGATTTGGAATACATTATTGAGAACCTAACAGAGCCTGTTAGATCCAGATTTGCTGAGAGTAAAACTTCATTTCTATAGTGTTTGATTTATGTATTTCAAAGTGTCTTAGCAGAAACAATATATGTATTAAGAGCAGCTTAAAAAGTAAAAATACTAGTAGAGTTTAACAGATGCATATAAACTAATAAAGAAGCAGACACTTCGAGGGACCCATTTTCACTGTTTTTCCTCTTGCTCCCACACGAGTTCAATGCAGTGTTAGAATAGGTAGCTTCAGTAGGAGTGAATGAACCCTGAACACCTTGGGCATTCATGCTTGATTTCCTTGCATCACTAATTCAAGTTGGTATTCAAGTTCCGAGGTTAAGAATATAGCAAAACTAGACGTTTCACTAATTGCCACAGTAAAATTTCAGTGCACATGAATTGGCAACAATGCGAAGAGACACATAGAGGCTTGGCTACTGGACAGCTTTGTGAACAATTAGAACAGAGGGTAAATACTGCAGTGTCATTTGAATGTCAACGCTGTCTCAATATTCCATAGCATGATTGCTTTACGGTCACAGCTTCTGGAGAAATTAAATATGTGGAAACCTTCATGTTTTTCTCCATAGCTTCTACCTGCCAACGTTTGAATACAAATCAGCTGCAGAAGCCTCCCTTGAGTTATTCTTATAAGAACAACCTTCCTTATGTATTTCCTCTGAACGTAAATGTCAGCTTTATCACTAAGCAGGCCATACAGCAGCCTGGTGTGGAAATAGCATCCTCTTCTATCACGAAACAGGATCAGAGCTCCAAGTGCCAGGAAGTGGAGGTCAACATGCGCACCAGAGCCTGTCAACACGCTCTAAATTAAAGGTTTGCGCGGGACATTTCTGTGCTGTCCCAGCAGTCAGGATAGAGAAGAAATTGTAATTCAGTTTCATAGTATCTTCACGAGTTTCCATGGTGATGCAGGGAAAAAAACCTGCAGTAACTCCTCCCTGCTACCAGTATCTTGGGAGACAGAGGTGGAGGTTTATGGTAAGGAGCAGAATCCTCCCAGACATTTCTCTGCACACCCGTGCTGCAGACATGAACACATGTACTAGGTGGTGTAATACAACAGACACAACCACATGATCCAGTAATGCCAGAGGAGCTGTTGCTATCGCTCATCAGTACTGTGGTACCTTTTTTGGCAGTATAACAATATGGCTGTATAATACTTACAGTTATGTGTGTACATTCATTCCAGAAATTTTTTGTCTCTAAAAGGAAAATGGAAGTCCAGCTAGCAGCAGCTTCAAAAATTAAACTAGAATATTACCTTCAGCTTATTTTTCATCCGTTCAGCCACCTGTGTTAGTTAATAGGAATGACACTAGCTTTGAGAATATTTATTACTTAGAAAAGCAGCAGAGGCAGATCACACACCAAGGTCTTACACCCTTCTTTTTCAAGCCATGATTATGCCAGAGAGAATCCCTCTGGAGGACAATATAATGGGATGTAATGGGTTAAATAATTTTTTAAAATATGGATGATATTCCTCTGTAAATCGATGGAAGTCAGGAGTCTGAACAGCTACAAGTCTCAGCTGAATTCTACAAGCTACACCGGTCAGGATGCTCAGCACCCCGGAGGATTTGGCTTAAGTATTTTAAGACAGAGTTTTAAGGGGGGGGGGGTTTAACCTAATCTGAAAGTTTACAACCCCATGCTAAGGACTGTTGACCATTTGCCATTCTCACTAATAGCTTAGCCATTAGACAGGTTTTGTAATTTGGTTATTAAGCAATCAAATAGATACTTTTTGAAGAAAAAGAGTCCCTTATAGCTCTTTGAGACTGCACTATGGTTTTCATGTTATAATAAATATAATTTGCGTCCCTTGGGTGCTATTTCCTACTTGTCCTTGCCTAACAGAAAACATGAATATCACTAAATCTTTCAGAGGGGTGGAGAGGAGCCAGAGAAGCAAACAAATGCTGCTTATCCCCCAAATTAAGATCATCAGAACCATCCATAAAGGAATCCATTTTTAACAGGAGACTGGTGACTGACACTTCAGCTGCAATAAGACATATACATTGATGCTTGCACCCACTCAAAAACATAAAATAGCAAATTTGGCATTCAAGCTTATATTGTTGACAGCATAATAATGCAATCAAAACTCTGCTACAAAGAAGTAAGTAATTCCCCAAAGCCTTTGCATCATTGCAAACTAACACCCACTCCATAAGATTGTTTATGAAGGACAAACTACTCATAAATATGATTGGAAGGTACCCTCCAAGAATTTCCTAATGTAAATACTTCATCAATGTCATCCAAATAAATTACAAAATGCAATTAAACAAAAAACAGTTTTTTGAAAATTAACTACTTTCTAATAAAACATTAACTTTGTAATAGCCATTGCATGTAACTATTTCTTCAATAAACATCAGTTGGAGAATGCAGAATAATTTTATCACCGCATCACAGACCAAAGAAGACAACACTGAAAACTGGCAAATATTTCTACCAAAAAAAGTGTATGCAATATTCTTAGAAGTATTTAAGAAGAGCCATCCACGTATAACACAGTGATCACAAAATCAAACCAACCGTTTCAGTTCCCTAGAAATTGTGACTTCAGGGAGAACTTGGCTCATATTCACACCTGATTTAGTTACATGGTTGCAGCTAGACACAGTTTAGACACCCACATCAGCAATTAGGCCCCCAGTGACTAAATTTTGTGATCACAGCTCTGTTGGAAAAATATGTGGTGAAAATCAGAAACCTCTGTTACTAAAACCTGTTTTCTTATTTCTCAGAAAGAATGCTTCTGTTGGTAAAGTTTAGGTCAATTGGATAGATGAGATTTATGAGCCAGAGAAACACGCACTGAGCCGGAGTACATGGTGTTCCCACTAGGATGCTGCTGATCCCCTGTATCAGCACAATATGGTGGAGCTAATCCTCCAGCACCAGTCAGGACAAAATTGTGTCTCAGAGGGAAATACAGATGTAACTGGAAGAACTGTGCCATTTATTTTCCTTTTCTTTTTTTTTTTTTTTGGAGAGAGAGAGAAAGAATTTTTTTAACACTGATTTTGAACCAAAATCACGAAAACAATTTTCAAACCTGGTACCTTATGCCAAGGAAAAAGATGTGTAAGCAATGAAATTACTCTTCCTTTGTTCAATACAGAATGTTTTATTGTTCTGAAATTGAAATGTTGGTGTCCTGGTTCCTGACTTGGCCCAAAACATCATTTGGTTCTTGCACAAGATAGTCCCATATTGCTCTGAAAAGAAAAAAACTTAGTTTTACATGTATACCCTAATAAAGGATCTTAACAAACCAGTACATCACAAATTGTGAAACATTGCTATTTTTAAAGGATAGCAATTCCATTTGACCCTCGGCTTTTTCAGCCCTTTGTTGTCCATTTTCATGTAGTACTACAGACAGGTTGGTCGCTACTGCAACAGATTGCATTGGTGCTATTAAGAAATCATCTGCTATGCAAATACGGGTTTAACCCCAGCCTATTCCACTGCTTCTGAATGACAACATTCATAGTGAAGCTTGTGAATGGCTGAATATCCAGGATGTTTGTGGCCTGCCCGCTCACTTTTGCAGTAGCGTTGGGTACTAAGCTGACATAGGCAATAATAACTGAACGCAACCATTGCTCGCTCTGTAATGCCTTGACAATACCACTTCACCACACAGAAAAAACAAGTTCCCACCTGTGGGAAAATAACGGAAGATTGGCGAGAAGGATTGTAAACACGCTCAAGTGACTTGCAGCTGGGGTGTAGAAAAACACATATATCATACTAATCATTCTTTAGTCTTGTGTGTTTGACAAGTAGAACATCTGTGTTTAGATAACGTAGGCCTGTGATAGACCTAGAGGCACCCTATTGAACATGCTTGAGATTCCTGCCCTTCTGTGGGAAAGATCAAAGCACAGTGGTAAACTACGCCTGCATGAATCCCTGATATACAGGCGAAAACAGCGGGTTCAGTGATCTTCTAGCGTGGACTGAGCTCTGAGGCGCCTGCATCCCCACTTGTGTGCCTCTGCCTGGGTGCTGCTTCGGGCATCCCCTCGTTGGCGAGATAATGAAAATAAATTTACTCTGCATTTCATCCATGGTTTTGTGGTTGTTCCTGCATCCTGCCTGTACCAGCTCACACACTACCCATGTTGTAATTCTTATCTTGGATCTCCCTTTAGTGGGCTAGCTGCTCCCATGCACTGTTTCTTCATGTAAAACAGCCTGTTTAGTACTCCTGGGCTCCTGAGAGCCTGTAAACCACAGATTCATTTTTTTTCCCCTGGTATTGCATTTCTCCCCTTTCAATTTATGTTCCCCTAAGAAGTGCTGCTAAAGCTACATGTGTAGAGATTAAAGGCATGGTCTACTGTGACTTACAGACATCAAAAGCCAAGAGCAGTACGAGACTGGAGTAAATTGCATGGTACTGGCTTTTGTTAGCCTCCAAAAGCCTCTCATTATCATTCTTGTTGTAAGTGCTCTCTACCGCTTCTCCAGTGATTGTAGATGCCCATCAGAGGTGATAAATACTACCTCCGGAGAGAGCACAGGTGATTTAATTGACATGCGAGAGGAGGAACTGAGGCGAGTGGGTGTAGTGACCTGTGAAACCTGTTATTCGTGACATATCACACATTACATTTCCCAGTTAATTTATTGTTTGCAGAAACAGTTGCAATTTATCTAAAACCAGATTGCAAACAGAAAAAATATTTTGGTGCTAGTTTAAATACACTGTAAAGCCATGCTGTCACCACTCTCCCCTCCATGTGATGCAGTTATACTGGTGTAAAGGGGCTTTATATACATACCTTTATATATATGCCTCTCTCCCTCTGGAGAGGCAAGTACCTGTTCCAGTGTAAGCTACCTTCAGAGTAGTATAACAAAATGTGCATTCTCATAAAATTACACCCCTTGAATGCATGAGAATGAGCATATTGGTATTTTTAAAGGCCCATCCATCCCAGTACCCCATCTTCAGCACCAGCTGTTAGCGGATCCGAATGGAAAAGTGTAAGACCAGAACCAGAGCATACGGTATTCCCCTGAGTGCTGTCCTGTCTCACTAATCCCTGCTGGAGGGCTTTTCTGAGCCTGATGTGGTTTCTATATTTAGAAATTTAGGTTAGAAACCATAACATAATTTTACCTAATAACTCATAAACTTAGACCAGATATATCTCTTTTTTTGATTTCTCTGCACAATTTACTGCATTTTACAGAATCCATCTGCCTGCAGTTCTAATTTCAGGTTTCCCTGCTGGTATTTGGGATGGTTTGTGGGTTCTTTCCATTCCCCTCATATCTAGCTCATCACTCTCCCAATATTTCATTCCTTTCTGTCCATTTCCTGCAAATTTCAGAAGGATTGCTCCATTATTTGTTCTGTCATGTTGATCTCATTTTGTTCACTCATCTTAAATCTTACTTCTTTTGTTCTTTCATGTGTAAGTGACTTGCAACATAAAACTCTTGCAATACCCTGTATGAAAACACCAGAATATTTTTTCTGTATGAACAAATGAGGAATGTTTCTTTCATTCTTAGTCAAATTGTTGGCTCTCCTCTGAAATAAAAAGGCATTAAGGATTTTTATAAGTTTCAAATGAGCTTCTACGCATACAATGTTCTTGAATTTATTGTAGAAACGTCCCTAAAAGACACAGAGTGTTGTTTCACTTTTACAGGTAATTTAAAAATGAATACATGTGTGTTATTACATCTTTGGGTGGTTTTAGGGATTGGTTTTGTGGGTTTTTCCTTTTACTTTTGACTGTTTGAGGTAGTGGTAAAATTAAATGTATTTAATTGCAAAAAGTGTGTGTCATGGTTTAACCCCAGCCAGCAACTAGGCACCACGCAGCCGCTCACTCACTCCCTCCACGGTGGGATGGGGGAAGAAAATCAGAAGAGTAGAAGTGAGAAAACTCGTGGGTTGAGATAAAGACAGCTTGATAGGTAAAGCAAAAGCCGCACACACAAGCAAAGCAAAACAAGGAATTCATTCACTACTTCCCATCGGCAGGCCATGGGTTCAGCCATCTCCAGGAAAGCAGGGCTCCATCACGCGTAACGGTTACTTGGGAAGACAAATGCCATCACTCCGAACGAACATCCCTTCCTTCTTCTTCCCTCAGCTTTATATGCTGAGCATGGCATCATATGGTATGGAATATCCCTTTGGTCAGTTGGGGTCAGCTGTCCCAGCTGTGTCCCCTCCAAGTCTCTTGTGCACCCCCAGCCTGCTCGCTGGTGGGGTGGTGTGAGAGGCAGAAAAGGCCTTGACTCTGTGTAAGCACTGCTCAGCAGTAACGAAAACATCTCTATATTATCAACACTGTTTCCAGCACAAATCCCAAACATAGCCCCATACTAGCTACTATGAAGAAAATTAACTCCATCCCAGCCAAAACCAGCACACTGGTTTAAATATCTTCTTCAGTGAAAAATATGTTTTATTAAAACTTCCATTTTAACATACACTCTTCCCAAAATTTTAGGTATGTAGAAGAATTTAGTTAATTGTACCTAGGTATTATGCTGTAGAGAAGACTATATGGCAAAATACAGAGGAAAAAAGTAAATAATGAGTGACAAGAATAGGATGAATATAGAATAATGATGGTGACATTCAGAAATGGCCTGGAGAATGATGAGTCACACAAAAAGGTCTGTGAAAAATTGGGGGGTTTTTATTGTCTTTGTATGAGTTGTTATTAGTTCACATTAAATATTCTTTATGAATTTGTGCTGGATTCAAAGCCTCTTGTGGTGGGTTGGCCCTGGCTGGATGCCAGGTGCCCACCAAAGCTGCTCTATCACTCCCCTCCCAAGCTGGACAGGGGAGAGAAAATACAATGAAAGGCTCATGGGTTGAGATAAGGGCAGGGAGATCACTCAGCAATTACCATCACGGGCAAAACAGACTCGACTTGGCTAAAAAAATTAATTTAATTTATTACTAGTCAAATCAGAGTACGGTAATGAGAAATAAAACCAAATCTTAAAAACACCTTCCCCCCACCCCTCCCTTCTTCCCGGGCTTAACTTTACTCACCAGTTCTGTACCTCCTCCCCCACAGCAGCACAGGGGGACAGAGAACTTTCTGCTCCTTCCTCCTCAGGCGGAGGACTCCTCACACTCCTCCCCTGCTCCAGTGTGGGGTCCCTCCCACGGGAGACAGTCCTCCACAAACTTCTCCAACGTGAGTCCTTCCCACGGGCTGCCGTTCTTCACAAACTGCTCCAGTGTGGGTCCCTTCCACAGGGTCCTTCAGGAACAGACTGCTCCAGCATGAGTCCCCCATGGGGTCACAAGTCCTGCCAGCAAACCTGCTCCAGCGTGGGCTCCTCTCTGTCCATGGCTCCACAGGTCCTGCCAGGAGCCTGCTCCAGCAAGGGCTTCCCATGGGGTCTCAGTGTCCTTCAGGCACATCCACCTGCTCGGGTGTGGGGTCCTCCATGGGCTGCAGGTGGATATCTGCTCCACCGTTCACCTCCATGGGCTGCAGGGGGACAGCCTGCCTCACCATGGTCTTCACCATGGGCTGCAGGGGAATCTCTGCTCTGGCGCCTGGAGCACCTCCTCCCCCTCCTTCTTCCCTGACCTTGGTGTCTGCAGAGTTGTTCCTCTCACATATTCTCACTCCTCTCTCCGTCTGCAGTTGTGTAGAGTTTTTTTCCCCCTTCTTAAATATGCTATCCCAGAGGCACTACCACCGTTGCTGATGGGCTCGGCCTTGGCCAGTGGCGGGTCTGTCTTGGAGCCAGCTGGCATGGGCTCTATCGGACATGGGGGAAGCTTCTAGTCTAGTGGGGAGACTGACCACTTCCACACAGCCTAGCACTTGGCTTGAGTCTCCTTTCCCAAGGTGGCCACCCAAAGCTTTTAATAATTATTTTCTGTGAGCTTTTAATGTTGAAAGAATTTGAAATCACCTGAGGTTTACATTGCAGGTCACTAAAGCAGAGTTCTTCTAATATTAGGCTGAGGATATGTAGTTTGTGCCCTGGGGGCTTTTGACCAAAGAGGAGCTTGGGGTGTGCAGGGTCTCTGCATTAGAAAACACGACATCTCTACACGACACAGTTCTGGGAACTACCTCCAGAAACACACTCTGATTTCGTCAAGAAGGGAACTGATTTACTCCGAAGGACAGTACAGGAATGAAGGCAGTATGTATGACATTGGGATGATTAGGGGCAAAACAAGGAAGTGAATTATTTGACTGCATAGGTATACCTCGTGAGTTCTCAAATAGCGTCAGGGGTTTCCAAAGAGGGCCTTTTCACGCAAAAACTTGGTATTATGGGAATAAATTAGAAGCTGGAAGTAGTGAGTGGTATACTTTGTGGCACAGATTTGGACAAGAGGAAAAGGATAGTAACAAATGTGAAGGTAAATGGAAAAAGGCTTGCAACATGGGCAAAGCAGGAGAGGAATCTAATAGGAACAAGAATTCTGCAAAAAAGAAACCTATGGTGATCTCTTTGAATTGAGGTTGTATACAAGAGAAAACTAAATCGGACATGACATTAATGGGTTATGAGTTTGTGGTTTTATGTTACTATAGAATATTAAAAAAAATACAGAGGAATCTATGATGTGCACTGTTGAGTAATACCATACTTTCTCATTCAACTTTTCTTTCCTTCCAGTGTTTCTCTATATTTATTCAAGGTACACTGGAGGGAATATATAGACATACATTTTTCTCCAGTTTCAGCACTGCATACTTGAATGAGCAAAATAACAAATTCCTCTCAGATTGTCAGTCTAGTATGTGGTAGCAAACCCACCTCCTGCCAATTCCCAAACTCCATTCTGAATTCTTCCCATTTTGCTCCTCTTACATGCACTGGAAGATACATTAATCCTAAAAATGTAGCAGAGTAGTAAATAGTTATCTAAATAGTCTGGTCTGGCAAATTCCTTCATCTGTGTGGAGCAAGGCACAGGAAAGGAAAATTCAGTAATTACCCGTTAGAAACATGAAAGACAAAATAAAAGGCAAATACAAATTATTCTTTAAAAGAAAAAACAAACAAAATAAAATTGCTGGTGTCTGCTATTTGACAAACCTCTATGTTGTTAATGAAAAGCTTAGACGAGCATTATTCATCATCATAGGATTTCAGGGTGGTAAACCAAGAAAGAAGAATAATATTTTGATGACTTGACAAAGCAGTCTAATCTTTCAGAACAATTGTTTACCCCAGAATATTTTACAAAAAGGTGGGATTGCAGATTATTATGTAATTTCTTTTACTAGTTTTCTATTTGCTTCTTATGCTTCCATAAATGTGAGAGGTTTTAATGTTTTATTTCTTTTTTGATCACCTCTTTTTTAGAGCTTATTTTTTTGCTTAATTTAATCTAAAAGTGCAGTTATCCATATTTAACAAGTACATTTCTGGACATAAGATCTTTCTAGGTGATAAATCCAAGAAACTCCCTTATCACAGTGAATAGCTGAATGATCACTTTGTAAGCTTATCTGTAGAAACATGAAGTACAGAGTAATCTAATTGTTTTTAAGGAAATTTTGTTTTGAAAAAAAGTACTTCAAAAAATCAAATTCCTCATATTTGGAATCCAACTCTATTAGCTTAGATTTAATAACAACACCATAAAAACAAATTTTTATCTAAGATTTTAACTGGGAAATGAGAAATCAGCAAGATTAATTTTTCTCATTGTAATATTTGTTAGAACTTAATCTTGGACTCAAACTGAGCTGCACCTACTTCTTCTTTTGAAGATATTGAAGATGATTTCCGGGTGGGCCCAGGAGAAAAATACATTTTTTTAGCAGACATTGTCTGTCTTGCTGCTAGTAGTAGCAAAGTCCTGCCACCTCTCTAAAACATTTATTTTTAAAACCTTCTTTTGTCTGTTCAAAAGGAATTATAATTAGCACTTATCTGTCATTTTGAAGTCTAATTAGTTAGCCTTGCATTCTTATTAAATTATGAAGAGTTGAAGGTCATGTCATACATCATTTCAAAAGTAAATGTCCTCTAAGTTTTTAATACAGTCTTGAAATTTACGACTTTTACAGATATGACATTTGGCATTAAAGATTTTAACATTGTGAGAACACAGGTTAAAAAGAAAAATCCAGGTTTTATAAAGTGCATTGATTTTCTTATTTCATAAGTGGAAATTTGATTTAGTATACTCATTTTCTAAAATCACTGAATAGCATGATTCACCATTTGCAGAGATTTTATACCAGCTTATCTCAATTGCTTTGTTGGAGTTACTCCTGTGTATTTTGAAATGATCCAACACAGAACTAGGTCCAATTACCTATACATGCTTTTCAACATTTGCATGGTCATATTCGACTTAGTAGCACAACCTCCTCCTCTCCCTGCCCCATCGATTACAGAAGTGGGATCCTCCGATGGCAACAGAAAGCCCAAGTGATTTTCTGCACTGGAGGAAGATACAGAGCTGGGAAAGGGTCCAGAGACCAGGCAGTCGCTGGGGTAGGGAAAAGAAGAAGCATGGGAAGCAGTTTCTAAGTCCCCTGCAAACAGACATGGGGAAAGGGTTACCCACGGGAGAGAGGTGGGAGCCTGCGGGGTGCAGGTCTCACTTGCGGGTGGCCTCAGGGAAGTCGGTGGCTTGTGGAAGGAGAGGATTGAAGTCCACAGACGTTGCCTTCAGATTTTACACACCACGGCTTTGCTCAGACAGTGCCAGGCCCCTTATTTGGCTGGAGAGCTCTGGCTGTTCAGCATCCCCTGGGTTCTCCTTAGCCCAAAAGGTACCCCCACAGCACCTTCTCCCTGATGCGGACAGACTGCTGGATGTGAACAAAACTTCACATCGGCCTGCATAGAAATAGGTCGCTTCTGTGTGTGTCTCTCTGGTTTTCATGTCTGTACTCACAAACTCCACCTGCAGTTTTGGTACGGGCTGCTAAGGGAAGACTGTACACCTGGAAGAAACTGTACATTTGAGAATCAGCAGCAAAGGTTTCAGCAACTTTGGTTGTTTTGCTTATCACAGTTCCCATAATTGAACTCTCAACATTTGTTATACCTAATGCAAATATTTGTGCAGCAGAATTGTTTCATTTTTCAAAATAATTTAGAAATAAAAATCCATCTGTGTTCTGATTTGTATTTAGTCAGTGCTTTAGACATTACATTTGGGTCTCTATTGATATAAATAAAACCAATAGATTTAACAGGATAAAAAGCATTTTGGTTTTTTTTCTGTGGGTTCTTGTTTTTGCAATGTCTGGCGCTCTGATGGGGTTTTATTTTTAAGGCTTCACTCTGTGTTTTGCTAGCAAGTTAATGAAACAACTGGTAAAAGCACATGCACCTGCACCACACTTGCCTTCATTAGCAGTGTGCTCAGAGAGAAGGGAGGGAGGTGAGAAAGAACTCAACAAACCAAGTTGCAAAGTGCTAAATCCAACTGCACGTCAAAGTGGTGAAACCTTGGAAGGCCTTCAAAAGGATGTTGGCATATCTGTCCTTTCTATCTTAACAAAGTGACAAATGTCTTGATTGGCTTGAGCAGATCTTTCAGTAACTATTCCAGAATGATGCTCCATGGTGGCTAATCCATTTCTGGGGTCAGCCACTTCTTTGATGGCTACAGCTACAGAGTTACCACTAAAGATTATTAACTGGTTCTAAGCTTACAGTTTATGATGGAAAATAGGGCACACATCGAAGAATATTGGTATTATATTTTTCTCAAACTGAGATACAGGGAAGTAGGAAGTGGAAGAAAAGGAAAGCTTAAAAGTGGGGCACCTGGTGAGAAACATGAACTTCTTCCTAACACAGAGGAAATTCTAATTCTTCTAATAGGCCATTACAATGACTTCGAAAAGAAAAAAAGACAGCACCCACCTTTCAACTCCATAAACCTTACATTTAGGGCTCAGAGATATCAATCTGAAACCAAGAATCTGCTAGCAGGTACTGCTGAAACACCCAGGAGTACATTCATCTGATGTAGCCTCATTGCTTTGTAAATACAAGCCCACCTTTTTACTTGCAGTACTGCTATTAAAAAAAAAAAAAGGAATAAATCATTCACAGTCATCTCAGCTAAATCTCAGTTCAATCTCAAGATCAGCCTCAGGTCTTACACTGTCATCTTTGACATCTCAACTTTAGGCAAAAAAAGGAACGTTAGGTAAAAGTATGTGGGCACAAATTTTTGCCTGTGGCTTGTCCGTAAAAGTTTTGTTTCCCACCATGCCAAATGTTGTTGCAAGATAAATGACGTGGGCCACCCTAGAAGCATGGAAAGCTAAGTCCCCATGCATCTCTCTTTAAAAAAGAAAACTGGCATTCTGCAAAGCCAGTTGTAGCCCTCCATCTGCTCAGCTGAGAGGCTGAGGATGCCATGAATGTGCTGAGTCTCCTTTTTCCCCCATATGATAAATTTGAACTAAATAGTTTTTGACATCTTTTAGGACAAGTCAGAGTCAAAGCAAACCAATTGCCTGGTTTATCCCTTAGGCCTAGCCAAGCAGGATAACCAGAGGACACCCATTAATCATCAACAAATTACAAAGCAATCACTGTGCCAAGTCAAAGGTAAAATCAATTACAGTGACAATTAAAGTGGTCCAATATCAGACCTGAAAGCTTTGCAGTAAATAATAGATGTTCTAATACAAGAGACTGTAGGCTTCCAAATCTTCAACTAACAAACTAGAGTTTCGCTGGAAGGAATAAAACTATTAGTTAATAGCAATTATTTGTATAATAAGCTAAACACAAAACTATGTATAGAAATTAAACTAATGAACTAATCTCCTCCCTTGCAAAGAATAGCTGATAGTTAAAGCAACAACAATATTGAACGTTACAAAGCTTGTAATAATCACAGTTGCTTTTAGCTGCGATTATATCACTAGGAAGATAAGAACAGAAGAAATCGGCACCTTCCTTTTCTTTAAATTGAGTGACAAAGAGGCAAAGGAAAGTGTGGATTACTCAGTGGCCAGGGTCAGAAGGAGTATAAATTGTGCCTCCTACTCCTATTCCTGGAATGAAGTAAAGTCTAACAAGACTTTTCCAGTCTACAACTCTGTGGAGCTAAATCTGTCCTTCTATTGACATACTATAGCATGAATATTTTTAAGTTGGGTTAAAAATGTTCAAGAGAGCTGAACTGAAATGAGAATTCCAGGTACAAAGAAAAGCAACAATCAATCAGAAAGGAGACTGAAGATCCTATCAGGGGAGAAGGATCTAGAAGTCCAGGAAAATGAAGAGAATTCAGATATCAGTCTCCCAACCGAAGCTCAGGCAAACCATCAGGCTGCTATAAATACACAGTGTCTGGTTTGAAGATAAATTTTCGTCTATTGGGCTGCCTGAGAACACGAACGCAGAAAGCAGATCCCTCCTGAGAAGACCATGCAGACAGATTGGAAAGCTGCTGGTAGACCCAGACTCCTGAATGCAGTTTCTCAGTTTAGAGAGATACCTCCTTGAGAGCCCTACCTCAGGCACCTAGACTTCAGACAGGGTCTGGATTTCTGAAAAACAGCAGCCCTAGATCAGGCTACATTTACGTTGCTTCCAAGGGACAGCCACCAAACAATGCTTTTCTGGCTCGGCTCATCAAGGATCCTTGGCAAGTGGCCCATAGTTAACATTAGTTGAAAAGTGCTTCCTGCTCTATGAATAAGAAATCTATGCACACAGTCAAATCAATTTTCTAACAAAGTACAACAGCAACAACAAAAAAAACCAACTAAAACCTCACTCCCATCAGGGTTTAAGTACAGAATATAATTTCATTGAGTGTTTTATCTGGATTCTACTTCTTATTTCATTCCTAGGATCCCTTGCTCTCAGAATTTCTCTAAACAATGGATCAAAATTGCTAGGTTTACAGACTTGAAAATTCACTATGGTTACGCCCTATTTTGAATTCCCAAACAGGCAGGGTCATTTCATACGAGACAGCTGATGGCCAATGCATTCAAGTACAAGGAATTAATGATGGACTCGCCCTCCTTATCTATTAGAAATAAATCCTCTTATTAGTCTTTTGGCTTTTAAAAACTATTATTCAAAACATTTAAAAAATGAAATATTCTTATAAAGATACATTTAAAAAGCAACTGCCAATAATAAAATTTGAAAAAAGCTAGTAGACAAAATGCAAAATAGTACAAAAATGCATGGAAACTGCTCTCATGCTCTTACTTTCTGACACGGAGTCAGCACAAGCAGGTCCATGCCTTCCAAACCTCTGGGTTTTTTTCATAAAGTAATTATGGAAAGGCATCTGTTTATCACTATGTAAATGGATGTGCTCAGTAACTGAATCCAACATACAGAATAACTAACTACATACATAACTATTCTTTAAAAGTTAAATGGGCTGAAGCCTAGCTTATCTTTGCTGACAAGTTTCACTGTGGGCCAAAGCTCATATGGTTATTATTCAATTTTTAATGGGAAACTTTTCAGAATATATATTTATTTCAGTTATAACTGTGGAATTTCAGTTTAACAATCTACAGAAAGTAGACTGAAAGCAGAAGCTACAGAAAGCAGGAGCTTTTGTATTTTTTTATTTTTGACTACGAAATAGGCTTTTTCTATCTTATTTTTCTAACAAAAAAATTGGAGTTATAATGAGCACTGTTAACTGTCTCAGACTGTAGGCACTGCAGTGATGTATTTTCCTCTAGATACAGATACTATATGTTTTTAATCTGTTCAGTTCAATAAACCGTTTAGTGCTTTAATCATGGAGAGCATTTATCTGAAATAATCTATAATGTTTTAAAATACTTACAGGTTAATATTAAAAGCTTGAACTTAGGCAACTCGTTTATCTCCAAATATTAATCAATTCTTATGTTGATGACTAGTCAAAATTATCAGTGGTTACAAGGTCTTAATCTGTCTTTCCAATCAGATATGGACATCTTCAGGTTGAGGGGTTATTTTTATTCCTAGATGGATGCCAAAGGTTGAAACAGCTACATGTGTGAGGCACTGTACCTGGCTCAATAAACTGTGAAAGATTTGGCCTCGCTCTACAACACATAAGTGTCCTTGTCTCCCTTCCTCTGCCACGCAGTAATACCTCTATCTAGGTGGGTTTCTGCGTGTCCTCCTGACTGAATATATTCCAGAGGCCAAATACATCTCCTGTGCATGTGAAGTCTAATAGCTAGGCCACTAGCTGACCTTCCCTGTTTTAGATATGCTTTACATTTTCCTATTTCTATAATTTGCTTCAGTTGTTAGCTTATTCAAAGTTATTTCTTCCCTGCACTCTTATAATTAACCTTTAATAACTTTTTCTGTACGTAAGTCATGGAAATAAAATGACCAGTTCAACATAACAGTACAAGATGTCTTTGAAACATAAGAAATTACATTAAGACTGGGGAAATACGAATGTTGTTTCTCTACTTTGTCACTAACTTGCTGTGTGTCCTTGAGCTTTCTATATTTCTAGATTCTATCTGTAAAATGGTAAAAATAATAATTAAATATATTCTATGCACACATGTATATATTCCATATTATATATAAAAGCCATTCTCTTTCAATATTTTACAGCATTTAGTATAGGCCTATGTCTCAAGCTTTCAATGTTAAAGCCAGATTGCATTAAACAAAAATGGTTACTCTTACAAAGGGAAAACACCAATCTCCTGGGTAAGACAAACCAAAATAGAGAATCTCCCTTCTGCCGACTGGAGTTCTGCAGCCTTGCTTTCTAGTACAGCAAATTGCAGCATTTTCCCAAGTCCCGATAAATTCTGAAGAAACCCCTGTGCATTCCCAAGATAACCACCTACAAGTACAGGCAAGCTCCCTCCTCGGCTTCAGGGTGCCTGCTTTGTGCATTGTCCATTGCATCTGCATCTCCAGGGACGTCCCCTCGCAGTGCATGTTCAGGCTTTGCCTGGCAATGAAGAGTACCTCCTCCAGACAGAGGGTTTGGCCGAAAGAGTAGGCAACTGCCAGAATAGCTGGTTGTTCTTCTCTGCTTCAGAGCCCGAGCTTTTTTTTACCTGCAAAATACTAACACATTAATCTACGTATGAACAAGATGAGAATAAACACACTCATACGCGCTGCCAGTCCTCCTACCCCAAGTTTGTAAAGTCCTTTGCATTATAGGGAACTGCTAGGTCCAAAGTGGTTCTTTACAGGTCTCTGTCCACAGGCAACTTTGTCCTTGTGCTGCAGCCTGGAGACCCTGTAGCTCTAAAACTAATTTGCTTGCTTTAGTCTTGCACCTTCATTACTCTAAAAATGAAAGCTCTTTGAATCACTGATTTCTTAGCCAGACCATGTAAGTTCTATGACAATCCCCCAAAGACCAGCTTGCCAAATGAAAATAAATTGTCCTGCCATAAATGTTATGAAAAACCTACTACCTAGCAGAATATCTCCTCGTTATAATGAAAAATATCAGTTGCATTATGGCCTGGGTTTTTTTCATGTCTGAATGATAAAGGCTCAGGAGACTGATTGCTTCCTGTACAGCAAAAAGGTCATTCTATGAACTGAAAGTTGTGAGGATTGGACAGGCTAGGGCTACATGGGATTTTGTTTACTGGAAATATTAAATAATGACCCAGAAGGAGTTTCGCAACTTTTACAGCAATTGCAAAGGAGTTGCATGAAATATTTGATAGCTTTATCATGAAACATTTGGATATATTTCTAAGAAATTTTGTGATGATGCTGTAGACATCACAGAGACAGTGGCAGAGGGAAAAAAAATTAAGTTTAGTCTATTAGAGAAAAGATGTCAATCTAGGACCTCCAGAGACTGCAGGGTTGGTAAAAAGTTATTGATTCAACTGTGTTTCAATTACAAGATAGAATAAAAAGAGGGTGAGATAAGCACTGGTGATTAGGGAGGGGGCGGGGAGAAGAACCTATAAATAAGTCATAGGCTCCAACATGACTAAAATCTATTTGTAGATTTATTATTGAAATAAAACACTGGAGGAAGGATGTCATGCTGTAGAGTGTGGTCAAAACCAATCGACGTAAGAAATCCCAACAAAACTTGATGAAATGATGCAACAGGTGGCTGGAACTTGCTTAGAAAGTTTACTGAGGATCAACAACACTATCTGTGAAACAGTTTAAACTGCAGAGGTGGAAGAAGAGCTATTCAGCAGCTAAAAAGATCAGAAAGCCCAGTGAGATATTCATCCTGAAAAAAAATGTCCAGCCAGCAGAATCTGTATTATATATTGATATAGATAAAGACATATGTTTTCACTCTAGGTTGCAATGTAATGTTGGAACAACTTGACCTCATTTTAAATGAGCTAGCTCAGGTATT
Organism: Gymnogyps californianus; assembly: GCF_018139145.2. Lineage (NCBI taxonomy): Eukaryota > Metazoa > Chordata > Aves > Accipitriformes > Cathartidae > Gymnogyps > Gymnogyps californianus. Next base: position 99,723,972 of record NC_059473.1, read on the forward strand.
GGAAGCACTGTAAATGCTATGCTATGCTGCAGTATTTATTCTGCAAAAGCAATTAGAGCTCTCTGCTTCTATAGCTAGCTTCCTTCTAATGAGTTTGCTTGCTACTTGCTTATCAAAGCAATCTAGTTCACTGAAAGCTATTTCCAATATCTCTGCAGTCTTTAAAAGGTACATGTACAGATGTCACAATAACGTAAGACTGAAACAAATGTTATTGGGACTATACTGCCAGTTTCCTATCTGGTAAGGAAAAGGATACTGAACAAATTCTACTGAGATAGCTAAAATAAGTGAAAAAGTCTGAAAAACAGATGTGAGGGCAATGTCAGCTACCCAAATAAATGATTGTCTTCATTAAAGGCTGGAAATCACACAGGTAAATCAGTGGTTCAGTAACATTCTTCTAAAAATCTTTCCTGGGAGAAAATGGTCTTTGGCCCGATTTCAGTTCTCACTACCAACCCCCATAACACAGGTGAACTTCAAGTAATTTCAGCTTCCCTGGAGTAATTTCAGCTTTACTCAGAGTAACTCGGGAGTAAACTTAAAATGCACAGTTTCAGAAGTGATGGGGCCACTTCTCTTTGCCGGGACCAGGCACCACTGGCATTAAAGGCAGGGCTGTACTCTGTCCCACCAGTGAGAAACAAAAGAAGAGAAAAGACTAGGAAGCCTGCAAATATCAGCCTACTAACTGTTCTTGCACCCTACCCTCACATCAACACATGGCAACGGAACCCCCTCTTTCCTTATTCCTAGGTCCCTTGTCTATATAGTAGCTCCACTAATTGAATCTGATTTTATATGGGCTAGGTCAATTTGCTCCTTAATACACAATAGCAAGACCGCTACTTTGTAGATATATGTTGTTTGTCAAACGCTTATACTAATCAAATCTGCAGTAACCTGGGTCGCTTTTAGGACCCTTTTATGTTCACCTTCTAGTGAGTTTAAGCATTTTTTTACTTGACTGTTAATTTCTTCTTCAGGTTAAAGTAAAAAAATAAATCTCAATTGCCTTTATGAGCCTTGCAATGTTTTATCTTAACTAGACCTTTAAACAAATCCCTCTTTAACTATATTATTTTCCTTAGTAGTGGGAAATCTACGCTGCTACAGCAAAAATTGACTTTTTTAGTGCAGCTCAATTTTGACTTGCAATGAAATTCTCTACTACTGCTGAAATTGGCATCTTATAAAACATCTTTTAAGATTTTGTCCATGACAAATGTTCTTGGAACTGCCTTCACAGCAAGGTTTATATTGATGACAAGAACAAGTAAATAGAATCGACGTGAATCTCACCTATTGCCTTAAGTATTTCCAGGAGAGAGAGAGCAGTTCATTGATTATTTCAGAAGCAACTGTCCCATTCACCCACTTCAAAGTCTCTTTGCTGGGAATGCACCCAGATAAGGTACCTATCCCATAAAGGTGGGAAGACTACGTATTCAGCATACTATAGTTTAACAAACTTCTCCCCAGCAAGAAGTTATTTCTCCATAAAATATGTGAACCTAATCTTCCTCAATGCAAAATAAAATATGTTAATTTAAATAACCACTTATGATGTAGTCAGTCATTCTGGCAGGGGAGAAGTCTTGTGATGTCCAACATGGCAAAATTCAGTCTAAATAGCTAAAACTCAGGAAAGACAAAAGCAACTGAAAATCAGATCTTATATTGGAAATTGTTAGAGGCATTGATTTCTGCCACACAAAAATGCATACACATACACATATACAAAATAATCAGTCTCTGTATTTTTTTATTCTTTCCTACAACACAACACATAGAATCACACAATTTTTATTGTTAAGCAGCCATGGGAACAGTAGACATTATATTATTTCATGCACAGCCACCTCACGCACAAATAGGGTCTAAAACCTTGGGTAAATTTCAGCCCTAGCCACAACTTCTTGATGCATTAAAAAGCAATTGGAAAATGAAAGGAAGAAAAAGGGCTATACAGCTAACAAATCCAAATAGTAGATCTGATCATATTCCTAGAATCAAATGAACAGATCTTCCAAACATACCTCAGAGTGTGATTCAAGTTTCAGTCATGGTAAAAACGAACCTATTCAAGAGGGTTTCCAAGCCTCTAGCAAAGGAAAGGAAATTAAAATGTTGGTTGTATAGATCAATACATTTCTTTGGATGAGACTGGTTGTGTGTCCTGGTTCAGCTACAGTTGCATTTGAATGTGCCTAATGAAATCCCAGCCTTCAAACGGATCTACAATTACGTATGCAATCTTTGCAGCTGTTTCCAGATGCACAAGAGTCTCCACAGATATGTCTCAAGTAAAACTAGAAGGATAGTGCTTTGTTGTCAGAATGAATAAAAAAGTAGGTAGTCAAGCATTATAGAAAGATAATGATACTTACCTCAGTAACGTTTATAGAAGTCTTTACTTAAGTATACTCTGGGGCACAAAACATGCTTTTCCACTGAATTCAGAGTACAGGAAATAACTGACAATACCGCTGGCTTAAATGCTTCTTTGTATAGGAAGACTGGCAGCATGGAGTGTCATTGTGCTCTGATACTCTGCCCTAACTCTCACCCAGCTATTGATAGGATAGATGGGATTCATCCCATCTTACTCTGAAAATGAGGTGGTTAGCAAGCTGGCAAGCTAGAACAGCTGTCCAAAATGGGTGAGATGAATCAATAGACAGGCACATGGTTTTGTATCCATTGATGGTAGTGGGACTCTAGCATGCCTAGCTGAAATATGACAACTAGGTGAATTAGTCACAATGAGTCCCCACTGTGTGTTATATGCCAATCTCAAACAAAAATTTGGCTTGCAGCATCTTTACTGATACTTCCACCAAAGTCAGTCTCATTATTATGTTACTGCTATTGTCGTAGAGCTGTATCAGGGTCCCTAGCAATAGCTGTTAGCTAGCCTCAGTCGGCTGAATCTCTTTCCACTCTCTGTCTGCCAGATTTCTTTAAAAAAATTCACTAAACCTTTAATAAACATAATCAAAACAAGGCGAGAAATAAAGAGGGAGGCAAAAAAAAAAAAGAAAAAAACCCAAACCAACAGAGGATAATGAGAAAGAAGGAAAACTCAGGAATAAAAAATAAAAGAGGGGAATAAAGGAGAGTGAGGACTAGAGAAAGAATATAGGTGATCAGTTAAACAGAGAGGGAGAAAATAAGGAAGGAAATGGAAAACAAAAAACAGAAAGGAGAAGGAAAAGGATGAGAAAGAAGATGCAATTACTCCATTTATTATAATTAATCCAATTGATTTAAAAGCTATAAAGAATTATATGAAATCTTTAGTGTGTAGTAATCCTACTCATTCATAATTCAACCTTGCTCTTGCAAATTTTAAGGGCAAAGCCCCATATGATTTCTTAAGGAGTAGCAAACTAAAATAGCCTACAGGTTGATAACATTAGTATCCCATTCTTGTGAAAGCTAAATAAATTCTACTTGTCCATGGGAAAAAATGAAAACAAAGGCATTTTTTTGATTAATTATGTCTGTAAAACTAGTTAAATTTTGCAAAACTGTGTCAGTAAAAAGATATCATGCGTTAACATCCAGCTGCAATATAGCATGAAAATGTTGTTGTTGCAACAAAATGACTCAAGAGGAGGCACATACTCTCATTTGAGTTCCTATTGTTTACACTATTACTATTAAATCAGCTTCCTAGATAGATAGCTGAAGTAAAATTCGTGTCAGCATGACAGCATTAATGCCTGCAATCTGATCAGAAGAAATCCTGATACTTTAGTCTGAAAGAAATGTGGCAACATCCATTTCATTCAAAGGCCGCCTTTTTGTCTTTGCTGTTCCTTAGTCTTAACCTATTACAGATTCTCTAAAATTACTTTAGGTAGAAGAAAAAAAAGAGTTGTGAAAGATTATCACCTTGTAAACTATTTGCTGAAGAATAACATAATGGGCCTGCTGAGTATACATTATTTCTGTATTTTGTGCCTGAAATGATGTAAGAAGGCAGTTTGTAACTAAACAAGGTATGTTCCTCTTACCAATCATATGCTGCCATAATCCAATTTGCTGGGGTAAAATCCATTTTACAGGGAGACAAAGAATATATAGGCTGGTACACTGATAGCGTATAAAATCTCCTAATACACAATATACTGCTCAAATCAAGTTGCCACTTCAAGTTTATTGCTTACTCACTAGTATTCGCTTTGCATTTTTCTGTGAGACACTATGCAAACTCAAAATGAATTTATTTCACAGTGTTTGTGAGAAGCAAGATCCGGAATAGCAAACAAGAGACATGCCAAGTATATTTTAAAATGGGATCAAATTCACCAGTAGCAAGGATTATAATTACACAAGATATTGAAAGAATAGAGATTTCTGATCTCTGAAATATCATTCAGCTGGTGTGCTAGCTGTGGACAAGGACCTGCAAGACGTTGTGCTGAATATCAGACACTGATACTTAAATAATAGGGTCATGTTTATAATCTTTTTTCTGTTTCAGCTTTCCAGAATGCACAGCTTCACAGCACTTTAGCAAGATACGGTTCCATGTTCGAAGAAACTTTTTCAATACACTGTCACGATTACAGTTCTGGGAAAGTGGAGGAGTGCATATTCTGGTATACTTCACAGTGCAAGGGAATTATTCACGGTAAGTTTTGGGGATTGTCAGCTTCTTCTTATGTCTGTCTAGCTGTACTTTTGCTGTATAAAAAATTGATCACATGGCCATATCTGAATGGGAAAGAAACTTCTTTGCTTCTGATACCACAGATTCTGGGACCATTTACTGGAAACACATGACTCTGCATGTGTGTGTAGGGGTCTGAGTACCAACAACCGGAGTGAGGCTGCAAACCTCGGGGTGTTCAAATGTGCAGATGCTAGCAACAGGAAGACCAGGGATCTGGAGCCAACTGCTGGGTTAATTGAGTGGCTAAGGTCAGCAACTGGAGAGATGCGTATAAAGTGTATGTGTGTGTAAATATATATGTATGTATATATTCCACTAGCAGATTTCAATCCTGACCAGCTGGATGAGAGGAACAGGACTGAGCAGTCCATGCTGTTCATGCTTACACAAGACCTATGTGTTTGTGTGGGTGCTGGTGAGTCACTATTTTCTATCTGTCCTGACCTGTGTGGCTGGCTGCGTGTGTGCGTGTGTGTGCGCACATGTGTGTGCATGCCTGTCAGGAATGTGCACTCAGCCTTGCTACTGGCTGAGCCTGGGCACAGGGAGCCACGGCAGCCCCACAGCTACGGGGTTAGTGGATAAAGCAACCATTGTGCTGCTGGAGCTGGCTTCTGCTGAACTCCAGAGTGTCCCTTGTGAATTTCTTGACATCTGACCACCAAGATGACAACCCACCTCACCCTACTCAGGATTGTGTTAGCCCCATTGACTGCAGGATAAATGGGTCACATCTTGAAGGAGTACATCTCCATAGTCATCTCAGTTGGATTGCTGAGTGGTGACAGCTTATGATCTCTTAACAACCAGGTCTGAATTCAAGCTTACAGAAGACTCATAAGAGGCTCTGGATCACTTAACAAGCCCTAGGACACCTAGTTCCCTAGAAGATGGTGTTTGATCTTTTGTTAATGAAAATAAGACTTATTCTTATTTTTTATACTTCTTTCAAATATTTTACTGGCAAATTCCCACTGAGATAAAACAGCTAATATGAAAGTGTGTTCTAAGAAAGAAATGCAGAATGTGCATTCAGACTGATATCAAAACTTTTAAAAAAAGTTAACACTTAAAACATCCACAAATAATTTTTAGGTTTAGATTATAGAGGGGAAAATCTTGTAAGCAAACTCTCAAAGTAAGACAGTTATAGGCATGAGATCAGCAGGTTACTTGCATTCCTGAAAGCAGCAGAAAAATGTGAATCTGATGTAGCTCAACAGAAAAACCACAAGGAGCCTAACAGAAATTTCATCTCAGTCAATGACTTCATATTTCTAACATTACATCTAAGATGATTATGGTTCATTAACTGAAATTGCTGTAGAAAAGTTTATAGAAATATTTATTTGGGATGATTATTTTAGCTAGTGAGGAGAAAATCTTATTAGACTGTCAAGTCTATCTGCCTTCAAAAGCAGCATACTTTCTACTGACCAGGGGACAGATTAACTAATATTAAACTAATAACTTGCTCTTAGCCAAAAACCAGAAAAAAAAATGTATTTGCATATCATTTTCTTTATTGGAGAAAGTGCAATCTAGTTCTAAAAGAACAAAACAGACCTTTCAACTTCATCTTATCTTTTGTGAATCTTTCTCATTTGCTTGTTTGCTTTTTTAAAAAAAACCATAGATGCACTATGGATACTCGCCTCACCTTTTTTTAACAAGTAGCCTTGACAGTTAGTCATGGAACTGCACTGAAAAGACACTCTGAACTTAAAAGACACTCTGGGCTATAAAAACACATTGGTGTTTTAAGTGCTTTGTTGAGTGACACTCCCATCGCATGGCTAAGGCTGTGCATTAAGCCACATCTCTGTCTACGCAAACACACCCCAGTCCTTTTCATTTTTCGTATTTATAAATACCATATATCTTATAACATAGATCTTGTAGGTATCCATTGTGAATCAGACAGCATCCAGCCTGTGTAACCACAACTGTAATAATTTATTTTTTTCATTTCCCATTTCTATCCAAGCCATTAATTAATTCTTCATTCTCCCTCAAATTAGTTTCCTTCCTGTTCCTAAACAGCTCTGTTCTTTCCCTAGGCAGATCTCTCAGAAACTTGCGCTCATAATAGGCACTTAATTTTGCTCATCTTTTTCCTCTCCCCCACCCCCCTAATCTGGCCTGTTTGCTTCTTTTTCCCTCACATCTTCCCTGTTCTCAGTGCTATCTTTTTTGCCTAGTTTCTCTTTGCCTGCCAAAGGTACTCAGTGCTATCTCTTTTGCAACATAGCTGTGCTAACACTTCCAGTTATTCTTAATGGAGAGTATCTTAAATGGAAATCAACCCCTGAGTCTATTTTACAGATCATAGAAGAACTGATGTTGAGAAGAATGGATTTCCCTTTGATAGTTTTCACAGGCACATACTTCTCTTGATTTGCTGGGTATGTTATATCAGAAGATCTGTTTCTCCAATAGATGCTACTGGGAGTCTCACATCTAAGATTTTGATGAGAAATTTATACCAGTCCCAATTTCAGTTGGTATGAATGAACATAGATTAATCTCTCAAAAACAGAGGCTCTCTGTGAGGGCTGTTGACAATCTGGAACTTTATTAGTTAAAGTTTAAGCTTGTTTTTTCCAACCGAGGGGATTTGTCCCCCTTATTGCAAATTTGTCCCCCAAGAATCATAAATTCTTGGACTGAAGTAAAGAAGAATCATTCTCTTCCTTCTCCCACCTCTTTGGCTTCTTCCTCATTTCTGGACACCAGAAAGCTCCTACCGTAGCTTCCACTGGGCCAGAGCTATCCTGTAATTTTTGTATGGGTAAGACAGAAGCAATTAACTTAGTGGTCCTTCCAAGGCAAGAGTTCTAATCAAAATCCCTGCTGAACGACACTGGCCTGAAAAACAAGGATCCTGACCCACTAATGAAATATCTTGAAGCACTCTTACTGAGCGTGAAACGTTCCCACAAAACTGCAGAGAAAACCCTTTGCATTTTATTTTACATTTTAAATAATACCAACAAGAAAATATACCTAAAATATAAATATCCCAGTGATCAACAGGACCACATATAGAAAAGTTACATTCATATCATTTCTCTTAGTTCATCCACTCTTCTGTGCTAATTGTTTCCTGGGATATGCCAGCCCACCAGCCCTGGTTTCAGAATAGCTTGGCCACACACATTGATGTTCATCTGCTTGCCATGACTGAAGAAGGAATATAAATTGAGTCTTTGAATGCTTTATAGTTTTCCCTGGCAAAAGAGTGAAGTCAACTCTGTCTGAGAGAGATCAGGTAGGATGGAGGAACAGATTTATTGTTGCCTTTTCCTGGTGAAGTGTCAGTCCTTATTCCACTGGCAGCAACACTCCATCCACCTGTGAGTACTATCCAGTGTAACTTCTTTCCTTGTGCATTGCTCAGGATTTTACTGTCTTCCTAACTCTGTTCAGAACTGAATTTGAGACTTTATTCCCACCATCTGTCTAGCTAGAGAGCATTCACTATCTTGTACCACCTATAATTGTGGAGAAACTGTCATTTAAAATGGCTCCAACTCCAATTTAGTTTTCTCTGGTTGTCAAGCCATTTTCTTTGAAGTACTAATGATAATAGCCAAAGCAACTATTTCCATTAACTGCTGAAACCTGATCAGCAGGTGGTTCTACTCCACCTACTCCTCTCTACAGCTAACAATACCAAAAGTAGGGATTGATTGGTACTTTGCCACTTTTTCAACTTCAGGGCACAGGACTGCATTTTAAAAAAAAAAACCTTGTTACAGCTTTTGTTCTTTTGGTTGGATTTTAATTTTAGTTCTCAGAAAAAATAATATTTATCTGACTAAAAATAGCGAAGAGTCAGAGCAGACCTAGCTTAGATTATGATTGGCATAAAGAACAACTGACTCTGGTGACCATGATGGGAGGTATTTCATACTCTGGAGGAGGCTTTTCTAACAGAATAGTAATTGAGTCTGCACTCCTTGCTTCTCACTTCTTATAGTCTCTTCCATTATTTGATGGTTGAGTCACAGTAAAAGGATTTCATTTAATACATGGTACTTTTTAGAGATGAGGTTTGAAACCCTTTCTCTTTTTCCATTTCTATGCTCTTGACATATATCAGAACAGTGATCCAAATTTCAAAACTGGTTCATTTTAACCCAGATGTTATAACTCAGTAATTGACAGAAAGCTGCTGCTTGTAACTCCACTACAATTAAAAGCACTGTTTTGTAAAGAGCTTTCTCCTAAGAAAGTAACACTACTACCATAACTGATTTTATCAATGACATCAATGACAATTTATTTTTACTTTGAAGTCAGCATATAAGATCTACTTCAGGGAGAGCTATGAAACCTGTTAGTGCTAGAAAGCACTCTTCTTTAAAAGAAAGAACCACTTTAAACCTCTCTATTTAAAGACTCCACTATCACCATACCGCACTGACCAGTGTTCATGGGGAAGTTTTTTATATGCTTTCTTATCTCCAAGACTTCCCAAGTTTTTCTTCTCAGAGTCAATAGTTTCTCTTCCTCTCTATGTATTTAAAATTGTCTTAGGCATCTGTGCTAGCTGGTCTTGCTTCATCCTCCCATCACTAGTACTCTTATCATACACCCCTACCCATTTTGAATTTCCACCTACACTGTACCTCAGTTCCAAAGTACATTTTAATAACACTTCTAAAGATCATAAACAAGGGAATATTACAGAGCACAAGTCTCCCCAGGGTGAGATGGGCAAGACTGCCAATTCCCACTGTCCCAGAGAAAAGAACGAAGCATGACTTCATTCAATACAAAATGTAGCCTTCTCTGCTTAGAATGAATAAGGGCATCAACAGACTAAAAGTAGAGACAGTAACACTGAAATACTTAAACATTACAGACTGAGTCCAAACTCCACTGAACTTAAAGACTAAGCTCTTGACGGACTTCAATGAGTTTTGACACAACCGTGGCAAATTAAGAGCTTCTACATGTCCAGCATGGAGGAAAAAGAACTCACACAAAGTTATTCAGCATAAAGATTTTTAGCAAGCATCTCTGACTTCTTGGCAGTGAGCCGGAATATTTCCAGTCATAGTTATGAAATTGTTCTGGATTTATTCCATGATTACTCTTTTATTAATATGTTTGTCACTTCTACTGAAGATCTGCTTTCTTCCAATTACCTCAAGTCTGAATAGGATATGCATGCTATTTAACAGTCCTTCATCTACTGTAACACTCTTATGCTTACATCTGGGCACACTAATCAACAGCAGATAAATCAAGGTAAAGATTATCTCTACAATTAGTCTTCTCTATGATGTGAAAAAGGTGATATGCATTTCCTGGTATATTCAAATACATCTTTTATTTTGCAAACTATGGACAAACAACGGCATTAACAAGGAATGAATTATTGTGCATTATGAGAACAATCTAAAGGAAAAAATGGGTATTCATGTTAATTCTTCCAATCATCTTTTACGTTTCAAGATATAAAATGCAGTTTCATTTTGAAAACAATTTTTAGCAAATGGTTTATATGGCTTCAACATAAATTCATAGCAATATGATATTTAATCTCTAATATGTCTTAAGTGTCACTTTAAAAATATTCTGGACATACTCTCTCTAACTTTTGATACACCAGCAAACAAATACCCTGTGGAGTGTAAAAAAATAGCGCTGACACTTACTGTGTGAAAGCACGGTAAGATCTTCTATATCCTGTTCAACAGAGCCTTTGCAGATTTCAGAAGATATTTTAAGAAATTATATTGTTATAGAAACTATAAATCAACAATTTATACTATTTCTGTTACTTTGTACATCTCAGAACTTAAAGACTGTCCTGGGTAGTTTCAAAAGCACAATGCCTTGATATTTGTCTGTATCTTTTCTCCTTTTGGTAAACAGAGAAAAGCCCCGGAGGAGGTTATTTCATCTTTCACTACTCACAAGCTTGGGACACAAATGTATCTAGTCCAATTTTATTAACTGTATGCTCTTAACTTTTGTTATTACTCTGGGCAGAGGCAGATTGAAAATAACAAAAGCAATGGCAAAGATTTCATAAATATAGAATCACAGAATCACAGAATATCTCAGGCTGGAAGGGACCCATAAGAATCATCGAGTCCAACTCCCTGCTCCTCACAGGACTTTCTAAAACTGAACCATATGACACATTGTCCAGGCCCTCCTTGAACTCTGACAGGCTTGCTGCCATGACCACTTCCCTGGGGAGCCTGTTCCAGTGACCGATCACCCTCTCAGCAAAGAACCTTTTCCTAATGTCCAATCTGAACTTCCCCTGATGCAGCCTCATTCCATTTCCTCATGTCCTATCACAACTTTAGCAAAAGTGTTCTGTCCTAAGGTAAGCAGATAGAATAAATTTCTGTCTTCCCCAGACAGATTCAAGTCCTTCCACAAGAATATCTTCCCAAGGCTCTTGATCAAAACTAGCAACCTGTTGAGTCCAATAGTTGTATATCTATAACTCACCCTTTTAGAGTTTATGCTCAATAGGTGACATCAGTCTGTGATGTAACTCCAGAGAAGACATGATTTGCACCAGCCGTGACATGGAAACAAGTTCTCAGGACTGGTACAAGCTGCATGTCATCAGTTTTCATCTGCTGTTCTCATGTAAAGCATGCTGAAGCACTGAGCAGCTCACCTGCCAGACAGGTATATTTACAGTAGCTCTTAATTCCTTCTGCAGATTCGCATCTCAGATATTCAGTTCATGAACATTTTTGTTCCTACATCTTTGATACTTTTATTATGTAGTGTTGGTTATGACTAAACACTACTTGTCTCAGTGTATCACGGCACTTACTGCATAGAACAGACCAACCACAAACCCAATGAAGCCAGCAAATTTTCCTATAAAGTTAATTTCTGGCTGTAATGTAAGTATGCATATTTACATGCATTATTTTAATAAATCAGTCTATATGATAGCTATAAGCATTACCAAAGAAAGTATTTAAGTCAGGATCCTACCTTAAATTTTAAAAAATTCCTTCATATAAATCCATTTATGTGTTTCCCCATAAAGGACAATATCTTTTTGCCTTTGTTTGTAAATTAAAAATTAAATTATTGAATGACCTGACTGTATATCCACACTTTTAGTACATAAAAACTCTACACACACATTCAGAAAATCAAAATATACAAGGGTACACTAAAAATGAGGAATTTTAATTTCATTTTGCATGGAATAGCATTTGGTATGTTTTTCTTTGAGGTTTCTGATCAAACCTGTTTGAGCCCTATTAACATACATCATATTTTGCCTGAATTCAGGAAAAAAAAATATGGATAGACTAAATCTGCCAGATCTTTCACTTTGTGAGCAGACTTGTCTTCGTAGCTGAAATCTGCTCATTTCCAAGCAATTTCAGATTTTCTTATGAGTATTTCACATAATGTTATTATGCAGCAAATAAAAATTCGAAGTCTAGTTATACAGGACACGTGTCTAAAGAGGGACCACAATTTATTCCTACCCTTCAAATACTAGGGAATATAGCGTGCTGTCAACTAACCCCTGTGTTCATTCAGAAACAAGACTCTGGGAAGCAGTCTGCACTGCAGAAAGCTTCAGCAGGAAATTATGTAAATGAAGCTGCTGGTTTAAGATCTCTTTAGAGTGAATCTGACTTTCAGATTCTCTCAGGAAACACACCATCACACAGCAGTAATACACAGGCAACTTTTACTGTGGTAGCTATACATTTAAACTTCATAGAATCATAGAATCATGGAATGGTTTGGGTTGGCAGGGACCTTAAAGATCATCTAGTTCCACCCCCCTGCCATAAACAGGGACACCTTCCACTAGACCAGGTTGCTCCAAGCCCCATCCAACCTGGCCTTGAACACTTCCGGGGATGGGGCATCCACAACCTCTCTGGGCAACCTGTTCCAGTGCCTCGCCACCCTCACAGGGAAGAACTTCCTCCTTACATCTAATCGAAATCTACCTTCTTTCAGTTTAAAGCCGTTACCCCTTGTCGTATCACTACATCCCTTTTGTAAAAAGTCCCTCTCTGGCTTTCTTGTAGGCCCCCTTTAGGTACTGGAAGGCCGCTATAAGGTCTCCCTGGAGCCTTCTCTTCTCCAGGCTGAATAACCCCAGCTTTCTCAGCCTGTCTTCATAGGAGAGGTGCTCCAGCACTCACATTAATTCCAATTCCATAATACACTTCAAAGCTTGGCTGTGTACTTTTTTCACATACAAAAGTTCTTTTTCAAGCAAAGGGATCTCTTTCATTCAATTTTTTTTCTTTATGTTTATGTCATGTTTTCTTTTATCTAATAACACAGTTCCTTCAACGTGAGTACAAAACTTCTCTATAATCCCTTCAAAACTTGTCTTTCAAATTTTAGTAGTCATTCACACTAGTAAGGAAACAGCAGATGAAATGCCATCTCTTAAAAATTGAATAGAAAGTGTTTGTCTCCTTGCTAAGATGACATTTTCCAGCAAATTAATTTTTAACTTATTCTCAGAAGGCCAAATTGTTTATTACATTTTTCAAATTATACTGTCTTACTTAAGAGAAGATGCAAGAGTGTTTTTTTGAGGGCTTAGAGAGGCCTTTTATATGGTAACTCACATATCAACTGTTATACTCTAATGTTTCAGCCAGAGGAAATGATATTGAAAGACTATTTCAACTATCAAAAGCAAGTAATATTGCTACTAATACTTTCTTTCATCATGTCATAAGATACTGTATTGGGTTTGCGTGGCAAGATTTTGGTAGCGGGGGCGGGGGGGTACAGGGGTGGCTTCTGTGAGAAGCTGCTAGAAGCTTCCCCTATATCCGATAGAGCCAAGGCCAGCTGGCTCCAAGACGGACCCACCGCTGGCCAAGGCCGAGCCCATCAGCGACGGTGGTAGCACCTCTGTGATAACATATCTAAGAAGGGGGAAAAAAACCCTGCACAACTGCAACCAGAGAGAGGAGTGAGAATATGTGAGAGGAACAACTCTGCAGACACCAAGGTCAGGGAAGAAGGAGGGGGAGGAGGTGCTCCAGGTGCTGGAGCAGAGATTCCCCTGCAGTCCGTGGTGAAGACCATGGTGAGGCAGGCTGTCCCCCTGCAGCCCATGGAGGTTAATGGTGGAGCAGATATCCACCTGCAGCCCGTGGAGGACCCCACGCCGGAGCAGGTGGATGCCTGAAGGAGGCTGTGACGCCGTGGGAAGCCCGCACTGGAGCAGGTTTGCTGCCAGGACCTGTGGCTCCGTGGGGGACCCACGCTGGAGCAGTTCTTGAAGAACTGTAGCCTGTGGGAAGGACCCACATTGGAGAAATTCATAGAGGACTGTTTCCCGTGGAAGGGACCCACACTGGAGCAGGGGAAGAGTGTGAGGAGGAAGGAGCGGCAGAAACAACGTGTGATGAACTGACCGCAACCCCCATTCCCCGTCCCCCTGTGCCACTGTGGGGGAGGAGGTAGAGAAAATCGGGAGTAAAGTTAAGCCCAGGAAGAAGAGTTGGGGGGGAAGGTGTTTTAAGATCTGGTTTTATTTCTCCTTATGCTACTCTGATTTTACTGGTAATAATTTTTTTTTCCCCAAGTCAAGTCTGTTTTGCCCGTGAAGGTAACTGCTGAGTGATCTCCCTGTCCTTATCTCGACCCATAAGCCTTTTGTTATATTTTCTCTCCCCTGTCCAGCTGAGGAGGGGAGTGATAGAGCGGCTTTGGTGGGCACCTGGCACCCAGCCAGGGTCAACCCACCACAGATACATTATAAGTAAATATCTTCCGTATAACAAGTAACCAATTGTTAATAAAATATAGATTAGCATGACAACTAAATCACATGTAAAGACAATTCTCTGTGCTGTGAATTAGCTCCAGGCCAGGGTCACATTCCTGATTAACGTACCATCCATGTATGGACTGTGAGGTTTTTTCCCAGTTTCTGCTTTCAAAGGCACAGAGAATTCAAATCACAGAGATTTAAAATCAGTATGTATTAAATTTTGAGCACAAGTTGCTCCCCTTTCACAACTAAGCTGAAGGACAGAACGTCAGGCTGAAGGAAAGGTCATTCTTTAAGGAGAGGTTCTCACTACAGAAGCTGTCTTCCTTGCCCTTCCCTCTCTCTACCTGTAGCCATGGTCTTCCTGATCTCTTGGCCCAGCTGTGGAAATCATCTGACTCTGCACTTAACTAACACAACAAAAAAAGTGAACAGTTTTCTGAATCTCCTCTCTCTGAGAGATGATTTGCAGCAGTGCTACCACTAGGAAAGAAATGGGAGCATGTGACCAGTTGGAAGATCAGAGAAGGATTGTCCCCTTTCAGCAGCAGCTAGCGTGTCCATCAGCCTGCCCAGTACTCTCCGTCCATTCAAAGTGAAGCAACACAATACACAAGAGAAGTAACTGCGAGATAGCAGGGAATATATGGAAATTAAATTTTTTTTCTTCTCTCTAACTGAGAGACATCAGCTATGTGAGCACAGGTAAATATTATCCTGAGAATATTTTCTTGCCCTGTATAATGGCAGATAGATAGACATAGTGATGGTGGTGTCCACGTCACCCAATGAGATACCACTTCTGTTGGGCTTACTTGAGTTTGGCTCTTTGAGCCAATTTATATGAAATTGTTGGATGTAAAAGACCAACCCTGGCACACATCTTAAAGAAACAATGAAGTTGGTAAAGGAGGTTGTCATGAACTCCCATATAGTGGCCTAGGAGCTCCATTGGAAGAGGGGTTACAGGTATCTCTAGTTTGCCATGCTATTCTGAGAAATTTTTGGCAAAGATAACTTAATTGATCCTGTTATGACAGCTATCAGGGTCCTGTTATAAAGTGAACTTGCACAAACTGAGTTATCTAATGAACACATAATAGTTCTCCAGTGTGGTGCTCTGGTGATAATTATGGCTGTAAATACTTCTGTAGATGTAAATATTAAGCAGTTCTCAGGAGAGAAGCTATAATTGTAATGTACAATCTTGGGTTTGCAGGTTAGCGTAATTTCTGCTAAGATATAGAACATGTTTAAGAAGACTTTTTCTCTTTTTTCTTTTTCAAAGTTGTCTGTACTTTTGGTGTCCTTGTGAGTCGGTCTCCAACAGAAAAGAAAATTACATAGCTCAGAATATAATTTTATGAGCAGCATTATACAAGTGTTCATCCTGTATTAGGCTACTCTGCCTTTCACACTCCACACATCAAGTTTAGCTACAAATTTACCCTATTTTCTCTAATACAGCAAAAGATTTATTTTGCCACCTGTTTTCATGTTCAGTACCTTAATTTGCAAAAGCGACGAGCTGCAGAGTAACTGATTGCTTTAAGTAATACAGGGACGGAAATGGAATTTTCCATTAGGACTTTAATTGTTCATTTGTTCAAGGCATAAGCTAGTGAATTGTGAAATAAAAACCTCAAAAATGATTGACCATAAGGCTGATACTGAATTCTAAAACCTGGACTTAAATTCTAAGACTTCATAATGTAAATAGTTTCTTTCAGGTTCAGTAAACAATTTGACTATTACCAAGCCTAGGCTGCTGCTCTGATGAGTAAAGTGTAAAATGTGACCAGCATAAAGAATCATTGCTCTCCATACGAGGGTAACACCTACTCAAGCAGACTTTAATATTTTTATGTTTTATTGCAGGAATGCTTCCCACAGGAATAAATTACACACCATACCCATAGTGCAGTGATAATAATCACTGATCAGGTGAATATCTCCTGTGCATCCAACAACACTTTTAGTAACACAGATTAATCTGTGCTAGCATTAGCTAAATTAGAGAACCTTGGCCAGGAGGACAGCAGGTCAGAGCACCAGGGATGTTATTTTAAGGGCTACAGGATCTCTAACAATTTTTACAAATTTGGCCTCACCTTAATGCTGACCCAAAAGGCTGCACATTTAAGTCAACTGTAATTGTTCCTCAGTGTTACACTAATTATTGACATGCTGGCAGTGAAAATTTGATTTATTATCCTGTTTTTCAAAAGCGGGAACCATAGGAGCTCCCAGTACTATTAATCCTGGGAGATGCTCAGGCAGAAAACTCTGTGGATTATCAGGAAAAATTCTGGCAAGTATTTATGATATGGAGTTTGCAAAACATTGAAACTGATACAGAAAATAGAGAGTTATCCATGCCTATCAGAGCTTACCGTACTGCTCAGGCTGCAGATGCTTTAGCATTTGGTTTAGAGAATTGTAGGATTTGAATTGAAGCATTCACTTATCACTCACCATCCACACTTAACACATTGAATGGTTCACTTCACAGAGCAGATGTGGTGCTCACAAACAAGGTTCACTTTGGAAGCCTCTGCTCTAGGTACGCACCGTATGTACTTCATCGCCTCCTGGGAGGGGAAAACATAACGGTCCAAAACAGTGTTTGTCCTTTGGGCAATTTTAAACCACCTCCATAAGAAGGACATCCAATTGAGGTGACTAGACTAAAGTCAATCCAAAATAAAGCCTCTGAATAGGGCTGATGTAGGGGCCCCAGCACCAATGGATTCAACCTGTGATCTGCCAAATTACTTGCTAATGTAGATACAGCCTTAGCCTTATAAGTGGGTCATGGAACTCTATGAAAACAGACATGTTATATTGCCAATCAAAGAAGTAATATTCTCAGCTCTTAATGATGATGCCTACAGTCTTCTCAGGCTATTGTAGCCCATACTCCAGAGAATGGATCAGCTCCTGGATTCCTTTCCATATACCTAAATATAATTATGAATTAATTTTCTTTACAGTCATTGATAAAGACTTAATAAGTGCTTACACATTGTTTTAGGAGAAACCAATATGGGATTTCTATACCTAATCCAATACAGAAATGAACTCTTAATGTAGACTTCTTGGCATCTGAGTTTTCATTCTAATTAAGGTTAATTCATAATTAAGAGAAAATGCCTTTTTTATAATAATGCACTACAGAACCAGTAAAATCAATGCAACAGGCAGGAAATCACATTTCAAGGGGAAAAAAAAAGACAAAGCTGTGATTTTCAGAACTACATATTTAAATTCTTATTGATGTCTGCACATTCATAATCCCCAAATCAAGTACTTTCCAAAATATTGCTTGATAATTATGTTAGGTAAAATAGTATTAACCATAACATAGATCTGTATATAAAGTTCATCAGTGAACTTATGTAAGAAGAAATTTTCAGGCACATTATGCTTAGATTAGCTGTATAAAGAAACTTTTTAATTCAGCCCTATTACATGCACTACAAAAGGAAATGTATGCCATCCCTTCTTTTATTATGTCTCGGTTTAGTTTCCGTGAGTCTGATGTCTTCATTGGTGGCTGCTTCTCAACCAGGGACCTCTCAACAACATGACTGCCCACAGCATGATCTGTCTGTCACAATGTCTGCCCAGCCTCTCACTCACTCATCCCTTATCCTGAGTTTGTATAGGTTTATGCATGTTATCTGAAGTGTACATTCATGAAAGGATGCTAATAGTTATCAGACCTTGGATTTTCAAGTTTTCAGCTGGGTCACCAGCCACCTCATTCCCGCTTAGGGCTGTGGTAATGCATCTTTTCAACATGTTTTATTTTGTGCCATTTTTCCAGTTTCTATGTATTACAGAAGAAGCTGCAACTTCTTTGTGTCAGACTTGTGAACAACTGAAGTCTTGGCAATAAATTAGAGAGTGATTAATTGTTTTGTTAACATTTATAACAAAAGGCCAACCCTCAGCAGGTCAATTGTCTTTAGAGTAAATTAGGTTATAATCCATCAAACAGATGTCAGAACCCCATAAAGATAGGAGCATATGTGTACACTGACAAATTCATTATGTGAAAATTGTACGGATGATGGCACGAGAATATTTTGTTGTTCCCTTAGGCACCATGTATGAAACACATTTTCTGAATTGCGGTTTGCCATATTTTACTGAATTTGTGATACTAAATAACAGTCATCTGGAAGTGGCATACCACTGGCAATGGAAGCACAGTATGTTCACTCACTGCAATAATAGGATTTGCCAAGGCAAGGCAAAGGCAAGCCAAGGATCAGCTGAAGAAATTAGCTTTCAGACTTCAAGTCTTATGTCACCTGCATCCCTTCGTGCACTCCCAGAGAGAGGTCCAAGCACACATGAGTTCTCTGCCTGATTCCCACACCAAGGGGATCCAAGTCCCAGGTTGGAAAGGAGCTGTGCTGTGTCCTGGCCAGGACTCTGTGCAAATGACTGAAAGATCATGATTTTGGGGTGTACCGTGGCACTCATCCAGATTCTATGTAGTTGTAGTCTGATCCTCAGACTCCCAAAAGTACCTTGTTTAGTATTAGACAGAAAGAACCAACAGAACACCTGACCACCAGCCTGGGGGTCCACTGAACACACGTAGCACTTGAAAACAACGAATAGAGTAATTCCATTGAGTAGCCCCAGAAAAGCCCAAAAAACCTGAAGCTACTCACAAAGGGACTTTAGAAGAAATCAGTCCCTGTCTGGAGGCTGTCAACCATTTAGCATCACTCTTATCTAAGACATAACTAAAAATTCAGCTTACACACCTTGGTAGCCATATTGACATGACCTAATATAGGTCCCTAACTTAGATACTAAGACTGCAACAGCACTGACACTCAAGACAGCAATGAGCAATCACACTATTAGGCCTCCTGTACGCTGGCCTCCTATGCAGTCAATGCAGAGAGCTAGTCACAGTGCTCCAGTTAGGCACTTCCAGTAACTGTTCTTCCTATTTTGGCCATTGTAACGAATTTCTTTCCTTAACTGCATAGGGAACAAGGGTCTGGCACCTCTGGTTAGCAAATGGTCCAAATCATAAGTTAAGCATCATCATAAAGTGGCTGGACTGCAGGCCATTGCCGTTATCTGCACCTGTTGCAATGGGACAAAACCAAGAGTGTCACTAATTATTCCCGTTGACCCTGCAAATCGTGAATGGATTGTATTAAAGGGACTCTAAACTCCACAGGTAATTTTCAGCAGTTTGCTTCAATTAATGCCCAGCTTACCTTTTCTTTTCGAAATTCATGAAAGCTCATGAAAATTATAGCATGAAAAGATTATAAAAATAGCAGCTGCACAGAAGCATTTTAATTCTTTAATAATTTTTATACAGTTCATTTCATTGACTTGAATTATTTAGAGCAAATGTTTTTCTGGAAAATCAGGCAACACTGTAGAGTAACACAATGGTAGTTAATAGGAAACAGAGACTCAGGCACTCAGGTGGGGTTCTAGATAATTGGCACTCAGCTGTAATTCAAAATTATATTGTAGCTAAAATGTGAGCATTTCCCAGAAACCTAATAACTATTTTTAGCTTTCCATTTAACTGCAATAATGTCACCTATGGATGTTTTCTTCTGGCAAATTAGATTTCAGTTAATAAGAGACATTAAATCCATTTTACATGAAACTGTTAACTAGGTTTTTTTAACTTGTTTCTTTCTTTAGTGCCTTTTGAGATATTTTGTTTGTTCCATCAGAGTCACTTTGAATTAAAACGCATGTGGTACTCCTTGAAATGTGTGATAAAAAGCACCTGACCATTTCAAGAGGTTAAGTGGCCATGATCTGTGCGCTGTCTGTACTGCAGCTGACAAGAAGATGCAGTTTGACACGATGTCTAATTTGCTGTGACATTCAAGTTTTAAGTGATGTTCAAGGAGATGGAAGTGCTGGCTCTGAATATATCCCAACGTGTGCTGGTCTTCTGTCTGTTAACTTGCTAATGAACCATGATTGAGTAAAGTAATGAAGAGTTTACAGAGAGCCCCAGGAAACCAATTTCCAATTTTGCAACCAGCAGGCTTTAACTTCACTGCAGCTTTTGCTAATTTTGTCTAGAAGGGGACTTGGATACTAAATGTCATTTCTGCTTTGTGAGTCAGACAGACTTTTCTAATCCCTGAATACTTACTTGCTAATGAATATCTCTTCTTCAGATCCATTTTGTTTCCATCTGTAGTTGTTAAAAATAGGCTGAATAACTAAAAAATGATTACTGAGAGAAATGAAATTATAATCACTGAAAATCAGAGGAACTGTTAGGCTTGTAGAGAGAAGGAGATTTTAATCTTCAGTCTGACCTGGGATGAACCATGGAGATAAGTGTAAGAGAAATACAGACGGTTGGGGGAGGGCAGGGGGGAGGATCAATGTGAAAATCTTTTATACATGATGTCTGTATGTGACTGTAATGAACCAGTGCTTCTACCCACCCTGCATACACACAGCTCCATATGCAGTCCATAGAATCACTTTTGCTACAAAACTGTTTCTTTGGAGCCAGCATCCTCAATGTTTGTCACACAGGGCCACTGAAGACAGTTGGGAAGAAAAGTAAAATAGGAGAGAAATCAAATGTCAAGAGAAAAGATAGATTTCTAAGGACAAGTTTGCTACACATCTCTCTGCTGAACAGAAGGGTTTCTATACCCAGGCCCCTGTAAATTGCAAATGCCACATTTGCTTTGTTTCTCTTCAATAAAACATCATTTTAAAAACACAATTTCCAAAGAAGATAATGCTAGTACAACATTTCAACAGATATGTCTGTAAATAATAATGCACAAGCACTTCTGTACTATATCTATAAAAACAACTACAAAAGCAATGGTGTCCGTATTTCAGCAAATCTTTTAATTGAATTAATATACTTCACATAAATTGCAATTTAAAATGCTACCCATCATGCAGAAGGGAATTTTTTCCTCCTGTTTTCTCCTGATTGTGAAGTTGTAATTTAGAGAGCTTGCAACTTTAACCATGGATGTAATCTTGCAATCCTTAAAACATCTTTGTCTATCTTATTCATGTTTGCATGAATGCAGGTTGAGATGATTCAAAACTGTAGAGTACTATCGATTATTTTCTTAGTGAATGACAGTATCGTATTGACAGAGGAATAATTTGGCATATAATGATTAAAACAGGCATAAAAGTGAAATTATGTATTTCATGGACAATGGAATGAGGAGAAAACTATAATCTAAAAGTCATAAAGAAGTGTGTGTCAGTAACTATACAGCTTCTGTGGCTGAATATGACTAGTACAGCTCTTATGAATTCTGGGTGCTGCTTTCTGTTCTCTGTTCTAAAAGGCACTTACATGTGGGGTGTATTTTAACATTTCAGAGCATCTCCAGATTAAATATTGAGATAATAGCAAACTGTCTGCAACCTATCATTGAAAGAGTCATGCTTCATAATTATCAACAAGAAAAGAGCCTTTTTTCTTTTTATTTTGGTTGTGGAAAAAGCAAAAAAACATTATCAGGAGAGCATGAGTCTGGATTTCTGCCTCCAGTGCTATTATCTCAGTCAACCTTCTACTTATCTTAGCTGAGTGAAGAATTCTGAGTTATTTTAGGTCCTGTTGACAGTGAAGAGCACTGTTCCATTTATCAGGTGCATGTGCTTAATATGCATTCCAGTTTCACAACAAATCCTGATGGATCGATAATCTACACATAGTATTATTTATTTAATAAATCAGATTTCTGCTTTCCATGGTTAAAATATAACCAATATGTTCAGTAATGAACAGAAGCCCATTAGAGTCCCAATAATCAGAAGCTGTTAAGAGAAACATTGTTAGAAATTATAGACATTTTCTTCAGAAATTTTAAAATCATAGGAAAATAACTACAACCTAGGAAGAGAATACTACCGTCAAAATCAGGATTCCACAAATCTTGGCACATGCTGTCTCAAATGAAACCTTTTTTTTTTTTTAATGTGAGTTTTATGAATGTCTTTCTATCACTAAATCTCCAAGCACATGTATAGCATAGATAACAATGAAATTTGACATATTGAGAAATGCTAATGAGAACAGATGTACCCCACAGAACAAGCACTATAAATCCTTCACAATGACATCTTCAGGCAAAAACCTGAACAAGTTTTATACTAAGCCTTGAAGGTCAACAAACATAGTCTCAATCTAAGCTGCAGAATTAAAATCAAGATCCAGGGCTACTACATCAGTTAAACTCTGCCAAAAGCTTTTGGAGGTCCATTTAAGGATAGTGGGTAGCCGTAGTTGCCATAGGACTATATAAGGAAAAGCACATCCAGCATCAAGCCTTGAATTTGCACAAGAAAATAAAATTCCATCAAAGAATTTATGAAAATGCATCAGTTATACTGCTGATGAGACTAAAGACTGCATTTCAGATTGCACACCTTTCCAAGATCACCTAGGGATTGAGGGTGTAAGCACCTTCGAGGACCAGGTACACATCATTCATCTGAGGGAATCTAGTGCTTGTGCAACAGCAGAGGTGCTAGGCTAGTCCAGAGCTTATCCCAAGCTGGACTTTGCCTTTCAGCTCAGCTTCTTAGCTTGCATTTGCTGCCATAACAACATCTCCAGGGAGATGTTATTGTGGCCTTTCAATATACAAAGGCGGATTACAAGAAAGGTGGAGAGAGACTTTTTACCAAGGCCTCTAGTGACAGAACAAGGGGCAACGGTTTTAAACTGAAAGAGGGTAGATTTAGATTGGACATGAGGAAGACATTTTTTACGATGAGGGTAGTGAGACACTGGAGCAGGTTGCCCAGAGAAGTTGTGGATGCCCCATCATTGGAAGCATTCAAGGTCAGGTTGGGTGGGGCTTTGAGCAACCTGATCTCGTGAAAGATGTTTCTGCCCAAGGCAGGGAGGTTGGACTAGGTGACGTTGGGAGTTGTGCAAGTTCTGCAGCTCTCTGCCCAAGTGTGGCAATTGGCATGGGTTGGACTTGGTTGACAATGATGTTAGCAAAGCCTTACCTGATGGCAAAGCAGGGGCAGAGCAGAACAAATTGCAGCAGTAACCCATTAAACAGAAAAAGAAACAAAAGATAGATGAAAATTGACCCCATCTGAAAGAAATTTTGGAGGTGGCTCCAAGATCCTGGGGAAGAAACGGAGAAGTGGCACAAAAGCCCACTGTCAAGCTAGCAGTATAAGCCAAGCAGATAAGTGACAGATCAAGAAACAGCTGAAAGCAGAAGCAGCCACCAAAGAATGCTGTGAGCCTACCTCCACTTCAAGGGAATCTTATAAACAACTGCTTAAGGAGTTGTGTGAAATCAGCTCCTGCAATGAGAGTACCCTGCTTCTGGCCAGGAGGAGGAGGGGGAAAAAGGTGTTTATTGAACATTTAGGGTACAGGGACCCAGGATAACCAATCCCATCAAGCACCAAGCCCTCACAGACACCAGTGCCCCATGCACCCTGTTACTCTCATACCAAACAGAAGAGATGCCTGCTGCTGCCACTGGACAGGCTGAGGGCATGATCCAGCTAGCTGTGCTGCAGGGACCAATTAGTCTTAATAGTGCCTGGTGGGAACACATGACTTCTATGAGAGGTC
Organism: Gymnogyps californianus; assembly: GCF_018139145.2. Classification (NCBI taxonomy): domain Eukaryota; kingdom Metazoa; phylum Chordata; class Aves; order Accipitriformes; family Cathartidae; genus Gymnogyps; species Gymnogyps californianus. The sequence continues at coordinate 99,748,035 of NC_059473.1, forward strand.
CAGTTAGGACTAGATTACCAGAGGGGTGGAGACCACAAAGACCCATGGGGACATAAATGGGCTTTTGGCATTGCTGCTGAAGAGGGACACGTTGTCTTATCTGAGCTCTCCGGCCTGACTGAACGATCAGAGGTGGTGAGCCTTTTGCAAGTCCCTGAACAACACATAAGTTTTAAAGCTTCTTGGGACAGATGTTACGTTTTTCCAAATGACTAAAACACTGAGCTACATGTGTACACTGTAAAAGAACAGAGACGGAAGAAAGAAGATTGAAACAAGGGAAATCTGAATCCCTCAGATTGTCTGTTATCTTTCAGATGAGCAAAGCTAATCCATTTGTTTTAAGAGCCTGTAGAAGACAAGCCCTTAGAGGAATAAACTTCTTCAGTAAACAGACTTGTGCAATAATTTTCTTTGGCCAAATTAAATTGATTCAGGTTATTAATAGTTGCATAATGAAAGTCTCACTATTTCTTTTTAGAACTCGCTGCATTGTACACGATTGTTATGAAAACAGAGAGCGAGTCCATATTGTATAGAATTCGAAAGCCACTAATTGAAAATGTATTATGAAAAGGAATGCATGGCTGAGATACTTTATTCAGTCCAGTAACAGATTCAATGACATTTGCAGCAATAGCTCTCTATTATCTACATTGTATTACTTGGTAAATTTAGCAGAAAGAAAGGGATGGGAAAATATGAACACAAGAAATATGAAAATAATGAAACTTTAATGTAGCACAAAAAGTGTGACAGATGTAATACCACAAAGAGTCATTAAATACTTCCCAGTCCATCTTTTTTTATCTCTTTCATCCTGTCACTATCAATTATTCCTAATGTTTCTCCTTGTTCCTGCTAGACTTAAGGAAGCAAAATTAGTTTATGTTTTTTGCTTGTTATCTCTCCGTCTAAACTGGCTACTGACATTTCAAGATGCTGAACCATGTGATGCAAAATGTCTTTTAGTAGAGGAAAAGATAACCATTTTATGAGATAAGTCGTGAGTCATTTTAGTATTTGTTTGTTTCTAGTTCTCACATCTTACAAAAACCTTGTCTAAACAATAGCAACGATTGCAGTTCTTAGCTAACCTCCTTATCCTATATTTCTTGTTCTTAGGCCCACAACATATTCCAGTAGAACTTGTATTAGTCTTTTTAGCATGGATCAATGCAGATGAAAGAGTGCCCTGAGCAGAACTCATTTGTCCTTGTCAGCTGTGGATAACCAACTAATACACTTAAAATAAAATTACACTGAAATAGCCTGATCTTATTAGGTTTATTTAAAGTAATAAGTACTATTAAGTCTTTAAGACCTAATTTAAAGTTGCAATAGCCTACAAAGATGTACTGAATTCACCTGAAGCAATATTTTATGTGTTAAACTGAAGTAGTCCAGCATATAGAATGAAACCATTTTTTTCCATAAAAATAAGCTGCTCATTCTGCAGACAAAGTAAAGCCAAAACTAAATTAATTACTTAATTCTACTCATTCTTCTCAGTTCAAAATATTTCTAATAACATAACCCATGAAAAAATATACAGTAATCAGTAAAACATTAACGTAGCCCTTTTCATTATAGAGGTCCAGGCTATTCCAGGCCAATTTATTTGAATATGTAGAGGGATGCATTAGGTATTGGGGTTACGTAAGTGCAAGATTAGTGTTAGTCTTATTTCTGCAATGGCACAGAAGGGTTACTTTCTACAGCTTGGCAGGCTCAGTTGTGGACATTAGGGCCTTGTTTCTATTTCCATTTAAAATATACCCTTACAATAGCCATTAAAATCAGATTCAAGAGTACATTACAAAATAATGGGGAACACTTTATTAGCTAATCTTAAAAAAAATCCCTTCATAAACAAATGAGTATTTTTCCATTTGCTTCACATTTTGAATGCACATAACAGTCTTTTTTTTTTTCCAATTACTTATATAATTAGAATAAATTGGATTAGTTCTATGTGAAGTAAATAGTAAAATATTGGGAAATATATATGGGAAATATAACTTTCATGAGTTAAAATTCCAATTCTGCAAAATACAAGAGTCCTTTGTACCCTATTCACAGCACAAAGTTATATACATGCTTAAATATCTTTATGATGCAGAAGCTGCATGATTATGAAACATTAGAAAGATTCATGGAATCTACGCTGTTGCCAAATTTGAGATATGTAGTAAATCAATGATGCCTGTTGCCTATTTCAGCTAGAATGAGATTCTAGACATTTTCAGTTCATAGGTGGGGATTTCACTATGCAAATCAAAATTCTGGTGATGAGAGACAGAGTGGCTATTTTCAATAGTAATTGCACAAGATATTTTAGACTGAGGTGGCAAAAATTCTGGCCATTCCTGGCAGAACGGCTCCAAAATACTGAAATACCAATTTCATTGGCAACCCTTCTGATTTTGTTCTGCCAACTTATGTGCTGGAACTTTCCTCAACTTCCCCACTCAGACTGCAACCCTGGGAACTAATATGAAGGCTGAGACAGCAACCCAGTCTCCTGTCTGGTCATGAAATCCGACAGAAGAGAAGCCTGACACATAGAGTCTATCCCCTCTGAGTCTTGACCTGGGTATTTTTCTTCGGTCTTTAGAGGTAAAGAGGATATGTCTTTTGCCATGCAGGCTGGCCAAAAGGGAATGTCTTCTGGATCCTGAATTTTTTTTTTTTTTTTTCCTTAACTGGGCACCTTTAATTAGAACAGAAAATGTCTATACGCTTCTCCAAATGAAACAGAGGGATTACTACATGGATTCAACACCATTATCTTGGTTAAAAAACAAAGGAAAAATGGACCACTATAATCTTTCTTGAATATATCATAGAATCATAGAATCATAGAACAGTTTGGGTTGGAAGGGACCTTAAAGATCATCTAGTTCCAACCCCCCTGCCATAAACAGGGACACCTTCCACTAGACCAGGTTGCTCAAAGCCCCATCCAACCTGGCCTTGAACACTTCCAGGAGAGGACATCCACAATCTCTCTGGGCAACCTGTTCCAGTGCCTTACCACCCTCACAGTGAAGAACTTCCTCCTTACATCTAATCGAAATCTACCTTCTTGCAGTTTAAAGCCATTACCCCTTGTCCTATCACTACATGCCCTTGTAAAAAATCCCTCTCTGACTTTCTTGTAGGCCCCCTTTAAGTACTGGAAAGCTGCTATAAGGGAAATGACTAGCTTAATGGACAAGGGAAGAGCAGTAGATGTTGTTTATGCTGACCTCAGCCAGACTTCTGACTTGCTGAGAAGGACCTTGGGGTCCTGATAGACACGAAATTGACCATGAATCAGCAATGTACACTCACGGCAAAGGTAACCAACAGCTTCTTGGGCTGCATTAGGAAAAGTGTTGCCGTCAGATCAACAGAGGTGAACCTTCCCCTCTAATCAGCAATGTTAAGGCCACATCTGGCGTGTGGTTTCCAGTTCTGGGCTCCCTAGAGTAACAGATATGGACATCCTAGAGCAAGTCCAGTGAAGGGTCATGAAGATGATTAAGGTATTAGAGCATTTGTAATACAAGGAGGGGGTGAGAGAGCTACGGTTGTTTAGCCTTGAGAAGGCTCGGGAGGGGATCTTATAAACTTGTATAAATGCCTGATGGAAGCAGTAAAGCAAGCACAGCCAGATTCTTCTCAGTGGTATCCAGTGACAGGACAAGAGGCAACAGGCAGAAACTGCAATACAGGAAATTTCATTTAAACTTAAGAAAAAACTTTTTTACTTTAAGGATGATTGAACACTGAAACTGTTGCCCAGAGAGGTGGTGGAGTCTCAGTCCTTGGAGATATTCAAAATCTGACTCGACATGTCCCTGAGCAACTTACTCTACTTGATCCTGTTCTGGGTTGCACTAGACAATCTCCAGGTCTCTTCCAGCCTCAACGATAGTGTGATTCTCTGAGGATCTCAATTTTCTCAGTAGAGGCCCTAAATTAGGTACTCCAGCCTTTTTAAGATGTGGCATAAGTATGTTTGTGCTATTCAATATGATGATTTTTACATTAATTCCTTTTCATATACATTATTTGAGTCTCCAGTTCTGTAGATAATGTTATTTAGCATTCCTCTAGATAAGTTATACATCACTCACCTGAATTCTTAAACAATAGAAAAGAGGATCATCCCACCTGAGATTTTAACAGTTAGTATTTCAACAGGGATTAGCTATTCTTGAATCATATAGAATGTGATTTAATATTTCTGACTAGGACCACTCTTTGTCTTCATTCTATGAAGAATGAAGCTTCACAGGTTTTTTCAGTAACATACTATAAAATAAGATTGGTGGATGCCTAATATATGTGTCCTTGAGAATTCCTTATGGCTTGAGGGGGGACAATTTATGGCAACATCCTTACAAGTCAATTTTTAATTTGGTAATTATAATTAATAATATGACGTTCAAACTCATGTCCTGGGTAGGAATTATGAAGTTAGACATCCCTTTTGTTGGTCTTGTCAAGTGGTGTGGAATTCAGTTTGAGTTTACCACACATAAACTTAAGCTGAAGTTACCATGCATGAATTCAGGGGTCTGCAGCTGACCAGAAACACAAAGACTAAGTTTCAGTTGCATAAACAAAAGCTGCATCTATGTTAGCAAGTACAGGGATATGATAGAAGTGGACATTTGGAGAAAAACAGTAGGTGCTGAGGACCGGACTTCCCAATGCTTTTCAGGGGACTTATTTCAGGCTAGCTCTAATTTAGTTCCATGGACTAAGCTCCTGCTGGCAGCGAGAACACAATAAATGCACTCTGGAAGCATACTTTCTAGTTTAATTTCATCTGAGAAAAGTCATGTTGATGTGATCCAAGATTGCTCTGTGATGTGAACCAAAGCTTTGAAGATGGCAATGATTGGAGATTTGCTTCAAAAGAGCACTCCTTATCTAAACTAAAATGCTAATGTAGACAGATCCCTACTGTTGTTTGAAAGGTACTATGTCCCACCTTGCCTTCAACTGCTGTTTCAGAAGGACATGGGTCTGTCAAAGGTCCTGTGTCACACTTAACAGCCCCATGTCCTAGACACCCAAGGACATCAAGGGAACATCCAGATGCATCTTTCTACGAAACTGAACAGCTCTTAAGTTCCTACAGTGGACAACTGAATCATTCTCGGGACCCCAGTACTGACTAGCCTCCACTGACTAAAATGTTCTTTTAAAACACTGGAAATGTTTTTAAACACAAGTGGATGCTTACATTTAGGCATCATAATCTTGAACTGAATCCAAGTCATTGTCCACCCCTCTATTGAGCCCTTTCTTTTACTCTGTTATGTCCCCTGGTCTGACACCCTATTTCAGGTTACAATTTTTAGCAGGCAGACATCTTTAATGGAACAGATGGGCCTCAATAGTTGGAGCTTTCCCCTCCTTATCACATCAACAACAATTTGTTTCACACTTTCTTTTTCTGATTATTCAATTTCAAATTGACCTCATCAGGAGTCGTAAATTTAATTCCAAAATTTAACTGACTTGCCAGCTTTTTAATGATCCACCTTTCCTCAGCACAAAGAATGCTTAAAAACTTGCCTGTTTTGAGCAATCTGGGAGATTCCTTGCCCTTCTGTATCAACTGGAAGTTGCATAAGACCACTTACGTTAAGCATAATTTCCTTAATCTTCTTAGAATAGCAACATGACATAAAAACATGATGTAGTCTCGTAAGTTGATAAAGCTGTCCACATCATTATCCACCTTGCTGCTGCCTGTTTCACTGCCTGCATGGCTCTCCTTCTTCTCTTAAGAGGATGATAAGCACTGACGTTCTCACACTGTGTAGTGGCTTCACCTTGGCTAGCCACCAGGTGCCCACCAAAGCCGCTCTATCACTCCCCCTCCATCAACAATGCAAGGGGAGAAAATACAACAAAAAGCTTGTGGGTTGAGATAAGGACAGGGAAATAACTTATCAATTACGATTAAGGGCAAAACAGACTCAACTTGGGGAAATTAATTTAATTTATTGCCAATTAATAATGGAGCTGGATAATGAGAAATAAGAACAAATTTAAAAAAAAAAACAACTTCCCCCCACCCTTCCCTTCTTCCTGGGCTCAACTTCACTCCTGATTTCTCTAATTCCTCCCCCCAAGTGGTGTGAAACTAACACAGAACGATGTTTTATGCCACAAAACAATGAACATCCATCACTGGATGGCTGGCATTTGGGGGGTTTTATTAGCTGGGAATGAACTAAGGAATGTGAAATGAGAGTTCCGTACCAATTCCAGACAGATAACTAAAGAACTGAGAAGACATAAAAATACTAGCTTTCTCAAAGTTACAAATGATCTTGAAATAAAATCAGCAAAGTGACATGCTGCATTGAAGCAAAAATTGGTGAACAGTTTGCTGAGTGCTATGTACCTGATAGGCTAGCCAGTTACTGGGTTTACTCCAGAAATCTGAATTTGTAGGCAGAAAAATGTTTCTAGTCCTTTATGCAAAAGGAGGCATTTAAAACTAAACTACCAATATGGTTCATTAAAAAAGAAATGTCAGAATGTTTAAAATGTTATTATAAGTGTGGATAAGTATGAAATCCATTTACGAATATACCAAACATTAGCGTCATTTGTTTTTCTCTTTGAAGATGTTGGGAGCTAATGATTAGATTTAAAATTCAGATTCTAAAAAAATTGTAGACTTCTTTTCTGTAAGATCCTGAGACAGCATTGGGGGTTTGGTTACAGCCTCAGCGAAGAACTAGGTTGCTTTGCAGAAAGAGGAGCGTACTCTCAGGGCACAGCGGGAGTCATCGGCTCCCTTGGCTCAGGTGCCAGGAGCAGTGGGGGCTCCCCATGGACAGGGCGACAGGGCAGGGCCTGGCAGCCAGGGCCCGTCCCACCGCCCCAGCCAGGAGCAGGGCAGCCGGGGGGCACCGGGGCAGCCCCAGCCCCGGGCATTGGGTGCCTCCCTGGCGACTGGGCTGGGCAGAGGCTGGGCCAGGACGCGGGCCTGTGGATGGGCCCAGCTCGGTGGGGCCCGGCAGGGTAGGGCTGTGGGGAGCTGGATACTGGCCTGGGGGCTGACATGGGGTCCTGGGCTGTGAGCAGGGTAGGGGGAGCCCCGGGGGGCCAAGCAGGGACAGTCAGGGCTGGCAGTGCTCTCAGGGCCTGGACACATACTTGGAGTAACAGCATCGTGTTCCCTGACCATTCTGGCTGGTCAGGAAAACTGATAAAGAAAATAAAGCCAAGACATAACATTTAGAAGTTCAAGATAGGCAAAATTAGAAAAAGACATTTCTTAGTCAAAAGATTAATGGGAGAAGCTGTGTTCAAGGACCTAAATGCTTATTATGACAGCTGTGAAAAACAAACACTTTGCAAGTGCAGTAAGGTTTGGTATACGTGCCAATGCACCAGAAGTTGCAAAAAAAACCCTGAAGGTTTCTAAAGGGAAACAATCTAAAACAGATTGCAGTTGTTTGCAAATTTATGTCAGGCCAGTAAATGTTAGATATGAATAGTACCAAGCAATATATAAAGTTTTAGTATGCACATTCATGTGAAAACTGGACCCAAAGAGAATAGTCTGTGAAGTCCTATATGAGAAAGTGACTTTTCATTTCCCCACGTTAGTAAGGAACTCATAAAAACAGTCTTGGTTGAGAAAGAGTTAATTATTGTGGACATTTTCTCTGCTTGACCCCAGGAGATTTCACCTCAGTTAGAAACCTGAATTAAGTAAAGCATTTATGCTTAACTTTGTCAAAGAAGTCAGAAGACAGCAGTAGGTTCATCCCATCCTGACTGTAAAATTTGCCAGTTAATAAGAAACTGTAAAATTGAGACTTTCCATTAACTCCTAAACATTAAAATTGTCAGAAGACAGATAACAATACCAAAGGGTCATAAGACTTGACAGAGAAAAGTCACTACCACTAAGACCTTCTCTGCTTATGAAAGCAGTTAAGCACACGCTTAAATCTACACAAAAGATTGGGTGCAAAAAATTCTGCATTTTGTCCATGATTGTGTACATACTCTGAGCACACTCCGAGCTGATGACTGTTATCAAAAATTAACGAGACCATTGTCAAGGCTCCTGTTAATTCAATGGGTTTGAATCAGCCAAGTTAGAAACTGTGAATATCTATGTACTATCAGAGAAACCCAATGAAAAATTATCTTTTCTGCTCTTTTTCCTTTTTGCTCAATTTTTTACATCAAGTATCTAATCTAAAAGGTCCACTCATATGAGTAATATTATTGTGTAGCAGACTGACTAATGTATAATGAAGTTTTTCTGTCAATTTTCATATTTTTCCCATGGCAACTGCTATATGGGTACAATGTCCTGTGCTACTAAACTGTATATCAAATAGTTCAATATCTTGAGATCTTCTTTACTTATAACTCAGACACTATTTTAGTGTTACTGAGTATGTATCTTATACTAGTGAATATGATTTTTTAAACAATTTAAAAAAAAGTGCAATAAATCTCAGTAAGATCAAAGACATGATACCCTAAGGATCCTGAAACAAAGAACTTCTGGGGAGTGAGGGTATGAGTTGTTTTCCAGAAGTCTCCTGACCTCGCAAACCTAGGACTTGCTGCCTTAAGTCTTAAAATATATTTTAATCCTTGTCCAGTGTAAGATGTAAGAAAAAATGCACCATTTTTTTGAAGATATACAACTTCAGCTGCGTACAAAACAACAGCAGACAGACTGCTGTGTTAGCATGAGAGACTGAGATACTAAAGCCAAAATCCTAAGCACTAAGGGTGAGATCCACTTTCCCTAATTTGTAGGTGCTTTGTGAGTCAGTCTTTAGATTGTAAATTCCTAAGTTCTCTATGTGTTCAGTGAAGAGGAGGGTATCCTTCATGGTTCTCAGAGCAAGATCTGACTGCAGATCTCCATTGGAAGTTAAGCAATATTTTTAACAGCACTGCATCCCATTGCTAATCCTTGTATAGTTATTTCAGTCCTAGTCTGAGAGATGGTAAAGAATGGAATGGACTACAGAATATTTTTTCATGTCTTGAAGGCACCCAACATGATGACTAATGCCAGCTAAAAAGAGAAGTAAAACCATACTGAGATTTCACAGAGAATCAGAACAAGGAGACCTGTTTTGAATCAGAGGAGATCTTGCCTCACACAATAAGTTGACTTATTTGAGCTCACCAAGAGGAGTGAAGTGCAACCCTATCTGAGATGACTTTGGCTGTCCATTTTATTCCTACAAGGTGCATAGGTGGGAAGGTACGGGAATTTGGCCATCAGGAAGACAGTATCAGAAGGCTTGTATTTAAAAAAAAAAAAAAAAAGAAAGAAAACTACAGGGGCAAGAACTACCGTAGGATGCAAACTGGTTTTGTCCTTCTTAGCCAGGGCATGTGTGTGCTGGAAGGCTTTGCATGTGGAGGAAATTATTTGACAAGCATAAAAAATGAGAAAAGAATCCAGAAATCCCTGTGTTAAATACAAACTGACAGCATCCCTCAGACAGTAGGTTTGAGTTAACCTTTAGTCCCTTATAAAAATGCACCAGTTTTTGTATGCTGTTCTGAAGCAGAATATTTACAGATCTTAGTTCATCCATTATCAGAGAAAGAAAGAGGGTAGAGAATAACTTGCAGAACAGCTATAATTCAAAAGTACACATCTTGGTCCTTGAACCAGTTTGGTATTTGTAACATGGGTTTTCACTGTAGTAAACTAACAGTTAACTGGCTGTCAAGCACATTTGCAAGTAATAGGGAGAAGTTGCTGTGTAGAAAGCTGAGGTATGTACCAAGTAAATTATTCCATTGTTAACAATTCTATTTACTCCTGCATCCTCATTATCGTTAATAATTTTTGTTACGTTCTGAGGCCTTAAAATTCTGCAGTTTGTTTCTGTACTGACTTGTGCTGAAAAGGGAAGAGATTTTTTGGCAGCTGTAGCTATATACTGTAGGGGGAAAAATGATAAGAAACTTGAAAGTGTGGAAGATACTTTAAAACTTCAGAGGATGTGAAACCCTTTTACTCCCTTTCTGTATGTGTGTATGTCATTCACTAAAGCTGTAGGAACGTCAGTTTTGACTGAAACACTCTCAGCTCAGCAAATCCCCACCAAATCTAAGGAAAGAGTCCAAGAGTCTGCATTTGGTAAATGCAGTTTACCAAATCCACCCTTGTGGCATGGTGGTCTGCTTGGTGTAGCATATGGTCTCCAGTCCTAATACAATTTATCTGGTAGGATTCAAGTCTGTGACTAGGGCAAGTGCAACAGTTGGAATGACTCAAGACCAGAGAATGTGCCAAATCCTCTTGGCAGAGACAAGTTGCGCAGACAAAAAGAAAAGGTAGAGGAGGAATGTTGCTTGCATTCAGTTATTAACAAGAGCATGTGAGCCTGAACTAGTCTATCTAGCAAACAGAAAAATAAAAGCAGCTGCAGAGTTTGATCTTCTGCATCTTAGATACCTGTGTTAGAAGAAATGTTTGTTCTCTCTTTTGACTGTACAGGAAGACATGGATATGTATAGGCAGACTGCAACATGTATCTTGTGACACATAATCTCAGGTAAGATTAGCTCTACTTCAGTTTACCCTATTTGGTGTCTAGAAACGTTGGCTCTAAAGAAAGCTTGGCTCCCACCTGCTGGCATGGCTTTGGATTAAGGTGTAAGATACACAGAACAGTAATGCCAAACAGCTGAAATCCTGAGGATTCCCCACCCCAGAAGCTGCCTACTGAAATGCTTGGCAGGGAAGCTCACATCTATCAATAACGGTAATTTACCTGAGTAAGGATCAATGGCAATGTTTTAGAGTGATTTGGGCCAGAACAAAGTTTTGAAAAACAAGATTTTTCACAGGAAGGAAACCCTCCATTGTAGTCACTTCTAATAATGGACCCCACTTCTGATGCAATCACCAAGCACTGGGGAAAAAAAAAAGCTCACTAGTATACATCTTCTGCCTCTCTTACCATCTGTGTCCATCAAAGCAGTGTGATGTGTTTTTAAAAAAATAAATATGTGTTTGCATAACACTTAGAGATTCCCACTGATAAATTTTCATAGTGATTAAGTCAGAGTGGCTCAGGAACTGAAACAGAACCAGATCATCAGCCAGTGGCAGTCAGCGGCTCGCTGACTTCACTAGAATTGGTTGTTTATCACTAGATGAGATACAGAATTTTATTCACTTTCTGTTTCTTGATTTAATGCAGGAATCCTGGCCAAGCTGCACAAACAATTATTATCCTTTCTTGTTGTGGTGGGTTACCCTGGGCCAGCAGCCTGCTGCCCACCCAGCTGCTCACTCACTCCCCCTCCTCAACAAGACAGGGGGAGAAAATAGGATGGAAAAGCTCATGAGTGGAGATAAAGACAGGGAGATTGCTTACCAGTTATCATCACGGGCAAAACAGACTCAACTTGGGGGAAAGTAATTTAATTTATTGCCAGTTAAGACAGATTTGGGTAGTGAGAAACAAAGACAAATTTTAAAACAACACATTCTCCCTTCTTCTTATCTGACCTTGTTGTTCACACTACTGTTTCTCACTATTTGTCTTCCCTCCTCCCACGCCTCTGAGGTATTTTCTACCCTTTCTTAAATATGTTATCACAGAGGCACCACCATCTTGGCTGAGGGATTTAACTTTGTCCTGCAGTGGGTCCACTGGACCTGGCCTGGAACCAGTTGTGTCCAGCATAGGCAGCCCCGGCCACTCCTCACAGAGGCCACCCCTGCAGTCCCCTGCTACCAAAACCTTGCCACCTACACACAAGGCACTTATGCACAAAGTTTTTCTTTCCTTGGGAAGAGAAAATTAAGGGATGATCTGATATCTACCTGCAACTATTTGAAAAGCAGTGAGAAATATGAAAGAATCAACCTCTTCTCAGTACTCTCAGGTGACAGGGACATAAACTTGTGGCTTGGAAGGTACTGGTTGGACTTAAGGAAGCAAATTTTCACCATGAGGATGGTGCAGCATTGAAACATGTTGCCTAGAGAGACTGTGAAACTGCCAAGTTCATTACTTGGCTAGACAAAGCCAAAGCTGACCTGACCTAACGTTGATAGAACTGCCTCATGAGGGAGGCTGGACTACTTGAAATACAGAGGTCCCTTCCAACAAACATTTCTATAATTTTGTGATTCTCATTTTTCACCCTTTTGTTGATCCAAATAATTAGCATTGGATCATGCAGATCCATGAATACATTCGAAGACTGAGTGAAAAAAACAATGATTTTGCTTAGTCCATTCTACTCAAGTAGACCTCTGCCTGTTCTCTACTATGAAGCCTTCATCAGTTTTATTTTTAAAAGACATCAGTTTGGGAAAGACTACAGAAATATGTACTCATGGATGAAAAGGGTTCTGTAACTGTTATTGTGTACCTCTTACTATTAAAAATATGTCAGATGTATTTATACTATAAGGATTTTCCTGAGATGGTAAGACATCAGATTGCTGACTGCAACTATCCACATACCAAATATTCCACCTCCAACAAGTACTCATCCCTGGACAGAGCTTCTGTATCTGTCCTCATAAACCTCACTGCTGAACTATGAGCAATGTTTCTCATTTGGTTTGCTATAATCTGGACTATCTAACATTTAAGAAGTCTTTCAGGAGGTATGAATTTTTTTAGAATACAACAATCAAATAAGTATATATTTAATACTCTTCAGCATCTAACCCTGATTTGGAAAGAATATTTATTTTAACTTATATTTTAAAAGGAGTGTAGTCTGTCTTAGCAGACAGAGATATATAAACAGGTATATTCTGCTAAATTAAAAAAAAATTACCCACAAAAAGTGCTGTGAAAAACAACATTAAGATAGATTATTTCTCTCCACTATTTTTTGTGAGTTTTGTCTGCTGTAATACTTTTTTCACTGGCAAATCTCAGGTGTGTTATCCTCTACAGCACTTCAGAAACCTCTTTGTAGAATATAAACATGACAAATCTTCCATTCTGTCACATTTGAATAAACTCCAAACACCTTTGAAGTTGTCATGACCTCCTTTTGCAAACTCTTTGAGATCTACAGATGAAAAGTACTAGATGATACCAGATAGATATTATCATCTATTTCTTTATACACTCAGGGACAACTGCCATTTATTTTCACCTATTTGTCACATCAAGCAATGTTTAAATTCTAGATTTGCTAAATGTTCAAAAATGGTTTCCATCTGCATCATTGAAAGTCACTCTTTGTCTTGGGGCAATATTCTGGAGAATTTCCAGAGCCATGTGCTGAAATGGACAGTTTCAACATCTAATTATATTTTGGCATTGGTTGTGTATAACTTCTTTGTATATATAAATTTCTATAGAGAGAATTTTTTGGTAAACTGATTCATGTTTTAACAGCAGTTTCTTTTGAGTTACCTGCCTGTAATATTCTTCCAACAATATTCACTGTCTGAAAAGCATGTCACTTAATAGTACAGTCTGTCCAGAACAGGACTTGATAGAGAAAAGATGGTCCATATAGTATCACAAGCATGTTCTGCCTACATGTCAAACAACAAAACGCAGATAGACACTTATGCAATGCCAAGTGCGGGTGTATTATCTTTGACTCAGTATGGCACTAATTTCTAATTAACGTTATACCTCTCTTGATTGAAGCAGGCTAGTATCCTACTGTTTTGGCAAATGAGCAAAGCAAGCTTGTGATGATTGTGCACAATAATCCTTTTAGGTCTACTCTAAATGCAATTTTTTTAAAAATGGCCGTGAAAGAGCAAGGAGCTGACTTCCCAATTTGCAAGACAGAACATAAGAGACAGGGAAAATGGCTGTCATCCCCTATCCTTTAGCTATTAGCAGCACCAACTAATAACTAATTGGTTAGTAGCTGACTAACCAGAACGTAGTTTGCCAGCAATTTTTTCTGCTACATGAGCTTTTAGTAGGTCATTCTCAGTTCTTTTACCCCAAAGAAAGAAATAATCTCTAAATTTCTAGTGCTCCGCAGAGTATATGTAGCCATACCCAACATGGGAGTAAGCTGCAGCATTCTGCCTAGCCTCCAGTTTTGGAGCATGAGTGATACCCATGGCTGCAGACAGGCCTGCATGGCAAAATGTAGGGATGGCAAATCAGGTCAGGACAGGAGCCTTCTGGATCCAGTCTGGACAAAGCACTGTATCATGTATATTCTATCTTTCTTGTACTCAACATGGGCACAGCCTGCCTCCCAGGCACATAATGTGGACAAACTCACTACGTGCAGGGTGCAAAGTGTGGTGCAGATTCTCCTCTCCTCTCTGGGCTTTCTCATCCCAAGGCAGTAACTGATTCACTCCATATCAGCACCTGGGAATGAACTGATATATATTTGCAGTATGGATAACTATAGTACTAGCACTATTATGAACCAAAACAGAGATAGGATCTCTTTGGAAATATAGACACCCCTAAACATAGTTACACCACTTCTTGTAGCTTAGTAAGTGTATTTAGGACTTTGTTCTGGGTACCTGTGAAACACTGCATTGTACTCTTCAGATGTTTCTATTTCAAGGTACCTTTATTTAGAGGGGTCTATGATATTTATACCATTCTGCTCAAACACTAAAAAAGAAGGGTCACTTACTGTCAGTAACTGTGTATTCTGCTGTATTTACTACCATACTTTTGCTGGGTTAAATCTCTGTTATTAAAGAGAAGACGTTATCTTAGGCCTTCTGTGGTGGGTTGACCCTGGCTGAATGTCAGGTGCCCACCAAAGCCACTCTATCACTCCCACTCCTCAACTGGAAAGGGGAGAGAAAATATAACGAAAGGCTCATGGGTCGAGATAAGGACAGGGAGATCACTCACCAATTACCATCATGGGCAAAACAGACTCGACTTGGAGAAATTAGCTTAATTTATTACTAGTCAAATCAGAGTACGGTAATGAGAAATAAAAACCAAATCTTAAAACACCTTCCCCCCACCCCTCCCTTCTTCCCGGGCTTAACTTTACTCCTGATTTTCTCTACCTCCTCCCCCACAGCAGTGCAGAGGGACGGGGAATGGGGGTTTGGGTCAGTTCATCACACGTTGTCTCTACCGCTCCTTCCTCCTCAGGGAGAGGACTCCTCACACTCTTCCCCTGCTCCAGCGTGGGGTCCCTCCCATGGGAGACAGTCCTCCATGAACTTCTCCAATGTGAGTCCTTCCCATGGGCTACAGTTCTTCACAAACTGCTCCAGCATGGGTCCCTTCCACGGGGTGCAGTCCTTCAGGAACAGACTGCTCCAGCATGGGTCCCCCATGGGGTCACAAGTCCTGCCAGAAAACCTGCTCCAGCGTGGGCTCCTCTCTCCATGGGTCCATAGGTCCTGCCAGGAGCCTGCTCCAGCACAGGCTTCCAATGGGGTCACAGCCTCCTTTGGGCATCCACCTGCTCTGTTGTGGGGTCCTCCACGGGCTGCAGGTGGATATCTGCTCCACTGTTAACCTCCATGGGCTGCAGGGGGACAGCCTGCCTCACCATGGTCTTCACCATGGGCTGCAGGGGAATCCGTGCTCTGGCGCCTGGAGCACCTCCTCCCCCTCCTTCTTCCCTGACCTTGGTGTCTGCAGAGTTGTTCCTCTCACAAGTTCTCACTTCTCTCTCCAGCTGCAATTGCTGCTGTGCAGCAACTTTTTTCCCCTTCTTAAATATGCTATCCCAGAGGCGCTACCACTGTCGCTGATGGGCTCGGCCTTGGCCAGC
Organism: Gymnogyps californianus; assembly: GCF_018139145.2. Lineage (NCBI taxonomy): Eukaryota > Metazoa > Chordata > Aves > Accipitriformes > Cathartidae > Gymnogyps > Gymnogyps californianus. Next base: position 99,763,773 of record NC_059473.1, read on the forward strand.
AGCGGGTCCGTCTTGGAGCCAGCTGGCCTTGGCTCTATCAGACATAGGGGAAGCTTCTAGCAGCTTCTCACAGAAGCCACCCCTGTACCTGCCCCGTCACCAAAACCTTGCCATACAAACCAAATACACCTTCCCTGAATGATATGGAAGTGTCATTGCTAAAGAGAACTACATTAGGAAAATAGATATTTCTAAAATTGTTTGCAGAGTAGGAGACAGCAAACAAGAAAATATTCTGCCTTTATTTTGCATATAGTACACTGTATTTCCAAAGCGAGGATTATGAGATCACTTATAATTTTCTTATGAAAAAATAATGGAACCTTTAATGAATCCTAAATGTAAGATATTCTTCTTTTTTGCCTGAGAAAACTTCAGATGTCTTGGCACTATTCTAAAATTTGTTGGGGAACAAAGGCAAATACTTGGCTAGTTCTGCCATGCATTATTTAGTAGAGAAGACGAAATCTGTTTGTGGGAAATTAAGCTACAATTTAGAAAATAAAATCAGATGAGGCAATTCAATTGCCTAAAGTCTAAAAAATGCTGCAATAAATGTAAACAACTACTGGCAAATTAGTTTACGCATTATCAATGTCATCTTTTATCTTGCAGCCCGGGTATAACATCTGTTTTTGAATACTATACCCATTCCTTTCTAGAATTTCTAGCCAGTAATGATCTGAATTTTGTTGTTCAGGACACCAGATGCAGATGACAAGAGGTAATTTTTTGTTAATACTATGATCTCTTTTACCATAAGCACTGTGCAACTTCCTCCATGACACATCTTGAGCTTTCAGGAGCTTCCACAGCATGTCTACATACACGAAGGACATAGGTCATGAAGGAAGAAAAGTAAGCTGAAAGGCAGACCCTGTGCAAGTCCAAAGGGGGGTAAGCTGGTGATGAATAAATCTAAATTAGAAAATAAAAGAAGAAACCAATAACTTAGGAAATTCTTCTCCTTTGTTCACACAGGGCTCAGGTGAATGTACAGTTCAGTCTCCTTAGGCAACAAAATATAAGACCCTGTGGAGACTGGCTTTAAAACTACAGCAGGCAGTAAATACCAAGTGGGGAACAGGGAACTATATGAGCTAACAAACACTGCAAGCATGTGAGCAAATAACTAAGTGAAATTCTGGCTTTGCATCTGAATGTTTTAATGGCCAGAAAAGGAAGTTCTGGGGCAGTCTTCCTCTTGGAGCAGTGAGGACACAAACCGATCTAATATTAATTGTCAGCTTGATAAACTTATGAAAGGAATTACACAAATACTTGTCTGTGATTGCTTTGTGATCTCCTTAGCGACCTAAGGGACCCCATCTACTACTGTGTGTCCTGTGTATGCTTCCAGCTTCTAAAAGATATGATTGACACCAAATTAAATGAGCCTTCTTTTTTTCAGTAGATAATTTCATTCCAGAAAAACTTACATTGTAACTTGACACTATAAATTAAGGGTGGGAGAATGTAATGGCTATAATGCACAATTTGTGGATAAGAAACTGTGACAGGGAGAGAGAGGCATAGCCTGACACACACAAGAAGTTAGGCAGCTCAGCCTCGGTCTACACAGCACAGCGGGACTAAAGAAAACAATACCAGAAGTAGAACCACAGAGTGTGGGAAAGAGTCACTTTTGTGTTTGTGCCCCAAAAGCAGTACAGCCGCAGTAGGGACTCACCACCTATGTCTATACTGGGAAAGGAAACAGTCCAGAGCTACCCTCTAGCTTTTGAACCAAATGGTACACCACGGAGTGCATCCATACAGCTAGACTTGCTCACCCACCAGAAAATGGTAGCTTGTCCAAACCGCCTGTTGAGAATGCTCCCTCACCCGTGCAAAGGCTCAGACATGGTTTGGGGTTCATCTGGAAGAGTGCTAGCTGGCCCTAGGCCAAAACCACGCCAGGGACTGCACGCAAAGCTGAGCACATGTGCTCAGTCTTATTCCCTAACTCTTCTCAGCTTAGTATTATAGATGCAGCCACTGGGACTAATTAAGCTAGGCACTGTGCTCTATTGATAGAGCTGTAACGCTCCTCTCTGAAGTTCCTATAAATTAAGAAAAACTTCATAACTCTTATAATTCTGACAGACTTTCTGAACATATTAATTGTATTTAGAAACCGTACTTTCCAGAGCATAAAACACTTTTCCTACTAGGTAGTGTGGGGACAGTTTTTGATAATGAAATAAGCCCAAAGTTTTTGATTTCTTTTATTAGTATCTCAGTTTCTATTTCTGATCTCTTTGCATCTTAGCATGTGGAGAAAAGAAATATTAAGTGCAGAAATGTGGTTGTAGTTTTTATTGAGGTAGAATCTATTTCACAGAAACATTCACTCCTTCATTTCTGGATTGTGGATATCCCCAAATGAAAGCTATACAGTTATAGCAAGACAACCTCTGGAAGACTGCAAGAGAATGCTCATGGACTGTCTGCACTGTTATGAAATAGAGTCTGAAGGTTGATGGAAGATTTCAGCTACTCTCCATCTGAACCATGTTTAAACAAGTGTTGTGGATACCTTCCTGAGTTCTCCGTCTAGGCTACAGGGGATACATAGGCCCTTGAAGTTAAGAAAAAAGTTTTTGCTGTTTAATGCACGGTTTACAGTTTGTTAGATATTGAAAGTAAACTGAACTTGTGTAAATGTAGCCTGTATTTCATTTGAACTGCTATAGCCACCCTAGTGGCCACAATTCCTGTTGTGTAACAGCTGAATAACAGCAAAGTAGAGGCACAGTTCTGTCTGTTGTTTTCCTGTGCTTCATTTCAGTGACTTAAAGATGTGACTTTGTAACATCGCTTCTTCTAAGACCCATGAAATTCTGGTGCTTTTGATTGCTTGCCACAGCCACTTGCCCCATTAAGATGTCTCTGTAAGAAATATATTGTTACTTAATCTTGCTTTGGAAAAGCCGAAGATCAACAGTAGTGCTCTGACAATCTAAAAATATGATTTAGAGACAAGCATCTTTGTTTAATTTAGGTCCTTTTGTATCTGAGTACCAACATGAGATTTTTCAAATGATAGAAGCAGAAACCACATAACGATGCATTTTCTTCTGAAGCTTATCAAGTAAGGTGAATTTTGATTGACAAAACAGAATAGAAGCACGTTATACTATTAATAACCTTTATTGTTTCAGTAAGTTGCTCTATCTCTAAATTTCATAATAGCTAATCCTGTTTTAGAAAGACAGGTATTTAATTATTTATATTTTATCTCTCTGAGCTTATTGCAGAATTTTACTTTACCTCTACTGATGAATATGTAGAATATACATACAAAAAGGTATAATATATTTTTGTTACTAATTGAACATGGCCAATTTTGACTAACAAAGCAGGCTGGAAGAGCATTGCCTTGTAAGTTTATCATGTTAATCAAAATGTGCTCATCTTTAAATTTCATTAAAATTAAGCCAGTTTTAAGAAGATAGATCTTAAATTATCGATGTTTTCTCTCTTCTAACTTAACGGAAGTATTTTTACCTCTGCTGATAAAGTGAAGAATGACTTTTTATCACTTCACAATGCATAGGCACCAGAAAATGTGCAGCACTGAATTACAATGACATACAGTCTCCCCTGAGTCATTGTATGGTATATCATCAAATGTCATGCAGTAACTCCTTTTTGCTTCAGGGGATCGTTGCTCACCCTTATAATTAAAGGGACCAGTAAAGCTGGTGTTTCTGGACGGGAATGGGAAAAGTTAAACTTATTCATGATAATTGACTGTTTTAGTGAAAGCTGGGTTTCATCACAAACAGATAGTCCATAGCTCATTTGTAAAAGAAATATGAAAATATTGCTTGGCTACTGGAATATATCTATATTTTCTACAGCCAAGCGTTGGGGCAGGAAAGACTAAAACTTCCTGATGAATTATTGTATTTTTTGTGATATCCTTTAGCAAACTCAGCACAGCAGATCCACTGCAATGGACATTTCAGCCCACCCATAGAACAGGCTAATGCCTTGCTCCATGAAGTTCACACCAGCCTCTGATTCCCATAAGGAGTGGCAGACTTCCCCAATGCACAGATTCTGTAGGAATTCAGGTTTAGCAGGTATATCTTGACTGTGAGGTCAAATATAGGCAAGCAGGTATAAGTTCATAACATGTTCTAGTAACCTGGAACCGGTAATGAAAACGGCAATTGACACAGCACCATAAGAGAAAGAGCTGAAGAGGGTACACTTTGCTAGCAAGCTTGTGTACTGCCAGAATCCCAGCAATCATGTTACCATCACCACTGAATTACTGAGGACCCTAGAGGGAACCAACACAACAAAGGAGACTGCTGCCTAGTTGAACTCACCTGAAAAAAAGGATTGGAGATATGGTTAATGAGACGATACCAGATGCATAAATTCAGTCTGCATCCAGAGTAACATTTTGGCTCACTGTCAATCCAGAGCCTGGATTGCTGACAGAAATATTAGTCCTTTCAAGCCTTGCAAACGTCAACAAAAAGCCGTATTTTTCCAGATTGCTTCTTTTCCTCTATTTCTCTTTGAATCTATCTGTTTTGTTAGAGCAAGATAACAGCAGAACTTAAAGGTGGGTTAAACATCCTCTCTTAAGAGCTGTATGACAAATCAGAGAACCCTAATGGACATGTCTTACACAAAGGCTTTTTCCTTTCCAATAAATGGGGAATTGGAAGTAGCTTTTACACTGGATTTATCATCCAAACTTCAATTTATTGAGAGTAATACACTAATACCCCTAAATTTAAAAGCAAGAAAGCAATTCAATTTCACTTGCTGGGAACAGCAGGCGATATTACTGTTATCTGTTGGAGAGAGCTCAAGGTATTCTCAGCCTTTCAGTTTTCCTCTTATCTCCCCCGGATTTTAAGCATACTCTTGCTTGTAAAACTCTGCAACTATCCCAGAGGTGGACTGAATTTCTCCTGGCTTGCCCTTCTTCGAAGTTAAGTCAAATTTCTCCTTTTTTCTTTAATTTGCTGTATTTAATTTCTTTGTTTCTGGGGACTTTTGGACAAAGTGGGAAAAATGGTTCTTTCAATTAGTAAAGCAACAGGATGCAAAGTCTTGTTCATACTTTTCTTCTGGACTAAAGAGAATTGAGGCACAGGAAGGGTATTGCTTACCAGTCTCATATCTTTATTATGTCTCCTACATTATTGATTTGATTTCCAGACTATTGCTGCAGTCTGCCCACTTATATTTTTGTCATCTGCTTTGCCTGGAATCTCACAAAAGCAGAGATATCTTTAACAATATTTTGGTTATTTTCTAGTGGATAAGCTTTGAAGAAACCCCTAGCCCAAAGATGTGATTAAAGTAAATAACAGTACACAGAATTGCATCTTATACTAACACACATTTGAATATGGTACTGATATATACATATAGCTACAATTTCTATGAGCAATTAGTCTCTAAGATCGCCCTTCTGGGAGACTCCTAGCTTTTACCAGAAGTACCTTTCATCTAAAAATGATGGGACTTTGAGATGGTTGACTAACTTCTTTTACAATGCCTGTTTTATTTTCAAAATGTTTTATCCTGGTTTGGGATAGTTTCATCTGTAAATTGTGGTTAATTTAGGTAAATGGGTGAATAACAAGTAACATAAAATCTTCATAGGCATGGAAATTCAAGGACCAAATAGGAAAAGTATAGTATCAAGATTGCTCAGCTAGGACAGTGACAGTGACCGTGAGAGGCTGAAGGTGATTAGACGCTAAGGAGAAAAACATAATGATGAGATTCAATCTACTGTAATATAGACTGGATAGGAATCAGTTTTTGTGTGTGAAACCAAGACAGTTTTTCAGGCAAAATGAATGACAGCTTTGCAGACCTGGTTTAAAATTTACTTTTAAAGACCCTGATGAATAAATATCAATTATCTCTTCAGGAGTAAGAAAAGCAATAGAGCCACTGTAGCAGTGCTTAATTTAAAAAAGAAGAATTACTTTACAAATGAGAAAAACTTTTAGAGAGAAACGAAAAGAGGAAGCCAAAAATGCAAAATGTTGGCAGAGAACACATTAAAAATTCAAAACAAATGGACACCATTTGCCATAATGCTTTTAGAAACATCACAAAGAAGGGAGCCGGTATGGCTAAACAACACAATAATGGAGGCTATTTAAAATAAGAAGGCACATTTCAAAAACTTGAAATTGTATTAAAAGAAAAAAGAAAAGAGAAGAGGAAAAAATAAAAAACAAGCAAAAAAGAAGATCTTTAGGTACAGCATATCGAAAGGCATAAACACCTGTTCTAAATCCTTGTTCAAATATGTATTTGGTGAGGGAATCCTCTCCAGGGATGCCTCTGAAGAGATGGTCAAGGTATAAAAACATAGCTCAGAGAAGACAAGACCACAACAGACACATGAAATGATTCTTTCCATCCAAGTTTACCCGCAAGCAAGGTAAAGCTTAGAGAGGCATCTGTGTGACAACCCTTTTTACAAAAAAATATTAGAGGATTTATCTAGAACTGGACTGACAGCAGAAGGTATGAGCAGCCTTTAGCATGTTTGGTTTGTGTTCTTTTTCTTCATTTTTGTGGACACACTCATTCCACCAACATTAACTGAACTGAAGTTTCCAGGGTGGGGAAATGCATGATTAATTTCTTATTTCTAAAACTTTCATTTTTAAGAATTTACTATCTGAACAATGACCATTGTTGTCTTTTTGGAGATGTTTTTCCAGCTGTTCCTCATTAAATGGTGTGGTGAACGTTGTCTTTATAGCTGTTTGAGGAGAAAACAAAGTTGCCAGGTCTATAAACCAAAAAATGTACCACTTAAATGTTAAAAATCCTTACACCCCTATTTACCAGAGATACATTGAATCATAGCTAAGCCAATATTTCTTTGAAGCAAAGCATTGTCCAAAAATAAGCTAAAGAAAGTGCAGTGAACTGTCATTTTACAAGGTTTGGGAATCTTTTGCAGCTACTTGTGTTGTGGCTTTTCATAAATAATGATGATCATTTAGAAACCAGACACTAAGTGCAGCTGATCCCAGCCGTGCTTCCTGAGGGTTGAATTGATCTCACCTGCTATTAGTCTTCTAAACATTAGGCATCACGTCTAAACTAGCAGTTTAGACACTCTCTATACTCAGAGAGATGTTCTTTCAAAGCATGATTCATCCTACCAGTCTTAATATGAATGAATGGGGAAGCACCCACTTTGCTCCTCTTCAGAGCCAGGAGTTAATCCCAACATCTGTGCTTCTAACTTTTATTTGGCAAAAATTAAGTTGGGTAAATCTAGGCCTGACAGATTCATGAACAAGGACAGCTGTCTGAATCAGATAGTGAATCAGAAGTAACTTATTTTTTTAGAAGTGTAAATCATATCAACACACAGAGTTCTCAAAAAAAGTTACACTAGCTAAATGCTAGTATCTCCTCGTTTTGAGATAGAGTCCATTTAAAGCAAATGGAAAAAAAATTGAGCCAACAGCTTGTTGAATATATTAGATTAGACTTGATATGTAAGTGATTGAAATATTTTCACACTAGTTTTCATGTAAAGGAAAAGTTCAGGAAGAAAGTGTAATGAAGTATAATCCTGTTTGTTTAGGTATATAATGTGCATGTATGTATAAACAGATACATCTATGATATCTTTGCAACCAGTAATGATAAAGAGTAAACGACTGCCTTCATTCTCTGGATCTTATTTAAAAGTTGCTCCCTGGACTATTAAACACTAAATGTTTTGCTTCTCTGTATGAGTAGGCACACATCTGAAAAAGCTGTACTAGTATTTCAGATTAATTTTGAAAATTGGTATATGTGATTACACTTTAAGTTTTCAGTTCCATTTTAAAAATGTGCAATTAGAACTGTCCTTACTATGGAGGAGAAGTAACGCTTTCCCTTAATTAAAGTGACTTGTGTATACCCATGCCTTTTTCTTGCAGTAAGATTGTCTTCATATAAAACTGATTTTCTCAGCTCTATAGATGGGGCCAAGGCTTTCCCCTGAGCTAAGGTTAGCAATATAGAAATCATTCAACCTGACAGCTTGAACCAACTTAAACGTGAAAGAACAGAAACACACTCTTGTTCATCTCTGCTGATACACTTTTTTCAGAGCCAACACCAGTAAATTTGCTGTTCAAAAAGCTCATCTGAAAGATGAGTTAACTTTTTTTCACGATGTCACAAAAGCCTAGTAAGAAGTGTGACAGAGGAGATGAAAAGGAATAAATAAACAGATGTAAGTCATGTGTTATACTGAAATTAATGTCACTGTGCATGAATTCAGAAGTAATGTGATAAAGAACCATGCAAAGACATGATTCAATTACAGGAATACAGCTCTCACAAACATCTGGAAACAATACTGCTATTTTCACACCTTTTAACCAATCAGTTCTAGTTTCACACAGAAGTCTCAAGTAGACCTTAATTCCTTAATGCCATAAATTGTTTTTTAAAGTCTAAAATTAAAATATGCTAGGATTAGAGAAGTGACTTACTACATTTGTACTTAAACTAATTCCACAATGTAGTGACGAAGACTTTGCGACTCCCTTTTGTTGGTCTTTTGCTGGAAGATGTGGCAATTAGGAAGTAAGAATCAATAAATTAAACAATATCCTCCTTTTGAGTTCACATGCATTTAAGAGAACTGGCTTGAACAATGGTCTGTCTTACCAGGTTACTTCCTGCCAAGTAGGGATTTACAGTCAAATGATGTCCACATCAAGCAAAGCAAATGAAGTCCAGCCAAGAATTGTAATTATTTTTAAGCAAGATGCTTCTAAAGGACTGACTGATTTCACATTAGCTATCATGTTTCAAATACCTTGTCTAGAGCACACAGATTTCTTGGAACTGCACAACAAGGGGATGCTGGCCAGGTTTTCCCCCAGAATTTCCAGGGCTTCATACCTTTGGTTATAGCACAAAATAAGCTCGTAGTGGGCACAAATGAGCAAACACAGTAATGGGGCGGGGGGGAAGTAACTGGTACGTTTCATAACTTATTCAGGTTTTATTAATATTTTGTAAGAAGATTTGGCACCAAAAGATCAATTCTTGTTTTATCTAAACGAGTATTAACAGGTTAAACCTTGGGAAAACTTTCTAAAAGTAAGAATAATCAAACACTGGTATAATTCATCATTTCAGTAGGGACATTTTGATAACAGAAATTGGAGGGGGTGGTGGGTTGTTTACTTTTGTATTTTCAGGAACAGGTAAAATATAAGTCTGTCAGGAATCATTTAAAAAGAGTTGGTTCAACTGTGGCCCGTGAGAAGGAATTGTGACTTTCCTTTCAACCCTGTTTTCTATACGAAATTCATTCCAGAAATAGTTTTTCTTCATTTTAAGCAGTTATTTAAGGATAGTAATAGAAAAAGTGATTCTTCAGCATCTTATAGTTGTCAAAATTTGTTTCACTGATGATGAGAGGTGAAATGGATTTCTGTTGCAAAGATGGTTTTACTAATCTAATTGTTAGACTCTACCATAGATAGATATATATATATATAAAGTAAGGGAATTGTGGCAGCTTGTAGTCATGAACACTTTGTTCACCTCCTTGCTGCTACTATATATCTCTTTTCAATTTTCTTTAGCTTTCCATTTTTTCATTTTTGTTTAATTTTCAGTTTGGTTTAACAAAAGCTGCAACACAACAATATTGGCTGCAGATGATTCAGGAGCCTTTTAAAAGTAGTATATATTTCAGGGAAATGTTCCAAATCTACATTCTGGCATTATCAAATAAGATTATGTAATACTTTCATTGCTTTTGAAATTAAATTTCCTCATGTAAATAAAATCTAGTAGATAAATATGCTGTTCAATGAAACAGATGGCACGTAGCCCCTTTAAGGCATAGATTTACACATTTCTTCTGAACAGATGAGATATTGATCTAAACACTTTGTTATTATTATTTCTCCTAGTGAGTGGCAAAGATACCCCATTTCACTAGACAAAAATATGGCTGCAGATGCACAACAACAGGGAAAAGAAATAAGTTGAAGATGATAATTTTGATTTATGAAAGTAAAAAAGTACAACAGACAGGTAAAATGAAATGGAAGATTACAAAAGGGAAGAAATGAAAGCTTAATGGGGAGTGAGTGGAGTGGACCACAGAATACTAGCTGAAAATAACCCTTGCTTGTCATACTGGGAGGTAGAAAATCAGCCTCAGCCAACTCAACTGCCTCTTTTACTACACAGTACTAGGCACATATCCTTAAAATTAAATACCATGGAAAATGTCCAAGGAAGACTGAAAAAACCTGCCCCAAATCAACAAGGTTTTCTTTAGCCCAGTGGCACTAAAAGTGCCTATCAAAGCAGAGAAGAAAAAGAGAAAGGTAACTAGATTCTTAGAAAAGCATGTCAAGGAAGAACATTAAACAGCTAGGGACCATGTATCTTACTGCTTTTCTTGTCTTCTATACTATTCTTAACAAACTTCTTCAGCTCTTTTTTAATAATTTTCTTTCTTTCTTTCTTTCTTTCTTTCTTTCTTTCTTTCTTTTTTTCCTTCTTTCTTTCTTTCTTTCCTTTTTTTTTTTCCTGCTGTATGGTTAATTTTTCAATTTGAAGAGCTATTGGTATAAAGTATGCCTCATTAGCTTGTGGGAGGTAGCTAGTCTTCATTAATTCAGTTCTCACTTCATTTGCTTTGCATACAGTCATAATTAGCTTCAGAATAACTTTGGTAACTTCAGCAGATTTATAGCTTCAGTTTTATTTTGCTTTTGGGTTTTTCCTCTTGTTTCAACGTGTTGTATGAGTTTTAAAAAATCAAGAACAGCAATGATTGCTTTAGGGAATAATTTAATGTTGCAATTTTTAGAGTGACAGTCTCTCTACATCCCTCTGTCTGCTCAGCCACATAAACAGTTAAAATACTAAGCCTTACGTAATCTCAGATTATGTTTTCTTACAAATAGGCAGAAATTCCCACTTTATCTGGCATGCATTCTCTGGAGAAGCAATCCTTTCCCTTGTATGCCAACCCCTCACCATAGTGTATATGGCAGCAGAGGAACCCACCCATACTGTTCAGAGCTGAGGAAGGAATCATGTCAGTCTTTTATTGATGTCCTATAGCCAAAAGAGGATTTGGTTTATTCACTGGGGACGTACTGCTGTAGTAAGGATACATGCACAGCACCACACAGTTCAAACTGGTTTACATAAGCTGGCAAGGCAGCACTCCTGTTTTAAGAAAGGCAAAGAGGACACAGCTGAAGACAACAGAGCTACAGCATCTCCTGACACCTCTGTAAGGTTGATAGGAAGTGTGTCAGTGTATTTAGTACATCAGTCCACCCCTCGCTGAGCTGATGATTTCTTTCTTCTTGAGGCAAAAGCACAATGCTTTATTGCACTATACTGGGCCATATTGAGTAAAAGGAGGGGAAATAAACCCTTCAGAAAAGTCCCAGAACTTTTATACAAATTATCAATTTCTTGACACATGTGCCAAGGTACCACCACTGGAAAGATGCAAACACTTCCAGGAAGAAGCCACAGCAACTACTAGAGAATTTCTGATGCTGTAAAGGAGCTTCAGTAAAAAACATCTGTGGTAGAAATAAGGTGTCCAGGCCCCCACAGACACCATTTGAGAACTGAGCCAGTCAGAGCACAGGGCAAGGGCGGGAGTTATAAATACAATGTTAAGAGCAGTGCTGCAAAGGTTGCTGTTTTCCTGGCTTAAATAGAAGTCACTCGCAAAGCTCTGGAATCTGTGTGCATTCACTGTGTGCTCAGCCAGTGTGAACTGTCTGCAAAGCCCACCGAAAACTCCTCGCTCCAGTACTTCCCACAGAAAACCAGAAACCTATGAGTGAATGTTCTGTAGCTATTATACTTTTCCCTTACTTCAAAAGCCAGCTGACACAGTCTAAAACAAAATGAGGTTCTGAGGAGGTTTTACCAATAAGCTGCAAGTGGTTCAGTTTATGGTAGGAGAGAAGTAAAGTGGTATTGTAAATGTTAATAACCTGCCAAAGCCCTATTAATTGCTCTGCATGGACGGCTAAGTCATGGCTTCTCTGTAGCAGTCCATATGCTGACTTGGTGATACATGATCTTGGAGAACAACTCTCCCCCACGGTTAGCCAACATATGAGCAGGCCACTGAGCCAGGTTGATGGTGTTCCTGGCACACTCCACATGTCTCTAAGAAATATGTTTTATTTGCTCCTCAGTACCATCTCCATTTTAGCTCAAGAGTTAGACTCTCAGGGCTGTGATCACTCCACACCACTGCCACCAGATGAGCACCTGGCAAGCCCAAGCCCAACATTTAGTAATACCCTTATATCTGTCATAAAACCCATAGGTAATTTCACCCTGCATGCTCACAGGAATGATTAAATGACATGCCTTCAACAGCAGACCACCTTGCAGAGCAAATTGTTGACTGGGATCCAAACATGCAGCAAATCGAACTGACTTAGTATGTGGAAGACTCCTGGCAGAGCCTCATGAGCAGAAAGTGTGTTTGAGCAGCTTGTTGTGCTGATCAGATTTCAGACAGCTCCTGGCACCTGGAGAGAAACAAGGGGAGCCTGTTTCCAATAAACCCTGGGTCATCTGTCCTAGATGGTTGACTCTGTTACATCATCCCTCCCATACAAGAGTCTTCCCTGAGAAGCCCAGTAAAAGAATTGTGTATCATATTGGACCTGCTACATTGCGAGCCTAGAAGAGAGTCAAGCTATATCATTGAGGAGATGGGTACAAAATCGTTTGTGATCAGTTTTGATGTAGAGATCTCAGAAGTTGCTTGTATGTCTGGGCAAATGCAAGAGATTTTTGTTCTATCAGCACATATTCTTTTTTTATTTGTCAAATTGTTCTGGAGGTAGTTGGTGCTCAGATTCTCCTGTCTACATCACAGCATGGAATTAATTCTGATTTTGTTCTCATTTTGCTATAACCTTTTGTGCTACAGTCTTACTGTGCCACCAGGCTTGACTTCCATTACCCCAGTATAAGCTGCAGGTTCCTTCAGCCAGCAGGTACCAGGGTGCCCAGTCAGCTTTTGGAGCTGTCCCATCACTCTGGAAGGTAGCTGGCAGTGACACTCCTCAGACTTCCAAGTGCGCAACACCACCAAATATTCAGAAGGAAGGCAAGGTGCCCTTTTTAATCTCTAAAAACTCTACGTGATATGCCTATTCACAATACGAAATCCCTACAAAAGCTACAAAAGTATAAATGAAAGATTAAAGAGAGGTGAATTTAAGGGTACCTGCTGACATACCAAAGTGTACAACGTCAGGTTGCAGTCCTGTCCTGACATACACGTAAGAACAGCAGAGCATTGAAAGTCCTCATGAAAAATACTGCTCAGTTCAGTACTTAACAATGTTTGTTTAAAATATGTTCATAACTATTGTGTACACTATAGGTGATTTTTCTCTGTGTTTAAAGTACAGGCAATTCAGGGTTATCATTTTTTGGAGCCTAAGAACTGTTACTCAAGGTCTATAAATGGAAAGCTGCAGGGTAGCTGTTCTGGAATATCAAGAGAGTTCACCACAAGGACAGTGCTGTTTTCCAAAGTAAATGTATTGTTCTGCACTGGGCAGGGGGGAGGGGGAGAGAAAGAGAGAAAGAGAGTGCAGGGCTCTTTCAGCTTGTCAGTAAGAAAGGCCCGACAATAAATGGCATATTAAAATAGATACTTCAAGCAAATAGAATAAAAAGAGGACTATAGATAAAACAGTAAATCTTATGTTCCTTCAAATGCTGGAAACCTCTCCATGGATGGGATCTGCATGGCATACTGTGGAAAAATCCATCTGATGCTGCATGAAATCGGGGTTCTCAGCACCTGAAGGGATGTAAGATTTACTCACTACCTATACCCCTCTTTTTGCTCTATCTTCCTGAAGCGGCTATTTTAATATGCCATTTGTTGTTGGGCCTTTCTTAATGACATCCAGAAAGAGCCCTGGACCACCTCTCCCCCCCCACCCCCTTACGCCCCGCCCCCTGTGCAGAACACATATCTAGACAACGGTTACTATAGAATAGCTGTGACACTTTAAATTTTTACCCTACCTTAATGATTTCCCTATGCAGCAAGACCCTTCTCACTGACACACTTGGCACACAGTCAGAGGCTGCTGCTTGCAGCAGAGCAGAAATGCCTGAAACCAATTTGAGAAACTTTAATTTCTGGGCCTGCAGAAGCTGGAACAGCTCTTTGTCAATTTTCAGGGTGGTGATCTTGCTTTTACCATCCCAATTATCCACCACACAAATGGGGAGGTCTTAGGTGAAGTATCTAAGGTTGCCCATGCCTCAGTCTGGTGTGGAACCTTTCTTCTATAAACACTAAAATAGATCATGACAGACCTGGCAGAATATGGGGACTAATTGTTGAAAGAATCCATATTTTAAGCTGGGAAAAGTTTTGCAAAGTTTTTATTAATATTTGAAAAATGCTATTTCTCCCTGCCTAATGCATCAATACTGTCTCTGCCTCACACACTTTCTAGTTAGAACAGAGCAGTGAGATGCACAAAGCCATCAACAAATGTTTTTAGCTGAATTTTCTCCACCTCTCCTTTCCTAATTATTTGCCATTTAAGAATTCAGTCAAAAGACTAAAAGTTTGCTATAATAAGGCGAAGACTGCTGAAACAGAACATAAGTTCAGCGGTAAAAGACTGTCTCTGAGTTTTTGAGAGATGCAACAAATTGTTTTAAAAAAAAATTACAAGAAATGCTGTGAAAGTTCCAACATCTGGAAAAGGATTTGTGTTGCTAGCTGCCATGAATAGTCTTTAATTATACTGAGCATCTTTACACCAAGAAACAGGGTTTATCAGCACCAGACGCTGGGCTGCAATCAAAGGCGCACAGTGAATTCTAGCTCCAAGAAGTTAGAGGCATTGAAAAGTTGTAATGAAGTGTACAATTGGAAACATTTATCGGTGATTCTGTCCCAGTATGAGCCAAGAAATTGTCTGAAATCACTGGACAAAGTCTAGACTGAAGAGCTGATTGAGCTTGCATATAATTTTTTTAACAACTTAAGCTTTCTGACTTCAAACCAATGGGGATGCATGCTGCATGATTGAGGGGAACTTTGACTAAGTGCATTTAAATTCTGCCATTATATCTTGACATAGTCCAGCTTTTGAACACTTCAAGCTTGATTTCCCTTTCTAAGCGGAAGACAGCAACATGACTGGAGGGCCTGGGGCCATTTTTCCCGTTCTTTTTCATAATCCAGCATGAAGCAGAGAAATTTCAGCGAGAAATTTGGTCCCAGATCCCCATGGCCTCTCAAATCTTTTGTAGTCAGGCTTTGTCAGCAGAAAGACTCCAACCACATCCTCAAATGTATTTCGCAAAAGTGTTGTCAAGAATCTAAAATCATTACACTGCCTTTTGCCACTCGAATATACAATTCCCTGATAGTCATATCCACCTCTTGTGTTCCTTTTTTGCTGTTATAAAGATCTGTTACATGATGAAGTGCAATATTACTGCGATTCATCTATCAATTGAAAGCATCAATCTAAACACAGTTCCTTCATAACACATCACCTTTTAAGATTAAAAAGTGGTCTCTTGTCATTAATAAAGAAGCTTTCATGTAAGAGGAAGATGGAGGTAATATTTGGGATACCATCAACTGAGTGTATATCTATCTCTTAACTGAGAAAAATCCAGCAATTTTGCTTGAATACCAAAAAGCAATGGATATATGGAAGTGCAGGTTTCCCAATATTGTTCATCATTTAATGGAAAAAGGGGTGGAGGGATCATCAAGGATTATTATCTAAAAGATGATTCATTTTCTGGATTTTTAAAAAATGAAAGAAGAAGAGTTACCCATGCTGTCAGAAAGCTTTCACTTCTGCCTAGCCAGCTAACGGAGAGGCCTCCTAGTATACACCTTTCCAGCTGTGATGAGTTCTTCAAGCTAAGTGAATTGAAACAAAGAATAGTCTACAGAGAGCCTGAAACAGGCTCTCAGGGAGCCATCCACTGACCAGAAAATCTTTCCTTCCCTCTGACCCTGTCCAGATGCAGCTGAACCCATCTTCTGGTTATGCAGAACTAAGGTGTCCTGACAGAGGGCCTCTTAGCAGGTGTCTGTAGGTCCCAGTTCAGCACCAAAGCCACCTATTACTTTCCCCCAAAGCCTTGCAAGTGCTCCCTTTCCTAGAAGAGCAGGCAGAACATAGCCTTTATAAAAGCACTTTGAAAAGCCAAATGATAAATCAATGTTCTTTCAGTCTGAAATTAAAACCTATGTCAATTGTAATGGCAGAAATATATGTTTTAAATTGGACTCAAATTGCTCTCAGCAAAAAGACATCTGAAAGCATCATGAGCAGATTGAAGATTCCAAAAAAATAGCAGCTGCCAACATCAGTAATCCCTGGAGTGCTGCAGAGAACAAAAGAACCTCTCCCATTGAATTTTGCCTGCAGAAAGCCACTGCAGCCTGGAGTGGCTGGATGTGTGGAAAGCACATATTTTTAAATGAGCGTTAGGACCTGAGTAGGTCAAAATATAAACATGAAGAAAAGCTTGATATTTCAAAGAGTATGGAAGTGTACCAGTGCAACTGAATGCAGCCTGAATTACAAAGCTGCAGATTTTTCCCCTGCCAGGATTCAGCTCTACGAGTGCTTAATCAGTCACCCTAACAATAGGATAGGGCTGCGAACTGCTTTGCTTGCTCACTGGAGTACGTTGTTGGCATTATCCTGTAACGACACAACAGATTCTACAGACAAATTTTGCTGCAAAAGCAATTTCTCTCATTTTCACCTCAAAAAAACCTGCACAGTAATTAACTTCACAGCAGTTTCATTTGGCAAAGTAATACAGTACATAGAATAAAATATTCATTAATAATTGACTATGAAAACTGTAGTTAAACTATGTTCAGCTAATGTAACAGCTAACAGCTATAAGAATACAAAGGGCATGGCTCTTCACAAGAACAAACTATTTCAATCCAGCAGTGTTTGAGAGTGATTTTGTGAAGAATAACTATAGTAGAATTGCAAAGGGCCCACTACAAAAAGAGAGGATTGCTGGGGATGCAGCACTTTGTACAAAATTTTGACCCATAATACAGAATACTTCTGAGAATGAGATCACTGATAATTTCTCCAAACCCAAGTAATATATTTCTTCTAAAGATTTACAAGGGACAGCCAATGGTTTCTTTTCAGTGAGGACTCAGACTGCAAGGAAACAAAACTGCATTACAAATAACAAAACGTGATAGCGACATGTGATGACATATGGTGGAATATAGAATGAAATCACTGATAACTGTGCATTGAATCAAGCCTTTTTTTTCCATGTTAAAGCTCTAGTCTTATTCTAGACTAGAACAAAAAAATAAAAAATTATCTTTTACATTGTCTTTCCACAGTCCCCTTAATTTCAATTTGCTGTTCCTTAACGGGAAACAAAACATAGTCCTACTTACTACGTTTGACTGCAATGGGGTGCATTTTCTTTCTCTCTCTTCTTTCCTTGCATGTGTCAAAATTTGCTAAGTAATTTTTCTGCCTGAAAGAGAGCTTGAAGCTCAATGGAGCTCCTGTTTAATGCTTAAGCTTTCATATGTTAAGTGTCTGCAAAACCTTTTAGGCAGAAAAGAAAACAAAGGCAATAGGAATATTTTTTCCCAAGCTGTTTTCTTCCACTGTGTAGCTCACCTTTCATAAGTATTCTACCCATGCAGCCTGACTTCTGCCGGAAGGTAAACCAGAAGCAGAGAATTGATATGTCCTTTCCAAAAAGAAGTGTTAGAAACAAGCATATGAAAACTCCAGAATGCAGAAATACATTTGATAAGAAAGATAAAAACACACTTTTAAGATTGTTATTTATTTCCTCCCAAGTGATCATGTTTTCCAAGACAAGACTCTGAATCCAAGGTCAAGCTTTCTTTGAAGCTTCAGTGCATTAGAAACTATGGTCCAGATTCCGGCCTTTCAACGGATAGAATGCCCAGGATTCTGTTTGACCTTAATTACAGATACCTGATTTCGGTGTCTCTAGGCACCCTTGCTGTCTAAACTCCCTCTTGTAGTCCATGGAAATAGCCAATACAATCAAAATTGCCTGGAGAGATACTGAGCTGACCAGCCACAAGGGCATCAGTACAGTTGCCCATGCATACAGATCCTTCCTGCCATGTCCAAAATCTGCATAGACTGGCAATATTATGCAAGACCTATGAGTGAGACATGGAATTAAATGGTGGCCTGTATGTCCACTTTTGGATGAGATGAATGACTCTCCAGGCTCCCTTGGCTAGGAGCAGAATCCAGCTGCCAACACCATAGTGTGTCCAAGATGTCACAGGACACCCAAGACGCTTGCACAGAACGAACGGACATGATGTAGGACTCACAAGAGACCTTACCTCCTGGAGAGGCAGCTTGAGCCCAGGCAGTAAATCTCACACAGTTAAGTAGGACCGGTTGCTATAACAAGGTAGCTGAATCCAACACTAGATCTCCACACAGAAGGAGTTTAGACAACTGGAGGGCTTGTAGACACCTAAACTTAGGTTTCTTATTTTGAATTAAATCCCACCGTAAAAGTCTGCACGTGAAACCCAGCTTCCCCAAGTTTCAAACAAGCTCAAACGATTCTGATTCACACTATACACTTATCACTAGATTACCAAATAAGCAACCAAATTGTTCATACTGAATGAATTTAAACCCCAAATCCCAAACTCCTCCCTTGCCTTCACGCCTAGTGTGTATCTTATCAAAGAGAATCATCTTTGTCCCCATCTGTGCATCTAGTGTTTCTCAACTAGAGGTGTATGAAGTCTTTTCCTTTTTTTTTACTGTGAAAAAAGCAGTGACGTTAATCTTGTTAGAACCAAACACATCCCTTTTTTTTCTAGTTGTTTCAAAACTTCCAATTGCAAAAAGAGAAAAAATAATTTCTACAATCATGCAGTAAAAAATAGATTTTGATTACTGAAACCAAATGTTTTGTAACTGGCATTGAAAGGACAAAGTCTATTCAAATCCTTCTTCAGACAGCATTTCCAGCTGCAAGGGCAGAGAGTACTATATGTAGGCATTTATTACTGTTCCATGTGATCACTATAATCACATTTCTCCCTTAGATCTTCTAAATTGAAGGAAAAAAAACCAAGACAAAATTACAAATTTCACTAAAGGAAACATAAATATGTACCTGTTCTTTGGGGTTTCTAGGAACTCGCATAATCATCTTTCATCACATACACAGTCTAGTTACATTTTCAAACATAAAATAAAACGCACTAGAGGTGAGTATTGTCTAGGTCAGAGCCATTTTTAATAGCAGAAGAACAGAAGCTGTTTAATAGTACACACAATATACAACTGTTTGGGATAGCAAATGAGAGCTAAATTTCCTACTGAGAACATGGGATGAATGTAGACAACCTGTTTCATCATTACACTACTATTAACTAGAATCCTTATTCTCAGAAACTATCTGCAGTCTTTTAAAGGCTATAAGTAGCCAGGACATCTGTCACTTTCAAAAGAAAATTAAAGTTTCATAATAATAGCAGAATAGAGGAATAATTTACATTTTTAATATACCTATCACCTTTTCTAAATTATCACCAGATTATCATTCCATGAGAAAAGGGAAAAAAAAATCCCTTTTTTTAAAGTAAATAATTAAAGAAGAATAAAAAGACTTGGAACTAGGCAGTCAGCTGCAGCTTGATGCTTTTATAGATCACTACCAAAAGAAAGTTGCTGCTACACCGGTGAAGGATTCCGAGATATTCAGGCGATCTTCCCAACATCGCCTAAACCCAGTATAACGGCACAAATCAATAGCAGAGCAATGAAGAGTCCAGGCGATGGAAAGCATTAGGTTTCTAAGCAGTGACCAACACGTGAATTTCATCCAGCTGAAGGCAGAGCTGCACAGAAGTGAGCTTCACTCCGCTCACAGGGCAAGTAGCATTATTTTGCCCTAAAAAGAAAAGCAGAGTGGATTTACTCCAAAGGGAGTTAATTTCAACATTTCTGTCTACTGATAACTAACATGCAAATTAGCAGGGCAAGCCTCCCATCCAGGAGGCACAAACATAGATAGCTCACACTGGCAACTCTGCTAGAAATTAGCAACTGGACATCAAAGGAGAATTTCTAACTGCTGGGATGAGATCATATTTCACACTTATATTTGACCAGGATGCACTGCAGCATTTTCTAATGAAAAAAGACCCCCCAAAAAGCAGACTGAGATTTATTTCTTTATCAGTGTGTTGCCTGACCTTCTTTTTGGCTGGGTTCTCCTTGTTCATAACCAAAATCAGCTACCACACTAATTGCATCAAAAGACAAAGATCTAATGGATTGTTAATGAAAAGAGAACAGGATAAAAGCCCATTGCATAGCCAAGGCAGACAACCTGTTTAGCAGCAGGAGGTGATCCTACTAAGTGCAAAGATAACATTTATTCAGTCTTATCTAAAGACAGCTTTCATTTATTTTCAAACTCCCAAAATGAAATCATTCACCGTTTAAACAAGAGAGCTGATCAAGAGAGTCCCAACTTCAAAATGTGATGGACTACCAAAGATCTGACATTTGAAACTGCCAACTACACAAGGATTTTTGGTAGCATTTCAAAAGTTTCTATGATACTTCATACACGGATTATTTTGTAGATTTTTAAACGTCCAGTCTTAAATGCAGCAGATTTTCTGTGAGCTTCACATGAAAGAAAATGACATTCAGAACTTGAGTGAGGGTCTTGGGACTCAGTGTTTCCAGGTACTCCTCTCCAAAAGTCAGGTCACCTACCTCAGTATTTAGATACACCTTCAGGTTCCTTTCTCTATACTTTCCAGTAACACCAATTTTAATCTTCTCTATTAAGTAACACAGTCTATAAATAATTAACTCTATGAAATCCATTATGATCTCGGGTTGAAATGCATCATCACTGTCACTTTCACTTGTGCACACTCTCTCTCTCTATATGGATTTATGTAATTACTTCGCCTGAGAAAAGGACAGTTGGCCTTCAGCTGTTTGGCTGTCTTGAAAATGTATTTCCATACTTCATAAGCATGTAAAGTAGTTTTGTTTGCATATTCTCCCTCTCAATTTGATTTTATTGAGACCAAGGGAATAGAACATGCAACACTAAGCTCCTTCCCTGTTCTTTTTCCCTCTTAAAAAGAAGGGCTTGTTTCTTCCCATTGCTATGGCTACTCAGCACAGTACATAAGCCCTTTCAATTCTGAATGTTACTAAACTCTGAACAAAAGATGATGGGGTTTTAGCTTATCAAATGTCATTCAAAAATAGCTCAGTATACAAATAATCTGTTACTGTGTGTCTACATCATTGGAAAGTCTGTGTGCTATGCGGATGGAGAGACTTAAACCAAACAAGCTAAAGCTAACATCTTCAAAGCCAAGTGACTAATCATCATTCAGTTATTTGATACTCAGATCATCCATGGGCCTCTGTGTGTACCCAGTGTGCTGCACAGAGACTAAAGAAGCCCACTGTGCAAGGAGATGAACAACCACATACACAAACATAATGCCTGTTCCTGTTCTATTAACAAAGCCTCTCCTGATGCTCTTCAGACCAGATTTCTTGATTGGTCAAAGGCAAGGCAGGCTAACAGCAACAATTTTGGATTGCTCACCACCTGAGCATGCAAAAGACACAGAAGTCAAACAGAGATATTTACTGGGATACACAATATTTCCTCGGCTGAACGGATCCAGGCGTTCGTTTAATACTCCATGCCAGAGCTGTTCTTCCTGACTAAACCATTTCTCTTACTGCAGGTCGCAGTGCTGGCAGGCTTCTGAGGCAGAATATGCTGCAAAGAAATAGCTGACTTCTGAGCAGGCACTGGCTAGCCCAGCCATAAGCATTCGACAGAAACATGGCTCAGAGCAATTTGGGTTTCTCTTTGGAGGTGGACAGCACTGGACCTTCTCCATTCATTTTGCTCCCCCAGTTCTGCTATACGTAGAGCTGATTACCTCCCCAGCCTGATGTCTATAGGCATCTCAGCATCTGCAGCACACCAGTTGTCTAAAAGGATCTAAGTATTTTCCTTTTCAGAAGTGGGTCTTACAGGGAAAAGGGGATGGACAGTGCCACTGAGGTACTACTGGGGTGGAAAGGTGAACAGTTTCAACACCAAGCTCATACTGGAAACATGTTCCTGCCTACTCCATAGTCAATGCCGTTTAGTGGAGGTGTGACCAGCTGGGTGAGACCTTGCTACCGTGAGTATCCTAGGGGCAGTCCAGCAAAATGGTGCAAGCCAAAACAAGTGGGCATGCCCCAAATAGTCTACCATTCCAGTGTCTATGTGCTGGTGTGAGATTGGTCTAAAGTATTGAACACCTCTTAAAATACACAGCTCTGCCCAGACCTGGAGTTGCCGTGAAAAGGACAGGATCATTTCATGTAGAATATTTATCCAGCCATAATACTGTTCATGTAACAAACAAGATTGTGCTTACCCACACACTTCAAATTTGCATTTGGGGGCATACACACATAAGCAGATGCTTATGAAATCACTGGATTAAAAACTTGTCACTTTGATGTGATCAGGTCAGGGTGAAATTTGGGAGAATATGCCATCTGCATCTACTCAGCAACTTTGGTCTATCTGCTGTCAACCTACTCACTTACCATCTATCATCCAGATGATGTCTCCTCTCCTAAGATGCAAGCACAGCTTTCTTGCTTTCTTTTTTTTATTACACACTACCACACTACATGTAAACACTGATTTGTCAGGTTGTTCATCTTATGCCAAATCTTTGACTATGACCCCCTTGGAATACTTTTCCTTCTTCCAAAAATCCGTGATAGCTATATTTGAAAAAGACATTTGTGATTACCATCATCTCATCCTCCCTTGCATTTTGTGAGGTTTCACTTCTGCATCTCTCCTTCTCTTCTGTCTTTGTTGATAGTTTTCATATAAGTCTAAACTTCCTTGTAGGACAGAGGATGTGGAGCAGATTTCAAGATTCCTCCCTTCAGATGAGTCTTTGATCTAGGTTATTTGCATTTGGTATTACTATACACTTTTCTAGATAAGCATTATTATGATTTTTGCTTTCTTTCCTGTTGTCTGAAGAAGACAGGTGTGCACCCAATATATATCATGTTTCAGGTTTATGTGTCCTCAGAAGTCACACAAATAATCTGCTGACTAGGCACTTACAGACCTTGTCTGCCTGTTCCAGGAATGAGACTGTCGGTACTAACAGCATTCAAGCAATAATGACAACAACATCATTAAAATGGTTTGGGGAAAAACAAAGAAGTACAATTTCACAAAAAATTTCCTCTCTGGCACTCCCAGTTTTTACTCTCCTGTATTGACTCTAGTACAATATTATTCTTCCATCTGAATACATATACTGTATGTGAAGCTGGGGAGAACTTACACCAACTAAGTCAGTGTTGTAGTAGCACAGATGTATGTATTGGTGAGAGACCACTAATGTTTTCACCTCTCTGAGGCTTCCTAAGAAGTGGGTTTCTTCCTTTATCCATGCTTCAAGAGCCCTTATTGAATATGGGGTGGTATTCTGAAATCCTGGCACCAAAAACGTGTTTTATTCTACCTCAGAAGACAGCAAACATGAAAAGGCTATTTGAAAGACATGAAGATTTCAAAGTCTAGTACTATTTCATGTTGTCAGCAAAGTTATGCTAAACATTTCTTTTACAAAGTCCCTACCGCAGTTAAAACAGCAGCTTATAACTATGGGGGTTTGACACAGAAAAGACAAAACATGACCCAGCTCATTTAACAATAAAAGCACAATATACAGAAGTAAAATGACCGCTATATTGATGTATTTGTCCATCACTGTTCATTCAATAAGGTTTGATTCATTTTCCTGGCTATAAATGGGACTTATTACTCCTCTGTTATGCACAAATGTTATAATTTGGAGGATAACATATTGCAAACCTCAGTATCTATGTGTTCCCTTGGAGACATCCCAGGCAAACAAATGATTTTCATTTCAGACTGTCATTTCGCTCTGCACTTTCCATTGCTATGAGGGCTTTGTGGTGATCACAAAATGCTTACCCAAGCAAAATAAAGCTAAAATTCATCTAAGGTACCCAGAAGCCTACTATATTACCCTTGGAAAATGTGCCTTATTCTTTTCAGTATTTTGTTGGCTTAATGAAATGTGAATGTGTAACCCTTCTTTTCTTTTTTTTTTTTTCCTTTCATCCAAGTTCACATTACAAATAGCGACAGAAAAGTGACATATTTTCAGGTCCAGAGGCAAAACATTCCTCTTTCTCTAGCTAATCAAAGTCAGCTTAATGTCCATTTTTAAGCCAAAATCTGTAGTATGACGTCCTGTAGAGCAAAATTTGTCATGTGTTTCATTACACATACCTGCCATTTGTGTTTCATCTCAAAATGAGAATTAGTATACAATTTCTAATTTTTGCTTTATTTACCAAATGCTGACTTCTGATTTCCTAATGCTTTTGAGGCAAAGTTGTCTTTTACATTTTAACATTTTTACCAGCCTTTTCTCATTCAAATCCTTCCATAAATTCATTTCCTACCTGCATATTTAACTGTTTCCTTTTCTAAATTTTTAAATTTTTTTTAAATTTTAACATTAAAAAATGTTGTCTGTTATACATTACAATTGATGGACACTAATATACATTTCTTAATGCTGAAACACTGTTTTTTCTTATGACTTCAAGTTTACATCAGGAATAAATCACACAGATCTGAATAAACCTTTGATATACAAATTAGTTCATAAAAACAATGACAAAGAAGTAATCTAACTCAAAAAAATTAACTTGCTCAAAACATAACGAACCATCCTCTGAACCTTTAAAGAGACCCGTTAGCATAGCAGTTAATGACTGTGAGGTCTTTAGATGTGTATTATTTCCAGGCTTGCTATTAATAGCGATAGCAACAATTCACAGACAAGCAATACCTGAAATGGTATTACAGTTGTTAGACTAAATTGCTTCCAATCCTTATCAAAGGCAATTCAACACATGCTCAACACAAAAATGGGTATTGGACACTAATATTGTTATAAAATTAGGATCCATGTCCAGATAAATGACTTATGAACATGCTGCGAAAACTGGTTTAATGAGTGTCACCCCAGTCTAGAAAAGACTTATTAAGCCATTAAATATTGCACAGTAAATGTTTATGAAGATGACAGTGACAAAAGAAGAGGCCATAATTTAAGCGTCCAAGCTATCTCTGCATGTATCACAAATAAAGATGTGAAAATACGCATAAAGAAGAATAAGTCCCTTCTATGGCATATGTGAATATTCCTTTCTATAAAGTGATTTATCTGTACTCTTTTTAGTGTTGATAACTTCAGAAAGAAAATCTTACAGTTGCAAAATAATATAAGAAGAGTAATAAAATGGCCTTCTTACTAACTTCAGCATGTATATGGCAGAAAGGAGACATGCTTAAGTGAAAACCGAGCAAAGAAAGGAGACAGCAGCAAGTAAGTATTCTGAACAAAATCAGCCATTAAAACCACTACTGAAAATGCTGTTGTTTTGTTTTCCCTCCAGTGTAAAATTTCACTCCTGAAATATGCTGTCTTCTAGGTAGCACAATTTGTAAAGCCCATACACAATAATTTGCTTGGCAGTCACAATTTAGTGATCCATTAAAGACTTATCTTTAGGCTCCAGTTCCCTGAACCCATCAATCAGTGCTAAAGCAATAAAAGCTTGCTGAGGGCAGAAGCTTTGGGGCTCATTTTCAGAACAGCTGAGCACCCTCAGCTGTCAAAGTCATAGCTACAGGTACCCACCACAATAAAAAAAAAAGAAGACCTGTATTCTGTCTGTTGGTTTCTTTCACCTGCACTGTCACTGAGCAGAGAAAGTCTGCTTTTGTGTATTTCCCAATAAGTCAACTCTCACATTTCCACAAGTAATCTGCCTGCCAGTTTTTTAAGAACAGAATCAGTCATTCAGCAGTAGTAACATATTTGCTTGGTCACAGCAAAGAACTTCCAAAAACTGAAGCAGACAAGGAAAGAGCTAGGAGGAGACAGTAAAGTCATGCCACCATGAAAAGGAGAGTTCAGGAGAAGGTGGACAATCACTTTGTCTTGCCGCTGAACCAACATCCTTCTAGGGGAATAGTTGCCAATGATTCATGAAGCAACTGTCTTCATCAGCACTGAAACTGTGAGTTTTTACTGCAGGGGCTGAATTTGCATTAGGGGGAGTTAGAATGGCAGTATCTGCATTTGCATTTCAAATATGTCTCTCTCTTCCCCACAGATTTAGAACTGTTTATACCTAGGATTATGACTTAAACCAGTTTGGACATACGAATCATGCCTGAAATTCAGATCCAGAACTAAGAACTGCAGTTCAGAGTTTGAAAATGTCCGGATTTAGTATTTTTATTGGGAGTACATGCGTGGTTCCAGACCATCCCAGCTAGGAACTTACCTAACTGAATGCATTTCGCCAAGCCACCAGGTGCTACACTGAGGTTGAAGATCTGTTCTGGTCAACTAGTAAACTTTTCTGAACAAGGAGTTGTGATGTGATTGCCAAAACTCCTGAGATGCACACAAGATTACAGTGTTGCCCGCTCCCACATTGATGCTATTTTTCTCATGATAATATTTTTCTTCAAGCTCCAGCTCCTGAAATGAGAGTCTCAGTTTTCATTATATAAAAACCAGATTTCTAGCTCTTTCTGTTGCAAGGGAAAGTTTGAAAATGAGACTTCAGAACACAAGAAAATTTTAGAAACCCCAAAACAAATATTATTATTACTTGGGGTTTTTTTATTTTGATTTTTTAAACATATTAAAAATTAATATGGGGAATCTGATTCACTGTTTGTTAAGGCACATAGATGGTAATGATGAGAAATACACAGAGGGTGCCTCATGCAGGTGAATGGGACACCAGGAGAGATACAGCAGATATTTATAGAAGATATTTTGGTCTTTTCTCTGCAAGGATAGCTCTAAACTAGTCAGTATAAATTGCCACTGGGGAGACAGCTGCTGTGACCTGCCTTTGCTATATTTTACTTTCCTTTCAGAGCAGAAAAGAAATCGTGCACGGTAGGTCTGTATGAACTGCACAGCTTGCATCATATATGTGAGCAGTATAGTCCTAGCTGGAGCCTAGCTGTTACCAACCAACAGAACTATAAAGACAACAAACTCAAAGACAAGAAATTGTTCAGTCTCTTAGATACCAAATGCCAGGGTAACAAGAAGGGTAAAGTGGAAATTCCTGTGGATAAGAGGAAATGTGATTTAATTGACAACACTAAATCCAAGAAGAATAATTCATATGATTGGAATGTTAAAATCACTGGGGTAGGTCTGGAAAAAGAGAGGTGAGTGGGTGGTACGGTATGCTCCATAAAAGAGAAAACATTTCTCGTGGAGTAAATGAGGACTCTGAGCAGCATGTTCTGCACGTATTGGTATACTGATCTACATGATAATGAAGGTCAAGAGAGTCTAATAACAGGGTGTGCTACAGACCACTAAAACAACCTCGTGAAGAGGATAAGTCAATTCCCCGTAATGAGAAAAAATAAAAGCTGTGTATAGAGGAGCTTTGGTTGGGCAGGAGGCCACAAGCAGCCAGTGGCAAACGGGATTAGGACTGGTGACAGGTACAGAAGATAATGGCCCAGCACAAACTCCACTGCAGAAGTTACACAAGTTGGGTTTGGTTTGGGTGAAGTGACGGGATAAAGGGATGAATGAATCACATGTCTGTGATAGGGGCAGTTGCCTATTACTAGCTGTCAAACTGAATTAAGATTACTTAGGGCCCCACTGTCTCTTTGCTAGATGCTACTCCAGCTGAGTCCTGAAATTATTACAGAGTATCACCAGTTTGTTTCAACAGTGATCAAAAGGCAGTACATTCATTTTTGGTGAAATCAAAACAGTTGCTTATTTTGTTTTATCTTACCCCACTGTGGCAAAAGATGGTTGCCCTTCAGGAACAGAGTCTTTAAAGAAGAACCACCTCACAAAGCCTGTACTACGTGTGCCCTGATGTGAGTTGTATCTTTGTTAAATCTTTTTGGTATCACATGGAGCATGTAGGTGGTATGCATACCCCCGCACAAAACATCTGAAGACAGAAATATAAAAACCTCTATTTAAAACATGTAATTGCTTATAATGAAGCCAGAAAAAAAAAAAAAAAAACAACCCAGAGGCAGAGTGCAAAACTCTCAGCACCGGATGACACCCAGGGATACTCCTGGGAGAAATACCTTGATGATGACAGATCTGACAAACCTGTGACACATCCCAAAATCCGATTATGCTGTTACTGTCAATGTGAGGTGAACAGGGCTTGAATCTGTATTGGGTTTGCACAGCAAGGTTTTGGTAGCAGGGGCTATAGGGGTGGCTTCTGTGAGAAGCTGCTAGAAGCTTCCCTTGTGTCCGACAGAGCCAATGCCAGCCGGCTCCAAGATGGACCCGCCGCTGGCCAAGGCCGAGCCCATCAGCGACGGTGGTAGCGCCTCTGGGATAACATATTTAAGAAGGGGGAAAGAAGTTACAGGGGAGTTGCAGTTGCAGCCAGAGAGAGGAGTGAGAAGGTGTGAGAGAAACAACTCTGTAGACACCAAGGTCAGGGAAGAAGGAGGGGGAGGAGGTGCTCCAGGCGCCAGAGCACGGATTCCCCTGCAGCCCGTGGTGAAGTCCATGGTGAGGCAGGCTGTCCCCCTGCAGCCCATGGAGGTGAACGGTGGAGCAGATATCCACCTGCAGCCCGTGGAGGGCCCCACGCTGGAGCAGGTGGATGCCCAAAGGAGGCTGTGACCCCATGGGAAGCCCTTGCTGGAGCAGGCTCCTGGCAGGACCTATGGACCCATGGAGAGAGGAGCCCACGCTGAAGCAGGTTTGCTGGCAGGACTTGTGACCCCATGGAAAGGAACCGTGCTGGAGCAGTCTGTTCCTGAAGGACTGCACCCCGTGGAAGGGACCCATGCTGGAGCAGTTCAGGAAGAACTGTAGCCCGTGGGAAGGACTCATGTTGGAGAAGTTTGTGGAGGACTGTCTCCTGTGGGAGGGACCCGATGCTGGAGCAGGGGAAGAGTGTGAGGAGTCCTCCTCCTGAGCAGGAAGGAGCGGCAGAGACAACGTGTGATGAACTGACCACAACCCCCATTCCCCGTCCCCCTGTGCCGCTGGGCGGGGAGGAGGTAGAGAATTCAGGAGTAAAGTTAAGCCCAGGAAGAAGGGACGGGTGGGAGGAAGGTGTTTTAAGATTTGGTTTTATTTCTCATTATCCTACTCTGATTTGATTGGTAATAAATTAAGCTAATTTCCCCAAGTCGAGTCTGTTTTGCGTGTGAAGGTAACTGCTGAGTGATCTCCCTGTCCTTATCTCAACCCATGAGCCTTTCGTTATATTTTCTCTCCCCTGTCCAGCTGAGGAGGGGAGTGACAGAGCGGCTTTGGTGGGCACCTGGCATCCAGCCAGGGTCAACCCACCACAGAATCTCACTCTGTTGCCCCCATATGCTCCTTCCCGGCACCAGCGGGAGAGCCTGAGAGAGGCAGCTGGGGCATGGCTCTTTGTCATAAGATGAGGACCTTTTCTAGCCCTGTCCAAGGATAACCAGAACCTGTGTTGCAGTAAAGAGGCTCTTTTACTGATCTGGAAAGCCTATGGCATGGACATTCACATACAATCACTAGCAGTCACATTTTGTTGGGATGGTCTCATAGATCTCACTGTCTTGATTTATGCAGAGTTAAAAGCCTCATTCCTAAACAGCATTTTTAAGGGGATAATTACATGAACTGGATTTTTTCTGGGTATGTATAATTCTATAGTAGGTGGGCATGGCATTCTTTTTTTTTTTTCCTACTATTCAGATTGCAATAGGAAATGGCTATGCAAACTGTGGAAGCCATAAACCAGATAATCTTAAGCCATTTGGGGTTTTATTTTGCCAATTTGTACTCTTATGAACCACCTCCAGGAAGGAATTTGAGAAGAATGCTCTGTGTTTGGTTTATTTTGTCACAAGGTAGATATGGCTTGACTTTTGAAAACATACTTAGCTTATTTTCATAATACCTTTTCCTTTAATGTGCCCAAGCTGGAGTTGCCCTGGACAAAGCAGAAGTATGAAAGTCAAAAACCATCAGTAAGAAGCAGAGACAAGGAAAAAAAGTTATCTGCCTGTTGGAAGGTTCTGGGGGACGCTGGAGAATTCACACAGCAAGTCACAGTCATTAACTCCTTCCTCTGCCATGAGTCCATTTGAGGAAGCTGCAAGAAGTATGTCAAGGTCACATTTACCCAATTCTAATGAAGCAAAGCATAAATCACAATTTGTTAACCATCCACTGGGAATAAAAGTGTAATTTTTTTTTTAACAGCTAAGTAATTAAAAAGGCAAGTGTGTTCCATATTGAAAGAATGTTACTATAT
The DNA here is from genome assembly GCF_018139145.2 of Gymnogyps californianus. Taxonomy (NCBI): domain Eukaryota; kingdom Metazoa; phylum Chordata; class Aves; order Accipitriformes; family Cathartidae; genus Gymnogyps; species Gymnogyps californianus. Next base: position 99,794,297 of record NC_059473.1, read on the forward strand.
TAGATAAGGGAATGGTTCATGACCATGTGACACTATTAACATGACTAAAAATGATCTGGTCTCTTAAATTACTTTATTTCCCTTAGCAGAATGTTAATTTCAGGTTAGTAATTTTAATTGCATTAGTATCTGACTGCTTAAAAGTGGTATTTCATTTCATTTTTTAAGTTGCTCCTCTTTTAATTTCTTCTCCTCCTACTCACAGGGTTCTGTTTATTTTAATTGGGAATTACTTATGTCAGATTGTGTACTGACTCCCCATGATATTTTTTTAAATAAGCAGTTCTTTTCAAACCCACCATACTGTCGAAAGAATCGCTATAGATAACAGAGAGAATTTAAAATCCAATCTCACTTGAATGGAGAGTCTCTCTCTTCAAGATGCAAAGTGACCTAATAATTTCATGGGCACTATAAGTTTTTGCTTGATTCTGTCACCCTTTCTCATGCTGATTAGCAATGTCTTTTGCAAGCAGTGCCCCTGAAATCAGTGTAGGAGGCAAATAATCCATTTTACTTCAAGTCATCTATTTTACGCAAAGGAGGAAACATAACATGGCTACTTTATCCAATGCGGAAATACAGTATGAGACAATAACTACGTAACTGCTCCTGTTCTATTAGTTTTGTCACAAAATTAGAAAATACCTTTACCTCTGTCCCCTTAAAGGCAGTATTTACATTATAATTTAATTTTTCCTTTGCCACGGTGCGTTTCCTTGGTAACCAAAAACTTTACCACAAACTTTAATGAATGACCAGCAAAGCAACCAATTAGTTTACAATGTTTAAACAAGCAGCACCTACCATCAGCAGCCACGCAATGGTATCTAAGATACCATAGTATTTCTTAATCAAGTGCTAGGTGCTGATCAGGTAAAAATGGGGTGGAGGGGGAGACAAAGAGACAAAACTGACAGGGAGTTAAAATTAGTGCTGAATGGGGAAAATTTGCTACCAATTTCACTAAAACAAAACGTCTCTTGAATTCCTAGGAAAGCTGAACCGGAAGAGAAAAATATCCAGGAGTTTTTGCCAAAGACGTTACATTATCTCTTATTTATTATTGCATAATGAGGTGCTTACTTAGTATCCATCTTATATGGATGCATGTATGGGAAACAGCAAATGTGACAGCAATGTATCTTTCTAGCTGGTGAAATGTGACCTGCACTTTTGTACTCAACATTTTGACACCTCAGTTAACTAAGTGTCGCCAGCTTGCCTTAATAAAACAGACACCCAAAGGGTTAGCACCCACTGTAACCGCCTCCTGCCTTGCTATAGCATGCTCTAATGCATGCTGTACAAGCTGCTTTATGAATCACAAGAAGTGATTGTGATGGCCCCCTTTAATTATGTCAATGTCTTCTGACAGAGATTTCCTCAGGATAAAAGATCTCACTTGAGAAAAGATGAATTAAAATCACTAAAGACAGAAGTATGTAGGTAAATGGTCATAAATTAATCTGGTATGTTTTACCAGAAGCAGTAATGACTGAAATGCCATGTATGGTGTCTTTGTTACTCAGACCTTGGTTCCAACAGGCACAAAAAGTGAGAATGCAAGATAGAGTCAAGATGCAGAAAAAATTGTTATCTTCCAGGAAGAAGATGACTTTTCATTGTGGTTGAATCCTCATGTATTCATAAGAGTATCTACACCAGGAGCAAAGAGGATTTTTTTAACTTTATAGAAGAAGTATATTTGTATTTTGGGTTTGTTCATTTGCTTGTTTTCAAGACAAAATAAGACAAGCTCAAGCATAAGAGCTGTTTAAAAATAATAGAAGTTAAACCTTACAAAATAGCACTTTGATATTCTTTGATATTTAATTATAATTCATAAAGGAAACTGATGAATTCATAGATTTTGTTGGAACTTAACATGTGTTCAAATACTCTCAGTTTAGTACATGAACTGAATAGCTCCGTACTTCTAGATAATTATATCAGTCATTCTGATACCAGCAACTGAAATAGCTAATGGCAATTGCAATATAACATCTACCAGACTTTGCTGTAGACAGATGTATGTTCCATAAGAATCAAGGAAAAGATGCAAGTGTTGCTTTTTCAACAGCATACTAGGTACACATGTAGTGTTTCCAGTTAAATCATAGTCTCAGTGACTTGTCTTATTGTGGCATTACTAAAAAAAAGTATTAATGAAAATTTTTACTGGCATATAATAGAATAGATAATAAAGAATACATACTGACTAAAAATTAGAAGATACAGGTGAAATCAATTCTCCTCATGAATGGCAGGATCAGCCAGTGCAGCTTTTGTTACAGTTCTGAGATGTAGTGATAATGGTAAGATTTAGCTAACTGGAAAAGACAGAAAAGAATCCCATAATCAGCTTGCCATGATTAAATACCCGTATAAGAAGTAAACAAATTCTCCTCTCTAAGAACAACTTTAAATTGGATACAGTACAGATCTCACAGCATCTGGAATTCTTCATTGATAAATGAAGCACTAAGCATATCCATAAAACATGCTCTTTCGGTTAATTCAGATGCACTTAATGCATCTCAGTACTCTGCTTTTATTTGAAGGAACTGAATAGCAGAAACTTGCCGCTATTTCAGGTGCATGTTACACAGTCCTGAAGAGACTAAAATAGAGTATACAGAACTGCAGAACAAACTACCCAACACATCACATCTTGGCAACTTTTACAAAGAATATGAGCAAGAATAATATTGCTTTGCAACCCCATATCTGAGGAAGCTACAATACCTCCAGTGCTAGCTACCTACGTTTTCCTACTTCAGTAGAAAAAGATAGGTCTGATACTATGGCAAGGACATGATTGTGAGGATTTTTCATGTTTTTAACTGCTGCTAAAAATATGAATGAACCAGTAGGTGAAATATGGTGCTGAATGATCAGATCTGGAGGCTCCATGAAGTATTTCCATGATTAAAATTGCTCCTTCAAACAACGGATGGGGAACTGATGCAGAAATCTTCATGAGCTTTGAATATCACGCAGTCTGGAGCTTTTGAAGAGACACAGCTCTCTTTTCTAGCTGCTTTGTTGCAAGACAGATCCTAGCACCTTAAAGGAAGCGTCTTTGGTATTTTGTCCACACAAAATTACATACAGCTCTTGACTGGGTGCTTTTAAAGGCCCCTGAGAAAGTTGTTAATCTTAGTCAAAGCTCTCAAGCATTAGTGGCTATTAGAGGCTGGTGAGTATTGCAGAGAGTAGTTCTTAGCCTCCTTGTGATCTAGTAACAAGTTTTTCACAGCAGCTGGCTTCTTTTAATGAGTTATTCTGTAAGAAAGTGTATTATTTATAGGCAGAAACTGTACAAAGTGCCATAGCATCTGAAGGCTGGAGTGGGCTGGCATCATCCAGTCCTGACAACAGACAGGGAGAATTCCAACACCATATGCTTTCATTTGCAAAATGCCTACTTCTGAGTACAAGTGCCCCATAAAATTAAAATTATCTTCCTGCTGAATTCAAAGTCATTTGCAAATCTGCTTCTGTTAAACAAGCTCAGAAATAAGATTAATGGAGTAATGAAATTAACTCTGCACCAAACCAGTTTTATCTTCTGACTCTTTCAGCAGGTTCTGAATTTCCATGACTCCTTTGCAAACATATATTCACAGGACTCTAGTCAAAACTGTTTATCATCTTTCCTGTAGCAGACACAAGTTCTCTCTTGCTATAGCAGCATTGTTCTTTTTGTGACATCTGGAGATTAGGCAAAGTCAAGCACCATTTTAAAAAACCATACAATGCTTAGCTTCATTCTTTTTTCACTGTTTCTTTAATTACTTCATGTCAACGAGTTTGAAGATTTGAAACATATCCTAAAAAATTCGCAATACCTTGGAAAAGTGATGCTTTCATGTTGTATCACCAGGTTTTGTTATTAGCATCGTTCTTGTTCTAACTACCAAATGTACATGCTGCAGACAGACTGAGGTCCTCCACAGTGTCTAGAGGTGATACTACGGGAGAGACACAACTCGCTTGTACAGTGTACTCACGTGATCTTTATCGCTCCTCTGGTAATGAAGAATCAGTGGTAAATCAATTAAAAGTGTTAAAGCTATTGGCAGGCTAACAAGTAAATACAGCGTGGCAAATGGAGAACCTCATTTTGGTATCAAAGCAAGAAGGATGGTTTATGGAGGTGTAACCAAGGGCTGAAAGCTACCGTGGAGATAGCCACGGACAAAGCTACCCTATGAGTGCAGCCCACAGGGATGTTAATACTCACTGTTGTGAGAAGCCAAAAAAGGAAGCACACCAAGAATGTGCTGCATTTCTTTAGCTGAGGAATGAACAGTGCAAATGCAGACTTCTGAAATGTGACATTTTTATATATATATATATATAAAAATATGTATATATGTTTCTTGCTGTATTTTTCATTGCAGGGAGGGTAGAACATCAATTACATAGATTTTTTTTTTTTTTAAACTGGGTTTGCATGAAAAGCTTGCAGTATCTGAAAAAGCTATGAAAACTTTTCATTCAAGCTGTATTATCAAGGACATTCTGTAGTTTTCCAAAATGGTCTAAACAGGACACTACAAACCCAGGGATAGATTGTTATTCTTTTTCTCTGACTGACACAAAAGACTTGCAGTGGGAAGGAAATTGTGCTGTGACTCACTTGCCATCAAATGACTGTTTGTGGCACACAATGGGCTCCATATATCACTGGGAAAAAGAGAACGGCAATATTTAAAACAAACAAATTTCATGGCATTATCAGCCCATCAGGAAGTGATTCAACTACAGAAAGTCTTCATTTTTATTTTGAAATCATAATTCCTCTCTGCCAAACCCTGGTCAGGTTCATCTTTCTTTTCCATTGCAGCAGACAGACTCAGATGCCTGCAATGTGTTACACAACTGTTTCCCTTAAACCCAACAACTGAGTTTTGTTATCAGAGCTGTATTCAGAAACACTACTTCAGCCTACAATTGAATGAAAATCTGTTTTCACCTTTTATATTGAGTACGTTTGCTTCTTCACTAGGGTAAGAAGACTATGAGATGCACACTGTGCTTAAAAGTATTATTGATTTTTAGAAATTAAAGCCAGTTTCACATAGCTCTGGGCTTCAGTGAGTCATAAAACCCCATCAACAGTTAGTTCAGATGTTTTTTGTTCCTGGAAGACAGTGATAGGTTCCTGTGAACTGGCAGGTGCAACTGTATTCAGTGTGAAAACTTCTGAAGGAATTTTTGAAGTGGGACTCTTAGCAGAAAGAGGCTGATTTTAACTAACCCACAACCAGCTGAGTACAGAGACCAATTTGTAGTGAAATAGGGTCATCACATGAGGGAAGTCTGAAATTCAAACCTGCAGATATTCGTGCTGGATGCTTAGCTGAACGTCTGGAGTCTTCAAAGCTGTGCTTTATAAAACGTATTTCATGAGAACAGGGATTTTTCTTTTCTTATGACACTTCCACCTCATAGTAATGCAAAAAATTCCCAGAGCACAATCTCCAGGTCAGCACTTCATCTTGTTTGTTTCAGGATATGTAACGATGGCTAAGGTAGAAACATGATTTTTAAATGAAAGAAAAAACAACTTAGAGAAATAAAACCACACATTTCTTATGAACAAATATCTTAAATTTGCTCATGCTGTTTCTATCACATGATGACTCAATGCCTTCCTTTAGCAGATGTTCCATTACACACAACTATCTAGAAAAAACATTAGTTTTCTCACATAAAACATGTATCAGACACTGCTTGAACTCAGACACATTCAGATATGGAAAATGTCTGTTTTCATAATATATCAGTAAGCAAAGTGCTATAATTACTACCACCAAAATAATGAAGTTATTACTCAGACGTAGGCCACCGATTCTCAGTGTCCCACCCTATATCAAGAAATCTTCAGGCATTCTGAAAACAGTGAAATGCACAAAGCTATCCAGCAAAGAGCGAGGAAGAACCCCACAAATATTTCCTCCTAGAATTCCTTATAGATGTTTACCTCCCACCACCAACAGGCAGTACTTCCCAAATTGTGTGGGAATACTTGTAGGATCTACAGTTATATCTGGAGGACTTCCTATCTGGCATGAGTTAATGGATGCATGTCTCCTGCCCAACCCTAATGTCTAACTCTTCCCCCTTTCCAGTTAGAGGCTGTTCATAAGATCTTAAAAATCAGGTGAGTTTTCCCTTTCCCTCATTATAATACTTGTTCTTGTCATCATTATTGTCATCACAAGATCCAGATGGCAAGGGAACTTCTCAGCATATAAAACCTCACCAGCATTTCATACAAGCGGGTGCTTTGCGTGGTTTGGACTGCTGTTAGTAGCCTGTTGGGATATTCTAGCAGATAGCAGTATCATAGGATAATTAAGGCGTGGAGGGACCTTGGGAGGTCTCTAGTCCGCCCGCCTGCTCAAAGCAGGATCAGTTATGGGGTTCCTCAGGGCTTTATCCAGTTGGGACTTAAAAACCTCCAAGGGCAGAGACTGCGTCACCTTTCTAAGCAACCTGCTCTACTGCTTAGCTGTTCTCATGGCAAAAAACTTTTTCCTTTTATTTACACTTATTTATTTTTAATTCTTATTTTAGTTGTTATTTTTATTATTCTTTTTATTTATTTATTTTATTCCTAGTCTGACTTTCTCATTTCAACTTATGCCTGCTGTATCATATCTTCTTGCCACACAGCACTGTGAGGAGCCTGTCTCCATCTTCTACTATTCTGCACCATCCTTCAACCTTTGGACTTCTGGACCTTCTGCCATTTGTCCATAAAGCTCTGCTTAGGGTTCACTCATCTCTCATTACATCTTTCTAAAGGCTGTTTGCCTTTTACTGCCGATCAAAGGAGGACACTGTTCCTCTCTCTTGCTGCACATACTACTAAGTTAACTAAGTAATACTTCCTGGGTTTAGGAAACTACCTTCTTCCCACCTGGCAAAAGTAAATTCATAAGAGTTTCCTCTCCAACATCAAGCTAAGAATTTTAGTTCTGAGTACAGAGCGACTTTGGAGAAATGCTGAGAACTCCCAGGCCCCATAAGGTGAGGCAGGACTTACTCCTGTACCAAGTAGCAGAGTGGTATGTGTATGCCTCACTTCACATTGCAGTTGCAGGAGAGCGGCTGCTGAGTTGAAGTATGAATATGGGAGTAGTCTACATGCTTCATGCAAAGAGGACTTTACTGCAGTTCTTTCATTTGCAAACTTTACATGATAACAGCCTTGTTATACCTTTTAGTTTAGGATTCAAACATCCATCTGAAGCTAACACTGTTTACCTCTCAGATGGGCTGAATGCACAGTTGGACTTTAATGATAGTTCATCTGAGAAGTAGTAAGCTGCTTGCCTCATTTCTATGGTGTTTCTTACCCTCAGTTTTGTGCTCCAGTCCCAGACCTCAAAATCACACCATTTAAAACTTAAAAGCAAGCAATTACAATTTAATACTTAAATAATATGTATAACGAATGCATCTAAGATCACCTATAAAATGGCTCAAGGGACAGCAGGTCCAGGTTACACACGCTGTTTTCAAAAGCTCTCTTTCAGATCATATGAGTGATTTGCACACCAGTATAAATCATTGCTTTCTCAGCAAGTACATTCCTGTAAACTGGTATTAATGTCAAATTTATACTCATAAAAGCAAGCAGACTGAAAGAATAAGTGACAGGCATTGATTTAATTTCTTGTCATGCATATATTTGCATAGTATTTACAGATTAATAAATGAGACATACCTTGTGTAAATCAATAGCTACCCTGCCTGTATAGTGTAAACTTCGTTATTCTTACACTATGTCTTGCACTATGTTGAATGAAACATTAAAGATACAAGTAAAATGAATATGGATTGCTTTGAAGGACATAGAGAAGGTCATTATCTTAGAAAGATAGAACAGGGACGTACAGGATTTCACAAATTTCACTCTCTGTCCTTTTCTCCATTCTTTCATATTTTCTTACCTGTTTCCCATTCTATCAAACACAGATGAGAGCATCTCAAAGGGTCATCATGAGGTGTGACTAGTAAATGTTTGTAAATGTCTGAGAAAAGGATCATTATTTTACAGGCGTGGATGCCTTCTAGTTTACAGTGTCATTAGGCCGCTTCCTAACCTTGTAGATCCATTACTTACATTTCAAGGAAAGGAGGCTACATGATAAAAAAAGGACATTTTGCTTCCCTTCTTCCCACAGAATTTTATCACCATACATTGATATCGTGATTCATTTGTGATTACCATTATAGATTAAGACAACATAATTTTAACCTCATTCTGCTCCCTTTACTTAAACAAGCCTCTTTGTGGAAGATGCTCCCTGTATGGGGAAACATCTAGAAGTCCCATAAGTTCATTTCTGCAACGCGTATTGAGGACAAATAGGATGAGGAGGCAGGGAGAAGGAAGAGTTGTGATACACTCAGCAAAACACAGCAACTGTTTTGTCCCAGGGGAACACTGCCAGCAACAAGAAGTTTGGTCAATTTGGAGGTCATTTTGGCATGATTGCCACTGACTACCACTGGCCAGCTGTGTGATATAATGGACACTGGACTAAGGCTATCGCAGCTAACACACAGCACAGAAACGGCAGCATTCACCATGACAGTACTGTGTCCCTTTAGTTCCTAGCCTGCTTGACCAGGCAGAAAAAATAGGAGTTTGGGATGGGAATAAGTTCTGTGACCAAAAATACAGGAGCTTTGTAGTTTTCTCAGTCCACAGCCATTGCTCAAGCATCAAGTGCTCCTTCCTTTCCTCCAGGAACTGGGGCAAACCTCAGAGAAAGAAGCGTGGGGGAGCAGAGAGTAGTGGGGATGAAAGAAGCCAGTCACACAAAAACCAGCTGCTGGCCAGTGCACTTGTCTGACTGAGCTCTGTGCGTGATCACTGTAATCTCTCCTCTATTCTTACTAAATCCCTTTTTCTAACTATATCTTCTGTGTGGGTACGCTCTCTCTTCTGAGCCTGTGTGGGTGAGACCTAGTGACCTCCAAATCAGACTGGACGCTGAGCAGGGTACAGGGTCCGAGTGCCAGCCACCAAGGTGGGACCATAAGCCTGGGGGCTCAAGAGTGTTGGGGTCAGCAACTGGAGGAGACCAGGGCCTGGTGGTCAGTTTCTAGACAGAGCAAGCATCAAACACCAGCTTTTGGAGAAACCCACAGCATTTCAGTGTCTGCGTGTGTCCAGTGCAAACTTCAACCCCAATAAGCCATTGAGGAGGAAGAGGTTTGGGCTGTCTGTGCGGTTTATGGCCATGTGAGTGCTGTTTGTTTTCACGTTGGTAAAAGCACTGGCACCTGTGGTGATTTGTGTGTGTCTGTGCATGTGGGTGCCTTCTGGGGAAACGTGCTCAGCCTCACTACTGGTGGAGTTTACAAATGGGAATAGCAGCAGTCTGGCTCTGCTGGATGGGGCCGGGAAGGATCCCCTCAGTCCCCACAGCCACTAGATGTGGCTCCAGTGGACCAAGAAGCAGAAATTCCCTAGATCATGAAGCTGACCAGATCCAGTAACCTCCAGCATCTTCGCCATACAAAAAGGATGAATGTTCTCCTCCCTCGCCAGCACATCAAGTGTCTCCACAACCCCAGATTCTTACTGAAAATATCAAGCCATTCCAGTCTCTCCTTCCCACACTAGGAGCATCTGGTGCCTTCTCATCCTTTCTTCTTCCATAATTGTTTTTTTTATGTTATCTTTGTAACAGAGATGGACAGAGCTGAGATTAGGAATATCATCATGCCATGACGCATAGCATGCTGCCACCAATCTACAGACACGCCATTGAAGCTGCTCTGCCCAGAACCCCAAATTCCATGTGTATCATGTTTGAACTGTTCTGGTTTTCAAATCTTCAGCAAAACTAGTAGAAGCCAGCCCACTGTATCTGGGCACGTTCCTTTAACACGGTATTGATCAAAGCTGTATTATTTCCAAGCAGAGAAATGCTAACACATTCAACCTGGAATTAATTTTGCTTTTCCTTAACTGAACAAAACCAAAGTTGACAAATCCTTGGGGTTGAATTCCAGTAAAGAAAAGACAACCAGGAGAGGTCACAGAGCCTTTCAGGAACTTGTCTTTCACCTGAAATCGTGAGCTGGGGGATGGGAGAAGGATATTGAAGGGGTAGGCTGTTCTGCTACTAGGGAGAATGCAGTGGAAGCTGTGAGCCCTCATTGCTCAAGCCAAGCACAGAAAGCCAATGCTATGAATTTATGAAGATAAAATGTGACCAGAAAAACCCTCACCATGCCCTGCCTGATCCTATAAACCCTGGCACATTGCGCCACAAGATCTAATCTTTTATAGTTGACAGCACTATTGGTGCTTCATAATATGAAAGAAAATAAATCCTCAAGGAAAAAAATAAAGCTCACATAAAAGCATGGTTTAACTTTTGTTTTACTTCTCAAACACCTTTTGCTCACCCTGACTGATCTTAGCCTGATCAAACGAAAAACAAATCTCCACAGAAATAACACAGCTGTCTTTCTGGGCTCTCAGATCCTTTGGAGGGGTGGAGAGGGCGCTCAGAACTTACAAATGTTGTTTTCTGGTTCTCTCTTCCCTCCTTCTCAATATCCAAAAAAAATAGAGTGTAGAAATGGAGATGAAGCCCTTAAAGCTAGGAAGGGCAAAACTTCCAACTTCCTTAGCAAAATGGAGAAGTTAAAAGAAGGTTAAAGAATACTAGTGGTAATGGCAGCAGGAAAATTCAAACAGAGCTTTCAAAAAGGGCTTAAATATAAACTTGCAAGCATGCCCAGTCTTAATATTCTGTCCTCAAAGGAGATTCTGAGGACATGAGAGGGGGAATAAATGCAATAAGAGAGTTTAGAGGTCTTCTGCCATCATTTATTCAGGACAGAAACAAGGATGAATAATGAATGGAGCAAGAGATGGGCTGTCTGGCAGCCATAAGCATCTGCAGCTATACTAATGTAGGAGGTCGAGCAAGGGATGTGGAAACAGGATGGCAAGACTTTGCCCATTGGATCTTACCGCATTTGTCACACAGTGTGAATGAAAACAGCAAAAGTAAATGGAAAATCTCTCCTCTGGAGGAAATACTAGACTGTGCATTGACAGAAAACTAATACAGGAACTTGAAAACATATCGCTAGAAAACAAGGAGCTGAGAGGACAATAATACAGCACTGCAAGTGCCAAACTAAAAGCAGAGTCAGAACCTAGGCATCTGGAGGAATAAAAAAACATTAACTCGCTACAGCCTACACACATGCACAGCCACCCTTGCAGGAACCCACCAGTACTCAAATAAACCAAAATTGCAACAGAGAAATGAATAGTTAGGTACACAGCCTGACTGATCCTATTCCAGGTGAGGCATCATAAGGGTCTCAGAGGGAAAAAAAAAAAAAAAAATCTTTTTATCCCATGTTTCTAATGGCTATTTTTGTTATTGTTCTTCAGCAACAGCAACAAAAACACTGGAAAACTGTACTGAACAGCAAACTAAAACATGCCTATGGCAAGAGACAGCTTTTTAAACTTCCATCTCGCTAGTGTCTGTCTGTATGAATAATGCCACCATGTCACTGCCTTTCCTGCATTCTATTACAGTATATTCTTCCCCCACTTTTATTACGCTATTCTATTTCAACTTGATGAATTATCTATATTACGTTTTTTAAGAAATATTCCCTCTAGGGATGGACATACTTAGTTTAGAAAGTTTCCAGCAGAAACAGGAAAAGAAAAGGGGAAGCAAAAAAGAAACTTCCACATCTCCACTTTTTTTAGGCTATCCCTGGGAGTAGGACATAATTATCCACATTCTGCGATTGCCAGCCAACTCTTAGCAGAGGTAATGTATTTAGGGCGATGAAAATTAGTGGTACTAAGAAGTGATGCTCAGGCAAGCCCAGACAGAAGGAAAAAGGAATCTGTTAGCAGAGAGCAAGAATGGGAAGCTGAAATAAAAGATGGGGACCCAGTAAATAGTTTCATTGGCATTGAGTTTGTTTTTCTACTCTTTTCTCCGTTGTTTCACAACTGATATGCTTACTCATTCAACCAAAGATAACAGGCTCAGTAACTTTCTCTTTGAAAGCGACACAAAATAACAAAATAACTTTCCCCACAGCAACTGTTAGCAGGAGAATAGGTGGGTATTCTCTGGATTACATAGTAAAGCAGATTTCATGTCTGATAGAGACCAATTTGAGGTCAAAATCTGTGACTCTATGGATATAGTTTTCACTTTGTCCTCCTCTCCAACATGAGAAATAAAAGGAAATAAAACATGTGAAGTCACCTTCTCTTTGTGGATATAGTTATTAAAGGATGTTGTTACATTTTTGCATTCCAGCAGACTTTAACAAGCACTGCTGGTAAGACCTATTCTCCCTTCTGCAGTGCTAAGGACTGAGGACTCCACAGGCCAGGAATGCATGGTTTAGCTTGTTTGCTGCTGTCACAGCAACCTGTACTTTCATGTGAATGTGGAAACCCATTCCCATGGTGTCAGCCTTCGATAGAAATTCAATGCTGAACATGTAAGCTTCTGTTCTGTTGGCTTACTGCAGACATGCTTTTATGCTCAGAGACCTGTTTTGTCACCGTAGTAATTTTGAACAAGGAGACCCTATAGACATTTTTTATTAAAAAAAAAAAAAGTCATTTTGGGAAAATAAGTTCCACCAGCTAAGCTGAGTTTCAAATAAATCTCTAACTAATAATATGTGTGTTCTGCTACTGTGAAAATCTTTATAGGACTAATCAGTCCTTCAGGAACCGTAAGTCAACTTTGCCATGTAGGATGATTGCAGTACAAAACCTCCTACTTATCCTTTCTTCACACTTGTTTGTTTTAATTCAGTTTACCACTAGTTGGTTTTCAATAATTGCTAATGCTTAAAATTCAAGAGTGCCTATTTGTTAAGAATTAGAAAATGTCTTCGTATGCACGTATGCATTCAGTTAGAATGTAAAACGTTCTGGAAACAATCTTCAAAATTCAGCATATATCACAAAAACTTTACTTGTTTAGTGCCACATTGTTTTTTTTCCTTTTCAAAGATATGGCTCATTGCTATGTTTCCTCACCTAAAGGGAATGATCCACCTAGAGAGCCTGGTAGCTTCCTATTGCTAAACAAGTTTCCGAGGTTTAAACTGGAATGAGGTAGTATGAACAGTCACATTGTTGCACGCTGCAACAACAGTTCTTACTGAAAACCCAATGTGATAAGTTCTAGACTCATAGTCTAGCTATAATTTTGTCTCATCATTTGTTTTAGGCCTGTGGACTTTTCTTTTACAGGGAAATTGTATGGGTCTGAGTTCTCCATGGATTTGGGACATTCATAGGTCTGTTTCTGCAGTGGCCATACATTCTTGTTGACCAGTTGCAACTTGGCTACAATAAGGCTGAGACAAACACCACTTCTTCAATGACTTTTCCCTAAAAAGCAGAGAGCATGGAGGTTCACTATTGCCTCATTGAGAAAAGTTGTGAGTGCCCAAGCTATGTATATTGCTTCTTTCCAATTGTAGATGCAGATCAGTTGTAGGACATTATGATGGACCCCAGAGAGGTCTAGAGTGGGCAAAAATAGTCTTCCTCTTCCAAGGCTTCCTCTCCAGGAGACATGTCCTCAATTTTCATTGCCCAGCACAGTACATTTCAACATGGGACAGCAGAAAGATGCTCATCAGCAATTTGACCCTTGTCTTGCAGGGCTCCAAAAATCTGATACTCTCTCATGATCAGAAAAAAGGTTTAGAAGTTGATTTAGTAAAAGTGTCTCTTTGGTCCGTGCTCTTTATCAACACTCATGACCTTGAAAATCCATTTGCATTTAAGAAGAGGACTTTACTGTTTGACTCAGGAATGTCTTTGATGTAATCCCATTCATTTCACACTCTAACCCCACACACTCCCCCAAAAAATCCTCTTTCACTGAACACTGGAAAAATAAACTATGAATAGGCTGTTTCCTTAGAGAAACTCTGATGTTTATCTCAACAGTGAGATCATTGCCTACAAATATCCTTTCTTTCAAAGTCGCATTTTTAACTCCTTTTTCTGGTCTTTAACTACATCAGCTATACACAGGACATCAAGGCACAGGAGCCCTTTTGCACACACAAGAGCTCTGCTCAGAGCTCACCATGCAATTCGATAAACCAGGCAGTAATCCCCACTATGTACAGCTGTCTCACTGCAAAAAGGAGCTCAGTCATCTTCATTAAATTCAACAGGAGTCCTTATTGTATTCATTACTTTTAATAAGATGTCTCATAGTTTGAGAGCAAAGACCTATTTGATAGTGGCCATTAGCACCTTCCAGCTTAAAACAGTATGAAATACCATCCTTATGGGACAGTCACTGGAGGATGTCCCACTGTTCTTTGCACGATATTGCTTAGTCCTTGTTTAAAAGTGGTTTCTATTAAACAAGGATTTTTGCTGTTATCTTGAACAGTAGCTTCCGACAGACTTTTCCAATATATTGAAAAAACAACCAATCGTGACGTATATAAGCAAAGAAGAAGCAGTCAACCAAATTAAAAAAGCATGTTATTGCCGAGGCTCACATCTGTTGCATGAACATGTAATAATCACTAGTTTCTTTGCATGGCAGGGGAGGAGGTTATACGTTTTGGAAGAGGTTCATACATCAGCATCAGAATCCATTATCACATTTCCATGACTTTTCACACACATTCTCTTGGGATGACAAATTATTACACTATTTAATGTGCTTACTCTTTCCTGCATTAAAAGGATTATCATATTCTTAGCTGAGAGTTTCGTTACATATAATCTTGACTGTTTGGATCTAAGTGCCTTTATGTTTCACACAGGGGAAAAAGAAAGTCTGGAGGTGCCTTGTAACTTGGTTATTTTTTTCCAGCTGGATGTCTTGTTACAGATTAGAAGTTAAATTTTGTTTCAACTCTAACTGGAATGGGTCTGTTCTTAGGCGGAAGACTACTCACTTCAGTACTGACAGTCTTTACATTTCCACCATTCCCCTCAAAAGGAGAGACATACTGTCTTGCAATTATTGGGAAAGAATCCTAAAGCATCACTATACACAGAGTCATTCTTCTAATTACAACTAGCCAAAACCAAAACAGTGGTGGTGGGATAGCCTAGAGGTAGGGCTTTGCATTTGGCTAGGTTAAGTTAGGTACTCAAATTAATTGCCAACTGTAGGCTTACTTGAGGAGACTCTCTATTCTCTGAGGCCACCTTTGCTCACTTAGAATTAGTAGGGGCATTCAGACTGGAGCTTTATAGACTGAAACTAAAGGAGGATGCTGCAGCCCATTCTTAGTGGGGGCTCAAAGCCTTTGAAATTCATACTTTCCTCTTTCCTTGAAACAGCCCAGCTCTGATGACCTCCAGATTACATTGCACAACCCTATTTTCTCCAGAACTTTGTACATAGTAGGATAGAGGAGACTAAAAAAGTGCAAATGAATGCTTTTTCAACAGGGGTGTCTTTCAGTGCTGCACTTAGGATAAGTTTTATATTATGTTAAAAGTTCTGGGTGCATACACAGAAGTCGTCTTTTTAATGTTCCAGAAATCTAAATAAATACATAAATTCAGACAGTATAATGAACTGCAGCTTTCAAAATAAATGTACATTTTTAAAGTTACATTTATATTTCATGTAACTACCATCTCACTAAAATCTGAGTAATAGTCAGGTAATGACTATTTCACAGTACTGCGTTGAAACAGCAGAAACTGAAAAATCCAAAAGTTGTATTTACAGGTTCCTAGAAGATATTTTTTTAAAAGCTTTATTGTCTTAGCAGGAAATTTCATCCACGGAAAATGGAAAAATAAATAGCTTTATATTATATATATTATATTATAATCATTATATATTCTAAGTATCATAATTATTATTAATTAATATTATAATTATTATAATATATAATAATATATTAATTTTAATGTATATTATGTATTTATATAATAGCTAGACACAGGTGCCCGCCAAAGCCACTCTATCACTCCCCCGCCTCAGCTGGATAGGGGAGAGAAAATATAACGAAAGGCTCATGGGTCGAGATAAGGACAGGGGGAGATCACTCAGCAATTACCATCACGGGCAAAACAGACTCAACTTGGGGAAATTAGCTTAATTTATTACCAATCAAATCAGAGTACGGTAATGAGAAATAAAACCAAATCTTAAAAACACCTTCCCCCCACCCCTCCCTTCTTCCCGGGCTTAACTTTACTCCCGAACTTTCTACCTCCTCCTCCACAGCAGCGCAGGGGGACAGAGAATTTTCTGCCGCTCCTTCCTCCTCATGGGGAGGACTCCTCACACTCTTCCACTGCTCCAGCATCGGGTCCCTCCCACAGGAGACAGTCCTCCATGAACTTTGCCAACGTGAGTCCTTCCCACAGGCTGCCGGTCTTCATGAACGGCTCCAGCGTGGGTCCCTTCCACAGGGTGCAGTCCTTCAGCAACAGACTGCTCCAGCGAGGGTCCCCCATGGGGTCACAAGTCCTGCCAGCAAACCTGCTCCAGCGTGGGCTCCTCTCTCCACGGGCCACAGGTCCTGCCAGGAGCCTGCTCCAGCACGGGCTTCCCATGGGGTCACAGCCTCCTTCGGGGGCATCCACCTGCTCCGTTGTGGGGTCCTCCACGGGCTGCAGGTGGATATCTGCTACACCATGGACCTCCATGGGCTGCAGGGGGACAGCCTGCCTCACCATGGTCTTCCCCATGGGCTGCAGGGGAATCTCTGCTGTGGCGCCTGGAGCACCTCCTCCCCCTCCTTCTTCCCTGACCTTGGTGTCTGCAGAGTTGTTTCTCTCACAAATTCTCACTCCTCTCTCTGGCTGCAATTGCTGCTGCACAGTAACTTTTTCCCCCTTCTTAAATATGTTATCCCAGAGGCGCTACCACCATCGCTGATGGGCTCGGCCTTGGCCAGTGGCAGGTCCAACTTGGAGCCAGCTGGCCTTGGCTCTATCAGACACAGGGGAAGCTTCTAGCAGCTTCTCACAGAAGCCACCCCTGTACACACACCTCCCCGCCCCCCACCAAAACCTTGCCACACAAACCCAATACAATATACAGGGCACTTTCCTGTAGTCTGATTTCTCAACAACTCCTTGGTCAGAAGAAATTAGAGGCACTAAATTTTATTAATTTCTTGAGAGCCTTTAACATGTAGTTCCAATTATTAAAGGTGCTAGGCCAAAATAATGTAGATTATTTCTGTCTTTTAAAGGTCCCTGAATAACATTCAAGTATCTGGTACAGTCTGGAAGAAGCTAAGGTACGACTGTCTTCCGTAACCAAATCTGTCCCCTCTCGACCCTATATTCAGTAGCTACATCTGTTCTCTTTTGACCCATGATAAGGTAATAAACTTCCAGATCTCAGTGTGGCCTGTGCTGGCTGAAAGGATCACAGTGTTGTAGAAAAGTAATTTTTCTAGAGAAACAACACTGCAGAGTTAAAACACACAGAGCATATAAACCAAAGTTAATTGGGCACATAATGATTCTTGAGCCATAAGGTTAAGTATTGAAAAACAAGGAGATAAACAAATCCCATACACCAGACGACGGTGCATGCCATGTTGTAATTGATGTAATACACTGCTTAGCTTTCCTTCTGAGAGAAAGAAGTGTTAGGGAGTGAAGTGAAGCAAATAATGCAATACGTTAACTGAAACAATAGTCATTGTATTAATTTGATAAAGTGCTGTATTGGAGCAGTCCCTCTAATCTTGTAAGAATTTATCACAGAACTATTTCACAGTTAGAAACCACCGGATTTAGCTCCTAACAAGAAGAGACGTTAAGCCCTGTGAAAAAACTGACCATGCTCTCTACAGAAGTAACACATTTTGCAACTATGATACTGCACTGCCAACCTTGATTCTTAAGAGATTAGTGACAACAGAGGTTCTTTCTACATATAACAATATTTCCGGAACCAGCTATTCTGAATGCAGGACCACAGTCTACTCCTAATAGGTCAGGGTCTCACAGTTTTGGAGGGTATTTGTCTGTCAATTGTTGTTTACTTGCAATGTTTAAGTCTTTATACACTACCTGAACAGTCAAACAAGTCCAATCTATTTTATTAGTTTTACTTATTTTTCCAAGGCATTTCCAGTTTCCCTTTCTTCTGCTGTAGCTATTATTTTGATTTGAAACTGAAAGCTGTTCTTTAAACACAGAAAACTTTTACTGCTTCCTAGTAATACATATTTAGACTTCCCATTCATTTTATTTAGGAAGTATTGTAGGTATATATTTTCTAAACATCTAAAGATCTAAAATCTACTTTCAGAGATTAAGGCAAATGATTCACAGATATCTCATTTTGCCCACCTTTCATCTAGGATTGAATTCTCTTGTTCAGTTGAAACAGAAAACAGCTCCTTATGCTATTAAGTCAATTAAAACAATATAGCAATTGTTATTAGCTCAACTACAACAATAATGAACATTCCTTCAGCACAATCAAAACCAGGAATTTTATGGTAACATGAGATGAAATAATAGCTTGAATCATTCCAGGATTAAAATAATGATTTCATGCCACATACAAGTGATGTTTATGAAACACTCACTAATCTTGAAAATTTAAGCAAAACTAGGAATGCTTTCTAGACCCCTAAGATAGGCCATTTAAGGCTATAGAGTGTTTTATACTTTAGTACAAAAAGGCTGCTTGTAGCTGTCACTTTCCCTTCTCTGCAGAATATATTTATGCAGCTTGACACAAGGTGACGTAAGCACTGTATTCTAGAAATGTGGATATATGCATGCTACTACATAAATGTGAGAAAAGGGAAAATCCAAACAGCCCTTAGCTGGCAGATGTGAGCAGGCATTCCACATAAAATGGCAGAAGGAGATGCTGTCTTAGCTGCTGCAAAGTACAGAAAAGAAAAGAAAAAGAAATCAGTAAGGGTGTCATCCAAAGTAGCATTTGTATGCCTGAAATGCCGTAAAACCCTCAAGTTTCCTGACTACAATCTTGCACACAGATGTCCAGTTCTTTCACTTCTTAGAAATTCTGTCATTGTGGCTGAACGGGTTATTCAACTGAACTGAAGTCTGTCTCCTTTTGGGAGAATTTCTTCCAAAGTGAATATCCTTGAATCCAAGCCCAAAAGGGACTTGATCTAATAAGTATCCAGTAAGTTTGTCCTCCATTCTGTTGTAGAATGGCTATTAAAAATAGGCAAACAATGAAAGAAAAGGAGTGGTGCCTTCCCTTCTTTTTGCTGCAGCTCCATAATTGGGATACGTCCCAAAAGCAGAGAGAAGAGACACCCTTCTGACAGTCACCAACATAAAGGGGTGCTGATCATTGCTCCTCTCCCTCACAGAGAAGCTGCACATGTCTCTATAAAAAACCTACATAAAACTAAAGATGTTTTTCATGTCTTGTTTGCAACAAAATGCAAAGAGCTAAGAAACAATATGGAGAGCAGGAGAGAGGAATTCTGATTCTGGAGGGCACATGGGGAACGTGATCCTGCTTTCAATCCCTGCTCCCAGAACTATTCATCCTGGGATGAAAAACAGGAATAATCCAGCTGGAGAAGACTGAAGCTGTTTTTCTCAAAAATAAATTGGGGCTCTAAAGAGCTCATCCAATGCTGATGTCGTCAGTCTTGCACTGTTAGATGCAGTGGGGTCTTTTTGCAAGTTATTTGATATCATATCCTTCTTTTAAAGTTACAGACTGTAACTACAGATAGCAGATACAGTCAAAAATTGTAAGAACAGAGGGTTGGAAAACACCTAAGCCCAGTGGTATATTTTGAAGCATTCCTAGACCATCCCTAGCAAGTGTTTGTTTCAGCTGTTCTTCAAAATCTCTGATGCCACCAGCTCCTTAATGCAGCCTCTTCTGGGCTTTCACAATTCTAACAAGGAGAAAGGTTTTCTTAATATCCTCCTTAAGCCATCTTTTATTCAAATTAAATCGCTTTCTTCTTTTCTTTTTGCCAGTGACTATGTGGAACAGTGGATCACAGGTATCTTTATAAAAACCCTTAACATCTCAGAAAATGGCTCTAGTCCCTCCTTAGTCTTCCATACTTTCAAAAAACAGCTGCGGTTCTTTCAATCTTTTTTTTTGTTGCTTGGGCTTCATAAATCTCTCATAATTACTAATGCTCTTTCCTGGATGCTCTCCAATTTGTTTACATCTTTCCTGAGGTTCGGTACACAACACTGGACACAGTTCTCCAGATAACCTCACTAGCACCAAGTAGAGTTAAATAATTACCTCCCCTGTCTGACATAACCTCTTCCTTATTATTATAAGGATTATAATGCAAGATGCATATAAATAATATATATTATTTATATATTAAAATGTTATTATAATAATAATTCCACAATGGGATTAGGTTCCTGGCAACAACATTGTTTCTCAGGCTTATTTATATGCATCTTGCATTATAATCCCCTGCCATTGTCAGAAGTACTGTTGTCTACTTATTTCCACCTTTCACTATTTGTGTTTGATACTTCCCTCTGAAGAACAGTGCTTTGTGTTTGCCTTTATTTCATATTGTTGATATCAGAGCATTTCTTCAAACCATGAGCTCAAATGAAGGATTTTGCATATGCTGTTTTGATCCATTTTCCTTATAACAATTTGGGTGTAGATTACATACATTTCTGTGATTTCCAGTATATTCTTGGCATGATCAAGATCTAATCATCACCGTATTTTCTTACTCCCCTCACACTTTTCACCCAGCCACCCACATTTTATTCTCCTAACTCTTTTTTTTTTTTTTTTTAAATTCTTGTTCTCTTTTACTTGGAAGAAGTCAGAGAATGATTAATGATTTTTCTTTCCTTGGCAGAATAAAGGTCACCCTCCACAACATGAAAGTATTACAAAATGTACCTGAACTAAGAAAGAAAATAACAATTTGCACCAAAAATGGAAAGATAGACAAATTTGGACTCAAGCCTATTCCATTGATATATAGCATTTAACCAAAATAAGAGACTTTGTGGGTTAGTTCATATCACAGGACTACTTAATATAATGTAGATGTTATCTTGTCATCAAGGAAGATGTCAAGGAGCGTATGTTAGCTCTCTAGTCCACCAACAAAACTGACCTATTGGAAAGTGTCGTTCAAAGGGGAAAAGACCACAGATGCTGTAACAGTGGAGCTTTCCTGACAGAGCCAAGCCAGGAGGAACTGGTAGATAATTTCTTTTGAAAATTTACATTTTTATTATTCTTTTGACAATTGTTTTGAAATTAAATAGCACAGAAAGCCATTAGGAGTTTCTAACCAACAGGGGGGAAATTATTGCAAATACCAAGGGAAAGGGCATCTGGAAAAAAGCAAGAGTGAAATGACATGTTTAGAAGAAAGGAGAACAGGCAAATAAAACCAGCAGCGTTTAGGAAGACAGATTTCAACGTACTGAAGAAATTTCAAGATACAGCCTCCTGGAAGGCTAATCAAGGTGGAAACCTGTTAAAGAGACTGAGTTCCTTGAAGAAACTGCATTAAGGGTAAATACGCAAACAATCCCTCCACAGAAGAAAGAAAAGCAGTATAGCTAACAGACTGATGTGGCTAAATCACAAGTGCTTTATGGATTTCAAATGCAAGGAGGAGGTATACCGGAATGGTGACAAGGCCAGCTTAAAAAAGGCAAAACCAAAATTTTAGTATGATAAGTAGAGAGAAAAAAAAGGTACAAACTGGGATGAAACTAGCAAAGAACATGGAGAATGAGACTCTGTATATCCCCCATGTTTGTGTTTTGAAAACTTTACTCACCTGGAAGTTTTCCTTATCAATCTTGATCTCCCTTGCTGCGTTTTTTTATGTTTTTCCTGTCCTGCCATCCCAACGTGAAGAACAGGGGTTTACATCAGTCTTTCACATATCTAAAAACATTTAGCATGCTCTCCTTTGATCTTCTCTTCTAATCCTTAATTACATTATCACTTTCCGTTTTCTCCATGGGATCACAACTTCATTCAGTACAGGAGTTGTTATTCAGTATTTTGTTTTAACCTTCTTGTTCAGCTTGTGATTCAGATGTTTTCTTCTTCTCCTTTTTTTATTAAACATATATACAAAATTATTTATTTCCTCCTGGGTTTTTCCTTTGAGATGCACTGCATTTGAGTGCTTTAGAAGCATTAATTAATTTCTCTCCACAACACAGTTGTTGTGAGATAGATGCTATTCTTTTTTCACTGAAGAGTTGGGAACCTGAGGCACAGATAGTCAAGTTAAAATTGTTAAAGGCATTCATTAATTGCTGATTCCCAAGTTTAGCCAAATAGGAGGGTGATCCTTCATATTTTATGCAAGCTCAATGCCCAGTTCCAGCAGGCATAGTTGGAGATGTTAAGTATTATCTGCTCTAGCAGATTTGTCCCTCGGTGTAACAGAGTGGGAACACATTCATGGCCTAACGATTTAACTGACTTACCCAGTGCCACACAGCAGCTCTCTGGTAGAGGCAGGAATAAAACCCAGTTTTCCAAAACAGCACTCTGTTCCCTTAAGCATTAATCAATGGTTAAGTAATTAAAGATCATACCTTTGTGTATAGAAGACCAAAAGTTGTATGGGTAACCGTATCCCTGGTATTCTGTATCCTGATTTTGTAACTTACAGTAGGCAGACATTCTCAGGAGAGATGAAGGGAGCACGGAGGAAGAAGTCTTGCTGTGCTCACTTCTGATATTTGACATTATAGTTTCCCCCAGAAAAAGGAGAGCTTCAAGGGAAAATCCCAGTAATTTCAGACTGGATCATATCCTGTCCAAAGCTGCCAATTGACACAAAACACTAAAAAGCTCTGGACTGTATGAAAAAGTTCCTACATTCTGGAAAATTTTCACCAGCACTGGGATCTGCTCACCAAATACCTTACCAAATGTCAGGACTTCCCATAAAAGCAGGGAATTCATAGCCTTTTTGAAAAATACTAATAAAACAAACAAATGGTACATAAACTACAATTAAAAAAACTGAGCAAAATGCAGATTATAGCTTGAATTTAGGTTTCTGATTTTGGTTTAAAAGTAAAAGACATCCTGAGAAATCTCTCTGTTGTCAACAACAGATTAAATTCTCAAGCCCCCCAGTATAGTTATCTTTGTATTGTGTCCAGACTAGACAAGATTCAGTGTTGGCCTGGTGTCAGATTTTTCTTGATGTAAGATTTCCATGCTGTTCATACACCACAGTGCCAAGCACAGCCAGATGAGTAATAGAAACAGTGTGTCACTGGAAAGCAGATTCCTGACTCTCGAATCAGAAAAATAATTTGCTCGGAACTATGGAAGGGCACATTTCTTCCTACCAGGAAATTTTAACACAGCTGGACGGATGCACAAAACCTGTTTATCACAGGCAGTTCGCAGCCCGTCCAACACACTCATCTGCCACCTTGTCTCTCCCACACCGTCCTAGATGGCAAAAGTCAAAACATAATGGATATAGCAAACCCATCCTACCTATGCAGCACAACAGAGCAGAAGCCTATACAGGACAGGTCGGTGTGCTATAGGGGACAGGTTGCAGTTCCCCCTTCTGGCTGGTTACCTCACCTGAAGGCAGATGCTGTGCCTGGGAGCCCAGACGCCGTCAGCAGCCCAGGAGGCACAAGACGTGCCACTTCAAGGCAAGGGAATCGTCAAAGGCCTGGCCAAAGCTCAAGAAATCAGGGTTTGTCTACAGTAAGCAAAGGTACTGTGCAAAGGGCGAACAGGCAGGAGCAAGCGTTTCTAGGCAGGTCAGGAATCACAGCCAAAACGAAGTGAGTTTTGAAGCTGGAAGAGGAGCAAGGCTTAGGGAGCCGGGCTAGAGATGAGGTCAACAGCAGGACTCAAGACAGCCCGCATGGTCCGAGGGTGTCTCCTTCACACAAACACACCTACCTGCCATCTGCATGCTGACTACAGCAGCACACAACAACCGATAGCCGGGAGTCACACCCGGATGACATCTCTCCCTGAGGCAGGCTGTGACTCCTGACCGGCCGGAGCTCCCACCCACAGGAAACCAGCTTCTGAAACCATCCACGCTTGGTGGCTTCCATCTCACGACATCCCAGTACCCTGCATCACACAGAGAGGAAAACACGTGTTTGATGAGGTCGTAGGCCCAAATACAAAAATGATCCGCTGGAGCAGCGTGATGCATGCATACTTCAAACACTTCAAAAGTAAAAAACATCATAAAGATGAGAATAGTCATCTCACTAGTTACAGGATTTACAATTCTATTTGGCTTTAAAGAAGATTAATTCCCTCATTCCTTTACCTTTTTAATGTCAAAATTGACACAGTGAAAGTGTCATTGAATCCTGACAAAAATATCAGAAAAACAATGAAAAATGAGTAGAACTTTGATAGTAGTTGTGTCTGATCCCCAACATCACAAGAGACTCAGGAAAGTAGCTACAGTGCTAGAAAGATATTTTATGTGAAAAGAATATAATTTTTTTAGATCTAAGACTTGCAACATCACATAGAAGGAAATAATTTGTGCGTGGCAAGGAAGCCTGTGTGGATGACAGAAACATGTCTTCACACATATTCCCAGCTAAATTCCAGCCAGAGCAGCCAAACTCTTTGTAAACCATGAACAGAGTACAAACAAGCAGTCCAGGACCACAGCAAGCAAAACACTTAAACTAAACTTAGTGCTATGGCTGGGACTTGAGTCCTATACTCAGATTTGGCTGGTTTTTCTTTTTTTTTTTTGTGGTGGTGGGTGCACAGTTTGACTGCTCCTCTGTAAAACAGGCACCTTGAAGGAAAGCTGTGTAGCCCTTTACACTATATTTATGCTAGTAAACTGAATGGTCCCAGAAAATATAGCCAGGCACTCAGTTATCTCTGTGGGGAATTGTTGGAACTGGCATAGATCTGGCCTCTGCTTCCAGACAATTTCTGGGCTTAATCAGGAATTAGCACAGGCCAAAAATGATGCTCACTGGGCATGCTGAGTAGTGAAGGAAAGATTTTAATAGTGAATTATTAGGGGGTCATTTCAAGTCAGTCAGTCTCAGTGCCAGACAACAGCCTTGAACACACTTAATTTACTAGAATAGACACAGTGTCTGTAAGCTGCTTTGATGTAGAATTGCAGGAAGCTGTGCTTACAAACGTACTCTCGTTAATAAGTCTGTAATCAAGCAGCCTCTGGTGACTCCAGCATGAGTAGTTTACGGCATTGCCCAGGTGCCTGTCCGCACAGATGGACATGCCAAAGTACGCTGTGACAGCGTTAATAGTCCGTTTCAGGACAAAGTCATCCAGATCCATTTCAGCTGCCTTCACTCATAAATTAAACTAATCCAGCTAGATTTAAACCCATCTGGATTAGGAATAGCTGAGCCACCATAGGCATTACATTCACTGCAACAGAAAATTAACCCCACAGGACAGATTTAAAAGGCAGCACAGGGACAGAAGTTTCTGACTCTTCTAACTACATGAGAGGACACATAGCTGCACTTGAACATGGATCTGTCCAATGGCCAGAATAGAGCAGCAATACACCTGTTTATAATTATAATAAAAGCTTTTCTTCACTATAAAGAATTAAACCAAAGTAGAAAGTGGCGAAATTGAACGTTCCTGTATTTTTGTGCTGTAGCTCCAGCGTAAGTAAGGTAACTAGAAAAGAAACAAAAGCAGAAATTATCAGATTGCCTCGGGTAAAGTAAATGACCTGCATCTTCCCTTCCAGCTTGATCATATCTACCAGGAGATTTGAAAAACAACATTTTAATATTTTTGCTAATTACTCAGTACTTCCCATGATTCTAGGTATAAGCCGGCAGTAACTGAAAACAACAGAAATCCAAGATAGATACATTACTTTTAAATTATGTATCCAGAACAATGAATATAGGAAGCTTTGCAGGTTTTCTTACACTGATTCAATTTCAGTCCTTCTTGGCACACTGCTGAAAAATAAAATCTCCTGTCATCACAAAATGAGTGTGCAGATCTACTGACCTCATTTAGACTCCTTTTACAAATGCCCAGAGAAAATTAGACACATCGTCTGGTTTCTCCAGCATCATTTTAAGTCAGATGTTTTCAACCTGTAAAGCCCTAAAAACTTTTCAGACAAATGTGGAGACCCTTGTAGAGCAAATTTAAGCCTATTCCAGCTTGGTTTTCGTGACTGTCTTTTTCAGACCTTTTTAGACATAAGCAACTGACCATCAAATTTTAAGTTGCAAATCAGTGCTCAAATCAAAACAAAAATATGTCACCTTTCCATTTTACCATAAAAGAAAATTGTTCAGGAAAATTACAGCTGCCAAAACAGCAATGACTTTTGTTTCCATGTGATCCAGTCTGTTCACTGCTTCACGATGCTTCTGAATGACCAAAAGCTTGAGATGTTCACGTGGCATACTATAGGTTTATACCAATGAGGAGCCACGTGCAGAAGCAAACGTGCAGGCCACTCCTGTCCACCCTAGTATAGTAGCACCTTAGGGCTTACTCAGCCGAGCCAGGAAGGAAGCATTAGTATTACCCTTAAGCCTTGTGCTGTTTCAACTTTATGAATCAGAAACTGACTGATGTTTCTATAATGCAATCTGTGTAAGGCATCATTGTTTCATATTACACCCAATCCTATAATCAGTTTCTACATTAAAAGGTGACTTCCCCCTCCATTCATCTCTTCTCCAAAGAAATGACCATTCTTTCAGTGGTCTTTAATTCTCCTGCATGTTCTTCTTGGGAACAGAAAGCTTACTATGCCTCTTTGTTCATCTATGGGTCCTATCCACTCGTACCCAAAACCAAAGGAGGTTTATTTCACAGAACCACAGAAGAGATTCTGAAAAGCTGTCTCATCTCCTCCTTTCTCCAAGCCATGGAATCTCATCCAGTTCAGAACATTTCATCGTTTTCAGTCATTCCTGACATGTATCCTCCTGTCCCTCCTCTATACAGTGAAATACTACCTCCCCTACAAGTGTGGTATATTCTTACCATCCTTTGGACAAGCAGTTCTCTGCATGGTCTTCCCCATCATCAACTCAGCCACACACTGTGTCACCCCTTGGCAGACAGCCATAGCTGACCCTGCACCTTCTTCTTACCTGTCTTGTTCTTCAGGTTGCTTTCTGCCCCTTGTGTCTTTGTACTGAAGAATATTGCCATCATCTTCCACCATCAGATGTACTCGGCTCACCTCCTACAGGATCCACCCACACTCGTTACGACTTCCTCCAGAGTTCTCTATAAATACAATCCAAAATAAAAAAAAAAACTACACTGCACATTTACTGCAATACATAATTTGCAAGAAAAGGCACAATAAGCACATTGTTTTAAATATAGAGCCTGATTTTCTTCTCATCTACAGAATATGTTAATCCCCCAGAACAGCAGGCAACACTGTAGGAAATAATGTTGCTGTATTGTTGCAGCCACATAGGAAATCACATTGCAAGACCTTACAGGAGGGGGAGGTGATTTTATTTTTAAACAAAACCAATTTCAGTTGTTGATACTCACCTTCTCATATCCACATACTCACAACACTAAAATGTGTGAGCCCAAGTCATCTGTCCAGCATCCAGGCAAGAGGCCATATATATGCATGTGCTGTGTCTAGGAGTCCTTGCAATGA
Organism: Gymnogyps californianus; assembly: GCF_018139145.2. Taxonomy (NCBI): domain Eukaryota; kingdom Metazoa; phylum Chordata; class Aves; order Accipitriformes; family Cathartidae; genus Gymnogyps; species Gymnogyps californianus. The sequence goes on from NC_059473.1 coordinate 99,821,963, forward strand.
CATGGGGAACAAGGGACACCAGCTGTCAAGTCTTTCTCACATCTTCTGCGTTCCTCTTATGCTGGTGACCATGTGCTGGCTTTAGATATGCCTTTTTGTACCCATTAGGAACTGTCAGTTTCTCCACCCCCATCTCCACCTCCATCAGGATTTGCTCATTGCCCTTTGTCTCCCGGTCTTGGTGGGAAGCTGCAAGTAGATGTGAGCTAGGATCTTGCCAAACATCAACACACACCATTCTCACCGCCCTTCTCCTGACTCTCCCTCAGTGCTTCCACACCCAGACATTCCCAGGCTTAACATTTCTGTAATAACTCTCTATAACACCATCTACACGAGAAAGTTTCTAAGGCTCCGGGTTGCGCTACGTATTTGGAAGAAGGCTGAGAGTTCAACAGTGGCTGTTTCTTCAGAAGTGGGAGCCTAAAATGACTGTTGGGCATGTGAGGTGGTTTGATCACGTACCCAAAGACTGCATTATTTGGGACTCTGTCCTATGACTTGGATATGCTTATTGCACCAGCGCAAACAGCCCGCTACGAGTAGCAGGAAATCGCAGGAATGCAGATCGAGTTTTTTCACTTGTTGCTCTCAAGGTTCATTTATATGTCTCAGAGCCTGTGTAAAATCCCATCAAGGGCAATGCATTATTTTTAAATAAATTGACTGTTAGGAAGTTTCCAGCAATAATTATGATTGCTTTAGTACTGAATAAGACAAAAACGTTCCTATAAATACACTCTCAAGCTATTCTTTCCACAGAAGATCACACACATAGGCAAATAAAAAACTATTGATAGGAAACAGTTATACTTACAGGTTTCTTTACGTGCTTACAACATTCGACCTAACACATAGAAATTGTGAACAGAATAGGAAATAGTATTCCGCATTAACCATACAAAAGCTAGAAATAAATGTTAATAGACAACAGATGACTCACTTTATATATTTCTTGCTTGCTCCAGACCCTTCGCATTTCCCCACTCTCAAAACTCTGTGTCTCTGAGTATCAAGCCACCTGATACTGCCTAAACACTACCATGGGATGCCTTCCACTGAGTACCTCCTGCTTCTTAACCCCTAACTTTCATTTCCAAATATTAGCAATAGCTCTGCTATAAAATTGAAGTTTACTTTGCTGGGCATTACTTATCCCATATTACTCATCTCAGACCCTGCTTCTTACAAGAAAAGGCCACAGACAATAACTTTCCCCTTCAGCAACCACCAACTCATGTTATGTCTCCAACACTCAAAAAAAAAAATGACTTCTCTGCCACAGCGTAGCTAGAGCTCAGGCTTCTTATAACTCCAAGCTATCATGGCTGCATACAGTATCAATACAGCAACAATATTATTAAAAAAAAAAAAAGATAATATAGGTACTCGTCTGCATGTCCTTTCAGGTGGATATGGTATTAAAACAATATGTGGGTGACGTTCACTCACCCTTTCTGTTCTGTTCTGTTCTGTTCTATTCTATTCTATTCTATTCTATTCTATTCTATTCCCTTTCATTTTAGCTTGTCCGTGCAATTTTAAGATCTGTTCTTCATTCCACCTACAAAAATTATTCCTTTTCTCCTTTACTTTGTTATTTCAGTGTGTCCAGTATTCAAGACTGATTGACTGCAGCTTGTTCACCACCATGAGCACAATTATATTGACAGAAAAGTGCCTCTGACAAAAGAAGTATTAATGCCTCTGAAAGAACAGCACTAAGTGCATTGGTATATACCTCAGACTTCTGTGGGGCTGCTGCTAGTAATAATAATAACAACAGAGAGATGTGTGATGCTCCCATGGATGAGAGCTCTGGGCTCTAAGAGCAACTCACTTGTTCAGCAGCTTTTCTGACCTCCCTGCTTTGTCATCCTGAAACAGTAGCCCAGCAGTGAGCTACCATGGCAAAACACAGCATTTTCTGGAAGTAAGTGAAAGACAATGCTACATCCCTGAAGAAAAAAAAGGGATTTAATCTGAACATGTCAGCAGCTCCGTGCATGGCCAGAGGGCTGCCTGCATTCAACCCTCAACATTAATTTCATGTTGAGACTTGGTAATGGGAGTGGCTCATAGCATCATATTTTAGAAAGCCATGGTCACTTTGGGGCTAGAAGGTGGCCTGTGCCCAAATCCTGGTTTCAGACTTTTACAAAAAAAGGAATTGTGAAGAAACTTTATTTTTTAAAAAGCATAAAAGCCACACAGTGAGATCCCTAGAAATTCCTACCAAAGAATAAATACTGCTATCTGAAGCAGACATTGTGCTAAAATAGTACTTCATGTATAAACTGAATTGGCCCACAACAAATTAGCACAATTTCGTAAAAATGTCTCATATGCAATACAGAGATAATAATATATAACAGAAAGGATATCTAAATGATGTAATATTGAAGTCATCATTACTTTTTTACAGTGAAGTTCTGAAGTTGCGTGACTTTTAACATAACAGCATAATAATTACATTACTTCCAAACATGGCATTTCATAGCTGCATATACACATAATTTTATATATATATATATACTTTTATATATATATACACACTTGGACTTAAGTATGATGCACTTCAGGTTTATGCAGTAGAAGACATTTTACTCAAAAGGATTTGTGCAGCTAATCTCATATATTTAATGGTAGCAGATCTTCTGCTGAAGAAGTCACGTCTCCAGATTACAGAGAACCTATCCCATGGAAGTGGCTGCAATTAACAACTTGCACTGTGTCAGAGCAGTGGCAGCCAACAATATGTTGCAGTTCAGCTATGCAAAATTAGAAGCCTGTGCACATCGAGGGAGACTAGAAGAAACAGTCCTTCAATCCCCTTTTGAATAAATAACTTACATTATAGTGCACCTAATCATACACTGCCCTGCAAAAGGAAAACATCTGCAATGTTCACTTTTTAAACACTGTGCACATGGAGTTTTCATCTGGTTGGTTGGTTTGTGCTTTTTTTCAGATGTTTCATAACAGTGCAGTAATAGAAATGAAGACTTTTTTGTTTCTGCATAAAACAGGACTGCAGAGCAAGATTACATCTGCCAGAAATGACGTATCTTTGCCTCCATGCAATGCACTGACTGCTTGACAAACAAAAACCATCCTGATAGTGTCACAAGTCTGTACAGATGTGATGGAGTGCTGCTTTTCACACAGAGCTCTGATTTATCATCTCACTGCTATGAAAAAAGCCACAAGTAGCAAGGCAATTTCAGGGGACCACTTGTCTGCAGATACGAAGGAACACACGCCATTCCAGCTGGGAACCATGTAAATGAAACTTCTGCATGTAGCAGTGCCACTCCCATGGCCATTGTAGGGCTTGATCCCACAAGCTCACATCCCACTGACTGAAACAGAGGTGAGGAAGAGCCTGAAGGGAAGCAGATTTCACTCTATGGACACAGGTGAACACTTCATCTTTTATGTCGTGGATATATAAAATTATCATGCGTTCTGAGTAGTTGGGTTTTCAATGTGTACAAACAATAATAAACATTTGTATGGACCTGAAGATGAGCACTTTTAAAGACAGGTGTTTTATCAGAGCATCCTGCCTATGGAGAGAATCCTACTTAAGCGTTGAATATTTTAATAATGTAATTCTTAGGGAGCAAAACATTATAGAGCTGACATTACTATGTGGGCCAGCCAGAAACAGGGTTTCAGGGATCGAAAATTCTCTCTTGTATTATTCACTGAGGCAATAAAAGTGACAGCAGCAAAAGTCACCTTTTTTGCTGTACACTTCTGGATGAGCTCTCTCAGAACACATGATCAGAAAGATATAACAATTTAGCATTGAAAAGATCAGATGAAAGAAAAGTGCAGTGGGCCTGCTCGTATTAGGGTTCTTGCAGTGAAATGGCAGTAACTAAAAGAAGGAAATTTCAGGAGCACTTAAGACACTTCAAACTTGACGTAGACATGACTGCAGGATTTTTCCTTCTTCCCTGAACTCAGTGGGCATTAAGGGTGCTCAGCACCTTGCAGGAGCAAAACCTTTCCTTCCTCTGCTTGCCATGCATCTCTGCCTTTCAGATATTTTCTGCTGCCTCTGTCGCTTCTCCCTGCTACCCCCTTATTCCTGAAACATGCTCTATTTAGATACGTGTTCCAGTGCATGCCATAGGCAGCTCTGCTCACACTCTAGCTATTGGTTTTCTTGTCAAAACATGTACACCTCACATTTTCTGTTGTTTTTGTCTAAGCACAGCAGTGTTCCCATGTTCAAGTGCCTAGATATACCTTTTCCTGCAACCCTCCCCAGCTGCCAGAGCAAACATGCAGCTGTCCTCGTGGAGCCAGAAGAGCTCAGGAGCATGGCGCTCCAAACACTTGCTGCTGGCTGTACTGTTTACTGCTCTTTGTCAGCCCACCAAAGACCAAGAAGTGGGCATGTGTCCAGGAGGAAGCATTTGCAGGATGATTGCCCTGCTCTGTGTCAGTCCTCTTCAATAAAGATACATGATATGATTAAATATCCCATGTTGTATGATGGGCAGGTCTACTTTTACCCTAGCTTTTGGGTTGTGTGTCAAGACACATATACTTCTACTTTTTGTATCTGAATAAAGAATATGGAAAGAAATCCAGACTTCCATCGCTTAACAGCACATTTTTGTCAACCCATATAATACTATCAGAAAAATGTCATTAAGATATTAAAACCTCTGTGCAATGACATAAAGTTCACGGAGCCAAGAACCATGCAAGCAGAAACCATTTGCTCCAGAGCTGCCACCTTGTGTTAGGAGAGCAAAGTTTCTTAAAACAATTTGCAGCAGGATAATTTTTGGTCTTGAGTAAGACCACCTGCATGTCCTCTAAACTAGTAGGGCAAAACCGATCCTGTGTCTCCCTGTGGCACTGGACAGAGTGCGATCTGCTGGAGCGAGCGCAGGGTTGGCAGCAGGGAAGTCCTGAGCTGTAACTAATCTGACACAAGCAACTGATTCATTATGTGGCCTTAGGCAAATCTCTTCACTCCCCTGCTTTCATTTCCCCGTCTGTAAAGAGAGAACAGCAATATGCACTTTGTGGGGATGCTGTGACTGCGGGCTGCAGTGATGTTAGTGCCTCCCAGTCACGCTTTCCAAGGAAACTTTAGCCTGCCCGCGCAGAAAGCAAAGCCAGTTCATTCCCATGGTGCAGGCTCAGTGGAGCAAAACCAGAACTGTGTAGAGGAAATTACTAAATTAGAAAGTAGAAAGCAGAGCCTGGAAAACAGAGGCTGAAAAGGCATTGCATTCAAAGAGGCACCAGCTCCTTTGGGATTTACTGAGCCTCCTCTGGATCATAAATTCTGCTTTTTCTCCCCCTTTTTAAAAGTTTTGGCAAAGTCCATGAGGTGAATATTTTACGTGAGGTGGAACTTAAAAGCCATTTGATGTGACTGTGATTCTGACAAAAATCAAAAGGGAACTTTTTATGCAGACATTTGAGCCAACATTATCAAATCCATAAACAATATCCATTTTCTGTGTATGTCATGTTTCTCTTCTGACTGGTTCTTACTATCAGCAAGCAGCCTTCATTTTTTACAGAGTACCGCAAAATGCAATAGGTATTATCAAGAAAAGAAAAAAGGAACAATTGAGGCAGTCTATCAAAGCCTGTCATGTTTTAACTGAGTCTCAACCACAGCAAAAAACAAAATGTGCCAATGCCAGCAGCTGAAGGAAGATGTGTTTACAAGATAAAGCTCAGCCTTCTCCATGCTAAAGCACCCACTTGGGCAGACAAAGGGCGTATATGATCATTGCTTGGAGCATGTGGCTGATAAGAAGGTATTCCTACAGCCGCAATATTGGGCAGTAATTGGACATGTCTGTCCCATTCTCCGTCCCTGTGCAACAGGACACCTGTGATATGTCTTCTGACTCTGCCATTCTCTGCCAAGTCAATCCTCTCATTAGCTTCCTTAAACACCACCTGTCCGTGTTGAGAAATCATTCTGAAACAGCAACATCAGTGTGTTACACTCTGCTTTTCTTAGGAAGCTAGCTGCGAGCATCACAGACCTAAGAGCAAGGTGCACAGCCTGAGCATTGCCACCTATTTTGGCCATTCCCCTGTCTTTAGTGGCCTGATCTTATAAAATTAAAAACTAACAGGCCACTTATTTTTCTGCTGGGTGTTGGAGGGAATGCCGAAATGCATTGTGGTGAATTATTCCACAGCTAGTCCACAGTTTATACAGCCACAGGATTTAATCAAGGGAGGAAGGAAGATTTTCAGAAAAATGTTTTATGCATAACTGTGCACTTAATGGAGTGTAATTGTACTGAAACTTCTCTTTGATCCGACCCATTTTCCTCCTTTTTGGACACTTCTTTACAGGCTACTTGGATCCCTGTCAATGGCTTAGGAATGATCTTCTGCACTTACCTGACAGATACTGTCATTACTCAACTGATTCCCATAGAATTATGATAATTACACCTATTAATCTGCCAATACCTCCACAGCCCATGTTCCTACCTTGAGTATAATTCATCCCATCTATTTACAGAGTCATCACCTTTTTTCTCCCCATAGCTGAGTCACCAGTCCCAATACAGTGACAATTTGTGTTTCTTTGAACTCTCTTACTGACATCTATTCTGCACCTGTTGTATGAATTTCAAGAGGAGGTCTGTTGTGACTTTCTCTGGAGATCTACAGAAAACCCTCTGATTCTTCTTTCAACCAACATTGATTCATTGGGAGAGCAAGGTGGAAGCCATGCTCCTCATATGCCTGGCTAGATCATTGCACAGAATAAGCCTTTGCAGGAATCCTACCGAATTAAAATTACTTTCTTGCAGCAGAGAATGGCATAGCAAGTGTCCCAAATCACACAACTATCAGACTGGGCATTGCAGCCACCTAACAACATTAGATGACAATGACCATGCAAAGTAGGCAAATACAATCTGACAGCATAAAGGTTTAACCAGAGACAGAACTTTCTGAGTTACAACGGATCACCCTGCATCACATGCTGCAGTGTTTGCGTACACAAACCCCTGTCTAGGTTAAATAGTCTTTCTGCTGTAATTTTGTCTGCAGTGGGAACTCCATGTTAGATTGTGACAGGAATAAGAGAGAAAGTGTAAGGGAAGGAGACAGCTATTTTCATTCTGTTTTATTTGATGCATTAAGTGTAGGTTTTCCTATTCTGTGTCAATAATTTATAGTAATTGTACACAGTGCCTTCAACATCCATTTGCAGGACATTTGGCCCCAGATCGCTCCTTTACAGCTGCACAGCAAATCCTCCTTAGAATCCTCAACCTTGACTTTCCCATCCCTACACAGAGGGCTAAGGATGAACCAGCAGGTCACCAGGACATCAGCCACAAGGAGGGCCCAGAGGGATTTGGCAGTATCACAGCGGAGGATAAGACTGAATCGTTGGAGGCCTTTGTGTGCAGCCATTGCAAACCCAGCAGGCTCAAACCGCAGGAAGGGCTCCTTCATCTGCAACTAGGGTCTGAGGCAAGCCACTGCAGCAGATGAGGCTCTTCTAAAAGGTTAAGCAATTTATTTTTCATGTCCAGGAATGTACATGGGCCTTGGGAATAATTTCCATCTCCCTCTCCACTTCTGTTCAGCCCTGATACATGTTAAAGTACATAATACACAGCTAAAGCCATTGCCAGGCTGGCTCACAGCTCTCTGCCTGTTTTTCCAGTTTCAAAGCATTAACCGTCTTGGAAAAATGTGCATAAGTATTTGACACATATTCAAAAATAAACAGCTGGAGGAATAAAGGGGTGGGTGTGCAGGGACTACTCATTACAGTCCCTCCTACAAAAAGCCTAGAAAACAAAGAAGATTAAGTTGTTGAGTAATTATTTCAAAACTAAGATGCAAAAGGAGGTGAGGAAACTGGTACAGTCATTAAAACTGCAGGTAGTAGCAAGCTATTGTCAGCACGTTAATCATGATCTGTAGTACAGCAACAACTAATGCCTTCATTTTGTCACAAGGACACAGTCAATAGCAAGGTGCTGTTGTACCGGCATGAATACTGTGGGACAGAGATGCTGTGGTTCAGGAGACCATTGTTCCTTCCTAGCTCCCAGAGGAAAGGAGCTCACTGATGGAGTGTATTTGTGCTAAATTATCACACCCACGTTGGCCAGTGGAAGAGCAGTGTGATTCGAATCATTCCTCTTCCCTTGTCCATTTGCTCCCTAATGATGGGAACAAGAAAATGTTTTCCCATTTATCCCAACCCGACCAGACCCAATTTCCTAAATAACACCATATGGAGCCTGCAAGGCAGGTAGCCCATAGGCACAAGACCCAGATCTCTCCAACGCCTGAGTTGTCTAATACTGTTCTGAAAGAAGAGCCTTGCAACTCAGGTATGATGCTGATGAAATATTACTGTCATTCCTCCTGAAAGTGAATCAATTTATCACAATGTTTTTGGCTTTTATTCCAGAAATTCCAGACACAAAGTGAAAAATATCATGGTACTAAATATTTTGCAGTAATAAATTAATATAATTACAGACTTAATACTATTCTATAAAATGTTCTTTCTCAGGAGAAAACAGGTATTTTCCTACTGTTGTGATATTCCTGGCAGTTGATAGAAATGCAAAGCTAAACAACAGAACTTCCTTTAATTTCACAGTCTGTGATTCTTTCATAAAACTTTTAAAGATCAATTATGTCCCATCAATGCAGAAGTCAGGCTGAACTAAGTGATCTATGCATAAATAGCCTTATACAGACAACTACTGTAGAATGAGCAACTCATCTGTTAAACGTACATTCAAAGAACTGTTATTTTTGGCACTGTATTATACTTTACCATTACATTAATCTTTCTGATGCTTCATATTTTCTGTCATGCAGGCATCTTGTTGTACACGTAGCTGTATGTGACTTTCATAAAACATGTGTAGTTGAATAAAATAGAAATTGAAATCAGAGAGCAATTGTTTACTGATGAGCCTGTGCAATATCCCAAACACAAAATGAAAATGGTGAATTAATGCTTTTCAAAGCCTCCCTCATTTTGTAGGTTTATCTCACAGTGAGTTTGTTTAAGACAAAAAAAAGATAGATTTGCTTTCCTTTCCTCTGGAAAATAGAGGAAGTGTTTGCCTTCCAGTAGAAGCTGGAAGCATGACTCTGTGTGACTTTTGAAGAAATGACATTGCAATAGCTTGTTGGGCCTTTCAGATTAAACTGAAGGCTTGCCTAAAAACTGAAGGCATTCTTCCTCATCTGGAGCAGAGCTAGTGACACTCAGACAAGTCTTTGACAACTCATTCTCCAGCTCAGAGAGTCTGGAAATATCAAGTAGCCAACATCTGGTGGTAGAGCTTGCGTGCTCTGGTGAGAGCTGAAGAAAATGGTGTCTGCCTTATTTTTAGCTCTATGGTCCATAGTAGTCAGTAATTTTATCACCAGGTACCTGTCAATGCTGTTGCAACACAGCAGGCAGTACCTACAGCTAATGGAGAGTGGGGAGGACCATGGACCCCTTCTGGATCTGGCATTTCCCTCCTGCTGCAGGGCAGCTGCCAAGCTCTTCACACTGCAAAGGTGAGGTCAGGAGAAGAGCTGAGGGGCAGGATACGTCCCAGTGGGTGGCACAGCATAGCTCTGTCCCGGTACAACAAAAGGCTGTTGTCTATTCAAAGAAACCACAAACTGTCAGAGCAAGATGTTGGTGTACACTGGCACCTTCATGAGTCTGAGAAATGGTCTACAAAGTCAGTATCCAACCAGAGATCTTCAGAAGTATTTTTGGACTAGCTTATAAAATATACCTGCATACCAGTGAAAATGCAGACTCGTGAATAGTTTCATTTCACATTTTTAACTGAAAAATTAGAATTATATTCATTGTGGCTCTTTAATCAGGAAGAAGAGCCACTAGGTATTTTGATTTTGCTGTTGAAGAGTCCTGCAAGTCCAAACTCAAAACCGTACACAATCCAAATGCTAAAGTAACAAAGAAATCCTATCACAGAGGAGAAGAAACAGGCAATATTCAGGCAATATCTAAGAGAGCAAAACATCAATATTCGGAAATCCTTTTGTATTCTTAAGTCTATGATCATCCAGTGGAGTAAATGAGTTGAGGTGCACCTTTAAAATCTCCCTGTAAAGTAAAGGATTGGAGCATATTGCAGCATGTTCTGGTTTTGGCTGGGGGTAAAGTTAATTTTCTTCCTAGTAGCTAGTATGGGGCTATGTTTTGGATTTGTGCTGGAAACAGTGTTGATAACACAAAGATGTTTTTGTTATCGCTGAGCAGTGCTTACACAGAGTCAAGGCCTTTTCTGCTTCTCACACCGCCCCGCCAGTGAGTAGGCTGGAGGTGGGTAAGAGGCTAGGAGGGGACACAGTTGACCCCAACTGACCAAAGGGATATTCCATACCATATGATGTCATGCTCAGCATATAAAGCTGGGGGAAGAAGAAGGAAGGGGGTGGACGTTCAGAATGATGGCATTTGTCTTCCAAAGTAACCACTATGTGTGGTGGAGCCCTGCTTTCCTGGAGATGGCTGAACACCTGCCTGCCGATGGGAAGTGGTGAATGAATTCCTTGTTTCGCTTTGCTTGTGCATGCGGCTTTTGCTTTACCTATTAAACTGTCTTTATCTCAACTCACGAGTTTTCTCACTTTTACTCTTCTGATTTTCTTCCCCCATCCCACCGGGGGGGAGTGAGCGAGCGGCTGTGTGGTGCTTATGTCCTGGTTTTGGCTGGGACAGAATTGACTCTCTTCTTAGTAGCTGGTACAGTGCCGGGTTTTGGATTTAGTGTGAGAACGATGTTGATAACACTCTGATGTTTTAGTTATTGCTAAGTAGCGCTTATCTTAAGCCAAGGACTTTTCAGTTTCCCATGCTCTGCCAGCAAGCAGGTGTGCAAGAAGCTGGGAGGGAGCAGAGCCGGGGCAGCTGACCTGAACTAGCCAAAGGGGTATTCCATACCATGGAATGTCATGCCCAGTATATAAACAGGGGGGAGTTGGCCTGGAGGCACGGATTGTGGCTCTGGCATCAGTCAGCGGGTGGTGAGCAATTGCATTGTGCATCAACTGGTTTTTTTTTTCTCCCCCCCGCCCCTTCCTTTTTTTGTTATATTCCTTTTGATTACTATTATTATTATTATATTTCATTATTACTATTGTTTAGTATTATATTTGACTTCAGTTATTAAACTGTTCTTATCTCAACCCACGAGTTTTACTTTTTTTTTCCTTTCCTCCTCCTCACCCCACTGGGAGGGGGAGGGGGAAGCGGCTGCATGGTGCTGAGTTGCTGCCTGGGGTTAAACCACGACAGCTTAGTTGCCGGCTGAGGTTAAACCATGACAGTCCTATTTGGTGCCCAACGTGGGGCCTCTTCAGCATGTGTCACCTCCTCCTCTCGTGATATTCTGAAATCTTTGCCTTCTGGCCAGTCCATGATCACTTCCAAGGTCCCTGGGTGACTGGGCCTTCCTTTTCAAGCCCATTGTGTGATCAGTGCAACCCACTTACTCTGCATAGCATCAGTTGCATGATGTGTAGAGGGGACCCTCCCTTTGAACCACAACACAGCAATACAAAGCTTATTGCACATCTAAACCTATTATTTACAAGATGCAGTTACAGCACTGTCATACCCAACAAAACCTCCCCAGAAAACCAGGAAAGAGTAGTTTTTTCTGCCAGCGTTAGGATGAGCATGGGGGAGGGCATGAGAGAACCTAGAAAATATGTTTCTCTTTGGGCCCGATTTATTGTTATTTGTCTAACAGCAGTGTGGCTGAGCCTCTAAGCACTGCAGAAAGAGACCCCCCGGGCTGCTTTGTGCTGTGCCAGTGGATGGTGGATGGATCACTCTGCACTTGGTCTGGCTCAGCTGCCCCTCTCTTTCATAACAGTGCTGTGGGTGGGGAGACCAGAATGTGACTATGTCAGTGCATTGCAAGAAATTAGAACCAAAAAAAAAAAAAAAGAAACAACCATAAAGGCTTAAGAGCCCTGTATCCAGCAGTCACCAGCTCTTAGGAGAATGAAGGAATCAGGAAAGGAAGGAATTGGAAAAGTCTCATCATAAGAACACAGTCTTTTATCAGAGGCACTTCCTCTGCTATGTCCTTACATGCTCTGAGCACAAGGTACTTACAGAATTTCATGTTTTATTGATCATCCCATACTTAAGTTCAGCTAATGGATGGTACCAGTTATTCAACCAGTTGGTAGAGGAGAGATTTTAAATCATACTGAAACAAAAATATGACTCACAAGACCGTGCTCTTTGCAGATTTTATGGAAGTGCTAGAGCATCCTAGCTTACAGTTCAAACACAGAAGAGATTTTGAAAAACAAAGCAGAATGGTTCTGACTCCACACTGCTCTGCATCCTGCAATCTTTTATATGCGTACAAAATGTAATGTAGCCAAACAAAAGCAGTGTTTTTCACCCACTTTCCAGTGACACCAGTGAGGTACCTATCCAGGCAGACCATTTAGGAGCACATAAAACTTTCAAGATGCAAGCAGTGTAATGCTACTTCTAACTTCCCAATGGGGTAGCAAGAGCTCCTGCTTTGCTGGATTGGGCCCTAAATAATGACTTGCCATACAAGACAAGGGAAAATACAGCATTTTCTATTAGATAACCATTTTAACTTCTTCCTTAAGTAAACAGAGCGCAAACTGAAGGTTCAGTCTAGCTGGCAGGAAAGCTCATTTCATTAGTAACGGGAATTTAACCTGTAGGAAACAGGGGGAGGCAAATTAATTTTGAACATGCCTATCTGAACACGTGGTCACAGCACTGAGAGAGGCACCTCGCTTAGAGGTCCCTGGCGACAATGAGAAAAGTTTTATTAATTTCCCTTGAAGAACAGCAGACACAGGTAGGAAACAGGTCCCTGCGACTCTCCAGTCTGAAAGGGGCTACAACACACAGATACAAGCAGCTACAGCAGGGTAACCCTTAACAGAGGTTGCTTCTTTCCAAAAAGCAGCCTGGAGGTGGAAAGAAGTTTCTGCGAGGCTGCCTCAATGGGGCTGGCTCCTTCCTGCCCCCGTATGAAGGTGAGGTTCTCCTCGAGGACTTGTTGTACTGAGAGGTTTCCCACGCCTCCTCAGCTGCAGGGGAGCTGAGCGACCAGCGCTATCCCTGGACAAGACACAGATAAACACACATCTGAGGGCAGAGATGGTAGGAAAGGGTATTAACCCTCTTTCTTCCTGGAAGGGCTGAGGTAGGATCATGTGCGAGGATGGCCAGTAACCCCACTATGGTAAAGAAAGGGTGAGAGTCTCCATGACTGTCGTATTACTTGTGTTACTATATAGTAATGTAACAGGCAGGATTTTGTCCCCATTTCTCTGCTATGCTGAGCTTCTTCCTGAGCTGTTCCTCCGACAATTTTGTGTTGCTGCAGTTCTGCTTGTCTTTGCGAAGCAGAAGAGCACCAGCATCTCCTGTGGCTTAGGAAGAACTGTAAAAACCCTGATTTGAAAAGACCTCTGGGCCTGCTGCCTGGCTGCTTCAGGCAGCAAAGGATTCGCATGCTATTGAATTACGGTCTTCTGTGGCTGAAGGGAGCAGCAAGGGAATGCCATGCTCACTGGCTGATAGCACAGCTGCTGAAGCATCTTTTTACAGATTTTAAACATCAGCTCTCTCTCCTGTAGTAGCTGTGTTGCATAAATAGCACATGTGGTGCCTTAGCTTTCAAACTAGCATCCAACTGCTGAGAACAACTTAGCCTAATGTCTGGTGGGGTTAGTCTAAAAATATATATAAATGTATATATACTTCTGCATTACAGAATTATGTTATATATACATATAATAATGCAATCATGCCTTATGTAAAGTGAGCATGTTTACATGCGGTATCCCAACATACATACCTCTGAAGTCCTATGGAACCATCCATATCAACATTATATACTATAGAACAGAAATCGTTTTTGTATTATTTAAATACAAAACATTTATAGTTTTTCATTTTAAAATTATATGTGTCCAGTCTTTAGAAAATGGTGCAGGTATGCACACAAATGTGAGTCCATGTACATATATAAAAGATCATGTATGTATATATACTGCACATATAAAATCACACGCAGTATATATATATATACATGCTCTGTAATACAAATGTGTTATTATATGAGAAGAGAACATAAGAGCTTATTTCCAGGGAAATTACAGCTAAGGTCCTTGAACACATCTCTTCTCTGCCCACATGAAGAACGTTTGAGGTAGTGGGGGAAAAAAATAAGACTATGGTATGATCTCACATTTGCATGCAAGACAGAAGGTTGCAAGGCTATGAAGAAGGCGAGGATATACTTTTTCCTCCAGCTGCCAGTGACTGCTGAACTCAGATAGTACGAGCCAGGAGACATTCCCTCTCATAGAGACAAGACACCACCAAGCTGCTGGTGACTCCCATCTTGCTTCTCAGCAAAGTATTCCATCAAATTGAAGAACTGGCAGCATTTTGAAGGTAACAATGAAAATGTTTCAAAAGCAGCAGTAAAGTGACAGTGAATCTACTTTCTCTCCTCCTCCTTTGACAACCTTACATACCACACAGTCATACACACATGCAAATTATCTACCCTTATATTCATGAATGTATTATTTCTCTAATGCATGTGTACATATATGTCCAACATAGAGTGGATCTACAGGAGTTTAGGACAAATGGTTAAAAGCTTGTAAAAACATACGCACTTCTACATGTGCACAGATTATCTAGGACTCTGCTACTCACGAGCAGAACAAATGCAAAATGAATGGAGAAAAATGCACAAAGCTGTGTCTTTTACCTATTTTACTTCTTTATAACATTTATGGAGGATTTTGCAAAGCTAGTTCTCAGTTGTTACTTGCCATTTTACAAACATGTTTAGCATCTGCCGTGTCAGGTAAATGCGTATCTATTTACTCTTCTGTGGAGATGGTGCTGATTATGTAAAGGAGCAGGTGTACTTCTTGAGTAATGCAGCTGAAACAGAAATATTTTGTCCCAGGGGAGACCAGCCATGATGTATGAAATGTGCTGAAGATACAGGATGCAGTGCTTACTAGGAAAGTCTCAACAAATTCCCTTGCAAGGTGTGCAACCTCTGTACATAGGGAGCATCACCACCAGGTACCTGCACGTGCTGTAATGAAATTATTGCACTGACAATTGTAGACTGTGCTTTCAACAGGGAGGCCAATAGCAATTTTCCTTCTCAGGAAGAGAGACTAAACCCTTTTTCTCTCTCTCTCTCTGTCTCACACAAACACACACACACACTTTGCATACAACAGCCCTTTATATGCTCTTCTTTCCTTTGGGGACCATAGGTGTCCTGACTCTGCAAGCACATGCAGCTGGCCAGGACCCTGCTGTGCAGCTTCATTACTGTTATGGTTATGAACTGTGCCAAAACCTATCGCTTTCTGTTCCTGTGCCAGTACCATCATTTGCTCTAGGTGCTCTTCTCCGTGTTTAACCTCAGATTACAGCCCACACCCATCACTGTCTGCCCTGATGTTGTTCTCCTCTGTGATCGGTGTTCAGCTCCCAGATCATACTCACAGCCGCCTGCTGCACCTTTCTCCATTTCGGCTTAGCTTAGCTTTCCTTTCATCCAGCCAAAATATAACACCTCCAAGCCATATCACAGATAGGCAGCCTGTCTTTGGACGAAGTTACCTCAGAGTATTCACTACATCATTTGCTAGCTCACTTCTTAATGGGCTTTACTCTGGCTGCAGGCAGATCTAGTTGAGGTATGTTAATTAGCAAGCAGTAAGACCTATGATTATCCACTGAAAATTTTCATCTTACTGAACCATTTTTGAGCCCATCTAAATTGCTTCCCATCAGCCCAGCAGGGTTGTTTCAGAGGTAGTGACTGGTACAGTACAAAGAGGGTGGACGTCACTAATGAAAAACCCTCCCTGAGAGTAGTACATAAGTGGAATTTGTTTCCTCCTTTATAGTCAGCAACTCTAAATGCTGTATGGCTGCCCCACTCGTTAGAGCAAAGGCATTGTGCTGGATATACACGCTGCCCTCTATCCTTATTGTTTCTTTCCTCAGTAAAATTTATGCTCAGGAAGAACTGCGTGGTCAATATAGTTCACTGAGCAACGCAGCACAGAGGAACAAGGCTCTTGCAGAGAATATAGAGTCACACTGCAGCCTTCTCACTTCTGAAAGCCCAAGCAGTTTCCAAACGTTGTGCCCTTCCTTGTACACTCTGCTCACAATCTGGAAAATCATAAAAGGGTTTTAGTTCAGAATTGCTCAGAAAGGGCAATGAAATACTGCCCTGCTGGCACAGTTCAGTGTTAGGTGCTGCTCTGACTTAATAAATTGTGAGAAACCACAGGCTCTTGCCTGATGGAGAACTTCCTCCGTGGATTTTTAACAGCTCTTTCATCTGAGGCTTCACAGTGTGATGCACAGATTGACTGAAAGACACAATGATGTTACTGAAGTTTGAATGTTGTTTGATTGGTACAGAATTGTACTAGCTCCCCTTGTCTCCTGTGTCATTTAATTTGATCCTTCTTGAGCTTCTTCCCTGACATTTCTAATCATACAGCACATTTTTTAAAGGCCAGGGGGGCGAAGGGGGATGCAGGACATCGGATTGTTCTCAACCTTTTGCAAATGCAGTGGCCTACCACAGTATTTCTTTCTTTTGCAGTGGTGCTTTCCTGGAGTTTTCCTCCATTCTTCCATCATATCTGTACAAGTGCATTCAGAGATGAGAATTCAGAAAAAAATAAATATATGAGCACAGACCTTGCAGGAGGTGAGTTTGTCATTATTCTCTTTAATGGCATTGATTTCCTTTTCATTTTCACTGCTGAAGAGAAAGGAAGAACTGTAAATAAGAGAATAATGCTACTGTCACACTGACATACTGTAATGAACAGCACAATACGCCTTGAATGAAAAACACAGGAAAGCAGTTCTGCAAAACTACCATTTCCAGGGTCACAGGTGATGTATTTATGGAGTTTTATTTTTTCCTGGCTTATTGTGTAATGGAATCATTGAAATGCAGAACCAGAAGGTGCTCAAGGGGTCATGTAGGACAGCCCTCAGTGAGACATTTAACTTCCTTCTCCAAGGATGGGGGAGTTTGGCATCCTGCCACACCTCCCCTGGTGTCTGGGGACCGAGGCTGCGGGTGCATAAAGCCCAGTTTATCAGAACATGCAATGAGCTGCACCTACCCAGCGTGTTCTTTCTGCCCCTTTCTGCCCCTGGATCCGCATGGTGAGCTGAGGAAGACTTTGGCCCAGAGCAGACCACTGCTGCACCAGAATAAGTCACCCTAGCACCCTCATGAATGAGCTTTTGGGCAAGCCAGAGACAGACACCAGGCTGAAAACTTCTCATCTACCCTATCCCTCCTTGTACCAAGACACAGTCCCCTGTCTCCAGACCCCCACATATCCAATTTGCTTGCATGAACTTAACCCAAGATGCTCTATAATTGTGTGTGCTGCATTTAGCCTAGAGAGAGAGCTTTTCCTAATATCTAAACTAAATATTCTCTTGATGTAAATTAGACTAATTTATTCTGGTCTCTCAGCAGAAAGTAAACCACAGCATAAATTACTAGTTCCAGAGAGATCCTGTTTCACGCTCCTGTCATACTCCAAGATAAAGCCTGACCCTAAGCAGTTTGAGACTTATACTTTTCAAATAGGACTGTCACAAACATAATCCAGCAAGAAGGCAAGGATAGAAAGCTTTGACATTTCTTAATGAGAAAGATGCTTGGAAACACCTCTTTTTAGGGTGATTCTGAGATACAAGCGAGTAACTTGTAGCAGTCTTACATGGTAGGGTCAGAGACAACCTGAGAAGATGACTTGGAAGACTTGGTCTGGTGATGATCTGTGACAAGAGAAAGTAAGTCTGTTTTAATAGAAATATTTACTGACATAACTATTTGGAGATCATAACTATTTGAGTTCATCAGTGAGTCAGACCCAAAAGGAATTAAGGTATTTGCACTAATTCAACCAAATCTCATCGAAAACTACCTGTATGAAAAAAGCTTTAATGCTACTGGAGAAAGGGGGCTGGAGGAGGGGCAGGTGGGTAACCACCAGGTTAAGCTAATTAATAGGGTTAAAAAAAAAAAACAACCAAACACAAAGGCATTTGTTTGGTCATTGCAACAGAAGCCCAGAGGATATTGTGAATTCCTCTAGACTTCAGCAGAATACCAGTCATAGTGATTTTGCCCCTCTCCTATCCAGCAATCATGTGCTCACATTTTACTTGATCCTGGTCACAGTTCTTTAATCCTTCTTATAGAGCAGACTTCACTGAAACAGATTATTGTACAGCAAGGTCTTTGCTATTTCCCTTGCTGTATTTATCTCTCCAGAGACTTGTGTAGGAAACCAATCAGAGCATCAGCTTCTTTCCGTCCGTGCAGAAACATGAAAGGTTATGAGTTTCACTGCTCAAGACTGCCTTATAGTCTAGTATTTTAGATGAGGCCATTTGAAAGAGAACTAAATCTCAGAAAATGTCATAAACTTCCTTGAAGAGTATATATTCTTCTGCAAGTTAAACTTAGTTACAAGACTGAATTTACAGTTAACTTTAGTATAGACTTGCAACTGAGGGAAGGAGTAAATGCCATGATGTCATGCTGAGACAGACTTTTACATGAAAGAAAAAAATACATATGTGAAATTCTGAAGCACGTGAAAGAAAAAAATACGTATGTGAAATTCTGAAGTACTTGGAAGCAGTGAATCTGAGCATTAGTGTCCAGAGAGGGAATTTATGTGATACGCAGATTTATCTGTCCTTACGCGGTCAAGTCTTTTATACTAGTGGCTTAACAGTAGGGTTTTAGTTTTCATGCTCACAAGAGTTTTATGACACTGGCTTCCTGAATATTTCTTTGCCTATCAAGCATTCACAGACAGAGTAGGAATAAAGATCAATGTATTTTTAACTTACTTACATGGTACATTTGTTACAGATTATGCCATTTTGAAGACAGACAACAAGCCTCAGAGCATGACTGTGAAGCAGACCTTCAGCCGGAAGATGAGTTCTGCCTATAGGAAAAGATGCACAAGAAAACATACTTAGATGAAGAATTGTTGTATATGTCAGACATTAAACAACAGACAGAAGGAAAGCCACAGGGAGAAACAACAATGATTTAACTGTACACCAAGAATGGCAAGCTGGGTCTACTCAAAGATCTCCTAAGGAGAACCCGAAGAGCTGATACACCAGGCAATCACTGGCTCTTCAATATCAGTTCTCCTCAGCTTGTACCTGCCAGTGTGACTGTACGTTGTTGGCCAGATTTCTGTAGAATAAGGTCTACAAGTAGTTGGGGTTTTTTTATACCTGTATATTAGTTATCAAAGAAAGAAAAGGGCAGAAGAGAGGAGAGCAGCAGCCAAGCAGCAAGAAAGATGTTCAGGCTAGTAGTGCAAGCAGGAGCTCATGGGAGCCAGAGGGGTAGAAGCCTGGTGCTCTGGGCCATGCTGAGTGTGCAGAACACGAACGAGAAGAGCTTCAAAAGCCTGATCATCACCCAGAAGTCCGAGGTGAGGCAGATATTGTCTGAAGCCACAGCAGCAAACTAAGGGGCTGTGACAGACTAGCTGGGCCCGGAGCAGCAGCCCGGCGAGAGGCAAGGAGCTATGAGATGGTCGTGGAGAAAATTGGCTTTAACTCTTCCAGGGCAAGTCTGTAACAGGCATGTGTTTAGACTATTGAAGGTGAGAAAAGGTCATGCTGGTCCTGATTACATCAACTTGAAACACTGTCTCTTTCACCAGGTGAAATGGGCTCCACAGAGCTTCCAGGTCCCGTGGGAACACGCCAATGCAGGGAGGTACAAAGAACACATCACCACCTTTCCCACACAATGCAATTCAAACTGACGTACATCACTCTGAACCCCTCTCCCAAACCATTTGCATTTACAAAATGAGCAACTTGCACTTGCAGTTCGTATCTTTATTGCCTGATCTTAACATTGGTTGCTTAATCTCTAATGCTTTTCTTAGGGAGTTTCTAGATAGCAAGACTGCCATCCTGCAGATGAGGAACCTGGTACCTGGAAGGCTGTGCAATGTGTTTTAGAAGCAGAAGACAGACCAAAGTCTAGCTCTCCCTCACGGTAGAGTCAATACAGCAGCACAATATTTGTAGGTAGCTTCGGTGACATGAAATTTAACGGATGTAAAAAGGTAACCGAATACTGTTAGCTTGTGCGTGCTGGCCAAAATCAAACTGTCTCTCACTCCAGTGTGATCAGAGGCATCACACAGCTCCTGAACAAGAGGAGTACATCAGCACCACCTCCTGGCAGCTGCCTAACTCCAGAGATTTATGAAATAAAGAACAGCAGGAGAGAAAAAAATCTGATCTCCATGTGGGAAAAACAGCAAAATCATGCTGTCCATGCACTAATGATAATATTTCCAATTCCTGTAATAGTCTTTTGGTATCAGGATATGTCCCTGCTATTTGAGAGTGACGGTCTGAACGGTAGTCAATGCCTTGAATGAAAGCAGGGCACCATGGTAGGGAGCACGATGAGACATAAACACACCAACACACATTCTTGACACATAAGGACTAGGGTGAAGTAAGCCCAAAATCTCTCCCCACATCACATGTTGTCATCTGAAAATCAAAGCACTCTGAAACTTTAGTGCAATGGTCTGACAGAGGTTTTGAAACGTGTGTAAGCAGTCTTTGCAGTAAGGAAGTCTGAGTATATCCATGCTTTGCTTGCTCCTCACATCAGTGTAGCCAAGACTGTGGTCTCCTTACAAAAGCCAGAGAAGCAATGTCAACATTTGTCTGGAGCAGAGAAAAAGCAATTAAAAGATAAGTGCTGGCAGTTTCCTTCAGAAGGTGTTGGATCCTGTACTTGAATATGACGGCCTCGTAAAGGGCAGCACGTTGATTATCAGCACTACGAAAAGGACCAAGACAGCTTCCTAGCTCTTTCTTTGCAGACTTGACAATGCAAAATTATGATGGAGGAGGGAAATCAGTAAAATGCTCCCTGACTCTCAAAACTTACATGGAGAAAAAAGGAAAGAAATTCTTGCAATACCAAATGAAATTATGTTATATTTATGCCAGTTTTTCAAGCTGTGAGATTACTCAAGCAGAACTGCTGGTAACCAGGAGGAGGGCCAACTGGCAAATTGAAGCCTGTTTATGTCTGTGGGAAAGATTAAGGTCCTAAAACAGAGGGAAAATAAACCTTATTAATTTTAACTAAAACTAAAAAAAAAAGGAATTTGGGAGAAATCCTGACTTTAATGTCTCAGAAAGAAGCTGCAAACTTCAGCATTTCATGAAAGCTGAACAGCAAACTCTCAGAATCTGCACAGAGGGCTTCTAATTTGAAGGTTAGAAAACTAATTTTCTCACTCCCAAACTTCAGTGAAAAGGTTCTCAAGAGCCCTCTTCTTTTTCTTGTTTATATAGCTCCCTTCACTTTCTTGTGGCCAAATACAACTTCTAATATCCATCAATAGAAGAGCTATTTGCAGGTATTACAAGGGCTAGCACCTTTTTTTCCCTGACACAGACACAAGGCCTTTATTTCTATAATGACTTAATTTATTAGTAATTTTTAAAGGTTATTTAAGGACAACTTTTGCTCATTCACTAAAAAACGTGTTACAAGTGAACTTGGCTTCTGTGGCAGTACAGAATGACACTCCGAGGACAGACTTGGTCCTTCTGCTCTTCAGTCTTTGAAGAAGAGTCATCTGGGCAAATCTCACTGTGCTGTGATAGGCAAGCACGTTATGTTCCATTAAACCCGGGGAGAGAAATGTTTTTCCCTCGTTCGAAGCTAAATCTCACAAATCCTACTCCAAAAGTTAAGCTGATCAGGGAATAAATCAATATATAAATCGGCTTGGAATCAAGAGGAGGGAATATTAGTAAGTGAGATGTGTCACAAGTTCTATGTCTCACCTACCACTTCCCAAGCATACTAAATACAAGATATACCATCTTTACCCAAAAATCAATGTTTTACTGGTCAGGAAGAACCACAGGGGGAGGCTACACAGCACATGTACATGAAAAAAAGCCAGACAAGTAGGTCAACCTCTGCTTAAGTACAATATTTTTTTACCTTCCATTAAAGCTTAATATTTGAAAGCAATATTAAGTCGATTTCCTGACCGGACATCCAACCCCTATTTCAAGTTCCAGACTTCCCTGAGTTGTTGAAAATGAACCTTAAAATTAAGGAGGAGGGGATGGATCATTCCCAGAGCTGTCCATGGCTCCATCTCAGGTGGATACGTGTTGTTGGTAGTAGTGAGGACCATAAGGTAGAAAACACTTGTCTTTACCGTTCGTACCCAACTTTCTCTCCTATTGCTCAATGCTTTCAAAAGCTGGGAATGCAGTTTTGCTTTGGTCTGTGCAACAAGCTCTTATGCAAAACCAGAGGTTTTGTGGGACAGAGGTGAGACAACCTTCTTCACTAATATGCTCAAAGCAAACAAACATCTGAAAACACCAGACACCTCATCGTAGCAGATGCATCTTTTCTATGTGTGTATTTAAACATATGATAATGTATAGCATATGCTTGAAGAGTGGGACAGTAAGCATTCACGTTCCCAAGCTAGGGGATAGTTATTCAAGTCTGTTATAAAAAGCAGGACGCAAGTATTGGTATTATTCATCAGTCCTGTAAAGAATAATTATCACTGTTGAAAGGCCTACATAGCTGGAAATTAATTCAGGGGAAACACTGATGAACAAAAGCACAGCCCCCAAACGCTGTGCTTACACCACTTCGATAAATTATAAATAAATAATTTCTTAATGACAAACAGACAGATATAAACATAATAGTTATTTTCTCTTAAAAGGGGCCTAAAGATCAACTGAGAAGTTTGGCTTACTAAAACATGCTCACGTTTTGCAACCAAATGAAATAATTCAAGTTAGAAACTTTTAATTAAAAGTGCTTTATAAATTGCATTCATTATGTATGTTTGCAGTGATATATTTCTTTGCTCTCTGGAGCAATCTGTTTTCTTTGGTTTCTTTTTTTTCCATTTAATAAATTATCCTCATTTACACAAAATGTTAATGCCAAACTCTTTATTAATAGGATAAATATGGACTTCAGTAACAACAAATTATGTGGTGTCACTATTAAATGATCTGCCCCTTCCCAGCTTAGGTTCACTGTTCAACACCAAGCCTGCCAATAGTTTGGCAGCTGCTTTTTGCAGCACAGCACAAGAAACATTTAAAGCAAAGCTTTCAGGAATTACTCCTTTGGGGTGGTCTAGCACAATCTGAGGTTTCCTGTGCCTTATTTCAAAACAGGACTGTGAGCGCTTCCCTTCACTGCTTTGGCCTTCCTCCCACAGTGCTGCAGCAGATTAGGATGCTCAGGAAAGCCAGTGGCAGGGTGGACTGACTCTATTTCTTAGCTGATTTGAACAGCTTGACATTTAAACAAATTTAAGACATGAGCCCCCAAATATATTGTGTTTTCTCACAGATTTTGGGTGCTATGCTAGACGCCCCATCCTTACAGAGATCACACAGACAGAGACAGCTCGATGGAAAGCGGCAAAGACTGCTTCCACGGTAGCATGACAAGCTGCAAGGCATAGGCAAAGATAGCAGAGTGTCTTGCTTTTCTTATAAAACCTCACTGAATTTTTTTCACAAGAACAGAGACTCAGGACATGGCCTTCAGCAGTCTCAAACATTCCCAGCACTGGCACCCAGGCAGCAAGGAGAAGACTGCCACCTGATGCAAAAACAGGGGACAAGGAGGAAACAATGGAAGGACTAAGTTAGGACAAGTAATGGCTAAAGATCCAGGAGAAGCTGGTAAGACTGAGATTAGCTGAGAAAGAGGACTGACTTCAGAGGACTGAGGAAGAGACCATGATATATGTAGTCAAGACGGATCTCTAACCACCAAGGGAACTTCCTCTTCAAAATGCAGAGCATAACTCGAACTTCCTAAACCTCACCACTCCCCTGATACCAGCCATGGGCTATAAAGCACCTTGGAAAGGGCACTTTTCATTCTCCTTCACTGCTGGTAAACACAGGTGATGACAATCTGATACTGCTATCAGTTATTCTGCTGCTGAAGTGACAAAGATCTGTGTGATAGAAGGCTCCGGTTCTGTCAACAGAAAATTTCTGATGAGAAAACTTCTAGTTTTTCAGTCTGATTTCTAAAAACCCAAGAATATATAGGCATTTCTTCTGAAGAATCAGTAAGGTTGCAAAGTCAAGGATTTAAAAGTTAACAAATGATAGAATTAAGGTTTTACAGACAGCATCATTTCATGCAAATTCACTATGATACAGTTAATAACTACAGGGTCATATGACATCATGTTCTTTATAGGCTCTCCCACATGATTTAGTGAATAAAATAAACAGAAGCAATTCTTGAGAACCTGTTGAAACACCTGCTTTATGATAAGATAAATCATGTCCTACAAGTGCCTGCTTCTCACCTTCAAAAGAAGCCAAGGTGCAAACATAAACACCTAGTTGGATAAATCCCATATTTACACCTTATATTTTTTCCAAAGTCCATATGCATATCTTAAGCACAGCTTTTATTACCTTCAGTGGCAGTTGTTGAGTGCTCAGCAATTTTGAGCATTGGACTTAGATGTATTCAGTCAGATACTAAAAGATGAGACCTTTCCAGACAATGACCATGTGAGAAAGGTCAGTGGACAAGGAACAGCCAGGAGTTTTGTGGCAGAGGCCAGAAAAGATTCTCTCTCCCTCCAGGGCAGCAGTATTCCTTCACCTAAGAACGTGTCTTTTCCCTAATTTACAGTTCTCTGAGATTCCTTTTTGGCATTTCCTATTTTTAGGTGATTTTGCAACTCAATGACCCTTAGGATGTAGGCCATGCGTGTGCATAACAAAGGTATGAGAGTGGAAGACGAAGGCTACTTCACTGTTATTACATGCAAAGGCACTCCTGATTGCTTTAGGACTGCTGCAGCCAGCCTCGGGAGGGTCATCAAACAGCCAAAGCTTATTTGCTCTGCATAGACAGCGGAGGTTTTATAGCAATTTCAAAGGTGTTTACCATCTTCATCCTAACAGAGAAAAAGCAGGCTGGAGAGCTGATCAAATTGCAGCCTGAGAAAACAGGGAGACAGACAAGGCTGCCAAGAGAGGGGTCAAGATCTGCAGAAAACCACATGCTTAATTTCCTTACAGAATAGGGCAGTCCACCTCTAGGCAGGACTGTCTTTTTCTGTCCCTGGCCTAGTCCCACACCAAAAAAAACCTTTTTCACCCCTTTACAGACATTCATTTTAATGTAATAGTGTGGCAGGTTGACCTTGGCTGGATGCCAGGTGCCCACCAAGCTGCTCTATCACTCCCCCTCCTCAACTGGACAGGGGAGAGAAAATATAACGAAAGGCTCGTGGGTTGAGATAAGGACAGGGAGATTGCTCAGCAATTACCATCATGGGCAAAACAGACTTGACTTGGGGAAATTAGCTTAATTTATTACCAATCAAAATCAGAGTAGAGTAATGAGAAATAAAAACCTAATCTTAAAACACCTTCCCCCCACTCCTCCCTTCTTCCCAGGCTCAACTTCACTCCCAATTTCTCTACCTCCTCCTCCTCCTCCACACCGGCGCAGGGGGATGGGGAATGGGGGTTGCGGTCAGTTCATCACACGTTGTCTCTGCCGCTCCTTCCTCCTCATGGGGAGGACTCCTCACACTCTTCCCCTGCTCCAGCATGGGGTCCCTCCCACAGGACACAGTCCTCCATGAACTTCTCCAATGTGGGTCCTTCCCACGGGCTACAGTTCTTCCTGAACTGCTCCAGCATGGGTCCCTTCCACAGGGTGCAGTCCTTCAGCAACAGACTGCTCCAGCGTGGGTCCCCCATGGGGTCACAAGTCCTGCCAGCAAACCTGCTCCAGCATGGGCTCCTCTCTCCATGGGGCCACAGGTCCTGCCAGGAGCCTGCTCCAGCAAGGGCTTCCCACGGGGTCACAGCCTCCTTCGGGCATCCACCTGCTCCGGTGTGGGGTCCTCCACGGGCTGCAGGTGGATATCTGCTACACCGTGGACCTCCATGGGCTGCAGGGGACAGCCTGCCTCACCATGGTCTTCACCGTGGGCTGCAGGGGAATCTCTGCTCCAGCGCCTGGAGCACCTCCTCCCCCTCCTTCTTCCCTGACCTTGGTGTCTGCAGAGTTGTTCCTCTCACATCTTCTCACTCCTCTCTTCTGGCTGCTGTTGCACAGCAGTTTTTCCCCTTCTTAAATACGTTATCCCAGAGGCGCTACTACCATTACTGATGGGCTTGGCCTTGGCCAGTGGCGGGTCTGTCTTGGAGCCGGCTGGCATTGACTTTGTTGGACACAGGGGAAGCTTCTGGCATCTTCTCACAGAAGCCACCCCTGTAGCCCCTCCACTACCAAAACCTTGCCACGCAAACCCAATACAAATGTATATTTCATTCCATTAGCACCCTGAAATTCCCTCCTGAAACACCCTGCCCTCTGCCACCCTGCAGACAGGAGCCCTTGCAAAGGTTGGTGTTTGTGATGTCTGAGTCTGAAGAAATCATGGAATGCAGGAAGCATCCAGAAAATAAGAGTTATCATCTGGCTTGAAAAAGTCTTTTATCAAAACTCCAGCATCTTCCGACTGAAGATGAGCTGTGTTGGGTTTGTGTAGCGGGGGAGGGGCTACGGGGGTGGCTCCTGTGAGAAGCTGCTAGAAGCTTCCCCAGCTCCAACTCAGACTCGTCTCTGGCCGAGGCCGAGCCCATCAGCAACCGTGGTAGCACCTCTGTGATAGCATATTTAAGAAGGGGAAAAGACTGCTGAGGAAAAGGGTGGATGAAGAAGAAGATGGAGGAGGAGGAAGAAGAAGAAGAAGAAAGAAGAGCTACAGTGAAAAGAGGAGTGGGATGTGAGAGAAACACCGAGGTCAGTGAAGAAGGAGAAGGAGGAGGTGCGCCAGAGCAGAGATTCCCCTGCAGCCCATGGTGAGATGGCAGGCTGTCCCCCTGCAGCCCATGGAGGTTAACGGTGGAGCAGAGATTCCCCTGCAGCCCGTGGAGGACCCCACGCCGGAGCAGGTGGCTGGGCCCAGAGAAGCCATGACTCCGTGGGAAAGCCCACACCGGAGCAGTTCATGGAGGATTGCAGCCCATGGAAAGGACTCGCGTTGGAGAAGCTTGTGGAGGGCTGACCCCTGTGGGAGGGACCCCATGCTGGAGCAGGGGAAGAGTATGAGGAGTCCTCCCCATGAGGAGGAAGAGAGCGGCAGAGACAATGTGTGATGAACCGACCGCAACCCCCATTCCCGCCGCCCTGTGCTGCTGGAGGCGGGAGGAGGTAGAGGAATCGGGAGCAAAGCTGAGCCTGGGAAGAAGGGAGGGGTGGGGGGAAGGTGTGTTTTTAAGATACGGTTCTATTTCTCATTATCCTACTCTGATTTGGTTGTTAACAAATTAAATTGATTTATTTTTCCCTAAATCGAGTCTGTTCTGCCTGTGACCATAATTGGTGAGTGATCCCTCCCTGTCCTTGTCTCGACCCATGAGTGTTTTGTTGTATTTTCTCCTCCCCACACCGCCGGCGGGGACGAGTGAGCGAGCAGCTGCGTGGTGCTTTGTTGCCAGCTGGGCCTAAGCCACAACATGAGTTCAGCCACACACCTCAGCAGAGCCAGTTACATGTGCCTAAAAATGAGGCACACAAGTGGGCGTACCTAGATATGGAAAAAGAACTGCCTTAAGAGGAAAACTTAATGTAACCACTAAGCTAATGGGCACTATCACCATGTGTTTGTTCGTATTTCCTGATGACATTTTTGACATGAAGCTTAGCCTGGAATGGAAGATATATAAATATATATTTCATTTGGCAGCCTGACCTAGATAAACAGTATATCACTTTCGTGGATACAGGATTTACAAATGTCTCTGGAGACTAGAAACTCTTGACAATCCTCAACACTGTAATGGATCTTACTTGCTGGCCTTTTGCATTCATATCACTTCGGTCTCTCGTATGTTAAATAATTCAACCATCTTATTTTCTGATTGCAAAGAGTGAGGCTTGACTCACAGTTTTTTCAGCAGCATGAGCCTGCAGAGTAAAGAAATGGTAACAGCAGGCTCCTGTGTGGTAGATCGCTTTTGTGTCAGCATTTTGTTCTTGCTGTGAGTGTGTGCTACACTAATGCCTATTTATATTTTATTGAATAAGTCAAAGTGTGAATTCCAAAAATAAAAGCACAAATGTTTCTTTTATGGGGAAAAACAGTGGTTGTCAAATACATGTACTTATTTTTGAGGACATGAGGGAGTTAACAATATATCTAACCTTTACTAAGGAAGGATATCTGTGTTATTCAAATACTTTTCTTTTCTTCTAATAAATTAGAGGATGGAAGGGCAGATGTCTCTTCTTACGCAAGAGCTTGATGCAACACAAAAATAATTTAACCACTAAACATGGACTCATTGGCTTTTCCCAGGAGAAGCTATACTTGCAGTATGTTTTACATCTGGTGTACGTTAGCCCCTGTCAAACAAAATATTCCTCATAAACACATGAAAGGGTCATTTTAATTCCCCCTGAAGTAGATTGACTTGAAAGTACTTGGCAGAGGAACGCTGGTGACAACCCATCAGCATTAAGCACATTTTCAAGATTTCTCTGATTAGCCTTCCAAATCCATATGAGCTATTCTAGAGTAAATCTTCAGAAAATACAACTGGAAGAGATCCTGAGATGTCCCTGAGCTTGTGCTAAATGGGAGGTCCTCTGAGTTTTGCCCCTGCAGGGCAGAAATTGCTGTACAGAATTACACCCACCAGGCAAACTTTCCCTGAACGCATCCTTCTTCTCACCAAGGAGAGCAGTGGGGCCACCACACCGGACACGGTGGTGGCAGCCGTGGGGCCTGTGTCCCCTTCCTGCTGCTCTTGTTCCATCCTGATCACTGTGCCACCGCTGCCTGCCTGCTGCCTGTGTTTCTCAAGGGCCTTCTCACCTTTCCACACACTAAGCGAATTTCATGCTCCAAACCAGTACCAGTGGCTGTGTACATTGGAGTTAAGATCAAACAAGAAATGATCACGTGTGGCCTAATAAACACTTAATAGCCCATTACAAACTAACGAAAATTCCTAATGCTGCCCCTACATTTCTAGACAGCCTTAAATGCCAACATAAGCAAGCTAACCTTTACATTTTTCAAATGATGGCTGTTCTAAACACACAGCATACAAAAACACAACAGAAAGCATTATTTTTAGTATTTTTATAAGGTGGTGGGGTATTTTTGCTAGCATATGTATGTTTAAGATGTAGACTACAATATATGTTATAGTGTTCAAAGTGCAACCAAAGCTTGCAGTTTGGCAAAAGGCCTGCTTGGAGGCGTACTCAAGGTTTTCAGCCTTTGACAGCTTTATGCTCATGTTATCAGCATGTTCATCTTCTCCTGGGGTTTTAGCTTTCTGAATGTTCCTGCTACGGTGTCTTCAAATCAAAATAATGAGACACAAGCAGGCACTATCTTACATATGTCATTGTCGGTAATTGACAGGGACTGCTTACTTGCAGACCTTCGTGGTTGTAGCCTAGGTAAAGAGCTTAAACTCTATATTGAACTATAACTCTAAATTTAGAACCATTATGGTGCTTTATTAATAGTAGCAATACTCAGCACTTGCGTATAGCAGTGCCTTTTATAGGAGAATCTTGAACGTGCAGTGAAAGCACTAAATAAGCCACAAAACACCCTTGGGTAGTTCAGAATTATTATTATCCCTTCATTTTACAAAGGAGCGTCAAGTCATCTTTTTTTTTTTTTTTTTTTTTTATAGCAACCATTGCTGTTTCATCTAAATGTTTGCAAGGAAAACCAGGTCTGCCTAGCTAAGTTGTTAGTAGGTTTTGTGGACCACTGTGCTTTTACTCATAAATTTTAAGGCCATGAGGAATGACTATGATCATCCAGTCTGACCTCCTGGATAGTACAAGACTGTTCTTTCTGGCTGGAATATGGAAATTTTCCAGTTCTGTAGAGCAGTATTATATCCGTACCCTTACTACACACATTATACACTCTATAAACATATGCCATACACACAGTCTAAGTAAATCAGTCCTGTTAGAATCAAATCAGAGTTTTTGTGACCTGTCAATCTCTCTTATAAATTCATTTCACAGTTGACCTTCCTCAGCTGAGTACATGTTATTGCCAGCACCCACACTGCAGCACGGTGGTTTATTGAGAGCGGACTCTGTTCATGCACCACCATGGCTAAACACTGCGGAGGTTTGTTGCAATTAGAGTAGCATGCAGCTTGGTGTCTTATTGCCCAGAGTGAATTACATCCTTACTGTGAGCAGAATATGTAGTGTTCGACAATAAAAGATGATAGATGTCTGCAAGGAATATTTTGTAACAATTACCCTGTGCCACGTGCTTCCATTAGCATAGCAATGAACTACTCTCTTCTGAGATAATGTGAAGGAAAATCTACCACAGAGGTTTTCCCTCTCCTTTTATATTTAACTCATTTCAAACATGCAAGATGTGAGAACAAAACAGAGTGGGCAAGACAGAGTCATTATGACAATGCATGAGTACATGCATAAATTCACCAGCAGCAGTATAACAACAATATTCCAGGTTTTGGGAGAACATACTGTCAAACTGCTTGCAAATAAAATCCAGGAAATGAAAAGAGAAGATACGAAGAAATGATGGGGGGGAAAATGCTTCCTACTCACAGCATCTTGCCAACGAACAGAAATGCTTGAGGAAGGTTATTGTACTCAGGGGTAGAGATATAACTGGAATATGACTTGGTAACATTGTTTTGTTTTGTTTTCAGTAGAAACGGAGCAGCAGTTGTTTATGTGTCCTATCAGGGTCTCACATACAGAGAACAAAAAAAATGCATGTCTTAACTACCAATCTGCCTTCCAATAAACCCTGGAACAAGAAAAGAAACACACACAGGGCACATCTTAAATCAATACTTTCAATGTCCAGCAGAAAGGAAAGATGTTAAAATGTTGTTGTTGTTGAACCAGCTGTAATTACGATAACAAAGAAAGGGTGAGGACAGGGAAAAGATGGTACCAAATTAAAAGGACATAGAAACTAGGGACTTAAAAAAAAAATTTTAAAAAAAAAAATGGAACTCTGTTAGACTCATGATGTGCCTACACTGCACCAGCAGCCTGAGTACTTGGTGTATATGTCCATGCAAGGAGGCTCGCTTTTACATAAACATAGTTGTTCCCACAGCAAAATCGTCCTGCTGTTACTGAATTCTTCCTGCCCAGTATGTGAAAATGTTCATTTTCCTGGGAATAGTCTAGTACCCCTTCTCAGTCAATGGTGCTAGTTGCAGAACTTCTCTGTCCCTCAAGAAGAGGATAAAAAAGTTATTGGAAGACTGCAAGCATTTATGGGATCTCTGAAAGTAGCTAGTGCTCAGCATGGTTTTAATCACATCATCTGCCACGCGAGGAATAATGGGTTAAATATACATGCTTGACAACTGTGGGCAGAAGGGCTCAGGCAACAGGACTTGCGGAATGAAAGGCTAAGACTACAAATTATTCCACTTGGTGAAATCAAAGTCTTGACAGTTACTTGTCAGAACTGCTGAGTGTCTTTTCTGACAGGTCTTTTTAGGAGAGACTGTCTCTTGAGAGTAATGGAGGTTGCACTAACTTTTGAGGAAGGCAGAAGAGCGAGTACAAGAATACAAGGGGCTTCTACAGAGACAGCGCTGCAATAAAATTGGCATAAGTGAGCACAGGAAAGGAGGAAAATCAATTGTATGAAGTATCATGGACTTTGATGCTTCAGTCTGTGCTTTTCTGCATAGAAGCATGTTTTTTCTTTTCTTTTGATGCATTTTCAGTTAAAATGTCACTGCTTTTTTCAGGTAGAGAGAACACTGTTTTTCATGCTCTTTAGAACGTATCTGCCCAAAAAGCAAATCATCTGTAATACAAGACACATGTCTTATTACCTCTGACACACATGCACACAATTCTTACTCTTATACATAAAAGACCTTGTCATTGATTTGTTACTGAGAGCTCCCAGGAGGTCAATGAAAGCCTGGAAAATGTGACCATATGTTTCAGTCTTGCCCTTGGTTGAGTAGTTACTGACACCTTCCTTATCCAAGATTAAAGCTTCTTTATTACATTTTATGTTTCAAAGATATAAGTTATTTTAAAGTAATTGACTGAGAGAGTGATCTCTGGAATTAAGATAGGTGTGATTTGCATGCACATCTGCTTTGCTATAAATTGTTGGCAAGGAAATGCAGTATCTAAACTTCAGCTGCTTTGATCATCCCCGTGTTATATTTAATATGCTAGCAGTGAGAAATATGTGAATAATAAACTAATTTAACAGGAAGGAAGGAAGGAAGGAAGGAAGGAAGGAAGGAAGGAAGGAAGGAAGGAAGGAAGGGGGGGGGGGGGGGGGGGGGGGGGGGGAGGGAGGGAGGGAAGTTGGCCTAGCCTCTAAATAAAAGACAGAATGACACTACCAAAACTTGTACAAAGGCCCTTACTGATTTTTTTCTGTCCTGAAAGGTTTGGTCTTTTGGATGATAATAACTGTGCAACTGCAGCAGTGTTTCCAGACGTATAAGGATGTTTCTAAGACATAGTTTTTGGTTTTAGTTAGGTGTTGCTGAGATAGAAGTTAAACCAAAGGAGAAAAAGAAGCCCTCACATATCTATTATTTCACATACGTACACCTTCAACGTAGCCAAAATATATCGCCTGAACTGCATGGCATGAATCCTTTAAGTGTTGTTTGTGTAAGACTCACTCAAGTTGAATTAAATTCAACATTCAGAAAAGTTTCAGGCCGGTCCTACTCTTATCAATGCAATTCAAACTGGAATGCACCCTGGCCATTCTTAGGACTTTTCTATTGTAAATGAAGCTAAAATTATTGATCAACTTTTTACATAGTCAAACATAACATAATGGTTTATAATAATGGGGAAAACTCTCTAAATTTCTATCCAACTCCAAGCAAAATTAGAATATTTCTTTTACTTCCTCCCCAGGAAAACCCCATATTCTTTTGCAGTAAGTTTTCAGACAGTTTAATCTTTTTGTATTGAAAATGAAAAGCTTTCTAGTGATTCTGTTTTTAATATCATTTGACTATAACAGGCATCTAAGCGCCAACAGATTTAAATCCTATTTTAGCAGGTGCTGCAAAAAATTCCAATCTCTGCTATAAGAATCGTAAACTTAAAGAGATAACAGGCAGCCAAGGAAAACAAGCATGTTACAAACAAAAAAGAGAGAGGGCACAATGAAAGGTTAATAGTGATTTTTTCCTATAACTGCTGTTTGAAATGTAAGGTATTTTACCCTGGCAAACCAAAACTAACAAGGATATGCATATCAGAGGAAAATAGTAAAAAGGCCGTGGGGAGGTATGAAGAAGATTTAGGAAGAAGTGGAAAGGTCCAGAAAGGAAATTAAAGGCTCTGAAGATGCCTCTGAAGAAAGGAGAAGGTCTGAGGGATAAGAAAATCTGAGACTCATTGTTAAAAGCCGCCATAGCCCACACTTAAGCAGAAGCTGACAGGGCAGAAGACGGTCTGTGACCACCGCTGTCAGGTTAATTGCACATGATCATCTGTGTTACACTGCCCACCACCTGCTTGGCAAGTCCTTCCACCAGCTTAAAACATAGATCATAAACCGTTCAGAAAAGGTACCATCTTTTACATGAAGATTTGGTAAGTTTGTAGTTAGGAGAATGGAACGATGATTTCTGATTCGGGTCTCCTGCTACACAAGGACCATTATTAATTGCAGAAATTGTACAGCCCTCTGCACTCATCATTTACACTACATTCTTAATGCAGTGATATTCTCCTATGGCCTACAGACTGCCAGGAAATTCATATTTCTAGGTCCACAAAAAGTAACTAAAACCAGCGTTCTGTTATAAACAGACTAATAAATAGACTATGCAGGAATCTATATCTCTCCTGGAAAGCGCTAAAGCATTAATACATTGAAAAAAGATGAAAGCTACCAGTCTTGTACCATTTTGCAATAATCAGCAAAGGAGAAAGAGAGACTCTGCCTTTATGGCCAGCACGTAGTCTGTGCCTTGTTAGGAAGCTGAGGAGCAGAGGAGGTCCCATGAGCTCCAGTCACCTCGTGCCAGGATGCTGCCTGCTGCCACTTTCTCCCTGCGGGTAGCAGAGGCATGTCCCCGCATGTGACAGCATACAGATTGGATTAAGAACTCTGCCTCAAGTCTTCATAATTTGCACAATTTCTCTTTTCTTTTTTTTTTTTTTGCACGCCTATAATTGGAGACGTTATACCATTTGTCTGATTGAATGTACACTGAAGATAGTTTTCTTGGCAGAGCGTGCGTTTTGACTAGCACTTAGGATGTATCAAGGGCTTAAGAAAGGGGAAAGAGAAGAGACGGTTGTGCAACCTGTTACATTTGGCTGACTTTCTCTCGTTTTAAGAAATGCAGCCCTTGGAAAGCTGTTGAGCAGAGCAGGTCAGGGTGTTACCGGATCGTCCTTCCTGACACACTGTGCATTCATACTGTCCACGTTCATTTTACAGAGTCAGGCAGAGACGCTATACTAGGTAAGAGTGCTAGCTACATGTTTATTGGAAACATGCTTTTAATTGTTGGCCTGCTTTCACTACTGATTATTCTTCTTTCTACCTGTTTTATAAACCCCTTCTGCCTAGTAACACGTTTCTATGGGGTTTTTTCCCCTGTATGTTTTGGGTAGTTCTTCATGGATTTTTTTTAACATTGCTTATTTTTAGTCATTCAGAGGAGGCTTTCCCACAATGTTTTGGTATGTTTTCATACAATTCAGGGGGGAAAAAACAACAAGTGGTCATTTTAAAAGGGTCTAGTTTTCAAATAGGTAATATCAGATGTGAAAACACAACAGAGTTCAGCTGCAAGTATTTCTATATATTGGTAAATAACAGAAGATACAAGGACACTCAAAACATAGGTTTTTAATAATGACATTATAAAAAACAGGCATCTAACCTGAAAGGATCCTTGAGAGACAATATAATCCATTTCTTACCTTTAAGCAGGATCAAACGTACCTACACTATTCCTGGTAGATGTTTGGCTAACCTAATCTTAACAATGCACCATGACGGTGCTCTCAAAACCTCTCTAAGCAACACGTTTCCATGAATAAGCACCCCTTTAACATTAGAAAGGTTTAGGGGATTTTTTTATGTTTTACTTTCTCATCTAAACTTGCCTTGCTGCACTGAAAGTCCATTTCTTTTTGTCCTATCCAGAGAGAACAAAAATTAATATTTGGAGGGATTTGTGGAAGGACCCTCCACAAATTCCCAAAGATTAATAATGACTCATGATTGATGCAGCCAGTTCTTCCAATATCCTGGCACAGATGTCATGATCCAGATAATTTGTTAAACTGCTTTCAGTGTTCTCCCATCTGTCTTTCCACTGGTCTAACCTGAGCTTTCATCCACTTATTGCCAGTCTAAATAGCAGTTGGCCAAGTGATAATCTGAGGAATTAAGCTAAGAAAGCTTTAAATATTTCTGTATTTTAGGTTTCACCTGTCCACAGCTTTCCCTCTTCACCGAGTGGAAGGTTTTTCTTCCTGCTGTTGTACTTGTATAATGAGGTATTTTATACTGCATGTTCTTGGTTTGCTTATCTTAGTGTGTCTTGGTTTTTCTGATTTTTTTCTCTCATTCTTATTTCATTCTTTACAAATCATCCTTAGTAACTTGACCAAATCTCTGCATTCGCTCTTTTTAGACTTAGAATTTGCTTTTAGCTAACCTTTTTCTTATAGCACTTCCTATTCTTCCTCCTCATTGAAATGATTCATACCTGAACATTTAATATAGCTTCTCAGGGAACTGCCAACTATTCCTAACTCCTTTTTCCATCTCAGACTTGCCTTCTGTGATTAGCAATACCACTGCAGCTGTAAATCTGAAACCACATGCAGAAACCTAACACAACCTTTGCACAAAGTAGGGAAAGAATTTCAGAAGTGAGAAACGACTTGCAGAACAAATATGAACTCCTTCTATATATATGAACTGGGGAAAGTCTCCTTGCAAATGGTACATGAATTTGTCAGGTTTTGAAATGTGTAATGATGGGTTAATGTTACTGCATTGAATCCCATCAGTCAATGGTGAAGAAAACAGACTTTCATAAAATATATTACTACAATTCGGGAAGCTGCATGGAGAATTAGAACCAATTTAAAAGATTAAGACAGCTTTTCTGAATGGCAAGTGCCAGCTTAATAAAAGGTTCCGTTGTTAGGACATAGTATTCACTAGATGTCAGGATGACAGAATTTACTTAACAGATAACAGACAAAGGTATTTCCAACCTATCTTTGTCATATAAAAATTTGGGTGTTCCCATGGGGACAGAAATGAGGCTCACTAAAGTCAGTGCAAAGCCTCAGATTTACCTCAATGGTCTCTAGATCCACCTTTAATGTGTATGATAAGATAATGTGAAGTGAAAAACTTGAAGATAAACATAATCAAAGCATGACTGAAGAGCTCTGCAGTCACACAGGCTTGTTAACTGAGTAGAGGTACATGGCATCGCTGCTCAGATACAGAGAAATAAATAAAGTCTATCCCATATGTCAAGGCTGAGAAAAGAATAAATAGATGGTGATGTAGAAAGATCTATGGAGCTGTTTATCCTGTTGGTGTTGAGCCAAGTTATGACTATTGGAGAACATATCATTCAAGTGACTTTTATACTGCTGTATAATGGACTGATTAAATAGGCTTATAAAACATTAAAGAACATAGAAAAACTACTACAGATTAACAAAAAAGGTTTGACAAAGCTTCAGGAAAGGGGAAAAAGATCTGAAAAGATATAGAGAACTCTGCAGGCATCCAGGAAGTTACACTTCTCAAGTCATTGACACACTCACTACAAGAGACTTACAAGTGGTGCACATGCTGGTTGCTCAAAAAATTGAAAATCCAGAAAGGTAAGCTGAAATTTGTCAGGAATCTTCATTATAGCATGGAGATTTGCAGACTGCGTGATAGGAGGTGAATATACATTTTTCTAAAATTAAATGATAATATCTTTTCTACTTGAACTGTAAAAAGGTGATATTTAGAGTGCATCTCATCTTCTGGGGACCATCAGAGTTCCAGACAGCAATGGATTTGGGATTTCATAGCATTACATCTGGTTTCAGATGAAGCCAGTTAGTCAACTACCCATTCCAGCTGAACAAAGAGTTTAGTGCCTTTAACAAATAACTTAATGCAATCCAAAAAGTAAATAGTAACAGCAAGACAACACTAGCCTGAGAGAACAGAAAATACATAGCTCTATCCAACAGCAGCTCAGCATTGCCTTATTAAAGTAACTGCCAAAATGTATTATTCTTCTCTTAAAATACAACATATTGTGAAATGCCAAACTGAACCAGACAACTGAGCCACGTACAGATTTCCTTTCTGCAAAAAGTTTCAGAAACTGCTATCTCTTACCTAAGGGAGCGCTAGATTATTCTAAGCTTGAAGAGAACACAATGCTAGAAAAAGCTGGTGAGAAACAAGTACGTATTTCTTGGCATTATTATGTTCACAAGTTTTGTGCTTAGGTACTCAGAAATAACTGAATCAACGTTAAAGATATTGAGAGAGGACTGGGGTTTTACACAAGTTCAGGACATAAAGGTAACTTCAAGGGAAAACACCTAAAGAATAATGACAGCTTAAAGGTGTCACCTTTTTTTTTTTTTTAATGTCACACAGGTTTTTAGCTTCTTGAAGAAAAAATCATTTTAAAGCCTTTTCTGTGGCACCAGAGGATTGCAGTGTGAGGCTTGAGCCCAGCAGCTTCAGGGATTTCCTACCCTGTGGCAGGATGAAGGCCAAGCTCCTTTTACTAGCATGGAGTCTGAACTTAGGTCTAACGATCGGCAGCTTATAAACATATATAAAACATCTACATTTCAACCTGGGCATTGCTTTGAGCTTTGCTGTAGATACTTCTGAAAGAGAGAGATGATCTTTAGGGTACTTGCTGCCCTTGGAAGAGTCAGAGAGGGAATCATTTGGCCCAACATGTTTAATTAGTGCTTGTACAACAAAAATGAAAGGACTGAAACTGTCTTTTCCTTTTCAAGAGCATTCTCTATTATCCTGTCTGTCCACACAAAAGTCATGGTCTACTTCTTATTCTTCTTTTAGATCTATTCCTTCCAAAACAAACACATTTGAATTTAGCTGTAGAAAATGCTTATGTTCAGCCCTCAGTCTGCAAGTGCCAGTAGCAATACCACCAGATGCATGACCCCAGAGCTTGGTCATATGTTATTGTAAATATTTACAGTACGAAGAGTTACGCTACAGGATTTGGAAAGATGAGATATTCTGATAGTACGGTGGTACTTACACAACCAGATGTTTATGATCAAATTAGAAAAAGGTAATACATCCTGTGGGAATGACTCAAGAGGAGCTCAAGGTACTCCCAGAGCACAAAAAGCTGCAGGTTACCTCTTCCGAGTTGACATTTGGCAACAGACCACGTGCACTTCCAGTCATTTGCATTGCAAAGTGAACAACAGGCATATAAATCACCTAAAATCTCAGATGCTCACCTGACAATGCTAGGAAGAGTAGATGATTAACAGCACTTAGCTATGACTAAGCGAGAAGTGACATGAGGTTTACTCCATGTTTTACAGTTGATATTTCATTTTTGTTTTCATTTCTGCTTTGCTTTTGCATTATACTTTGTTAATTGCTTCAGGAAATGGTTAGAGTTTACAGGCTGCCTGGAAATTGGGATGTTTTAAGAGAATGTACTGAAGTACATTGATCTGAATGATATCGAATCTATTTTTTCCCGACGGTGCATAACAAGTGACCTTACCTGATTGCACAAGTCTACTGCTCTTCCATTAATAGTTTACAACTCATACGGTTCCAGGTTTCATCCGTATTAAATATATTATAAATCTTTAACTTGAGAAGCAGCCAGCCAACATGCAGGACTGTAATGTATTGAAACTCCTCTGTTGTTTGAAATTGTGGCTAGGTCCTGGGGATGGGTTTTGCTGTGGGCAGGCAAGGGCTCTCTGCTGGAATATGCTGTTAGAAAAAGCAGTGACAGGTAGACTTCTTACTTAAAAAAACCCACACCCAATAACACCTTTATGCAAGTCATCATGAATATATGAACACACGCACCCACCAGTAGCCTTTATTAAACACAAATTATCCCCTTAAATATAACACAGGTACAGGACACTCTCAGCACCTGGCTCTGTCTTTTAGCATTTAGTGAGTGACATTATATCATGATCAGCTGCTTCAGAGAGTATATACAATATTTTAACTAAAAATTACATTACTTTTCTTCTTTGTTCCTTAGCCGGTGGTCTCAAACCCCTAGGCAACCTAGTGCTTGACAGAACGCCTATGCATTCTTTGCAATAAGACATGGAAGAGAGACCCAAACTCAGAATTGTTCTTTAGCACTGCAGTTTTGTCTGAGAAATACATATTTAATGATTTGGTGGGGTTTCATCTGTCATATCCATCATTATTGTGCCACTATAACTCACAAGCATTTTCAGAAGATCCAATAAACTAAGCAGCAAAAGTTCTGTTAATTATTTGATGCAACCACTGTCCACAGCATGAGGGCAATTTTTGTCCTTGCCATTTCAATCATTGGAAATACATATAGAAAATTTGAGATTTTAGCTTCTCATTTTGTTTTTGAAGCAGCAAAGCGTCAGCCATCATTAACTATGTGCAATGTACCTGAATACAAATGAGAAAGGAAATGTCAAGAAAATCTTATCTATTGCAGTGCTACCAGATAGCGCAGTAGTACAATATCCATATGGACAAGAATAACCAGAACAGTGTCTACCACTTCTTTTCAACAAGGTAAAGTCCACGTAGTTTAAATTTAAAAAAAAAAAAATCTTTTTCTAATGAAGTTGTAGTGGCAACTTGTAGCCAATTTGTAGTTAATACAGACAAATATAGATTTATCTACTTCAGTTCTCCATAGATGAAAATTGATGAGAGGATAGTCATTATTAAAGCAGGTGTTATGCTGAAGAAAAATGGATTAAGATTGTAATTTTCAAAGAAAGACTTTATGTTTACTTCACAAAACTTGTGCCTGGAAATGTCCATGAGGCTGCGATGCTTTACACACAGATTTGCCAAGCTTAACTTGGGATGGGCAGGACGAGGAAAATCAAAATGTGCACTGCTTTTTCTCTTCTTGAGAAACAGTTATGAGAACTTCAGTATGTCATGCCAGAAATACAGCTATTGAGTACGCAGTCGAAACCACCCCATGCCCCCTGGCAGGAGGGAGAGCGGGTGCCTGCGGTCCTGCCAGGGGAGGCAGGGCAGCCCCAAATCCCAGCCTGATGGAGAGGGGATGCACAGAGTCCTCTCCTGCCTTCCCTCCTCCCTTGTTTCCACTACACTTTCTGTTATTAAAAGGTTCATTTTGCTAGAAGATCAGCCTGCAGTTTCTCCATAAGTTGCTCTCCCTGCTCTGCAGCCTGTCCCGGGTGGATTAGAGTGGGACCAGGGAGGAACAGCTTTGCTGGGCTGCAGCTGGCAGCTGAGCAAAACCGCACCTGAGCCTCCCCTGTGCCCAGCTGAATTAATGAGCCCGACCTCGCTGGGTGGAGGGTGGATCTTTATTGCTAAAATAATCTGGGGGCCTGAGAAGCCAGCGTTTCCCCCAGGCACAGGAGTCTGCTACAAGCATTTCAGTTTTCTAATATCAACTTTTTTCATAAGTAAGTTTCATAAGTAAATTTCTCTATCAATCAAAAACACAGGAGTTTTGCTCGTCTCGTGGACGCTTTGAGAGCTTGCAGGTAAGCCTGGAAAGGTTTACAAATTCCCATTTTTCAGTTCCAATACCTGCAATTGGATATTATTTTGTATGGGAGCTTAAACAACAAGGTTTATATTTTTTTAAGGGACCCTTAAATATGCCTGAACATACATTCTCCCAGCTAACAAAATCCACATTTGTTGGTATTTTGCATACCTGATTTCTGATGCTGTGGCACAAACCAGTTGCTTGCTGAGGGAACTAGACACTAACAAAACTTCCTAGTAAGTCTGTGCTGTTCAAAAACCCAAAATAAACCAAAACTCCAGAGGCTTACGCAGATTTAATTTCCTTTCTCACTAACCTTGCCAAATAATTCCTTTTCTGTAGTGATCCCTGCACACCGCCAAACTTTGTGTGAAGACCAAAGGTCTACTTTATGGCGATAGTGCTACTTTACTTTTTCGTTCCCTGTAGGAGTGAAACTAGAGCAACGGAGGCTCTTCTTTTCCCATTGGAATAGTGGCATTACATTCACATGGATGATATTAAACCTTACCAATAAAAGAAAAGGGTATTTGGTGTATACAAAGAAACACTTACTGTCTTGGCCTTCACACCTCTTACCCAGAAACTATGGACCTGTGACCATGAGAGCTGGACTCAAGGGGAAAGGTGCTGCCCCCTGTGTTTCCTCTTACTGATGGATGCTATTCACAACATAGTTAAAAAACATTTAAAACTGACCCTAACTTCTACAATGAAACATTATTGCATGCTGCAGAGGAAGTGGTCATACATGAAGTAGTGTCCTCCACATGCCTGAAAGTTTTATTCACCTTCAAGGTGGGGTCTCAGTGGTATGTCTCTAACAAAACCTTGTTTCAAAAACAACTCAACATTGCAAACCAATTCTGCACAAACAGCATCAAAGGGTTTGTCATGTCTTCATGATTTATGCGAGAGTTGTTTGTTTCACAAATAAGGAGGTGGGTATTTCTGACTCCAGCTAACCCAGGGCTCTTCTGTGTTACTCCTGAGTCATACACAACCTCCATCACCGAAGTTTTCACAGGCTACACCCTTTCTCTGTGCCTTTAGTGTCCTCCCACAGATGTAAGTGGGGGCTCAACTTGGCACCACAAACCAGAACTTATTTAATGGCTCTCTTATGTTGGGAAAGTCAGAAGGAAATCCACTTCAGTCCTTTCCAGGTGCATCTGCAGGGCCAAGAACAAGAAGAAAATAAGCAGAAAAAAATTAGGAAATCCACCTGCAATAAGCAAACTAAATCCAAATCTGTATACACTCAGGAAATGGAATTGCTCCATAAGAATGCACCACTTTTATATATTAGCTCTCCAGAGATAAACTGCCCTTTAAGACGTGAATTCTGGACATCACAGGTAAGCAATGAGAGAATGAAATTCCAATTACTCACCTTAGGCACTAAGAGAAAAACTCA
Organism: Gymnogyps californianus; assembly: GCF_018139145.2. Taxonomy (NCBI): domain Eukaryota; kingdom Metazoa; phylum Chordata; class Aves; order Accipitriformes; family Cathartidae; genus Gymnogyps; species Gymnogyps californianus. The sequence goes on from NC_059473.1 coordinate 99,864,406, forward strand.
GAAAATAAACACATCGCTTCTACTGTCCCTAGCAGCCCTACCCATACACAAGGGGCAGAGAGAGTTTGTGATAAAGAGGATCCCCTTCAAGGTCATGTCACCATAATAGGGATATTTCGTATTTTTGTTTTCCTTTATCCTGAGGTTACTCCACCTCCAGTCACAGCAGAAAAGGGCATGTTGCTACTTACAAACGAAGAGTAATAATACAGTTTTATTACCAGGCTCTGGTAAACTCGGAACAGACAAACAATCACTCAAGAAAAAGAGCTCTTATCTACTTAATGTAGACAAGTAAGCATATGAACAAGAGGCAAAGGGGAGTCTCTGGTGGAAAGCAACCAACTCTGGACTTTGATCCAATGCAATGGTCACAAGAGACTTTCACGGGGACTGAAGCGTGCTGGAAGACAAAGAAAAAAGAGGACATTACGGGGGAGAAAAGCATACAAGAAAAAATATTTGCCTGTTTGATAGAAATGCGTTAATGGAGAAAAAAAGAAGTTCAATTCCTCAGAGTGTAAAGACAGGATATCATAAAAACTACCAGAGTAAATGTTAAACTGTAAAAAGCACATCAGATAAGAAAGTTGTATGTTTAACTAGGTTAGAGGTTACTATACGCTTTTAGCCAACTTTCATCTTATTTCACATATTAACACACAGCTTTATGAGCACACTCACCTGTGAAAAGTATGGGTTTGACCACTTACAATGACTCCAAGGATCAGCTGCAGATCATTTCCCACTGCCAAAGAGGTCCCCAGGGGTCCCCATCAGCTGGAGAGCCTCTGACACCCGGGTCACTCAGCACAGCACCTCTGGTGGCACTGGGAGGCGAAGGCCATCCCTTCTCTCCATTGCTCCTGCCCCTTCACCTGCGCAGCACAGGCACTCGTGGAACTGCGCTAGGAAATGGACTACGGAAATGGTCCGAACTGAAATAACCTTTCCAGATGAGCTACCTGACAGGCCACGAGCTTTACTTCCAATTGTCTGTTTAAAACTTTTTTATTTCTATTTTTTTTTCCCAACTGGAGCTGTAATGACTGCTTAGGCATGCTACATACAGTTTGAAAATTAACTTTGCGCATTTTATGCTTTTTATGTAGCTTTGCACATTTCACATTTTTTTCTGGACCTGCTGGGAATTCTGCTATGGCCATTTTGAACTGAGCCCATACCAGGCAGGACCATAAAGCAGTGTCTGAAGGCATCAGCTATGAAGAACAAGCTAGAGAAGTACATGAAGTGCTGATCACCCCAAGACTGAAAAAATAACTTTATGTGCAAATTAGAAACATTCCTGGAAGCATGTTTGCTCTGCAAGACTAAAAGCTTAATTCACTTGATGATTATGAATAAGAAAAAGCAGAGCTGTTCTCATTTTTAAATACAAAAGATACCACTGCATTGCATTATCTTCCAGTTAGTAACGCTTGCTGAATAATTATATTTTATTGTATCTCATTCTTTTAATATCCTTTTTCTGGAGAAATAAGGAGCATGTGTGATTACAGGCAACTGACCACATCTGCTCCAGTGTATTCCATAACAAAGCATAATTTATGATCACCATTTTTATTTACCAGATTAGTTGCTGGACAGTAAGAGCAGAGCTCCTCAATTTTTATTCTCAGTGGCAGAGGATGAAGAAAAGAGGAGTGGCAAGTGTTTGAGCAGCATCGCTGAGTGATCCCCCCATCTGCATTGCACGAGACAAACTCCAGCGCTGCCCTGCAGAGTCTGCAGTCCAACACCAGAACTTTTCTAAAATATTTTTTGGCATTTTACCTGTAAACACACAATGCTTTTGAGCAGTAGGGAGCAGGGAAAGGGGCAAGGAAGAGGTTTCTGCCTGGCATGAGATAGAGATGACCCAAGGGCCACCGTGCCAGGCCCAGTCAGAAGAGGACACCTCCAGCATTGACAGAAATCATTTACAGCTCTCGTTTTCTTCTTCCCTTCCCTCATAAATAAGATAACAGGCACATCATTGCTGGGACACTCCCAGCCTTCTTGAAAACTGCTGGCATTTCATAGCTAAAGACAGGAATTACATGATGAAATGGGTCATTAAATAAAGCAGCTGCTTTTATTGTAGCACATTAACTTTGTTATTCTGGAAAAAATGCTTACGCTTGGGCTGAGTGCATGCTCCATTCCTCCAAAGCCAGCTACTGAGCTTAAACCATTTGTCAAGCATTAAGGGAGTCAGATCCACGCTATCAGAGGTCACCGACTGCCTCATACATTCATTTGCTATAATTTTTTTTTTTTTAAGCATCCAAGGCACTTCTTTACAGTAACTCGCGCATGGTACCTGGCTCCATTTCTTGTAATGTCATATAGCACTTATGGCATCTGTCAACATCTGTAGCTGCTCCCAGGGTAATCTGGGAGGTGACCCTCAAGGAATAATAGTCCTGCTGAGGGAGCAGTTTCTTAGGTTTGGGGGCTTCGGGGTTTAAGGTAAACATACTGCACTTGTATCTGTCAGCCCAGCTGATTTTTCCAACACACATAGAAACACCTTGTGGGATTCACAGAGCAGGTGGTGCACATGGGGGTCTGGGAAATGAGACTGGGGCTTTTATTTTCCAGAAAAGACACAGAACACATCTTAAGGAAGGACAACAGAGCACAACAGAGAAAGTATAAAGGGAAGTAAAGGGGGGAGGAAGAGAGGAACACCCTGAAAGTCCACCTTACAACATGCTCAGTGGTAAAATCAGATCCTTTTAGCTTCTAATCAGATGGATGCTTGGAGCTTACCTTTTTGTTTTTGCTTAAGGAAACTCTGTGCTGATGCTCAGAGGAATAGTCTCCCATCTAACATGCACTTTCAGTTTATGGAAATACAACTTTTAACATTTCAACTGCTTGTATCAAAAGTCATTTTGATGCCAGATGAGAGTTGCTCAGCATTGTTTCATTGAAAGGTTTTTTCTTCCACAATTGCAATATGCTTTTCCTACCAAAGGAAAAAATAATGCAACAAAGGTGGAAAGTAAGTAATTCCACAGAAGGGCTGTGCAGTGGGACTCTTCAAACTAACCTTATTAAAAGGATTTTGTACTGGGATGTCCTCCCTCTTCTTTTTCAGGGTTTTTTGAGTGTGCATCTAGATATTGGCATTGCAATGGGACAGGCATCCATTGCACCTACCGTCTACAGGAGCAAATCCCAGATGTGGCACAGTCCAAGGAGGAGACTTTTAAAGATAAAGGTGCAGCGGCTTCATACACCACAGCATTGCCCTACAGCCTAGGGTGCCATCATCAGGTGTTGTCAGCGCCACGTACACATCTCCTCCTCCCTTGGCATGGACACTACAGACACAGGCTGGAAAAGCCACTGCCAGGTCAGAACGTAACTCCCCACAGCATCCTCCTTGCACCGGGGAGGTCTGGGTAGTGAGGGAAAGCTTCCCTTGTGAAAGGGAAGAAGATGAAAAAAGAAAAGGATCTGCAGAAACCAGCAGTCTGGCTTCTTTTAAGCATCACTAAGCCAGGAACAGATTTCCTTCCCCATTACAGTAATGTGTTTTTTTACTCTGACAGACTCATTGCCTTGCCGCAGCATCACCTCTCGCAGCTGCCCGGGCAGCGGACAGGACAGGATGCCTTGTGCCGCCCGTGCTTTGAACACATCTCAGTATTTTCCACCAACTGCTACATCTTCTCTTGCACTAACCTCAGTGTAAAACACACTGTTTAAGGTTGTCCAAGCCACCAAAAGCAAGGAGCTGTCTTGCCGCCTTTTGGCGACGTGGGCAATCCAGTCCTATAAGATAGAGGACTAACCAGGGACAGGGCAGGAAGACGGAACGGGACCGGCGATGAGATGGAGGGCCAGCACAGCAGCAGCCTAGGAGATCTTCCTCTGCTCTCAGTAGAGGGACGGAGGATGAGGGAGTTGCAGGGAGAGGAAGGACCGGCCAGGGCTGCCCCTCTCATGCACAGCCTGGGAGCTGCTGCAGCAGCTCTCCAGGGCTCTGCCAGGGACTTGGCAACAAGGTCATGGTCATACCCCTGATCTTCTAGGCACCTGCCTCCTCTGTCTATGCATGAAACTACACTTCTCGACCTTTTTTGGCCCCCTTTTTTTGGCTCCAGTGAGTTAATAAATCACACGAGGTGGGTAGGGATGGGAGGGGAGGAGGGACTGCAGTGCTCCTCTGCACACAGGCCTCCTCTGCAGCGTTGGTTTACACAAGTCTGCTCCTCCTGTGTCACTCCTCAGCTGAGGTGGCAGTAATTACAAGCTGTGGGTTGATACTTTTTAAACCCTTCTAACAGAGGGGCAGAGTTCCTGTGCTCATACCCTTCCACAGCAAAGGAAATTATACCTTAACCCTCAAAGTTAAACACCTATTTCTCCCCAAAATCAAAAACTTTAGTGATTAACCAGAACCTGAAGCTTACTCCAACAAGGAGATTTACTAACTGCTACTTTGGACTATAGAAATGTAAATTAAAATCTCTTAGGGCTGCGTTCTAGCAATTTAATTTTAGGCTGTGCAGAGCTGTGGAGGAATGCCAGGAAACAATCTCCCTCCCCTTGTAGAAAAGCCAGGTTAAAATATGGATGCTGGTTTACAGTCTTTTGTGCTGTCATTCACCCCACGCTACCTGTGTCAAACAAATGGCTGGGAATCAGGCGGTCATCAATAAGCCTCAGAAATGTCAATGAACTTTACATGCAGACTTCATACTTTGTACTGGGTACCAAAAACACTTCTCCGCATAAATCCTCCGAGGTGGAGCTGAAGAGAATCGGTGCTTTACACCTGTGAAGCACCAACCATCCTAGTATCCACACTGGAGCAAAATGGGTGAAGCTTCCTGCAGAAAGACTATGTGGGTGGGAAGAAGATGTATTTTATCTAAAGCTGCTGAAATTGCCACATCCGGGGTCTGTGGACTGTGCGGTGGGAATTCGGGTGCTGAGGTTAAGTTTTCCTCTGCTAAACACTATGATATGAGACGAGAGAAGTAACACTAAACTATAACCAAGTTATTTCCCATAGTAAATCAGAACAGAAAAGAAAAAAATCAGTCTTTTCCCCTCATCACAAGAGAAGTGAAGCAAGGGAAGAAGCCTGGAGGGAGCAAATGCTCTTCAGAAGCCATTAGAGTTAAATATAGAATAATTTCAAAGACCAAATATTCATCCCTTCTTCTGCCTCACCCACTCTGTTGCCAGAGTGAAAGATCATTTCTATGGAGTCAGAGCAAGCACGTGGGGCAAAAATGTGGTCTCACCAGTCTATGGCAGCCCTGCACATCAGGCTGTCCAGGCCTCTTTTCCCAAAATCGCTACTGAGTAAATACTTCCCAAACACAGCGTTATGAGTGAGAGGCTGCTCCCAGCATGCCCAACTCCAGTATCCCACTAGCCTAGAAACATGGGAGACACAGTCATTTGCTGTTAGCACAGTCTGTGGCAAAATTAATACCTAAGGCTACAAATTAGCCTACATGCTGGTCCACTCTAGAAAAAAAACAAGGCAGTCAGCACCTAGGTTTCTTACTCGTTTTGGGGGACCCCACCATCACCAGTGTAACAGAGACATCAGAGCTATTTTATCACTCTCCATGCAAGTCAGATTTGCCAGCCACAACCACAAGAAGACTGCGTTACGTGAATGCCTTGTACAATGGCCTGTGCAAATTCCCTCCAGACCAGATTAGGGAATGCCATAAAAAGGTCATAGCTGAAGGAAGAAAGCAAACCCGTATATCCTGACTGCTATTAAAGAAATGTATCCAGCCTACATTAGTAAAACTAGAAAAAGGTATCATATTACATCCCAAAAAGAAAAAACTGTGCAACAAAATGTTCATTTAACACTGCTGGCTGTACCAGAGCAATAACCCTTCCTCAGAAATTAGGACCAGAGCGACAGAATTGCTCAGGGGCCTCAGTCTTGTCACTCCGCAAACCTGCTCCATCCCTCCATGACCACGAACCTGCTCCATTTCCCGCTTCTCTTCATTGCAAGTCTCTCCTCATTGCTTTTTAGGTCCCAAAGGCCAGCACTCTGGGAGAAAGCTCCAAAATCAGCAGTGCAACCTATTGCTTTGCACAGTGCAAAGGACGTACTCATAAAAGGCGAGATTCATTCCTTAGCTGTAATAATAATTTGGCAGTCCTTCCACACCGGCGGGTATGCTGTTACTGAGGACAGTGGGGCTGAGCCTGTGCCTTGCAGCGTGCTGGCCAACTGGCTTCTCCCGGGACAGCTGGAAGCAATTTTGGAGAGTTTCGAAAGCAAGATCACTAGAGGTGCATTTCACCACCACCACCTTCAACAGCAAAAATAAGTCTGTAATCACAATGCGTTTGTCTGATTATGGGTGTAAATTAAATATGTTGAAAGTACAGGGAGCAACAAATACTCTGATTTATTGTAACATGCACCGGTCCCCATTTATAAAAACTTGAATTTGTGCTGTACGGTCGTTTGACAAAAAGCCTCGGTAAGTCATTTGCTATCCAATAGTTACATTGAGTTATCACATGAGCAGCCATTACTCAAGGTGACAGTCTCAGCACAACAAGCCCCTGTTGAGAGCACTTGAGTTTATGTCAACATGAAACAGATGAACCTAATGGATATCCGCCTGGATGAGTCCAGCGCCTGCACGTAGCCACAAGCCTGACTGTACGCAGTGGGACAAATCGACCGAGCAGTGCATCTCGCCAACATTACTCTCTGCACAATAAGACTGACATTTTTCTGCTTTTCTTTAGATAAGCCTTGGGTTTTGTTGATTTTTTTTTTTTTTGAGGGGGTGGGAAGTAAAAATAACTCCTAATTAACAGCTACCAGTCACATCTGGCAATGTGTTTAGCGTTGGGGGGGGGGGGGCAGTAACCTTTCAAAAGTGATGGGAGAAAGCTTGGCTTTGATTTTCTCCATCAGACCTGATCTGTCTGGCACACTGGGGCACGAAGATGCCTGGCTATGCAGCCCACTTTTGGGAAGAAAGGGGCTATGCCCGGTTCTGGTACAGGTTAGACCAATCTTGGAAGCTATTCTAACCCAAAATATATAATCCCCTTTAGCTAATTCCATAGACTTACCTATTTTATCAAACATCTATAAAGGCAAGTTTTCTAAAGCTGCTAGCTGAGAAAGATCAGGATTTCCTCCGTGGCTCTCTCTCTTGATTAGGAGATATTTCCTTACTGCAAGCAAACATTACTGTTTCTGAGCTGATCCCAAATTATTTTTGTTAAAACCTATAGCTGAGCCTCATAGTGCGAAGAGAAGATTCATTCCCTAACCAAGAATAGCAGAGAACAAATAAAATCCACACCAGTTATTTTTCTACTTCATTTGTCATTTTATAATACATAATTCTCTAAATTACAATGTTAATCTCTGTGGTTTTTTCAGTACTTAATACAACATAGCCAGTAGGGAACAGTCACATTTTGTGTTCATTCATCTGATTAAGGAGAAAAAGTCACTCCTAGTGCCACGCATTCAGCAGGGGATTAGCCAAATTACCACGGTCTGAGTCACCAGGCCCATAAGCGCCCTCCGTCAGTCTCTGCACAGCCCTTCAAGTGGGGAGATGCACGGCATGGCCCTGCACCGCTGCACCCCCAGCCTCCGTGGTGCCACCACCCCCAGAGCAGGGGCTGGCCAGGGCCAGCCACTGCCACTGCCCGCTGCCCAGACCCCACGGCGGGCGCTGCTCCTGCAGAGCTAGGACGTAGCAAGGGGCTGAGAAAGCCTCCTCGCCACAGGCACTGAGGAAACGTCGCCACAGACAAGGCGGAGGAAAATTATGTCTATCTGGAGTCATTTAGTTGGAGCTTTGTTTAAAAGGAATGAGAGGCAGATGGGGACAGAATAAATCCGTGGTGAGAAGCAAAGTGGGATAACAAATAAGAAGACAATACTGAACTCTGTTCTTCAGGGAGCACGTTAATATTCTTATCTAACAATATGTCCCTTTAGTGATAATACACTGGAAACAATTCAAAATCATATTAATATAAATAAGGGATAGCTGTTACCAGAGCTCAGTTTAAATGACAAAGCTCTCTATTAATGTGAATTCATTAGTATCCTCTTCCCTGGATGTGTATATCTAATTTGCAACTAAATTATTTGGGGGGTTTATGCCATACACAACCCCGACCTGATGCTGCAGTACTTTTACCCCCAGAGAATCAGGGGTGGGAGGGGTGAGGAGCAGGCTCTCTTCTGAACCATTGCCAAACACCGCGGTACAGCAATTTCAGTACTTGATCAGGCAAAACCTCCTTTAAAAGGCAACTGTTATTTGCAGAGAGAGTAAAGAGCAAGAGATCAGAGCTCCACTGTGCGGCACAGCCACGAGAAAATACACCATGTCTCTCTGTCCAAAGATGGAGAACGCCACTTACAGAAACCACAGGAAAATTGGTCGAGTCATCCTCCATCCATCACAATGCCTGCAGCTTCCTTCTCAAGGTGGGCAAGATGATGATAAATACGGCATGAGCGTAATAAAGTGTGTCTTCTTCCTGAGCCGCAAATAAAGCTGCCTGCAGGATTTGCCTCCCCAGGAGTAAATGCCAAGGAGAAATCCAGGGACAACAAAGGGAGCTGGTTAATTGAGTGATGCCCACATCACAGACATGATCCTACAGAATGGAGCATGCAGTCCCAATCTGGCACTGTTTACAAACACGATGCAACTGGCATCGTTTCAATATTGTCGTAACAGGTGAGCACACGTATAGCCTGGGGAAGAAATAGCATTTTTATTGACTGACAGATTGCAGTACTACGTTACATTGAACATCCCATTAAAAATGGAGTGAGCCCTGCCTAAAATGTGGCACTGTGCAAAGGTTAGCGGTACAGTGGTCATTTTATCAAGGTTAAGGCTACCCTGTAAAGCTTTGCTGGAACAGCTATGTTGGTTATGAATGTTAAATAAATAAATAAATACAAATTGTATCTCAAAGCCAGCTTAGCTCTGCCAGGGGAACCCCTAGAGTAGGTACAGATATGCTTTTATCAGCTTAGTTGGGCTGTTTGAGGAAATAGCATAACAAAAGCAGCATCTATATCTGTATCTTTACTGCAGGACTCAGCAGACACGCAGTGCCAGCACAGCTGCTGCAGCAGCACTGCTTCCACGATAAATCACCCCTGACACAAGCTGCATGCATGTGTGTATGTACATATAGATAATATGTGTCTGTATGTACATATCCTGACTTTCAAGTCCCAGTTCCAGCCGTGGCCACAGCCTTCCACCGCTTCTGGGGCACGCACAGTCCCCAGCAGCTCCTGACACCCAGTGGTGACAGTCACTCCACTGCCCACTGCCACCTCCCTTCACTCTGCAATCTGGCCTGCCTAAAACCAGATCGATAAAGTACAAAATGGATAAAAAGTTATTATGCCCGTATAAATTTGACACTTCAGCACTGAAGATTTTGCAGGGATCTGAATTACATCTCTGCTAATTATACAACTAGTTCTCCTCACTCTGACAACTTCATGACTGGCATTTGTTTGCCTCTGATTTCTGCACTGAGCTTCCATCTCTACAGCAACCAGTGCTCGAATACTCATCAAACATCATTTCTCATCAAATACCATACAGAGTAAATGTTCTGTGTTGTCAAAAACAGGGGCTGAAGAAGGCCCCATGAAAGATTATATCACTTAAAGACCTTCAAGGGATATTGTGGAATAGCCGAATAAGTCTGGATGGGATGACTTTCTTGTCTTGCAAAGATTTTTCAAAGGTTTCGGGTTTGGTTTTTTTTCCTTGCATCCTGATAAAAGGGATTTGGAAAAAAACTAGAGATCATAGATTTCTCAAAAATGACTACTATACCAATGAGACTATGTATCCCAAATGAGAAAGATGGGAATTAAATCCCCCCTCTGCCTCTTTCAGACCAGGAACTTCCCTTTGAAACCCATTCCCTCTGAGAAACACATTTCATAAATAAGTCCAAAAAAAAAAATTTGGCAGCCTCTTTAACTCACCTCCAACATAAAAATTCTGCTCTGGACAATCAGACAAGGAGGAAAATGATAGCAACTCACACTTAGGTTAGAAACATGTATATTTAAAATAAACTTTCACTGAAAGCAGAGCCAGCCCTGAGTGCAGGCAGAGCCGACCATTTCATCACCTGCCTGTGCTTATGCCTGTGTGAAGGGGGACGTCCTAAAACCTGCCCGTTCCTGTCCCCCAAACAGCAGCACAAGAATGAAGCTCTTACAAGCCTCAACCTCCCCTCCCATGCCACTCACACCTTCCCTGGAGTCAGGATCTGGCCGTTCCTCCCCAGAATGACAATACTCAGGTCAGCTTCTGGTGCCGAGCAGCTCTGAGCCAGCTCTGGGGTTACGTTGGTTCAGTCGTCCTAACTGGCCAGGCAGAGCTTGAGTCTCCCAGGAAGCTTTGCTGAAACAGTAAATAATGAGAAACTGGAGATATTTCTCCTACTTGTTATGTCAGCAGCATGTACGTGGGCCCCGCGTACGCTGAAGAGCAATGAGGAAACATCTGCAGAGTATTCACACATATGTCACTCCACCTTTTTAGACACCACAAGCTACTGGTGCTAGCAAAAGCTTTACAATCTCCCCTGGGTTCATAAATCTGAGGGCCTATATAACTCGCAGTATCCCTTAAATTCTACCTTACATTTGGACAGACTCAGCACAGCGTTTCTCTCATTGACTACATGTAACACAGAGCCATAAGACTCCTTGGATGGAGCACAGTTGGGAATGCATTTTGGGGAAGCAAATATATTACCACTAATTATGACACTGCTCATGAACACAGACAGAGAACACCGATGTTTAGATGACTAACAAAAACATATTTACTACACGTGGACAGCCTTGTTCAGTTATAGCCTGTCATTTCTCAAGTACTCCTGAGCTTGGGGGTTTGATAGCAAATGGAGGAGTGGAGAGTGGGATTGGAAAGTAACCCACTGTCTGGGAAGGAGCTCTCTGTTAAGCAGAACGCACTGATATTTCTTACAGGAGAGAGAAATGCTTTCTTGGCTTCTCCTTTGACACAGCTAAGTCTGGTGGGAGGAAAGAGCAGAAGGACCCTGCCCCAGGTGTTCTGCTGTGCTGTGCAGCTCATACTCCATCCGTGGTCATCGTTGCTGTTGGTTTTCAGAAGCCTGCTCATTCTTGCAGAAATAGGCTGCTCCCATAAAAACAATACCTCCAACATGTAGAACAGATGGAAAGCATGAAATTGTGCATGGAAAAGTGGGAGGAGGATTACCAAAAAGTGGCTTTTCAATTATTAATCTCTTCCAAAGTCTGAAGAAAAGTTAATCTATAATATTTCTGCAGTTGCTTCAGCCAGCTCATGTTCTTAAAATTCATGGAAATTATAATTTTCAAAACAGCATTTAAAGGCCACACTGGATTCCAGACTTTTTTTATTCATGAGACAGAATAATCAGCGGATCCAAAACCCACTGAAGTTGAAAGATATCTCCAAAAGCTCTGGTAGGATTTGGTCCAGAGTTTGCCTTGTACTCTGACCATCCTAAAGGCTGCTGGCAATGACATAGTACGATTCCTCTTTTTTCATAGTGAGAGTCACATGAATTGATAAGTGCTGCCTCATTTGAAAGCCGGGTGCTTAGTCCTTGGCTCTAATAACACTCTGCAGACTGATGACTGAATCATTGACAGGCATTTTTGGGATACCTAGTGAGGAATATCAACAACAAAGTGAAATGTCAGCAAGTGAGTGAAATATATTGCAAGGCTTGTGTGGATTATGAGAAGTTGTATTATCAAACAAGAGAACAAAGTCAAGGGATAAGCAAGTGTAGAATCAGAGCATCCAGCAGGATAGTGATAATTAAGTCCAGGGAGATAATTTTATAAATGTAGATTTAACGGCTTTACTCAGATTCTCATCTTTTCTTGTATAACCAGTAGGTTTATTCAGAGATCTTGTTAGTAATCAACTCGAGTAGAAGTGGCAACGTGAGTAGAAAAGGGGCTGCACAGAGGAATAGTTAGGTTGAAGAAAAGCAAAATTACAATTTCCCTGCTGCCTGCTAATGACTTAACGACCTCAAATGTGATCCATAGGGGGCTGCAAAAGGAAGCTGTCTTTTGAAATTCAAGTAGGAGTTTCATATCTGTTATGCTAATTTCCAGACACTGATGTGACCAATTTTATATATAAAAAACAATTTCATCTGTCATTTTGGGCTCAAGCTGCAATCCTTTTCAGTAAAAAAAATATCAGCAAGTAAGTAATAATGTCCCTTAGGCTAGAATTATGACCCTGGTGTCATCCAGAAAACAAGCCGTGTTAATCGCCCAGCTGCAATGCCATGAAAATAAACACATCTGTTTATGAGCAATTGCCTGTTCTTACGTACCTGTGACTGCGTGCATCATATGCACCATCTTACATTTATAATGAGGCTGGCCAGAAAAGAAAAACACTGCTTAACAAAATGGTTCGTATTTCACCACTGAGTTTTGCATGTTGTAAGGACGAGCTGGAACAACTGTGCATGGCTTCAGGAAGGGGCAGGAGAAAAACACAGTGGTAAGATAATTGCTGCAGATATCCAGTGTTAAATCACCATTCCTTGCGATGCATGATTTCCCAGCAGTTCCCCAGCCATAATACTGTGCGATCAATATTCCACACTGCACGCATAAATGAAATGATTCGCTTCCAGTTTGCAGCCCCTAGACCCCTAAGGAGTCCACAGAGCGGTTGGGTGGGGAGTTTTTTGGTGTCCACAAATTGCTAGAAATTGAAATTCTCTAAATGAAGTTTTAAACAGGCTAATGGGAGTGATAACGACCAAAATCATGAGGCTTGACCTGCAGTCTCATAAAACCAGTGCCAGCACCACTGCCGTCAAAGGCTCCCTCAACCTTTCTGCTGCACACACCAAGCCAGAACCTGAGGAGCCTTTCTAACAGACATCTCCTTGAAACGTTCGCCCAAAACTTTTATTTTCAACATGAGTATTTCACTACATCAAAAACTTTCCCATCACCTGTAAGAAACACAGGCATACACAGTTTGCACAAAGCACTTCAGTCCTTGGGTTTTGTAAGGTTAGAATCAACAGTTCAACTGGAAAATTGAAAAAAGCCTCAGTGTAGTAAGAGATTACAACCGAACACAATTATCATAAATTATTATGAGAATAAATATATATTCTTTTTAAACATTGTAAAGTCTGATTTCACATTTAAGCAATTGTTTCATTATAGCAGCGCTTAAATACCTATAATTACATGTTGGTTTCTATTGTTCATACCATTTTATATGAACACATAAGGCAAACGCTCAGATATAAATCCCAGGTGGTGATTATTTTTAATAGTGCAATTATTTTCTCATCGTAATCACTGGAGTACAATTCCTGTTAAACTATTCAGCATTCCTTGAGACAGTTAAGTAAAAATCAATCATCTGATTTACTTTAAGATAAGGGCTTCCCAGCTCTGCTCTCTTCCCCTTCTCTGCTCAAATAAATATAAATGTGTATTAGCTATGGGGATAATCAATGAAATTATATTAAATTTGCAATTCAGCCAAGTGTCTGCAAATTCAACTAAGTATTTATAATTTGAGTCTTGTTGATGTTGCTGTTATTGAAAAGCTCAGCAGCCCATCTCTTTAATATAGCAATATCTGAGGCTTTTACACCTCCATTTCATTAAAGTTGAAACGTTTTGTGGCCTAGTTAAGTGGTGTAGGCAGTTTTCTAATTATTTACTGGAAATTGTGAAAAAAAGTTTGCTCTCCTGAAATGCATTTTATAAAGTAGCACATTTTCAATAGGTGCCGATAGCTTAGTACACGTGCTGTATAAAAAGATTTGGATGTTTGGACCTTATACAAGCATGACTGACCGTGTTTACTTCCCATAGAACTTCTCTGAAGAGCTCTTGGTGGAGGTCAGAGAGCAGTGGGTCCCTCCAGACCCCACACAGCAGGTCCTGCTCCAGGAAGCTGTGTAAAAAAAACCCCAAAAACATCATTCTCCCTATTCCAGCAGTAAGAAAGCAATTAGCCTGATGTTAGTAAACCCTGACAGGAATGAGGAAAGCCTGCCCAAAGACTGTAGGGCAATGAATTTCAACCCGTAATATGACAAACATAGCCGCAAGTACCTCAAAAATCTATTTGAATCCACAAGGATGAGTTCACTGCAGACCTACCCTCCCACGGCTGCTAAACACCCCACGACATTTATCAGGGGAGTGCAGGTAACGACTTCACTTCTTGGCAGATTACATTCTGCCTCCATGAACTCACCTTTAAAATTTTAAATGGATTGTACGTTATTCATTTCCTGTTTCAAAATGTCCGTTATTAGCAAAAATGACATTTTGGTAGAGAGAGAAACGATTTCAATGTAATCTGCAAATCAATTTGTAAGGATTTCAGCAAAGCAATTCGGGGAATTTCTGGACTACAAACACTGTGTAATGTGAGATTTCATCTTGACTGATAGACCTGTCAGGATTTCCATCCAAAAATACAGCTGTATTTCCCTCCTCACCACCCCACCTTTTCATGAGTTATATCTGAAAGTTTTGTTCTTTCCTGTATTTATTATTGGCACCTTGGGACTTTACCTAACTGTAATCTGTTTTAATCCTCCTGTTGTCCCACTGAGCAGAACAGATGCTGAGCAGGACTGGAGAAAAAGGGCAAATTGATGCCATATCTACAGGGCTCAGGAGCCACCAAAGAGAAATGCAAACCCAGTTAAACCTCTAAAATGTACCGAGTGCTCGTTGGGCAGAGGAAAGCAAGGCTGACCAAAGCTTAGTTTGGGTACATCATGCAATCTGCAAGATGACAACCAGTCTCAACCTTTCCTAAGAACATAGGCAAAATGCAGGATCACAAGCTACAAGCTCTGCCAAAAGGCCCCCGGGCATCATTTTAGGAAGTTATATGGATGCTTTTTTTTTTTTTTTTTGAGCTTTTTTCCCCCTCTTTCCCTCTAAGTGCAGTGAATTCATAGTTGTGTTCCATTTTCTTTTGAACTATGCACCAGAGACATCATAAATAACAACCTTGCTGCCATCTCATTAAGACTCAGAAATTTTCCAGCCATTAAAAACCTGAATTCCTTTTACACTTGCAGGTTGTGCTGTCTCGCTGGCAGCTCCCTCTGAAAGGTTCCTTGACATCCCAAGCTTAGCACAAATAAAATCAAAACCTTAATTCATCCTCTGTCTTCTTCTCCCCCTGTTCTTTGTTAGAAATGCCACATCCACAACGCTGTATTTTCGGCCCCACATCTCAAGGGTCATCTCCAGTTCCCCTTTCCCTCTCTTACAGCCCATGTCAGTCAAATCAGTTAAGATCTATTATTTTTCTTTTCCTCCTTGGAGGCAGTCATGTCCTGGTTTGATTATCACACTTTTCCTTCTGGGGCCCTTCTTCACCATAATTTTTTCTAGTCCATACAAAACCAGTCTTCCTTTCTGCCTTGCGAATCCCCTCAAACCTAGCTGGTAGGTTAGTTTAGATAGTTAAACTAAACCTAGTTTGAGTAATTAAATCTTGCACATGTATAAAGAAATGTCTTACGAGAAGCTGGCATCCACACACCAAGCCTAGCTCTTGTTTTGACCTGCATGTCCCTGCATCATCTCGCTAGGGTAGGAAAGAAATAAGTGAAGTATTTAACCAACTTCCAGAGCTTTTGTGTTGGAAACAGGAATAAACAGAACAGCTGAGCTGGTCAAAAGCATCCAGCTGGGATGTTCTTCCCTAAGCTTCAGACACAGTCATGCCAGCTGTGCTGGGAGGGAACGCAAGCACAGATAAACAGAACATTCAAAATAATTAGATACCCACAACACTGCAAATAACTTAAATAGGGGTTTTCACACACTGAAGGAGTGGGACGGAGCTGTTCATGACAGATTTTTCATGGCTGCATCTGAACTGACTACTAAAGCGAACAATGGAGCAGAAGAGTGAACTCAAGGCAAGAGCAGCCTTGCAGTCCGTGCAGCCTGCATCCGTGCAGTCAGAAAGAAGTTTTCATTTCCTACCTTATGTACACCATGTTGCAGCCCTTACACACAGATAGTATGTGGCCCTTAGGAGTGAAGCAGAGGGTACGTTGTGATAGGGGAGTGGGAACAGTTCCAGGTGAGCTGCCAGCAGCACAGGAGATTTGAAGGTAATATCAAATGGCAGATGGAAATCTAGCATCCCTGGACCAATGTGAAATCCAAAACATTACAGAATTAGCAACTAGGAGTGCCCCAAACATCCAGAATTTTTAGCATCAGGATGCTAGAGGAGTCCACCCAGAATATTTGTTTCTATTATAATCCAAAGTTATTGCTCAAGTAAAATACACCTTTACACATCAAGTGCCTGGAAAGAGAACTTTTATCATTGCTCATTGTCATTGCAGGCAAGCTTGGAGAATCCAGCTGAGACAATCCTCTCAATACGCTACACAAAGTAGGAGATACAATACACATGGTATAGACTGATGCAAATGGGCCAGAGCTGGGGTAAGGAGGGATGGTTCCCTCTGCCTTGCAGCTGAGGCAGGTAGGCAGTTTGCCACGGATCACCAGGGAAATCCATGGCCACATCTCAGATTGAACACAAACTCTTCCAGGCTCTGCAGCGTGGTCTTTCAGTGGCAAGGAAGGTGACATTCAGTGGGTCTGCGCTAACAACAGCAACAGGGCTGTGCCTGCTAAGTCAGCATGAACCTGGTACATTTATTAAGAAGGGAAAATGAATGCATTTCGCTCACTCTCGTCCCAACGTTTCCAGTATGTCCCCACACAAGGGCTTCTCTGCCCGCTGCTGGCACACTGGAGCTCACGGCTGCATCAGTCACTTCCCATTCCCCCACCTTGTAGGAAGGCGTTTTCCTCTCCCTTTGAACAGCTCTGCAAGCAACTCTCCTTTATTTGCAATAATGTCAAGCTCTTCCTAAAATTTGTCTTTTCAGATGAAAAACAGGCATGTGCAAAAGCATTGTGAAATTAGCAGCTTTCCATATACAACCAAAGCCACAAGATTTTCAGCCTCGCCCTGGGCTCTAGCAATCAGAGGCCTTCATTTTTCGCTTGCTCCTGTTATGCAGAAAATATCATGTAATTCAAGTTTGAGAGGAAATGAAAGTGAAACGTGACTGCTTCTGTCAGAAGCTGTCCCCTGCCCACCACCAGCACGACGTGGGCAGTTGTGCAGCCCTGCCTCCACGGTCAAGCTCATCAGGAGGAGAGCTGTGCGTTTTCTCAAAGCATCACAGAGAGATGAAGAGATTAATGGAGCAGGACAAGCCGGTGTCAACAGCAAAATCTGTTACTGCAGCTGCACCACTTCAGAGCTTTAGACAGCAAATTGTCCGTTTGCACCCTTCCCCACAACTTCCCAGGGAGAGCACACTATTTTAGAGGTATGACCAGAGAAGTCTAGATATAGGCTCAGCCCCACCAAAACTTCCCTGTAAATGGATAGAGGGATTTGCTATCAGGTCAAAATTCTGGAAATATTTGGCCTTACGCTCACATCTGGCATTAAACTCTGGCAGTTTCTGGTAAGCAAGTAAGACAATGTTTTTGTCATCATGTCTTAATGGTCTTGCCATCATCTCCCAGTTCACCAAGGCAAAACCCTATTCCACCTACCTCTGATGGGACGTGAACCTTCTTTTCTTGACAGGATTACCCACCTAACTCTGATTTACCGTACTTCATCATGCAAGCTGAATACTGTAGCTGCTGACACAGCCTGAAGATGTGACTCTGCAGATTCTCATCATTTTCTTTGCAAACCATTCTGTATCCTTTCGTAATGCAGATAGAGAAAATTATTTTCCCCCTCCAGGCCCTAGAGTATTTTCATTTTTTTAAATATTGAGTAAAACAAATAAAAAAGCATGTTAAGTGACTGCTTTTACCTATACTTATGCCTAAGATATGCCATTTCGTGGTGTATTAATAAGAAATATGTATGTCAGAACACAGAAGCTGTAAGTTTTGCCCACAATCCGTTGTGACAAAGCATTTATTTCTAACTGTATTCAGCCACCATCTGTGTGGCTCACTGTGCAACCTGACAGCTGCCACCAGTGGTGTGACCTCCTGAGCAATCCTCGTTAGTACAGCTTCTTACCCTACCATTTAAGAAAAAGAAACTACTATGGAATAGCTCCCAAATGTGCACCTCTCCCTACAACTAAAATTCAAGGGATGAGGCAAAAGACAGAACATCTGGCAGAGAACAGTATATTTTGTATGTTATTCAGCAGTGGAGAGCAAATAAAACATGTTCTGGAAATAGCAAATTGACTTCTGCTAAATCGGGAGAGACTTTAAGAATATATGCCTACTCGGAAAAGGAAAAGCAAGTGACTGACTCTGCATACAAGAGCATCCCCAGTCAAAGGCAAGGTAGCTCCCCAGCCTGGATGCTGTTCAGCAGGCAGAGGAAACACTCCCTCTCCCACAAAGGCTGAGGTTTCTGGATGATGGAAACGCCTTCCCTCCAGTGTAGACTTCAGGCATTATTTAATGGAGTAAGGTCAAAAAAATATTTTGCCTTTTTGACTTTCTTGTTTGGTATCTTTTTAGGCTCTTTGATGCTGCGTCCTTGGAACTGAAAGCTCAAAAAGCAACTACAGGAAAACGAATTTTTATTATTCTCCGGTCTTTTGTCAGGAACAAAAGCATTTGTTTACTGAACTACCTGTGGAGAAACACAATGCAACACTTCAAACACCCATTCCAAATCAGAAACACAAGGTAAAAGCCAAACAACTGGGAGTCTGCTCAAGGATCATAAATTTCCTTATGTGACTCCATTTCTCTAACAAGCTTCTGTTCCCGAAAGTACTATTAAAAAATAAAAAATAAAAAAAAAATGCTTTCCTTTAAAGCAATTCTGGAATGCAGAAAGAAATTAATTAAGTTACTGGTGTACTGTTTTGAACATGTTTCCAGTGCTCATGAAATATCTTGAACAAATTCAACTGACAGCTCTGAAAATAAAAACTTCCATGGCTAGGAAGAGCCGAACAGGAGACAGAATATGCTTCTTGCTTAGCTCCAGACATGTCTCTTTAACACATTAGGGGAACGTACCTAGAGTGGGGAAGATAGCTCAGTCATCATGTCAAAGATGAATAAAGTATCCAAGTATCCATTTTGGATATCCAAGTATCCAAAAATTGTTTGTCATAAATGATTAGGTTGCATTTAAGCAGATAAGTTAATAGGAACAGGAGTTCTCTTATTCCTTAGTCAACCAAATCTGCCAAGGAAAAGATATTTGTGTTGCTTTTTTGGCTGTGTAATAATTTGCATATTACAAATTGTTAATAGTTAGTTGTGATTATAAAACAATTATTAAAATATGAAATAGACCAGGTTTATGGCATCAACCCAAAATCATTTGCTGCAGCGCATAAGCTAGTGTATGAAATTTGCTGAGGCCAGAGTTTCGCTCCGGCTGTAAAATCACAAGACCAGAATACAAAACACAGCGTTCAAATATAAAGACATTTATGAACCTTAAATACCTGTGTTTAGAGACTATGAGACCTGTGATGCTCAGAACAAGAGAAAGTGTTTACAAAGTATACACAATCCTATTCTTTGGTCGATCAGTAATTATAAAAATAGTTTATATTTGGGGCATTTCATCTCATCTTCAAGATCTCTCATAGAGGAGTACGGTGATAAAACATGGGGCTGGCTTTGGCTTTCGCAACACTGAAATCAATCAAGTATCTGTATGCAGTCCAAAGGGACGACAAATCGTGTTTGTCACACCTACAACCAATTTTCTGAAAACAAAAGCTGTAACAATTTAAAGAACCCTAGATGCCCTATATTCACCCTTTCTCTGAGAGCTAGAAGTGAAGACAGAATCCACCTCTCCTTTTTTTTTTTTAATAAGCATCTTTTTTAATAGAACCTTTTTTTTTAGTGGTAGATTTCTTACTACAGCTGAAGCTTTTGCTCGAGGCAGAAGATGTTTGAAGTGTTTGAAACAGAGCACTCTGGGCTCCATGGAGTGGCCTAGGTTATACTTCATATAAATGAAGTTACTATATTAATCTCAACATTCATCATGAAGTATGACAAAGTTTAAAATGCCTTAGATTTGTTATGAAAAACAGTATTATGAAAAATCCTTCCTATTATATCTGTTTAATTTACTACCTCCTTCTACATATATATTCTAGTTACAAGACATGTTTGTTTTCTTTATTGGTAAATATTAGAACAATATGAGAGATTAAATTAGAAAAAAAATGTGCTGTTGCAAACTCTTAGTTACAGAATTACTTGCTTCCACTGCATTGCCTAGATAACTCACTGATCTATGTACCTTAATAAATATTCACGCAGGTCAGTCTCAAGCACAGATCCTTATCAGGCAGATGTGTTTGAGGCATCTCAGTTTCTGGAGACAAGACAACACATGAGAGTCGTTTTCTCTGCATTGTGTCCAGCTACCTTTGGTTACCCCCAGCCGAAATTACCGGGTACCCAATTACAGCCGAGTTAGCTGGCAGCAGCCTTCATGCGGGTTCGACGTGAGATGTGAACTCATGCCTCTGGGTGCGTAGCGAGACTCATTAGCCGCACTGTAACAGTGACTGAGCAAGCCTCTGGAGCACCAGGACTGAAAACACAACTTGAAGTCTGGGGTAGAGATAAACCACATCCAAAAAAGACACAGGAAGAAGAAATACCAGAGGCATAGAAGAACATCCATGTGCAGAAATATTAAACACAGGAGGACTCTTCAGTTTAGGAAAGCAACAACTGAGGAAGGACAGCTAGGACCTGTTATACTGAGAAGATGAAAAGAACAGTTAGTTGCTATTTCTCATCATACAACATAATGATACAATCAGGCATCGAGCTTAAAATAACAAAAAGGAAGCATTTTTTCACATAATATATAATCACATCATGGGAACTATTGTTACACAAGCATGCAAAGGTTAAAAATATAAATTACTTCAAAAATTTTTTTAAAAATTCATGGACTGCTCAGAGAAGAATTGCTGCCCACTCATCCTCTTCCTTTTCCTAAGCATCTGGCCAGTTACAGCTGCCAGGGATGAGATACGGACTAGGAAGCTATAGGACTCAGCTTCATTAGGTAGAAAGCACTGATCTCAATTCAAAATGCTCAGGGAGTTCAAAGCAGCAGCAATAACAATGAAAATTTAAGATTTGTCCATCAGAATAAACAATATACCGAATAGGCAGTAAGTATATATCAAGCTTGTTATTGCCATTCTATGCTGTGACAATTAGAGCTGGGATTAAGAGATGGCAAGCAGCTCCAGTATTTCTCACCTGAATTACAGAGCTTCTTTCAAACAGAAGGTCTTTCAAAACAGAAGGTATCATGACTAGTTTGTGTGAGTAACATTTACTTATTCTTATTTGGATTTGAAACAAGCAAAGAAATCCAGGCTCTAGATGCCTTTGCAATCACTCATAGATGCAATTTTGTGCACCAAACCCCAATACATTAAAATAATCTTGATAAATAATTATGAACTGACACCTAAGAGCTAACATAGCTGAAATGACAAATTAGAAATGTCATCTCACGATGTGCGTTAGCCCAGTGACACTCAAAGCCAATGTATTTTCACTCATATCAAATTAGAACTGCCAGCTACTGTGGATTTTTTTCCTTGAACAAGGTACAGCGGAAAGGTCTGCAAAGAGAAACCTGACTCTAAAGCATTTCTTTTGGAGCAATCCATAAACCATCTGCATGTGCCATTAATGTTGGGCATGGGAGCAGGGCTGCTGTGTGTCAAAATACTCACATGGCAGAAGTGTTTCTTTGGAAAACAAACCATAAAGGCTAATAAAAAGGTCCTTTATAAGCTGACAAAAAGATTACAAAGCTGAATGAAGGAGTCTTGGACAACAATAAAACAAAGACCTGGGCTGTTCTTTCTCCAGAAGAACCAGGCAAGGGAACAGGTAGAACTTTCTGGGCGCTAAGAAGAGCAACATCATGAATGGAGGTCTTGTCAGACACCATAGCATCCTTCTCATGGACATATATGTGAAACAGGCACACTCCTGTGCCTTTTGTTATCGCTGCAATGCCACATCAGTAGCGCAAAATGAAGAGCCAGAAAGTGAGGGCCCCTATTCAAACAAGAGTTTCTGCATTGTCAAAGATCCTGAAAAGTTTGTGGACAGCAAGAGAACTCAGACAGTAAGGGAGGCACGGACTTCAGCTCAGGGTTATTTAGCATGTAATTTGATTTCATGCGTTTTCCTGCTTTGTATTCATTGATTTCAAATCCTTCCTCAGTATCCATTTCTGCCACAGTAGCTATGGTAAATTGCCAGCTCATATTGGATAGGCAAGTGGCCAGCTGAGAATATGGACATAATTAACGTGTCTTTAACAACCCACCTCAAACCTTCAATTTATACAACAATGTATCGATGTAAAAACATCTTCTGGTCACAGTCCTTTCCATTTTTTTTGTCATCTGCCCCTCATATTTGTTACATTCACTCATCACAACATCTCATAATTTAAATTCTACGTAAGCTGTTGAGGACAAGAAATATTCTGTCTTGCATATTCTTATGCAATGAGACCATGAGCAATGAGACCCTCCCACAATAGCTCCTCTGGAAATTAATACACGTAATATTATTATTATAACCTCCCAACCATTTCCTTATCATTTTGAAGTATATTTTTTCCTCTATTTTTTAAGCAGAGCAATGGAAGCTGCTGTCTGATTTGCATTCAAACATGAATAAGATGCCAAGTGCTGCACCCCTTTGCACCGTGTGCTCCTTACAGCATGCATCTTCCATAGAGAAAAGTGTGTTGCAGCAGCAGCAGATTAAATGAATCCAGACAGTTTTTGTCCTTCAGGGAAAGATGCCTTGTTTTTGTCACGCCTCAGTCTGTCAATGCTCTAAAGTCACAGGATAGCAATCCGCAGTACACAGCATCTCAGTATTGCACTGGAGATTAGAAATGGAAATTGTGTTCTTCTTTGGGAAAAAATGATCTTTCATACAACATCTATTGACCAAAATGCTGCAACTCTGATGAGAAGTTACCATTTAAGCAACCTTTGGCTTCCCACAGATGGATGAAAGAAGCAGACAGGTCTTCGCACATTCCTGGTGCATATTTTCCCTCTTCCCGATTCCTTGAACGCAGAACACATGAAACGAGACAATGACAACATGAAGCTCATCTGAATGTTTCCATTAAGCCGAACCTGTTTCTAAGAGCAAACCTGACATCAAAAACCCATCTAGGGAGTGTTTTCCACTGAAACCCTGCTCAGAGAGAGCATGCAGAAATGGAAGGGCCTGCTGCTTGCCAAAGGAAAAAAGCTCTTGGCATTAGATCACCCATCCATCAGTAGCTGTGAATAGTAACAGCAGCCTGTAATCATGAATACTATGCCCTGAAATGATCACTTCATACTATTTTGCTTATGGGCAAGGGTGTTCTTAATTTTTTTTTTTTTATGTTAAACAACCAGGTTTAACATCACAATTTTTTTGATAGTGTCATTCTGTGCATTCATAGAAATGAAAATCTATACAGGAAATTTTTTTTGAGATATTTGTCTTCTAATAACCATGAGTTATAAACGAAGTCCCTCAGATGTCACCCACAAGACCTCCAGTTTTTCTAGGGATCTGATGGCTCTTTTTGGCGCATGCAGCCAACAGCCCGTATCCCGCTTAGCTAACTATTCCATAAGCAGTTCATCCACACAGAAAATAAACATATTGATGCTTTTATCCCTCTCTTCCCTATTCCAAAGCCACCCTGTGACCCCAAGGACAAGGCCGGACTCCTTTCAGTGCTAACAACTGCTCTGAATCACAAGCAACAGCAGGAGTGATTGCCAAAAGAAACCTCACGCTCCTTTCTTCACCCCTGGGAAGTTAAGATTTTACCAGTCACTTACAAATGTCCCACAGAGACTGGTTTAGAAGTATACATCTATTAGCCTTCAGTCTTCCACCTGGCAGAACAAATAGATGCAGAGTAACCCATGGCTTTAATCATTTTCCCTCCACAGGCACAAATCGGCCATACAGCTAATTCATGCTGTAGATTCTGCTCAGTGAAGCACTGCAAATTATCCACACAAGCAAAAAACCACTTCCAGAGAGTAGATTTACGTTAAGCATCATTCAAGGATTTTCATGCAAGACTCTCACCACAGTGAACCATGAAGACGTTAACACCATGATACATTAAAAAGATATGCTGAAAGCATTTATTTATTTAGAGCATAGAGAAGAGCCAACTCTTCATTCCCAAAACAATGATTCAGCAACAGCTGAGAATTAAAACTCTTCAAAACTATCCAGGAATAGCATGTGGTGGTGATGTTTGTTTGGTTTTGATTAAAATATTTAGACATCTGGAATTGAAGGGAATGCCAACAACCTTCAACTTACTGGTAGAGAGAGGAAATAAGATACTTCTAGTATATTCCTACCACTTCATTTTAGTTCACACAATTAAAAACATTAGTCCCAATCAGCTTGATTATCTCCTTGTGTAGCTATATGCTGAGCATTCAACTTCATGTAAGATCTGAGTTTTCTAAGCAGCTGATCAAGGTGCACTGCACAGTCCACCTGCCTGGCAGACCTGAGTTCATAATCCTCAGCTGAAAAAAGTCATGAAGAACAAACACTTTAGTCTGATACTATGAATCGCAGCTCTGTTAAGACATCAGTTGATACCAATGGGAGTATAAATCTTGCTCAGTAAAGTAGAAAGGGTCTATTCACTTCTTTATAATGTCAGTTTAACAATGTCTGTTAAAAATGGTCTTTATTAAAGCTTGGGATGCGCTCATTTAGACATTTCTTCCAGGTTTATGGAAAACATCAGGTCTTAGTGATTAAATGTGCTCTGTAGTTATGAAGATTAAGAAGGTGACAACTGAATGAATAACAGTATATATAGGAGTAGTACTTTCTTTTCTGTTTTAAGATATTGTTCTTGCAGGCTACAGAAACA
Organism: Gymnogyps californianus; assembly: GCF_018139145.2. Lineage (NCBI taxonomy): Eukaryota > Metazoa > Chordata > Aves > Accipitriformes > Cathartidae > Gymnogyps > Gymnogyps californianus. Next base: position 99,889,476 of record NC_059473.1, read on the forward strand.
CTCCTCAGGTAATTTTGGTTAGAGAAAACGGTTCTTGCAGCCATTCTCAATGAGGAAGACTAGTGACTCGGACAGGTTTAGGTCTACTAACATGAAGGGAAAAAAAGTAACTTACTGGGAACAAATTTCATCACTGGCAATAAGCTCCAACTGACTGTAAGAAACTTTAGTAAAAGACTGTAATTAAGAAATGCAGCATTTTTCCAAACAGTTTAAATGTGATTAAAAGCTTTTTATAAAAAAAAAAAAATCTTTTTTTTTAACATTACCGAGAAATACTGGATCGCTACAGCTGAAGAGTGGAAGTAAAATTTTTGAAATGGCACTAAATTCTACTAAGGAAAAAAGCATTTCTAGAGTTTGCTACATGTTCAAAAATAAGATCAGCTACTGACTAGGCTTTTGAGAAACTGGATCTGAACTGAGAACCGAAAGTGTTGGTGGCTGGGATTACTGCCGAGATTTGAGTGGCAGTCCTGGAGAACTGGGCTTAGTGTGTTTTAAATTCTGCACAACCGACAATTTAATAAATATTGGACCTATCATGTAATGAAATAATCATGTGACAAGAACATTGCTTGCAAAAATATGAAAGGTCTGTTACCACTACAGCTATTGTTTTTTCAGACATAAAAACCATTTATCGAAAGCACATTAGCAGAACCAGTTATACAGCTGTATGGTATACAGAGATATGATTTTTCCCTCCCAGATCTGTATTTAAGAACCTTAAGTAAGTGTCGCACAGGTGAAGTGCTTTAAAATAGTTTTCAGCTACCTACAGGAAACAAGTGCCTCTTCTCTCCTCTGCCATCTAACTTGATATGTGCTGGGAGCCCACATTGCAGTGAAAAAGAGTGAATATCCCACCAAATCTGCTTTACAATCAATTTGGATATGCCAGCTTGGTGGCTGTGCTTCAGATCACTTTGGCCTTCAGTTTGGAATCAATTAAGCAGGATGAATATTCTAGTATTTTTATTTCTGATAAGGCTAGCAAGGTTGGTTTGGTTTTCCCTCGGAACTGAAGTCCCATTTACATATGCTCCAAAACAATTTGGAGATCAAAAGAAAAAACATTGCATCTAGAACTGGCATAAATATATTGTCATGAGGCCTCCTGGGTGTAATAGGGGAACTCCTACAGAAAGTTGGTCAAATATGTTTACAAGAAAATTTACTTAGATTTTTTTTATCTATATGCACTTATTTCATTTGGTGGGAACTTTAGAAGGGCAAAGGGAGGAGTTAATTTCATATGGCCTATGAAGGTCTTTAAAATTTTTATTGTGTAGGGACTTTTTTCTAGCTGATGCATGAAGAGAAAATGAATGCAGTGGCATTCTTTAATCCAAAGTTGCAAAATCCTGAGTTTTCAAGGTAAGGCCTTACATATCTCATGTCTCTTTAAGCCAAAATATAGAGGCAAGAGACAGAAAGTCCACAAAAATCAGTGATTAAATTAAAAAGGACATTCAAATGTATTTTTCCACTACATAATACCTTTGAAATTTTTACAAAACAAAATTATAATATTCTTTAGATGAATGTTAAAAATGGGAGAAATATTTTCTCACTTCTAAACATACTGAGTAGAAATCCGCAGGGAGAGGAGTACTGCACTTCTTTCGCATACGCTTGCACTCAGCAGATTAGCTGAGTACTACTGGTAGCTGCACTACCAACATATTCAACTATTGTAACTCCTATTACACACCCTACAACTGATTTGAAACATGTATTTAAATAATAGAATTTACTTGTATGTTGATTCAGATATTTGTACTTGTTATTCTTGATATGCTGTAATAGTGATGAAACTGTGAGAAGCAAGACCTTAGGTGAATACCTAAATCCAAGTGAAAAGTTCCTCCAACTGTCAAAAATTATATTTCTATTAATACCAGATCCTGAAAAATGCAGTTTTACAATCACCCCTTAGGACATCATAATAAAGAGAAAACTGTGATCAGCTGTAGATACAACCATTACCTTCAACAGTGCCTCCTGATTTAACAGAGACAGTGTAAGAAATCCCTGGCCTCCTTGCTAAGTCACAGTTGACAAGGATTCTTTTTTCCATTCAAAATCATATAGCAACAGCAATTGTAACTATTTTTTATCCACAGCATGTTAAGAACTTTACATATTTTTAATTATGCTCTAATACCAGAGATCAGAGTAGAATTAATGTCATTCAGCAGGTTTCCTGCTATTTTTCTACAGCCAACCATTTCTCTGAAAACTGTAGTTGGCCAAACCACTGATTCTCCAAAGACCTGAACACTGAGCGGACCGAATCACACGTTTCTAACTCTTAGGTCTCCCTACTTAGATTGCCTCTATATCCTACCCAAAAGCACTAGAGCAGCTGTCTGAAACAAGGACACTCTGCAGCTTGGAAGATTAAATTCTTATTAAACATAAAAATAAATCCAAGTATCATAGACTTTAATGGCCAAAAGGGCCAGTCAGATCATCTACTTTGAACAGGGCAACACAGACCATTACATTTCATCCAGTAGTTCATGCATCAATTTGACTAGTTCAGTTTGAGCAAAGACATTTCTTCTGATCTAACTTGATTTTTACTGAAGTTCACTTTGTAAGTGCTGCCATTAAGTATGGCAGAGATTTTCTGTTTGTGTAACACCTCCCACAATACAACTCTGATCCCGAGTAGAACGCAATGTTCTTCTAAAAAATAAATATTAAGGTTGTGCCATATCTGCTTCTGCTATACTAATGTCCTTTTCATTATTCCATGTTCATGAACCATCTTAATTAAGGTTTATTGATTAAATGACAAAACATCTTCAACTTGGCTAAGAACTTTCATTTCAGCTAGAAACACAACATCTTGTGATGCTTTCATTGTGGTTATTGTTTTAAGAGATACTGAGAATTCATACATCTTCCAGCTTTTTGCAGCCTAATCACCAAGTCCTGCTCTCCCTCAACAGATCTACATTGATATCACCTTCCTGTCTCCAGCTATTGATCTGCTTTTCACCTACCCTTACCCACATCTGAAGTCTTCCAGTGCTTCCTCCGTTAACAAGTTAGTATTTAGGTATCTATTCCTACATATTCCCCAGCTACAATTCACTCTTGACGTTATTGCAACCATTTTTATACCTGTTTTCCAATCGATTTACCTACATAAATGCTTCAGGTTCCTTGGGGGATTGAATTACACCCATTGATCATAACCTTTGTTCGATTCAAATGCCTTAGATCCTTCAGCATTTGAGGGATTTAAATAAATCTTAGCAAATAAGCATGCTAAGGGGTGAAAGTCTTTATTTTTCTTTTTGTCAGCTAGATACCAAAGGTAGAAGTTTTGATGTTGAGATAATACCATTACCAAGAGTACTTCAAGAGCGCAGATTCAAGTGGAAAGGTTAACGTTCTCAAAATGGTATGTTAAAATCAGGGATCCACTGACATGAACTAGGCTTCTGATTCAGACGGGCCAGTGAAGGATGATAACATTTTGTACAGTAGAAGGGAAAATAAAACATGAAAGGCAGTGACTGGCAAGCATGGCAGCAAGGGTGGATTATTCTGCTAATGTGAACTAAGCAGTGGACTTCATATAAGTTCTAAAAACCACCATCAGTAACATCCATTATGTAGCAGATAAGGAGGAATACACAGGATGGTGAAATAAGGAGACTGTGAACTGCAGAGGTTAGTTACAAGATGCCAGTTACTCAGTAGACCTACAGTGTAGTAAAAAGATTAAAAACCCCCAAACAAACAAACAAACAAAAAAAAAAAAACAAAACCCCCACCCATACAATGATCTAAAAGGACAAAGTGATTCTTTTGCAGATTTTTAAGAGACTTGAAATAGATACAGATTTTAGAATATGCTATATACGCTTTAAAATAAAAAAAAAAAAATCTTAAGTATCATGATGTGAACTCTACCCAAAAGAACCACTCGGATATTGAGACCTTGACTACATCTGTCCAGCTGTAATTCATTAGATGTTTCTGATATGCACTTGGGAAAACAAGGAAAGCATCAGTAATTATATTGGGATAAGCTTGCCCAAAAGCTCTGGATTATGCCTGCCCTGCCCTAATGGGTTAGGTACATGCAGGGAAGAAACAAAAAGTGTAAATGAACTCTTAAGTTTTACATCCTTGCAACAAATCTGGGCCAGGAAGCCAGAAGATGATAGCAACCCAGGTAACATAATTGTCCTCGACAGGCCAACATGTCTAAGTAAAACTAAAAAATTTTTGCCATAGGTGGAAGGTTTTAAGCGTTTTCCTTCCTTAGTTACAGTAAGAAAAAACCCAGGGAACTAACCCTGGGGTTCTGGAATCCTTTTATTGTATTTAGCATATTACCAGATTTGTCAGAAAACAGGTCTTTCAAATAGTAAAATCTTTGCTATATTAAAATTCCCTAGGTATTTCAGTAGTAGAAACCACAAGAAATTTTACATTTCACAACCATGTGAAAGTAACAGCACCACAGAGTGATCACCTGCGTTGCAAAGATGTTGCCCTATCTCATCCTCTAAACGTATTCTTGCTGCCACATGTCTTTCAATTACATGGGCTTGAGACTGACTGAAATGTTCACCATCTTCAAAGGCATCTCTCAGTCGTCCCCACTTACTCTGCTTTGGCTCGCACTGCCGATTGGTCTGACAGCGTGCTAACTGGATTCCTTCTGGAAGAAATTCACCCAAAAGGCACACTCTGCAATGCTCCTCTATCTGCTAATGACCACTCCAGCCATACTGTAAGACTAAAACCAGCCCAAAGTAAAACTCCCAAAACATGCACAGAAGGAACGCCACGTGCTCAGCGTCAACTGTTTTGCTGCATGGATCCGCTCCTGTTGTGCCATGATGGTACCGGCTGCTCTCGCCATTCCCCTTGCCAGGGCAGCGCTCCACGTCTCAGCAGAGCACTTTGTAAGTCACACCCAACTTGTGAGCTCCTCACCCTTCCTTCTGCAGAACACCCAATAGTAAAGCTCTCTTCTTCATTAGATCTTGAAAGGCTTTGAAGTCAGAGACTGTTTTCTTGTCTTTGATGCTAGCACTTCAAAAGATGACAAGCTATGGACCGGCACTCCTTTTGAAACACGCGCCTCTAAATTTAACTGTGGTACATTTAAGATCAGATGTCGTAAAGAAGAGTACTTCCTACCTGAGCACCATGGCTGCACAGGGCTACCTTTGGCACAGGGCACCCCCTCAGAAATGCAACCAAATATTATCTTAGTATCTCCTTTACTGACCCAGCACACAGAAGTGTCTTGTCCAGAACAGTTTCAAACTTTAGATGTTTGTGTGTCTCCTGGTTTTTTTCAAGTACCAAAATATAACAAAATTTAAAGCTCCACTTAGGAGAGTTGATGCTTGCAAACAGATCCATCTGCAATGCTTTACTGCAGAAATAAATTTTCTTTTCAACTTGTAAAAGAATAGGGTTTGGGATTTTGTGGGGTTTTGTTTGGTTATTGGTTTGGTTTGGTTACTGGTTTATTTGGTTATTTGGTTTGTTGTTATTTTTGACTCCTGCATAGTCATATCAGGGTCACTTGGTTTTCAGAATCTTATCTTCTGGCTAAATATAATTTTTAATAGCACTACTACAATGCAGGAAATGTTTTCAAATGAGTGATTTACATATGGTTAATGATTTTGCCTTTCTAATCTCAAACAGCTCTATAATCAAGGAACAAGTGATTCTTACCGAATTTACAAAGCAGTAAGAGTTTAAAGTTCCTTGGTGTTCAGCTGCTCAAAAGGAGGATTCTTATTTGGGATTTTTCTACATTATCAAGTTCAAAATATTCTGCTTTCAAAGAAATATCAAAATGGTCAAAATGCATGAAATATGAAAATAAGTTGCCATTTTCTTCAAATAGCAAAAAAAGCATTAATTTCAATCCTTTGCTAGTTACTTGTAACTGTATGCTATAATTTGTACATTTTTCTGTTATATATTTTATTATAGTCCTCCTGACAGGTAATAAAAGGGAAGAAAACATAGTTTAATGCAATTTCTACTACTATTAATCAAGAGAGGTAAACTCACAATAGTGAAGTAAACCAATGAAGGACAAAGACTTTGTCACATACTGTTACGTTTGTTGCATTTCAGATTAAGATTTTTCATTCAGAGGAATTGTGTGGTTATATTCTCTTCCTTGTAACAGAGACTTATTTTTTATATTTTATGCTTGAATTCCTAAAAATAACTTTATTCTGCTAATGTAGCAATCCGTTGTAGAATATGTGAATAAGCAGACTATTCCCAACATAACAGATTTCAAAGTACACATAAAGCTCAGAAATGAAGAGCTAGGAGTTTTATTCACACACCAAGTGACAACGCCTACATGAGTAGGGTTAGGGCATAACAGAAACGTTTCTAATGAATCAGAAATTCCCTTGGCTGGGAAACACCACCTGCATTCAGTGCCTTGACCACCTCATTCTTCTCCCAGCTGTTTCACCTAGGAACCTAAGTCTCATTGCAGGTCTGAAACAGTTTCACTTCTATTAAAAGGATCCACGATGTCCTCTAAGGCACCTCCAATTCAGGTATTCAGTAACACAAAATTAGAGGACAGTTACCACTTGCAAGGACACTTCAAAACCCAGAGGTCAAGTTTCTTAAGCATCTAATACAACCAGTGGACTTCCACACATCAGGTGGGGTGCTGCCAGGAGCTTAACCAACAGGAGAAACCAAGCCCATGGCTGTTGGAAACTTCTTGCTTCTTGGGCCCAGAACAACCACTGCCCTGCAGGATCCAGGTGCAGAGCCTTTGCTCAGGGTGGATTACTACAACTCCTTTGAACATACGATATCCAAAGGAGTAAGAGGTTTGGTAGTTTACACAAAGCAGTCCCTAAATAAATTAAGGAATAAATCAAGGAAGAGAAAAGGAACAGTGAATCCTGGCAGATCCTCTTCTAACAACAAATGACATGTTTTATTTTTAAAGCCTGGTGTTGCACTAGCCCCATGCGAGTTATGTGCCCTTAAAGGAACACTCTACATATGAGAAACCAAAGATTTACAGTTAGCCCAAAATCTTAACAGTAATCAAATAGTCTTTAGTTCAGACACAATGTTAATAGTCTAAAACAGTCAATTATTGCAGAGAAAAGAAAACCTCTAACATAATACAACTAGCAAATGTTACATACCTACACACTCCCTTGTATCTATCCCTTTCTCTAGTGTTGCACACACCTTTCCACTGCCCCTTGGGATCCTGGGATCAACAGCACATGGTCAGGGTTGTTCATCAGGAATAGTAGGATGCTGATAGTGGGGATTGTTCTTTCTTCTCTCTAGAGTCCACCTGGTGTAATATTACGCATTTCCCAAAACATTCTACTCGCCATTCTTTCTTCATTGGTCTGGCAGTTCCACATTACAGCCAAATAATTATATATAAGTGTGGTTTACTCATGTTGCATATTTGTTCTTTCTTCTCTTATCCCTAAAAACTTGTTTTGCACAACTCTTTACATTGTATTTCTTTAAGGATGCGCAGTTGGCCATGGACAATTTGTTTATATCCATGGGGCCTCTGGCACCTAAGATCATAGATTAATTCATTCTACACAAAATAACTACTTATTACTTACTAGCCATTAGCTACAGAAATATATCAAAATCATTATAAACATAGGCAGTACGCCACGCAATTGTACAACGCTAGGCTGTCATTTGACAGCTGCTGTTATGGCTGAAACAAAGCTTTGGGGAGGGCAAGATAAGCCCAGAAAAATCAAGCTCAGTGAGTCTTCATGCTAAGGCCTTGCAGAGTTACTACAAGTTAACTAGCAATGACAATACTGTGTTTATGTAGTTACAGGGCTATACCAGTAGCCAGGTCACTCTCCAGGGAGGGGGTAATGTTATCTTGAAGCTCCTTAGGCATCAGAAAAAAATAAAATTCAAATCCCCAGGAGAATACTCTAACAGAATGATATAAAATACCAGCTCTACTTAGAGCTTCCACCTACCGCACGGTGGCCGCTGCTCGATTGAATGCCGTTCGTGTGTTAAGTGACTTGGGCTTTAGGAGAATGGGTAGAACTTAGGTGACCCAAAGCTGCATTCAGATGGCTGTTTAGCTTAGCAGGACACAGGAGGCTCCAGCCATGCTCAGACATTGAGGAAACTTTAAGAGGAATATAGACTAATAAGTTTTTAGCTTCTTCAGGATGAGTCAGTTAGTAGAGCATCAGCTTTTTGGATTACCTTTTTACATACAGGTGTCTAAACTCTGCTTATGTTCTATTTCAAGCACCAAAACCAGCTCTCTAAATTTAGTGTCAAGGTACACAAATTAGGAAGCTGATTTCCCTCAGCTCTTCATGTAGAAGAGAGACAGACAGACTCCTCCAGAGGGTAATTTTGATCATAAGAACTCCTACATAATTACCATCCAAATACAGCTAAAAAGAAAATAACAAAAACTTTTGCTTTGCAATTTATTTATTAAGAAGAAACATATAAAAGTGACCACAAAATGGGATAAAAATATTTAAACATTTTGAAGAAAACCAAAAAAGGTAAGTTAGGCAAAAATCACCTAATAATTGGGAAGAAACTTTCATTTCCTATCCTTCAGCATGCCATATAAAACAGTATCCTAAAGCAGTGAGAATAAGTACTGGATGCAATTACAGCTTCAGTATCTATCTTTCTTTTCTTCAGCCTATTCAAAGCACTAAATGCCTGTGTCTTCCAGATAGTGAAGTGTGTACTTCTTAGTATAGGGACAAATCCAGCTAGAGAAGGGAAAGAATGAAAGAAAGAAAAAAACAAAACAAAACAAAACAAACAAACCAAATAACACAGCTGCTTAGTCTTCAGTGAAGTATGCCTCCAGTCCCTCCAGTTCTGCATCAGCTGTTGTATTTGAAGAGGTGGGAGTAGAATTCGAATTCCTGCTTTCCTGATTATTACTTTTTTGTTGAGAGTTTCCTGAATTACTTGGTTCCTTCTTCAGTTCTCTACCACCACTTAATAGCCTTTGACTCTCTGTAAAATACTGATTAGGATGATTCAAGGAAAACCCAATGTCATCAACCTGCACATAAAAGGAAAGGAACACTGAGTTGTATTTATTTCAAAAAGTCATCTTTTTCACATTCAAGAAGAAATTAATTAGCAATTTAATAAGTTCCAATTTTGTTGAAGAAAAAGGTGTCAGTTTGTAAATACTATTCCAGTAAATAATAGCATGACACAGATTTACTTTCATCAAAAAATTTCTTCCTTCATCTTAGAAACAAAACAACTGCTCTGGCGTATTCAAACAATATTTCACACTGTCTTTGCTGTAGTAAAGAAAAATAACATCCCAAAATGTATAAAACAATATAAGGAAAATGGCGTACCTTTACTGATGTAGGACAATTGAACCTACACCTTAAAACAGCATTTCCCTACCCAAAAGAGGGACGGAGACAAGTCTAGAATGCAAACGGCAGTAGAGAATACTACTAAAAGTTGTCATAACTGCACAACATAGATCTAGATCTTAAGTATCAGCGTGAAACTGTGAATGGAAATGGGTAGGTTCATCTCTTGCCCTGTTTTCTCCAGTAGCCACAAATGCAATATTTACAAGCCAGTAGGCTAAGACAGAAGCCCAATAGATCAAGCTTATCCCTGCTCCATCAGTGCCGAGATCAGCATCCTGAAACTAGATGCACAACCAATACCAAAGAACATTTAGTCTTCAGTGGAAAAGAACACATAAAACTAGCAGAAGGTGCAGCATATTTTTATCACTCCTTTCTACTTAGCAGGCACATTCTTTCAGCTCTGTAATTATTTGATAAATGAACATTCAATTAATGCTCATCAAATATTTCAAATCAACAAAGCTTTCAGTTTTAAAAGTAAGCTGTACCAACATATTCACCACAGATCTCAGTTATAACCTTTGTATCTCTTTTCAGGGGCTTAGAAGTTGGAAATGCTTACTTTAAAAGGTGCTTCCACCTCATATTCAGGCGATCTGCACCTTTTATCTGCCCATCAGTTCATGTGAATACTAAGAACATTTTGAGAAAAATACTACTTTTAAAAAATGTTGGAAAACTTCCCAAACCTGGGATACAAGAAACCAAGGCAGACTAAGAGCCATATAGTGGTAATTTTCTGCTCTCACTATCTTCCCTTTTTCCCAGAAGGGTGGGGCTAATTCAAGCATATCAAGCAACTTCGCACACACACAGCGTCTCATGAGGACATATACTGTGGCTGATTTAATATGCCAAAAACCATCAGTTCAAATTTCAGCCACTTGTAAAAAATCATAAAGCAGAGAATCAATGTGCGTTTTAAATGGAACCCTGACTCAATGCATTCCCACCGCCTAGCTTAGCTCCATCAGAAAATGGCAACATGTACAACAAAATCTAATTCAGACACAAAAAAGACATTAGCAACTGTAGCAAGTGACCTTGCTTGAAAAATCTTAAATATAAGTGACAGGTCTAGCACACTAATTTGGCACTCAAAATAAAAGACACAAAGTAAAAAAAAGAAGTCTGAAGCCACCACTGAATTTCATTTCAGTCTTATCTGGATGAGTTTCATCCAGCCAGCTTTCATCCATGCTCCAATTTTCTGTTATGAGGGAACTAAATTACTTCTTTACACCAAAAAGGCTTAAAAAGAAGTGATACAGAGAAAAGCTGGCTTTCCTACAGAAGCTCTTAATTAGTTCTATTTTTTTTAACCTTAAAAATCTCAGTTTTATTCAGATCAATTTAAGATTCACTTTGTAACTCTTAATTTTGTTCTAAACTCTTCTCTCGCCAACAAATTGCAATAAGCTGTAGAAGCAGCTCATTCTACGAATGGAGCCTACAACCATGTTTTCAGAGGTGATTGACAATATCTGGCTAAAAGCTATTTACAGGTTCTTAGTTAAAATTGTAGTATGACTCCATGTACCCTATTTTAATTAAAAGAATTCTGCCCATTACTTTTAGCACCTTTTTTTGAGAGCCTGAAGAGAGAAACGGGAAGTTTTGTTCATCATCATCTTCATTTGTGATATAGTGATACATAAACAATTTTGTTCTGTATAATTTTCAACAAGGTTCTCTGAATAAAAATATTCTGCTCTGGCTGGAAATACACAAGAAATTTGACCACAAAAATGGAGGTGAAGCTAAAACAAATTTCCTGGCTTTTTTATGTTAGACTGCTTATGTTACTTTATGTAAGTTTTACAATGCTCTTAGGTAATACAGGTCAAAGCATATCAATTTTAAAAGCTGCATCACTAACTTAGCTGTAAGTTACCTGAAACTTACTGCCAGAAATAGAGGAACTAGATTTCTCTAACAGCTTTATCCATTCACACCTGCAAATCCATCTGGAATCCACTATGCCCAAAGAAAAATGTATTTTCTGTGCAGTCAAAAATTCAAGCTTATAACATGTATTGATCCAAGTGAAAAGGCCTGTCACTTCGGACAGAACAGTTTATTCCATCTAGTAGGTGATACTAACACAAGACTTTTTTTGGATTCAACACATTTTGCATATACTGGCCTTCATACAAACTCTAGTTTTGCATTTCTGCTATAGCAAATATTGTTTTGAAAACCTTGAAGTAACCATTTTGTAGCTATAGTATCTTTGGGTTTTAACCAAGAACTTTTAAAATGACAGCTGATAATGTTATAGCTGATATTACAGAAGAAACATGTGGAGCAATCATGGTCCTACAGTAAATGTTATCAATTAATCACATCCCTTTTAAAAAAAAAAAAAAAAAAAGTCCAGTGTTCTTGCAATTTGATCACAAAGAACTAAGAAAAATGGGTTTTGTATATGTTTTAAAATAAGCTATTCAAAAGTGATTCTTCTGTACCAGAAAGTTTGCTATGTGTCAGATTTCATTTACCTCTTAAAAATACACAAGGATTGTAAAATATCAGTACGCAAGAATAAAATGTTTAGAGATAAATATTAATATATAAATAATAGGCCGTTACAGCTGTAACTGTAACAAGTAACTAATATAGCAATATTCACGCAAACAACATTACATCATTAGTTCCTTTGGAATATAACTTAGTAACACAGGCATTAGCCAGTTAGGCTTTCTTATTTATTCATAATGCTCAGGCTCTTAAAACAGTAGATTTATACACAATCAGATTTCAAAACACTAATTATTTCTACAGGCAACCTGTTACAAGAACATTAATTTAACCTACTAGCAGTTCATAGCTGATATCATCAATCTCTTTTACTTGAATGCCTCTATGTAGCCAAGACTTCTGAACTGTCTGGTCTGCAAATACGTTTCTCTATTTTGAGTTGCCATCCAATTCTATCAACTGCAGTAAAATAAAATCTTGCCGCTATTGTGACCATGAAAGGAATTCCTCATTGCTATGACTATTTACTTTGGGTTAGAGTTACACTGCTTACATTTTCAGGGCGTCTCATTTCCACTTTACGTAAGTTGCCTTGTGTTCTCACTTTAGTACAAAATAAAAACTTATCTAAAAGGGATAATCAACATGAAATAGCTTATTATGAACTCAAGTACAAATATTAGAACTTCAAATAGTTATGATGCTTTCCGTATGGCTTATGATTCTTATTAAAATATCCCAGAACATGAAAAACACGTGAAAACCATTCATGCACTATATGTACTGCTTTCCTTTCCCACACTTATTGAAAGACTTAGCAAAATTGCATACATGTGCATTTCCTTAACACATTAGTTCCTGCCTGAAGACAATGCGCTGGACCTCACAAATGATGGTTGCTTTTGTTCTGTGGTTGTGAAATAGTGAAACAAAGGTTCAGGAGAGGTATAGCATTAAAGTTAATAAGCCCAGTTTACACTGAATCTGCAGAGAAGCAGCTTTTAGGTAACCTGTGCTATTTGAACCAGCAGCACTGAGGTGCAAAGACACCTCCCCTCAGAAAAGTAGTTCTAAACATTCTCACTCTAGTCCAGTGCAGTCTTAGTGCCAAGCACTAGGCTACTGAAGCCAACAGCAAAGCTGCTGCCAGCATGAGTATAAGGTGCAATAGAAACTTGAGAGGTGATGATGGGGAGGAAATGCAAAGAGGGCCCTTAAGTAGACATAGTGTGCAATTGACCCCATGAACCTAACAAATATTATAATCTTAAGCAAGTCTCTACTACAACGTCATTCATAGTAGATCAACCCACATATGCACTGTAACTTTCAAGAATTACAGGTAACACTAACAGCTCTGCCGAAAGTATATCAAACACTTTCTCAATAAAATTTTTACATAATTGAAGATTAAATTCTCCATGTGAACCAGTCCATTATTCCTAGGAAAGTTTTACTCAAGATTGTTCACCTATGTGAAGGAAACAATAACAATCAATGTTATGCTGATTGATTCTTCAGAAATTTCTTTCACTGAAAAGCTCTGCTAGTCATATACAAGAAAGCAAGGGTTCGATTGATTAGGTGTCCACTCCATGAACAAAGATATTACATAGCTATAGGACATAAAAATCATTCCGAGCAGGCTGGTAACAAGTTTAGCAGCTAAATTCTCTAAAAAAAAAAAAAAAAAAAAAAAAAAAAAAAAAAAAAAAAAAAAAAAAGTCCTCACAAGCATGTGCCACTCAAACTACAGAAAGTGCCTTTCTGCTTTCTCTCACTGAAGCAAGAGACTTATCAACAGCAAAGCAAAAAGATTATTCTTAGTGCAAGCAGCAAAGACAGATATTTATATTACCACAAGACTGAAAAAAATAATGCTCTTCTGGAATTTGCCACAAAAGAATGGAAAGACAGATTTCCTAAAATGCAACAGATCTTCAGCGCTGTGTTGATTTATCCTTTGGTGAATGTTGACCTTGGGGTCTTATAGTCATCTTGGGAAAATACTGTTTCTACTGACTTAGCCTTACACAGCGCAAGTGTTACCTAAATTTCAAATTGTACATAATTTTGAATTTCCTTCCAGATTATTAGACCTGTTTTATCATTTTCTAAGACTGAAAGACAAAGCGTTCCTCTCAAATTATAGCTGCCAAAACAACACTGGATATGGGTTCAGAGTATACCTTTGCTATACATTCACATATATGATTGCTGGAAATTTGGGGAGACAAACAGTTCGATTTAAATCAAATGTGAAAACCAGTAAGAACAAAAAAGTCAGTGGTAAATGTCTCTGGGTGGGTCATCTAATCCTCATCCATATCTTTAGCAAGGCTGTTCCATAGTCTGCTGTTTGAAAGGGATGTTTCCATTTTTTGAGTTGTGGAGAGAACAAAGGTATAAGAAGGGCTGTACTTCATTGTTTTTTCTTGATGACAAGGAATCTTGAACCAATGCAAAAGCTGGTTCTTTGAATCAAGAAATCACATAGGAGATGGACTGTGGTCATTGGCTATCTTACAATTTTGTGGAGGATCTTACTTTAATTTTGCCTATGATTAAGCAAATGGGAAAGCTCTGAGAATGTTCATCTTGATTCAAAAACTAACCACATGACTAAAAAAGTGAAAAAATATCAAGTGAAAATTAACAATATTAACTATGTATGTGCTGGGAGATTAGAGTTTTAATTACACTTTTTAGATCCTTTTTGTTTATTTTTAAGGTATATCTCAAAATATCAAACTTGCATAACAGGTTAAAAAACAAATTTGATTAAAAACAGGATACTGAAAAAGTTAAATGGCTTGAAATAGATAAAATTCAACAATATTGACATTTTCAGGAAGAAAGCATAACCTTTTACTACATCTTGTAATGTTCAGGGTATTAATAACATCAATACATAAAGGCAGAAAATTACAAAAGAATATTTGAAATTATTGAAATGAAAACTAACAAGGCAAGACAGCTAATGATGGATGTGAAAACTGCAAGTAGTCTCTGGACTTCATGCATGATTTCCAAGGTGTTCCTCAAGACAAAGACAGTGATTATAGAGTAAAAAAAAAATCTGTAGCTACTTACATCATGTGTCAACTCAAAGTACTTCTGACAGGCCAGCTGGTAATGCATGCCCTTCACCAATTCCAGGATCTATACAGAGAGAGAAAAACATAAAGGACTCAGAAGTAGCACATGTACATCTTGTTTATACTTACCATGACAAGGTATTTCACAACAGCCTTGTATAATACCTCATGGAACTTTGCAGCACAAGACATCTTTCACATCTGTGTATCCTACTAATAACTGATAACATTTAGACATACTATAGTTCTTTAAAAATACCCTGGCTACATTAAAAACAAGATAAAACCACAGGAAGATACACCTGGTCCTTAAAATGTAATTTCAATACTCTAAACTTCAAGAATAAGTTGAATCTATATTTTGGTAATGTAATTGTGACAGTTATTGTCAAACTATCATATTGCAACATCTCTTCCATAATTGCAGACATAAATCTAGTAATTCAAGTGGTTGAAGCATGAAGCAATCAAGGACACAATTTGTATTTTTATTTTCCACATTACCAGTTCATGCAGATGCAGAATAAACTACTGTGCTCCCATCAAGAAAATTTAATGCAAATCCTTTAGACAAGTATCTGTGAGAGGGGAATGCTTTTACCTTCAATCAGATTTGTCCTTTTTGAAATGAAGTTATTTCTAGTCAAGCTCAGCAGAATATGTGAGTGAATAGCCTGTTTTGAACACCTATTAGGAAAATCATGCCATCTTTTGTAAATACAATTTGCTTCCCAATTCTACTTCAGGTAATCTCTTTTGTGCTGCATAAAGTCCCATTCTTATCACCAGAATGCAATGCCGGTTGAAATCTTTTAAAGTTTCATCACCTCCTCGCTCCTTTATGTAATCAAAATGTATGCTCTCTCTGCTTATCAGAGAAAATAGCTGGAATTAAGAGATAGCCTCAGTGGAAGGAAAAATAGTTTTCAAGAAATGTTAATTTCAAGCCCCTTTCCCAAGGTTGACCTTTGTGTCAAACACAGCAATACACTCCAGCTTAAATCCCTGCTGTACTCATTATTGGATGCTGCCTTGTATTTATTGACAGATGTATAAATAAATTACATTTGCTGAATGGATAAAAACAGCAACACACTGCCAAGAAAGTACTTAGCCGCATTGTTTCTCTGTAATAGCCCAACTGATTACATTTCTATCCCTCTTGCCACCTCCTGTTAAATCTTCTGTAAAAGATCAAGGCCAAGGCCACCTAGGCAATGAAGTCTGAAATCTGGCACTATCTGTGTACATGCTTTTTTTTTTTACCTCCTCCCTCCTTTGAAATTGACTGAAAAAATTAGTGTCACATTAAGTAGTTAAGGATTAAAGAAAACTCATTTATTCTAAACACTTCAATTACATATTGCCTTATGTTTTCCTGTTTGTTCCTCACAATAAAATCTATGCCATGCAAAAGAGCTATCTCTATTTTTAAGTAAATGCTAACCACATTGTATGCATGTCCTTTTTTAAAAAGCATTTTTCACACAATTTGGAGTAATGATCAGAAGACCTGTGTCTGCTAGTTGAAAGAAACATTCATAATGTTCTGTAGCATTCAGACTTTTCTAACCTGAATTTTCCACCTGAAATAAGTCAACTAATTTAATCCAGTTCATAAATACTTCAGGTTTTCTCAGAATAATTCTTCATTTAATCAAGATTACATCTAATAAAAATTATATAAATAAAAAGTTCTCTAAATTCAGGTGAAAGTAAATTTTAAGTCTCAGAACCTTAAGTGAGCAAACAAAAACTTAAGTATGGACAAATTCTGAGTATAAACCCCAAAAGTTTAAAAGCATCAAGGTTCTCTTGTAATTGAAGAGAACTTTTTGAAAAAGCTGATCAGTTAAAAGGCTGGTAGTCATTCTGCAGTTTAACTTTTGAATCGCAGACCACAGTTATAGCTGCTTTTTGTATCAATGATGCCGTTATCCAACTATCCTGAAAAGTGGAAAAGACAAGGATTATCAAAGCTAGCTTTTGATTCACTAATTTACAATGATTCACCGGATGCGAGATCAAGCTGCTGTTGTCCTCTCTGACAACGGTAACAGCGGAAAAATGGTAACTTCAAGTGACACATATCAGAAGAGGGATCACTGACTGACACAGCACAGATGATGACAGAATAAAGGGACACACAAATAAATTCCAGTTTTGTAAGAGATTATTCTGAGCAAACTATTCTGAAACCAAGCCCATTTAAGCCCTTGACCCATCCTTGTGAAAATCTTGACCCACCTTTAAGGTAGAGAAGACTTCATTGAATCGATGCTGCTGACATATGAAAGCTATAATGGTCATGTTATCAGAGCTGGCCTTGAGGGACTTTAAATTCTTAAAGAGCAACCATGTTATTTTGCAGCAGCTTAATCTTTATTGCCCAGCCACACTGCTGTTTCACCAAGGAACTACTGTCCCACTCCCTTGAGACTCCTCCTCAGAACTCTCAGAGGCTGCTATTAGGTCAACACACAGATTTTTCTGCTGTACTACTATGAAGACATACATCTTGGAGAACAGCTGTTAGAGGAACCTCTACCAGCATTCTCCAGTGAAGTTTGGTAACTAGGTCTTCATGCCACTTCTTTTCCTGACATTGATAGAGTGCTCCATAGAAAAGATGCACACCAGAACAGACCAGACACTTTCATCTAGTTTGTTAAATTTATTAATGTACATGATTGCACTGTGTCATGGTTTAATGCCAGCTGGCAACTAAGCACCATGCAGCTGCTCGCTTACTCCCCCACCCAGTGGGATGCGGGAGAGAATCGGGAAAAAAAAAAAAACCCAACCCACCTCGTGGGTTGAGATAAAGACAGTTTAATAGGATAGAAAGAAAGGAAAAATAATAATAATAATATGACAATAATAATACTAAAAGAATTAAGACTATACAAAACAAGTGATGCACAATGCAATTGCTCACCACTCGCCAACCAACGCCCAGTTAGTTTCCGAGCTGCAATCCGCCCCTCCCGGCCAACTCCCCCCAGTTTATACACTGGGCATGACGTCATATGGTATGGAATATCCCTTTGGCCAGTTTGGGTCAGCTGTCCTGGCTGTGTCCCCTCCCAACTTCTTGTGCCCCTCCAGCCTTCTTGCTGGCTGGGCATGAGAAGCTGAAAAATCCTTGACTTAGTATAAACACTAGTTAGCAACAACTAAAAACATCAGTGTGTTATCAACATTATTTTCCTACTAAATCCAAAACACAGCACTATACCAGCTACTAGGAAGAAAATTAACTCTGTCCCAGCCGAAACCAGGACACACTGGTAGTCATCATTTTACTCCTGCTCCTTTACCCTCTCCCCAACTTTGACTGGTTGGCCAATTTCAGCCAAATTTGACAAGTAGAGATGACAAAGCTATAAAATTCCTACATGTTGATTAAAATTTGTGGTTGAGTAGAAAAGACAGACCAACATTTGTGACTTATTCAGAAAAAAGCACTTATAATTCAGCTCCTGCTCATTCTGAGAGGCAGCCAGAAGGCAGCCAAATGATGAGCCTGATATTTAGCACATACCTAAGTTTAAACCGGCCACATCATGTGGGACCAGGTTCACCTTCTGCATATATGATAGGGTTGAGGAATAAGGGGCACATTAAACATATCTAAAGAAGAACATGTTTAGTACATTAACTGGCTTTAACAGTGAACAAGTTGCTAAGAGAAGAAACAAAAAAAAGGTTAAAAAGTGCAATAGAATGTAGCCCAGCTAGAAAGAAGTCCTCTGTGTGAGAGAAACTAACAATCCTTTATTTAAATAAAACAGAATTATCATTCATAATAAATATTATCTTTCCTACTATATTTGTGCACATAATGAAAGCAAGCTTGCAGCTGTTTTTCACTAGTGTTACCCAGAAACAGACCTCCACTCAAAGCTACCTTAATTCACAGCCACAATCTTTTGCCTCTACATATATTAAGTCATTTACACTACATTGCTTTATTTTGCAAGTAAAGGTACATACTCAAGGACTCTATTTGTTAGTTCTTACATGCCTTTTCTTTCGCTGCCATCTGCAACTTGCTTTTCTGATGTTGCTTCACTGACTACTAATGAGGTTAAGATGATGTTTGGCAGCTGTATGCAGCCACCTGCTTTATAGATCCTCGGCATTCAAAGCTAAGATGTTGCATAGCAGGACAGTTTGGGCTCTGTAATTATCCATTGTTATTTTCACTTACTCAAAGTTAGTTTTATTTGAAAATTGCAGAATTAACTTATATTTTCAAAATTAAAATCTTTCTACTGTAGATTCAGTTAAGTATGACTCATTTCTAACTGTCTTTTTATTTCAAAGGTGAGTGAAGATATGACTGGGTGCAACTGCTGGAGCGTATCTGAACAAATTCCAGTTTTCTTCTCTTTCAGGCCAGTTTGTGACCATCTCAGCACTAATTCCTGCCCCAGGACTCCCCACTGCCCTTTGCTTCCTGGTCAGTACAGCCATCTGTCTTTTTTGCTGCTTTCAGATATTTTCTTTATATTTTAAACTGATTTTGAAGGTTTCATGTTTATAATGTATGCATGTATAGCACAATTTTCTCAGATTTAAGCTGTTTTCCCTTAGGGACTTGCTTACAGGCTAGAAGATCATTGTTACAGCTTTGCTAGAGCTCCTTTTCCTTTTATACTCTTTGACTTGTCTTTTGTAGTGAAGAGTACTTGATCACACAGTGTTCAGGATTGCACATGGTAATACTTAGGGCACCATAACAGATCAATTTCTCCCCTGCAATTTGCATCACAACTGTCAAACAACAAAACCTAATTGTATTCTAGCACACTTTATAAAAGTAAAAGAAAGGGGCAGTCATGATCCAGAAGAAGGTATTTTATTAATGTCTCTTAAAAATAACTGTATTTTTTCCTCCATTTTTAATGTATAGGTTTTCTAGTGTGAAGTTCTTATTTCATGTGTGTCGGTAAGAAACTCATTAAATACTTAACAAAAGAGTAAGTGACTATCTGATTGAAAATAATATGTCAATATGTGCCCATATTTGCTGCAGCAACCCCTGAGCAGTTTATTAAATGCAGACAGACGTTAATTTAAACTGAGTTAATAATTTTAAAAGGAAACAGCTCTAATGCTAGTTGGTTTTATTTGCTTGGTTGTGGGCTATTTTTCAATGCTTTATACAGTCATCTGCTGAAAGTCAATGGTGTGAACATCAAATGCAAGAAGGGTTAATGCACCTGATTATTCCACTTCTCTGTTTCACATAGTTTTAAAATAACACTATAAAAATGTACATTTTATGATTAGAAATTTTTTGGCTATTTTTCAGTGACATATTTTCACTTAACTGACAAATCCTGCATGAGTTTACAGCCACCTATTTTAAAAGACAGTCATGCCTAGTTTTAGAAATCATAGATAACCCACATTCCCCTACTGCAATGCTGAGTCAAAGCCTGGACTGTTACCAAGTATGAAAGCAAACATCTGAAATACTTCATAATAAAAAAAAGTTACAAAATAAAATAATTGAAGTATTTGCTTCATGTACATTTTAAGTTTGCAACATAACAGTTTCAAGAACAATGAGCTGAAACATTTTTATTTCATATAGTCATTCTTTGCTTTTCTGTTTTCTCATCCTGAACTGTGTGTTTACCCCTTTGACTTTTTTTGTGTGCTTTTTTCCTTCTTTCTCTTCTAAATAAAAATTTTATTAGTAATTTAATACACCATAAATTAAAGCTGCTGAAGTGTGAAGACACAGCCCCTAATTCTGTCCACCCATTCCTGCCATCTGAAAATGAACCTCATTCCTCCTCCCCTTCCAGGTAAGCCTATAGTTGGATAATTTTTTTAATATATTTTACCATGTACTCATAAGGCCAGCATAAGGAAAGGAATGGAAACTCAGCAGGCAAGGATGAACGGAGTAGAACTGCCTTCCACACCAGCAGGGCCCATTTAGGCTAATTAACTGCTTATGGAACTGAAGTCTAAGATTTTACTAATGAATTTAAATACTTCTAAATTGGACACACTGAAATTAATGCCATTCATCTCTTTAACAACAGGAAAAAAATACGCATTTTAACTCTACTTCTCATATTTTTTGTTCTAACAGGCACATTTGACTGACCACTGGCACAGGTTGCCCAGAGAGATTGTAGAGTCTCCATCCTTGAAGACAGTCAAAAACTGTCTGGACACAGTCCTGGGCACCCAGCTCTAGATGACCCTTCTTGAGCAGGGGCATTGGACAAGATAATCTCCAGAGGCACCCTCCAACCTCAACCACTCTGTGATTCAATAATAAACAGTCTCAATAGCACCTGACTATACATTTTTATTATGTCCTTTTGGTGGTTAGAATATCAAAACCAAACTTTAAGAAATATATTTTCTAGCTCAGCCATCTACCTCATGTACTTTCAACTGTGTTCTATGTATAATAAAATCTGTGCACATACTCTAAAAGTCTTCTGTATTCTTATAGTTTTTTTATTATCAAACAGGTTAGCTGTGCTTGTCACCGTGTTTCTGCATGTGTTACATTCTCTCAAGTTTTCTTTTCCTATGCTGTTCTTTTGTTTTACTGTCACAAGCCCTTCACCAGTCACTAGTCACACTTATACTTTTTTCTTACCAGTACTTAAATCAGATTTTTGAACAGTCCACTCTCATTTAATCGCACACAGCCTTTTTAACATTATAATCTCATCTGACAACAGCCAGATATAACTTCTTATTTCTAATACTGGTTTCCACTTATCAGCAATAAACTGAAAATTGGGAAAATTTAGTTGTCTGAAATACTGTAATTCAAATTTTTAAAATAATTAGTTTTAAGCTATGTCATGTTGTCATCAGTCATCTTAAGATGTTAAGCCACATCATGTTAATACTCTACAGTATTCTACCTGTTGATGGTGTCAGTAATAGTAACACCACAGCACCAATAAACACATACTAAAAAAGTCAGGTGGGAGTTTTAATACGAGAAAAGAAGGCTTAGTATGGGCTCATTAAATTTGTAATTGTATTCATTCAGCTTATATGCAAAAGCAGTCCCAGTGAAATCAATCAGCATGTTCATGCTTGAAAAATAAACCAAATACAAGACAATTAAACAAGGCACACATTTTAGCTGAGAAACCATAGAAGTGTAGTGTCAAAATACAGGGTCTATAGAGTAAGTCAGAGAAAGTATTATCTCAGATAAAATGGGCAAGACACACTCCTAACACACAACTATCATTCTCAGAATAATGAAATGGCTGAATGCTGTCTCCTATCAATAAATGTTCCCCATCTATAGAAAATACATGGAAACTTTCAGCACACAAATCTACACCAGAGTGCCACAAAGATTTATTTTCACTATGAAGTTTCCTTGAATAATCTTACTTTTGAGACTTTTACACTGTCCACTTTGAAAGATTTAATAATTTTAAAGCATTTACAGGTTTTTATGTACTAAAGACAATAACTATCTGAGAGATTTTGGATAGTGAACAAGGGGTCTTAGCCACCAGTTGAGAAATCTGAATGATGTACAGTTTCTGGATTCAAGGCCTAAAAAATTCTTGGCAGCAAATGTGTAAGGGTATCCTGTTTTACGATTTGAGTTTTAACTAGTTAATTTGTGGTGGGATTCCCTCCCCAGTAAAAGCTCACAAAATCTGTGTTCTAAGTAAAAATGTGAATTTGATGAAAAGAGGTAAATTAATAAATATGAAATGCCATATGATATCTTCATCAATTAAATATTTATTATAGCCCCAAGTCAAAAAAGACAAGACTTAAAATTGGAATTGCTGAAAGAAATTTTAAGGAACTTTGATGTACCAAATTTCACTGTAATAATAAAATGGGTATCACACAAATTTTGTCTATATCATGAATATCAATTGTTCTTGTATTTTTGTTTCTGTTTCCACAATAATTACTGACTTAATAAAAGATCTCTTATTTAATCACTTAATAAAAGATCTCTTATTTAAACAGTACTTACTCTTATTTAATTAGAACTTACAAAAGCACTACCATGAAGATGACTGATGTTAAGGCAAAATTCTTTAGCTGCAAGGGAAACTATTCTTACAGCCAGCAATGATCTGAAACTTTTCTAATATTAGATCATCAGAAGGGAGAGTGTGGGGTTTTTTTTCCACTGTGGTGGGTTTTGGGGGGTTTCTTCCTGGTTTGGGAGTTTTTTGCTTGGTGTTTTGTTGGGTTTTTTTAATTCATGGAAACATACAGCCGTATCAGAGGCCTAGGCACAGATTGGCTTATTTATTTCCATCTCTGTGAAGACTCTCCAATCCCCAAAACACTAAATTTCTTAGAGAACATTGGCCAAAGTTCAACGACTCAATCAAAACCTTTAATTTAATCCAATTATGGAAAAAAGCAGCTTTTTAAATTAAGAGAACAATTCCACTAGAAAGAACATTCTTTCTTCTGAAGTTATCTACTGTTCATTTACATAAGCATTTTTCCCTAAAGAAATGCTTTTGCTCCAATTACAAAAGCAAAAGCAAAAAGGATGAGTCTAGACCCTCTGTTTCTCCTGACTGTAAAACCAGAAATTTTTACTACCTTTTGATTTTGCTATTGTGATAGGTGTGAACTGAGAAAAAGGTAATTTCTCCATGAAAGCTTTCAGAAACAAACAATAGATATTTTGAAATAACTCTAATTCAAAGCCTATCATATCTATTTTTCTATTTGAGATGTGTAGGCAACACATTACAGTGCATTTAGTACAGCATCACAACAGATGTATTTATCTTAACATATGCTTTAATCTTTATATTCTTCAAATTGACTAGCTATTGTCAAACCTGGTTTCATAAAGATTTTACCTGATTAGCAGTATACCAAAGACAGAAATGAAACGTGATCCAAAATATACTATGAACTCAAATGCTATACAATCACACATTCACACATTAGATGCTCAGCTAACCATATTACTTCTCCAAGAAACATTTTTAAAACTAACAAAAAAAGCTACTATCACAAATAAAGAAATAGCCTAACCTAAGGAAAATGTGAAATAAATACAAGTTAAATAATTCAGCTCTTGGAATAAACATCAGGATTAATTCTTTCTGCTTCAGGCTATATAATAACTAGGCAAGACCTGGAAGTCATCTGCTATATTACCTTGAGAAGATGACTTTAGCAGATAAAATCTCAGACAAGATACAGCCTCAGAAAATCTGGACTGGAACAGCAGGCTGGATCTAGATACTTCACAGCAAGCAGATTCACATATTCAAATGTTTTGATCACTTTTTTCATTACTGACTGTACTACAAAATGACTACAATGAAAACACTCCAATGCTCAGACTGACTACGGAAGTCATGTGAGGTCTGCCAGTATTTGCTCTGCACCATCATCCCAGCTTTCCTTTTCCACACCTAGCTTGCGCACAGAGCGCCCTTTGGAAAAGTACTGTGAGGATGGGGTTTGTTTCCACCACAGACCAGTCAAATGCTTTATCTGTATGAAAAAAAAACTCAGAAACTTCCTGGTCTTCTGAACCTAAAAGGAAACGGTGTACTCCTTATCTCAAGAGTATGAAGGACAGCCCTAGAAACAGAAGACTGAGAACAGCACTGGAAAACTAACCATCTTGGGTAAAAACACAACCATATGGGCTAGACACTAGCCCACATTCTGGC
This sequence comes from Gymnogyps californianus, assembly GCF_018139145.2. Lineage (NCBI taxonomy): Eukaryota > Metazoa > Chordata > Aves > Accipitriformes > Cathartidae > Gymnogyps > Gymnogyps californianus. The sequence goes on from NC_059473.1 coordinate 99,914,175, forward strand.
TCATATAATAGCCATGAGGAACAAGCTTCATAAACAAGAAAGTAGCTTGTTCAGGGGCTTGAAGGGAAGACATGTGAGTACTCTAAAACAACAGATTAAAATCCCAGTGGGGGACCAATTCATGACTACATCGCTAAATCCAAAATAAACGTTTGGAAAACTGTGCATCATTCACATAAAAATGGACAGGTCTGATAAATTAAAAATTTTGAGCAGAGAAGGCCAGTACTTGAGAAGCTAAAGAAAAACTCCACATTTTTCAAATCCAAGAAATATCCCACAATAAGCAAGATAAAAACACTGAAAAAGATTGAAAATAACATTAATAGACATATTCTGACAGTGTCAGACTGAAGTATACACTCTTGCTGTTGAAAAAAAACCAAACCCTTGACCAGAGAAGAATGTAGTTTACCACAGAGAACCAACTACCATCTACACTGGAAAAAAGAGAGCCTCAAGGACAACTGAAGCACTTGATCAAAGTCCTAACAATAAACTGCAGGAACAGGCAAAGGTCTCAGGTTCTGAATGGACAGGCAGGGAAAGCCTGGAACCAGAACTGAAATCAAGGCAGAGCACAGGTGATTTGGAAAGAACTCATAGAAACAGATGGCACAAACACCAAACACAGCAAGGGAAATGCATCCAAACCAATGGGCTGCTGCTTGCAGTTTTTTCCTGAAACAACCAAACCCACCTGAAGCAATTGCCAATCAACTTGAAATCAACTAAGACAGTGGCCTGGACTTCATGATTCAAGGACCTCCTGAGATAACCTGTGAAAGTTATGGGAGAACTAGGAAAAAGAATGATGTATGTGGTTGCTAATGTACTACAAATCCAAATCTTCTGATGGTCTAAAGCTCTATGAACTAACTTCATGGAAGATAAACCACCACTCAGGAGTCTGCATCCCCTTGATGAACACAATACATTCAGGAATAAGCCATGGTTTTTGTGCTGATAGATAGCACAAAGATCATTGAAGGGAAACACATAAACCATCAAAAGAGCATTGTCCTATGACAACCCCTGGGACTCTCATCAGCAAAAAAACCCACAAAGTCCTCAACATTAGTTTGTCAGCAGGACCTTGATGAATATTTGTATTGGGTCTAGCTGAGATGGAGTTAATTTTCCCCATAGCAGCCCTCATAGTGCTGCGCCCTGTATTGGTAGCTAGAACGATGCTGATAACACACCAGTGTTTTGGCTACTGCTGAGCCAAAAAATAAAAAAAATTTATTCTCTACTTCCCATCAGCAGGCGATGTTCGGCCACTTCGCGGGAAGCAGGGTTTCAGTATGTGTAGTGGTTGCTCCGGAAGACAAACGTAAACGAACGAATGCCCTCCCTTCCTCCTCCTCCCCCTAGCTTTTATACTGAGCAGTCATCATATGGTATGGAATATCCCTTTGGTCAGTTTGGGTCAGCTGTCCGGGATCTGTCCCCTCCCAAGATCTTGCCCACCCAAAGCCTACTGGTGGGGGACGGCAATGTTGGAGAGACAGCCTTGATGCTGTGGGAGCACTGCTCAGCAGTAGCCAAAACACTGGTGTGTTATCAACACCTTTCTAGCTACCAATACAGAGCACAGCACTATGAGGGCTGCTTTGGGGAAAATTAACTCCATCGCAGCTAGACCGAATACAATCCTAAAAAATGTTGTGAACAAATGGAAACACCCTCCAACAGTAACAGTTCTCATCCAGATCACTGCATATGAACTGGAGGTAGTAAGGGTTCAACCGACAGCTATGAAAAGTAAGAGTCCCCCAAGCAGGAAACGCAAGCCTCCAGGCACTGCTGATAAAGACATGTGCTAAGTCTCCATCAAACTCAGACTTTAATATCTGTCTTCACATTTGCACAAATTAAGGTTAAGACACCAGCTCTGTTTCATTTTGGGTACAAAGTAGCCACCAAGGTAAAATCCTTTGTGCATTGCCTGAGCTCCCATGGCTTCTCCAGCCCCTCTGGCCAGGACAGCATCAACATCCTGACTGATGCTTCTGGAAGGCCTGATGAGTTTCCAGACAACCTCTGTTTCAGAATGAGAATTTAGTATCAGCAGGGAACAGAAATTGTTGACCTTTCAACCCTTTAAAGTGAACTTCCTAGCTTAGGATAGAAACATTTATTACTGCTCACCTGAAGAAAGAAGCATGATGTACTCCTCTCACAAATACCATTTGCTCAGAAGAGTGCCCTGGAGTATCTAGTTCAACAAAAACTGCAGGACTGTACAGAAGTGTCAATAAGAACAAAACACTTGGTGAGCACATGAACAGAACTGTAGGTGTGAGCTCTGAAGATGATGGCCTTGTGCACAGATATGCTCCTTGAGACCTAGCATGAAGATGTCTTTTAAAAATCTTATTTGTTTCCGTGATGATGGCTACGTAACAGATTCACACATTGTCATATAAACATAGGAAAAATTTTAGGGCAGAAACCATCCACCCAAGAGATGTCCTGGGTATAGATATTCGCACATTCTTGAAAAGAGGCATGCCTTATGCTTATAGCATATAAGTAATCTGTAGCCCTGAAAACATTTAGTTCAGGTGAAAAATATATTACTAAAAAACCAAAGATTAATCTCCTAAAATTTAGACACCACTATAAGCAAAAACCTACAGTTCATTTTAAGGATTAATATTATCTCAAAATGGATAGAATTGGTGAATTTAAAAAAAAAATTCTACTGTTCTGTTGCAACTACTGTCAGCTGAAGGTCATATTCCTAGAAAGGCAAAAAAGGAAGCAAGTGCCCGTTAGTTCAAAAAAATAATGAATGGCTAAGTTGAGACGCTGCTGGGAGACCGGGTTCTCACAGAGGAAATGCCATAGCTAAACCTCTGGAAAAAAAACAATAAAAACAAACATTTATGTCTGACGGTGAAGGATTTCTATGTAGCCAGTTGTTGGCTGAGTCAGTTCAGAAAGTCGTGTCTTCTCAAGTCCAGTAAATTACTATAAATTATAGGTAAAAATCACCTACTAGGAGGACAGTAACCTTGACATACACCAAGTAAAAAAGCAGTACCCCAGGCCACAAGTTATGCCCAGTAGAATGTTTCCTGATGTTAATCAAAGACACCCTCGTAAGAAATAAGCGGGAATAATCTATTTTTTAAAGTCAGACATGAGGTAGTTCAAACAGGATTGGGATTTGGACAGCAAACTTGAACAGATTCTAGAATTAGAAGGTCTCGGCACAGTGATCGAATCCTGGGATTCCACAGTGAAGTAGCCTGATACCAAACTGTCTTGGATATTTTTTTGCAGCAGGAGCATTCTTGCTGAAGAGAAGTATCAGAGGAAAAGCACAGAATAGCCTTCCCAATTAGGGAAGCTGACAGCAGTCCCACAACCTGTCCATCCCAGGAACAGAAATGCTAGCACTTCTTGTTAGATTCCAAGATGGACAGTTCAATTTTGGAGTGCCCCATTCATAAAAGGTGACTTCTACGATACCATTCCACACTGCTTGCAATCCATTAAATGTGTAAGTCTATGTACTCATATATATGTTTGGTTTCACTGCTCAGTGCATTACTTTCACAGATCTTGTAGTATTTTATTTTGCTGATACAGAACTTGGTAGTGATATCTGCTGTAAGCAGGGAGGGCTAAAAGGATGAATTGGTTCAGGAACAGAAGGTGTATTGGGTTTGCGTGGCAAGGTTTTGGTAGCAGGGGGATTACAGGCGTGGCTTCTGTGAGAAGCTGCTAGAAGCTTCCCCTATGTCCGATGGAGCCAATGCCAGCTGGCTCCAAGATGGACCCGCCGCTGGCCAAGGCCAAGCCCATCAGCGACGGTGGTAGCGCCTCTGGGATAGCATATTTAAGAAGGGGGAAAAAAACCTGCGCAACTGCAGCTGGAGAGAGGAGTGAGAACATGGGAGAGGAACGACTCTGCAGACACCAAGGTCAGGGAAGAAGGAGGGGGAGGAGGTGCTCCAGGCACCGGAGCAGAGATTCCCCTGCAGCCCGTGGTGAAGACCATGGTGAGGCAGGCTGTCTCCCTGCAGCCCATGGAGGTCCACAGTGGAGCAGATATCCACCTGCAGCCCGTGGAGGACCCCACAACAGAGCAGGTGGATGCCCAAAGAAGGCTGTGACCCTGTGGGAAGCCTGTGCTGGAGCAGGCTCCTGGCAGGACCTATGGACCCATGGAGAGAGAAGCCCATGCTGAAGCAGGTTTGCTGGCAGGACTTGTGACCCCATGGAAAGGAACCGTGCTGGAGCAGTCTGTTCCTGAAGGACTGCAGCCCGTGGAAAGGACCCACGCTGGAGCAGTTCGGAAGAACTGTAGCCCGTGGGAAGGACTCATGTTGGAGAAGTTTGTGGAGGACTGTCTCCTGTGGGATGGACCCCACGCTGGAGCAGGCGAAGAGTGTGAGGAGTCCTCCTCCTGAGCAGGAAGGAGCGGCAGAGACAACGTGTGATGAACTGACCACAACCCCCATTCCCCGTCCCCCTGTGCCGCTGGGCGGGGAGGAGGTAGAGAATTCAGGAGTAAAGTTAAGCCCAGGAAGAAGGGACGGGTGGGAGGAAGGTGTTTTAAGATTTGGTTTTATTTCTCATTATCCTACTCTGATTTGATTGGTAATAAATTAAGCTAATTTCCCCAAGTCGAGTCTGTTCTGCCCCTGATGATAATTGCCGAGTGATCTCCCTGCTTTTATCTCAACGCATGAGCCTTTTGTTATATTTTCTCTCCCCTGTCCAGTTGAGGATGGGGAGTGATAGAGCAGCTTTGGTGGGCACCTGGCATCCAGCCAGGGTCAACCCACCACAGAAGGTCTGGTGTGTTACCTTTCAATGTAATTTTCAGATTGCTGTAATTTGCACTCAACAGGGACTGCAAGTCTTGAGCTTTCATTTGAATTCCTTAAAGCAACTCCTTAGCCACAGAGAAGCATGCATCACTACTAACCTGAAAGCAAAAGTCTACTGTTCACATGATCTGACACTTGCTACCACTGCAGGGAGTCTCATAACTCCCTCAGTGTCATCCATCAAGAGTAAGCTGGGAAACAGTTAAGCAAACAACACTTGGTTCAAGTTGCTTTTGCACAGATATCATACAGAGGCTTGTAAAACATCCAAAACTGAATTTTCAAACTGTCAAGCATGGACCTGCTAGCTAGCTGCAACTGGTATGGGCTGGTTGTAAATTTTGATAACATTTGGACAAAACAAAAGTGACATGTTCTGATCTTCCCATTAATAAAGAGACATGACACAGAACTAACAGTTAGGAACCTGACTAACTGCGGATAGACTATTTAGATGAAGCAAAATAGAGGCTTGGGAGCCCAGAAAGATGAGGGTGAAGATCCTGGGAAGTTGAGGATGATCCTGGAGATCAGAGATGCATGGAGATGAATGCTGGGGAATGCCCTGGGACCAGAGCCTGTAATGCCTGAGACTGTTAACTGCAAGCAGCTGCAAAGCAGGTATTGACATGACTTTCTGCCCCGTCCTCCCAGACCAGCAGTGATTCCCTTGCTGGGAAGGAAAGTTGAGACCTCAGTAAACACACCACCAGGGTGGGGAGCAAGTGAGGGACTGTGTGAGTCAATCAAGCAGGGGCATAGTTCTAGTCTCCTTGATTCTTAAAAAAAAAAAAAAAAAAAAAAAAAAAAAAAAAACCACAAAAAAACCCAAAAAAAAAAACCACCACACCCCAAAAACAAACCAGCATCCAGATCCACTACAGGCTGTCATTTACTGTTTCACCTGTGACACCATGACACACATTTGTTGGTGATTCAACTACTTTGTACACTGTCTTTCACTAAGGGGACGTGAGACTTCCACTCATTGCAGACAACTCAGAGCCCTAGAAAACTGATGTAAAACGCCTGCTCCTTTTGAGTTTGCTGTCCTGTGCACGTGGCCACTTGAGTGTCCCCTCAGTCCGGAACAACACACTTATCTCTACCATAAACCAGGCAGAGAGAACTGAAAAAGCACTTAGGTACATACATTGATCTGGTTTTGACAACACAGAAGGGAAATGATCTGGTTTTGGCAACACAGAAGGGAATTTTTCACTTTGTGACAACCTGCTTGTCTAGAGCATATAGAGCAAGAGAAGACACTAAACAAAGTCACATTTGAAGACAGCAAAAGAATTTTGGAACAAAGCAAGGAACAAGTGTAAGAGGCCCTGAGCCCCAGGAAAGACATACCGTTTATTAAAGTACATAGCTGAAAGGTCAAGCTCTGAATCATTCATTAAAAATGGGAATCTGTCAGGTTGTAAGGAAGATCTCATTTGATCTGGAGTTAACAGGTCTAACAGACTCAAAGGGTACGGTTTGAGTGAATGTCAATCTTGAGGCCCAAACACTGGAAAAGCAACTACATCAGAGGCTTCGAAAGATTGGCAAACCATCCATACCTAATAACCATTCACTGAGCTAAAGGAAAAACAACATTTCTGATACTCAGCAACTATCACCAGCATCGGAGAAGACTCTAAAAAGCCACGGTCTGGACTGAAGGATCCTGAACTGTTATTAGTCATGCAAATGTTATTGGACCACACAAACGTAGCAATGAGGAGTGGCAGCAATAAGATCTGTATGAGATCTTGGAGACAGATGTGAACCAATTCTCTTCCTCTTCTCCTACTGATTATCTCAAAGACTGTCTGACACAAAAGATCAATTTCTGAAAACCTAGCCACAGCCAATTTTTTTTTTTATTATTATTAGTTTTCAGGTGGAGGGTGTTTTGTTTTGGGTTTCTTTTGGTTTAACACTAGGAGTAGCCACTGCAGAGCTCTGTACCTTGACTGCACTTAAACTGACACCACAAAATTTGTGGATAGCACAGCGTCCATTTCTGGGCAAAGAAGACACTGATGGGGACAGTTTTTCTTAGTTACTTTTGATAAGAAAAGTTATCAATATCACTCCTAGTGAATCCCAATCCTACTTTACAAGGGAAAAAAAACCAAACACACACACAAAAACTAAAATCCAATTCACATCAAGTAAGGAACTATGTTAAATATAAAGATACTGCCCTACTGTGCAAATTTACTGAAGAAATAACCTCTACTAAATCCTACCCACACATAGCTAGGTAGCTAAAACAGTAAATCCTCACCAATCTTTCCAATGATTAGCAGGATAAAAAATCTCACAGCAGCATCAATTTTTGATGCATATAAAAAGGAAAAAAGCCAAAGGAAAGTATCTCTAGTGCCTGTCAGATATATGGAAGACAGTCAAATGCTTATTTATATGAACCAGGAGAAAAGAAATAAAAACAAAAGAAAAAACATTCCTAGGAAAAAGTCTATTTCAAGAACTTGTCAAGAATGATTATGAGAGAACAATGAACACTTAAAAACTATTCTCTTTTACTTTGTATCTTAATTATTCCTTCCAAGGGAGACTACTTTAAGTGGAACTTTCACATTCTTTTCTATCTGACATCATCTACCTGGACTTGTGCAAAGCATTTGACACTGTCCCACACGACATCCTTGTCTCTCAATTGGAGAGACATGGATTTGACGGATGGACCACTCGGTGGATAAGGAATTGGCTGGATGGTCGCACTCAAAGAGTTGGGGTCAACTGCTCGATGTCCAAGTGGAGACCAGTGACGAGTGGCATTCCTCAGGGATCAGTACTGGGACCGGCACTGTTTAACATCTTTGTCGGCAACATGGACAGTGGGATTGAGTGCACCCTCAGCAAGTTTGCCAATGACACCAAGGTGTGCAGTGTGGTCGACATGCTGGAGGAAAGGGATGCCATCCAGAGGGACCATGACAGGCTTAAGAGGTGGGCCCGTGTGAACCTCATGAAGTTCAACCAGGCCAAGTGCAAGGTCCTGCACATGGGTTGGGGCAACTGCCAAGCACAAATACAGGCTGGGCGATGAAAGGATTGAGAGCAGCCCTGAGAAGAAGAACTTGGGGGCGTTGGTTGACGAGAAGCTCAACATGACACAGCAATGTGCACTTGCAGCCTAGAAAGCCAACCGTATCCTGGGCTGCATCAAAAGAAGCGTGACCAGCAGGTTGAGGGAGGTGATTCTACCCCTCTACTCCGCTCTCATGAGACCCCACCTGGAGTACTGTGTTCAGCTCTGGGGCCCCCAACACAAGAAGGACATGGACCTGTTGGAGCAGGTCCAGAGGAGGGCCGTGAAGACGATCAGAGGGCTGGAGCACCTCTCCTATGAAGACAGGCTGAGAGAGCTGGGGTTGTTCAGCCTGGAGAAGAGAAGGCTTCGGGAGACCTTATAGCAGCCTTCCAGTACCTAAAAGGGACCTACAAGAAAGCTGGAGAGGGACTTTTTACAAGGGCATGTAGTGATAGGACAAGGGGTAATGGCTTTAAACTGAAAGAGGGTAGATTCAGCTTAGATGTAAGGAAGAAGTTCTTCCCTGTGAGGGTGGTGAGACACTGGAACAGGTTGCCCTGAGAATTTGTGGATGTCCCATCCCTGGAAGTGTTCAAGGCCACGTTGGATGGGGCTTTGAGCAACCTGGTCTAGTGGAAGGTGTCCCTGCCCATGGTAGGGGGGTTGGAACTAGATGATCTTTAAGGTCCCTTCCAACCCAAACCATTCTATGATTCTATGATCTAGTTCAACACTGTTGATGCCTGACAAGCAATGGTGACACTCCACATGAACTAAAGACAACAACTTAATGCAGGTTTTTCTATGGACCTAAAGCAGGTTTCAGGCAGTTAATATACACAACTTTTTGCTGAACTGCCTCAGCTTAACTCTAACCCATACATCTTCCTCCAATGAAGATGATGGCATCCTTTTATAGCCTTAACCTCTTGCTAGAGCAAGAAATGGGAGTCACAGTCCTTCAGTGTACATCTTAAAAAGTTCCAATTCCTGCATTGTCCTTGCTATGTAAGATAGGTTTTTAATTTAATGTTACCTTTTAAAAAGCTGCTAAAAATCTCTGCTTAATTTCACTAGGCATTTCATGTGCTTTTGTTGTTTAGGGGAAGTTAGTGCAATGGATGATCAAGAATGTATGGTTTTTAGAACTTTATTACAGAAAACAATTACTTATGTCTACTGACTACACAGTAGAGTCTTCCACAAGTCACTGCAAGAATAAAAATAAATTCTCTAAAATATTGCCAGATTCATTTAAACTGTTTTTTTAATCACAGTGCAGTAAAACGAACTAAAACAAAATTCTGCATTGTATCCACATAAACCAACTCATAATATTAAACAATAAAAGCTGATGACAATAATGAACACATCAGTGGAAGCACTGGAGCCAGAAAGCCAAGATCCTGGTTTAAACCTTTTATAAGAAGAGATACTTCACAATACATACTGACAAATTGCATATAGCATTCCTACACGAATAGAAAGCAAAATTGAAAAGCAGTGCCTTATTAATGAAAGCGCCAAACAAAATATGCCTTACTTGAGTTATTCCACTGGGAGGGATCTTGTATGACTGCAGCTTCTGCTTCAATAGCTCAGGATCACTGTGGCGGAATGGGCACCCTGTCAGTAAAAAACAAGCAAGCTCACAAACAAGGCTGTTTACCCAGGAGTTAGTGCAGTAAGGCACTCAAGAGACCAGCTAAGCTGTTCCTAATTGTCTAACAGCTTATTAATAAGAAAGTTAATTGCCCATGTGTACAATCACTTACTTTTTTAATTTTTATTTTTTTTTTTTAAATAATTACTCCACTGCATGGTTATCAGGGCACCACAGGCTCAAGAGTTACATAAAATATCCCAACATAAACAAGCCACAATTCTCATTCACTGACAGGAAAAGAGTTTTAGTTAGTTCCTTACTAACAATGACAGTACATTTAATAGCTGTGAAAAAAACAGGAAAAGACAAGTAATGAGAGCCAACTGGTCTTTAAAGCATAGTCCTTTGTAAAAATATTACTTTATAAATACCTTAGAAAGTTCCACCACCTTAAGTAAGAGTGGGGGTTTTTTGTCCCAGAATTAGTTTTGAGACACAACTGAATGAACGGCTTAGTACTAGAATAACAAAGGCGAAGCCAGTGCACGTTTTCCATGTTTAGTCACACAGAGGTAGGAGGTTTTAAAGTACCCTAGCAAACGTCAGAATTTCTGTACGACTGAATTTGTATCTCAAAACACCTCTAATTGGTCACTTTTTAAAGCATCTGTACATTTAAAGTCTCCTTGCACTGCATGACACAATGTATATAAAACCAGAAGCTATCAAGTGCGATCTAACGAGAACAGTGCAAGACCACTGTGGCCTTGAAATTAAATACATAATTTAGGAGACTACAGGAAGGAGTAACTTCTCTAGCCAAGGGTTTCTGCTGTTTTTGAACTTTTGGGGTTTTTTTTAAGTAACTCACCATGATAATCCCCTTGACTTGGTGGATTGGACATTATAATCTTCATGCAGCTGTATGGGGTATAATCAGTTCTCTTTCCTTCTTTCCCATAGCTGTGGCGAATGCTATAAGCATATCCTTTGTCAAACTAAAGGAAAAAAAAAAAAAGAATAAATTCTTACATATTGTGCCAGTGATTCTATCTGCTCTGCAAACACAAATACTGCATAACAAAATAAATCTTCCAAACATATTCAAACTGAGAAAAATAAAAATCGAGTTGCTTGCTGCTAGCTTTGATTTTTATATTACATAGACTTGTATATGCACATATTTGTGTTTTACAGAAACATCACAAGAGAAGTGTGTAGCTGCATTGATTTAAGGTCTTTTCAGCTGATGCAGTAATTGCTTTAAAGATAAGATGATTTAAAGATCAAAACTTTGGACCCCACGATGTTAGTAAATGGAGAAAACACAGTAATTTGAAATCTAATTGATTGCTTTATCAGGACAAAAACCAGAAATATAGATTTCTTTACTCAGGTTCACATTCTTGTTCTCCCAAAGCATAATGCTTCACTTATACTTTGTTTCAGCACTGAAGTTCAATTCATTAGATTTTAGAATGGAGTATACTTCGCTTGTACGAAAGAGAAAGATTTTAGCAAATCTCTTTTGTCTACTGATAAGACTACCAACTCCTCCAATAAAATGAATTCTTCTAAAGTAATATAGATGTAAACAAACATTTATCTTGGCAGCTGAGTACAGCGCTATCAATATATCATTTTAGGTAAGTCCTGTGGAGAACATTCAATGACATGAGTTCATGTTATTTTCTACGTGGCAATAGGGAACATAAAATCTCTAGTAGAATCAGATAATTTAACATACGGATTCCATTAAGTTGCATTAGCTACTATAAGACACCAAGGAACATTTTTCAAGTACCATACTTCTAGTCCTAAAAAACCCAAATAGGATAAAATAATGAAGCATCATATTTAGAATTACACATCCTCAGTCTCTCTTCTCCTCAAAAAAGCTATGACAATACATAAAAGAACAACTGTGCTCCTGCTCAATTCAAAATTTTAGCATTAACCTTATGTAAAGTTCTGTGTCTGAATATAAACAACTCCTATAAGAATTTATGTTTCTTCTCAAAAACAACTTTAAAATAATTTTTTACTCTGGTATTTTACTAATATAAGACAATGTAATATACTGAGAAAAATCAGTCAAGCATACAACTGGTAGCACTACTACTTCAAGGATACTCTCATTTCTGCAGATAAAAGTAGTTCCCTGTTTGGCCTGTGGACTTCCAAACAGTAATTCAGAATATTGATATACATATGAAATACCTTGACCTGCTAAAACATGTCTAAAATAAAACAGAAAACTAAGTACATTTTTCTTCATATAAAACACTTTAATGTTTTTGAAAAATATAAATAATTGAAAATCTATAACATAGTATGCAAATACATAATAAAGGTGTATAAAAATATACACAAACTTTGAGAATAAAATCCTAAATTGCACCTGATTCAAAGGGTAAAAAAGAAACTTCTCTATCAAGATGCTGGTCATAATCAAGTCAACGTATCAAGAAGAGTAATATTCAGCACTCATTCCAAATAAGGCTTAAGACATCCAAAGCTCTGAACAAACATTGACTAATTAATCCTTACTGTGCATTTGACAAAGTCACTTTACTCTATTTTAAAAGATTAAAAAGGGGTGGGGTGGAGAGGGGAAGGGAGAAAAGAGAGAGAGAAAACACATAGCATTGTGTTTCCCAGCATAGCCACTGGCAGGATCCAGCACGTAGGAATATTCCTATCTAGTCAACCCTTTTGCTCAGGAGAGAAAAGAACTGGTTGGTTGAATAGTAAATGAACACTATTTTTGCTAGCAACAGAGTTGGGCTTACCAACTCTTCATTACAAAGATGAGTGAGACTATGAGGATCTGCTATAGGTGCGTGCATGTACTCGGGAAGGGTTGGGGGAACAGGTACCCTCCCCTTAGCAGGGCAAGCAGCAGCTGCTGGCCGAGTCCTGCTGCTGCTCCTGCAGGAGCTGCAAATGGTATATTTAGTCCTGAAAAACAGCAAACATCAAAGGCAAAGATATACATATTTTAATTCCCGACCTCTGAGTGAACCTGTTAAACTGAAGATGGAGTCTGTGATCCTATAGCCACCTACTCTTCCACCCAGAAGCTCTGGAACCTTTCCTCCTTCTTTGCAAAAGATGAATAAAAGCGTATTTCATTTGCTTAACAAAGGATATTTGAGCAAGCAGTTAAATTAGATTAAATTAGTTTTTTGTAAGGGAAAAGCAAATCCTGGATACTTCAGGATGTATTGCTTAGTTTGCCAGAAGATTAATACCCCTCTTCAACAGTTCTGTATACTAAAAGCTTGAGCTGTACTTTTCACATCACTTGCCTTAATGCCCACAGAAATTACTTTTACTACTTAACTCATTATTTTACGCTGAGAAGCAGCTCTTGCTGTAAATAGAAACAACAGCTACATAATAACACAACATGGCCTTGGGACAGGTTGGATGTTTTGTCACTGCTTTCTTGTAATCCTGTTTGGATCTCAGAGTTTTTGCAGTGGCAGATGGCAGAGAATAACACAGCTACGCGGTGCAAGTTAGCACATGTGCAGTTACATGCTTCACTAAGAGCTCCCTCATCCTTGTGATTCAGAGTTTCTTGTCATTGATCAAGGAAACAGGATTTTAGCAAGGCCAATATCCGACAGGCTGTGGTCATCCTCAGTGGGAAGAAACCATGAATTGCGGCATTGCATTTCAGAAAACACATCCTGCGGAACAGCCCTCTCTGTACATTGGGGGATGAACTCAGTGATCAGACTCACTCTTTCCTAACACCATTACTCTAGGATGCGCACAAAGAAAAATCCCCCTCAGGAGCAATCCCTTTTGCCAGCAAAAGCATCAAGGTATAATTAGACATGTTTGAAATACGCAGAAACAACAAAGCAGAGGTAGGGAACTGTCCCTTCCTATTTATTCTAATGCCCCAAATTGAAGTGGTAGGATTTTCACAGTTCCTTGAACAAAATAAACAAATTATGTGCAGCACACATCATGCATGTAGGTGTCTGCAGAGTCATCCTAACTGCTTATAAACTGCTTGGTTTTAAACTATTTCAGAAAAACAGTTTAAAAACCTGTAAAACTAGTATTATAGTATATTATAACTGCAATCTACTATAAGGTCATTATGGCAAAAAACTGTAAACAGTCAAAACTCAAATTAAGTGAGTTGACAAATCACTTTTTTGGTCATGGCCCTATAAGAACTTTTGAGGGTTTTATTGAAGCCTGATATAAACTTGGTCAATAATAATGATGCTGCAGGAGTGTGCGCATTTCCCTTGTACTCTCTGTGACAGTTTCCACTGAGACGAAAGAAAAGAATACAAAGGCAAAAAATGATTCTATTATCATAGAAAAACTGAGTATGCATATAGATACCACCATAGTCTGTGCTAAATATCAATGGAAACTTACTGGCAAAGCTGCAATTAAACAGCAATGTTAAAGCAACATCATTATACTACCGAGTATCTACATGTACTAGATCACCTACTGCTGGTAATACTTGAGAGCAGGGATTCTCTGCAACTTTTTAACTCTATGGCCCACATCTGTACTATGTCAGTTATTTTGCCTCTATTTAGCACTCTGAGCTTTCCAAGATCTGCAAGGCATTTGTAATTTATGTGCCAGGTGGATGGGCCACGGCTTTGGTGAGGGAGAAAGAGATCAAGAAATAGGTCTCGTTTAAGCAATGAACTGGTTCACACTGAAGCCAAGAAGCTGAGGCAAAGATAACCCTTTAACAACATCTCTATCAAAATTTGTCACTTTGGTGTTGGAATGTGCAAAACCTGGGATTAGCAGCAGTGTGAATCTTTGTTTTAAAAGACTGCAAGTCAACTGTCTGAGCTTTAACTTGATCCCTGAAGATATAAAGTTTTTTGAGGACTTCTCTTTCCTCCAGGCATGGCTGTAGGATGCACATGATGCCTGGTCTGAAGTGCACTGCTGATGACAAGTGGGTTGTTTTGAGTTTTTATGCATTAGTATTTGTGGTAATGAACCAAGGGCTCCATGTATGGTACTGAATGTACTAATGATGATCCTGGGTATCCCGGAACAGGTGACACTGAGGCTTTCTTAGACTTCTTCTCCCTATAAGAAACTAAGTTCTTAGCACTGATTAGTGGGACTAAATCAGTAGTCCAAAGCCAGAATCAAGGAGGCTAGGGGACAGTTCACTGGGTATAGATGAGTGTACTGTAGCAAGGAAGTTAGCATTTTGCTTTTATGTGGTATATTCACATGAATATCAGAATAACGCAGATTAATTTGCCTTATAACTGCTAGTTAAGACACACATACTGTATTAGACAGCCTTCACTAGAAGACATGCAAGTTATAAACCAAGGCATAAGTAAGGTATAAATAAAAAGGTATTTAAAAAAACAAAGATACATAGGCTATAAATTTGCAACTGGTATAGCCTAATACCAGATTACTATGTTCCAGATCGGAATTTAAGGAAATGCTATTTTCAACAAATTCTGATCACATAAATGCACACAAGACCTTTGGATATGGAATGAGGACGTACATCAAATGGACCATTTAGCAGGTATATGCTCTCCTTTGAAGAAAAGCTTCCATCGAACAAAGCAGGGAAGGAGGGGTCATGTGTGCCTCATAATTATGAATTTGATACAACTGAATACACTTTCAAAAAAGAACAATAACAAACGACATTCCCAAGGCACTCCAGCCACTGCAGAGTAAGTATCATGTCATCACTGAGAGTTACTTTTCTTATATCACTTGTCATATTTGCAGATTAGTGTCTGGAAACAGAACTAAGTCCTCCATAAATTTTGTTATCAATTTTGATATTCAGCATGCGTATTAGGATGGAAAATAGTTTGCTCACAGGTCTTCCAAGCCCTGCATGCTCAGGTTCACACTTCTGCAAAACTTCAATATTTCAGTTTAACTACTTTTATATACTTGTGTAAGTTTTTATGCATCTATTCCTTACCGTACTGGGAGATTTATTTATTTAAAGTCTAACAACTAAGCAAAATCACTGCAGTAATTTTGTCTAGCTTCTTGGCTGACCACCAGATTAGTTCCAACTCTGCAAAATTCAAAGTAGTAGTGGTTTAACACCTTTTTTTTTTTAAACAGTCATTGGGTAATTTCCTGTCTAAAATTCTTGAGCCTGTATGGATAACAGCTTCAAATTCATAAATTTATCACACTCACTCGTGTATCTTCTGAAATAATTGGTTCACCTTTTAATCCATTTCCTAGGCAGTCGCTCAAATCATTACTGTTGACACTGCTTAGTTGGCACATGTTTTTCCAAGCAACTTTTTTTTTTTTTAAGCTCACTCTTAAAATAACCTCAACTTGAGATTATGAGACAAGCATGGTTGTCATTTAGGAGCACAAATAAATGCTTCTCTATCTGCCAACAACAAAAAGTTTCAATTTATCCTAAATTCTCAACCTGTAGTATGATTTCTACCTTAAAGATACAGATCAGAGACATCGGTTAAAACTGAGCTGGAAAATTCTAATATGTTGTGCAGCAGTCATTACAGACCAATCACGTCAAGTACAAAAAACCTCTTCCCCTCCGATTTCAGGTTTTCCAAACCACATGAGGCAAGAACTGCTTTGACCTGGAGATGGCTCCATCTACCGCAGGGAAATCAGAAAAGTTTGGATCAGTCAAACTCCTTGTATACTACTCACATGAGTGTAAACTGCATGGCTGATGAACTAGGTTTTGGGCTACCCCACAGCACTCATGCAAAAATATGACAATGTAGGCTTTTATTTACAGTAGTCTAAGCTTGCCTTAATGTAACTTAGCTAAACATACAATTTATGTACACTATTTCTCCACACATTTATACGGCCCAAGACTTTGAACAAGGAAAAGTATAAAATAAACCACAGCAGGCTGTCTTCTGCCTTAAGACACTGCATTAAATTATCAGCACAACACATCTCAAAGCCATCTCCTTGTAACAACATGATTTTTCTTAGGCACACACTTGGTAATCTATGAAATATTTTATCACCCACTTCAAGACATTGCAATATTTCTTTCGGTATCTAAGTTATCAATACTTTTGTTTTTTAGTCTGGTGATGTTTCACGTACATTATATTGAAAAAATTCAGATACAGAAGATGCATTTCAAAACAGATGGTCAAAGAAGAGCCATTTTAATTCAGATTTGATTGTCTGGAGCAAACAATGAAGGAGTCACTTTCACACTGAAGCCTCTGAACAAGAAACTGGCACAGGGAAGACTGCTCTTTTGTAGACTGCCACTAAAATAAAATTTCCATGGGTATAACAGCTTGTGGAGGTCATAAAGGTAAACACTACTCTAAAAACTACTGTAAACAATTAAAAGCATATAAAATTGTGACTTCATTTTAATGCTCACCAGTAAGAGTAGAAAAAAAAATACTAAGTGATTTTTATTATAATACTTGATTCATTTCTACTTCTGGTAAACTGAAATGCCTTTGTGACTACAGAATTATACAGCAGTCTTTGTTTAAAGGTTATTTCTACAGAACATGATCTGATTCCCTTAGTATAATGTCCTGTCTTCTTGGCCTGGTATCACCCATACATAGCATTTTTCTTGGGTAAAAAGATAGGTATATCTGAAAGAAATAAATCCTTTCCATATTACACTGCACCGATCTCCTAATTTTTTTATGCGATTACAGTGCCTAAGTCATTTCACGTAGTACTCCACTAATTATACTAGTAATTTCCTCTAATATCATTAATATTTCTAAAAATTACAAACTTCGAAAAATACGAAAATGCTATATATCTATGAATATCACTGTTTTGATATTCCCAAGAATCATTGTTTTTCCTAAATACTTGCTTAACCTACTGCAAAATTTTCAGTGAGTAGCACTACCAAAAAAAGAAAAATCTGAGAGAAAGAACAGGCGTTTTACGGCAAAAATGAGTTTGTGGGTGACAATTTCACCCATATCAGAATTCCACTAACAAATTAATACATAATCTTATTGAAAATATTGAAAGTTTCATGCTGGCAGTTCAGAGTGTTACTGAACATAGAGGTGTAAATTCCTTGTCATTTCAAATGAAACAACTACACAAAGAAATAGTCATGTTTCTGAATTATAATCAAGAATTATAAGGAAATTGGAAATTATAGCAAGAAAATAAATATTTTAGATGGTAATTAACACTGAACAGGTGATGAGAACTTCTGTTGCTTTGTTTTTAAATAGAAGAAAATATTAAATCTTATTTTAAACAAGAATTTAAACAGCTGGATTAAAATGGCAATATTTGACAGCACCATAAGAGATATCGTGCTTTTCTTAAGTATCTATAAAAATACATTGGTACTTTCCTTCAAATAACAAATGAACACTCAATAAACCCGATTACTGTAAAGATGTTTTATTTTCAACAGATTTCTGCAGACCATCCTCTACGGGTTTAAGGAACTCTTAAGAAAAGTCCTTCTAGTATCAGAGAACAATCTTGAATCCTTTACTAAATATTTACTCCATAACACAGTCATTTAGAAAGTTTAATATGAGATGAAAAAAAAACAACCAATAATCAATTTCTAAACCAAGGAATGTCATTCAGTTAGGAAAAAAACCCACATCGGACTTCTGGTACTCCATGAATTACAAGCACACCAATGCCTTTCAGATTTTTCTGCTGATGTTTTTCAATCATTGTTTCTCACTTTTCAATATTCAGAGAAGTTAACTGATACAACTTGGAAATGTATCTTTCAGCAGAAGGTAAGCAGTAAATTAACAGGGCTATTCATTTCATCAGGAGTGGCAGACAGAGAATAAGAGTCCCCAAAACATTCAAAAGGAGAACACAGAAAGCATTTTCACTGAAAGAGATGTAAGTGTTAAAAGATTGCGAAGTAGACAGAAATTTGGCATGTGGTACAATAAAAAAACGACTAAGAAAGTTAAACAGAAGTAGAATAGTAACTAACTGTGTGCATCTATAGGAATAAGATTCAGCTCCGGACATCTAAATCCAGACGTCTCCCATTATTGTCAATGGAGGTCAATGCAATCAGAGGAGCCTGGGGAGCAATTCAATTTACCCTAACGTAGGCACCTAGAGGCTCATTAAATAAATCATTCGCTAGACACTATTGACTGTATAGGCTAGATCTCTATTGATCATAATGGTAGCCTACAATTCCAGTGCAAAGAATATGTATACCAAGGAGAAAAGGAATTCAGAAAGTCTGTATCAGAATTAGGAAAAATCCATACTTATATGTATACCACTGCAGCACGTGTTACAGGTTTTCAGAGAAGATGGATGAAGACTGGCCAGGGACCCCTGCAAAGTCCAAAACCTAAATTCCCACTGCTTATCCAAGCTCTATCAATACTCTAAAGAAGAATGCTCTCATATGATGTTCTATAGTTTTATTTGAGCACAGTGAACATATAATGCATTTACAGTCTCACGTAGCTCATGACCTATTATACTGTAGCATATACTGTAACCTAGACCAGCATGTACAATAAAAACCTAAACGTATAGGGAAGAAATAGGAAAGAAAACTGATGTCAGCATGGAGACATGTTGTCACTTTGTGAAGAATCCTGAAATGTATCCAACTGGACTCTGGTTATAAGACCAACCAGCAATAAAATGCAGGACTGGGACACGAGGTTTAGACTGCACGCCGACAGAGGGTTTATTCTCACTAGCCCGTCACAACATCTTAAAGCTGTGGATAAAAAGACAGAGGCGTTCAGCGGACCAGACTGCAACAGGTCAAAGTGGCAGCCAAATGGACTTCGGAAGAGATTTAGAGGAGAGCCACTACTCTCAGCTCTAGCTCGTACCCTAGATATTTGGGATATCTTCTGCTTCACGGAATACAGTCCAATGTGTTATCATGTCCAATTGTTATCATTTAACCCAACAGTCTGGCACAGCAGGCTCCTTCATTCTAGTAACAATAATTTTCCTCATTAGGAAGAGGAAAGAACATACCAGAAAGCAAAGCTATCCAAGCAGCCACACTACAAACTGGAAATTGAGCAGAGTATGATGACTCCCAGGTCACTGGGATAGCAGAAGAGAAACTCACAAATGAGAGAAGCCTGAGGAAAAATTGTCTCAGCCATTCCAGGCAATCAAAATTAGCAGGACCTGCCTCATTTTGAACAGGACTCTTGGCATTAAAACAAGAGACACACATTCAACTACAGCACCAGAAATTAGTCCAAAGCAACACTGCATATTGATCTGCTCTTGAAGAGCACTGCTGCTGGCAGGGGCTGCAATTCACCTATGCTAGGGTGTTCCCAATTTCAAAGACTTCTACAGGATACCGGAATTAATCCAAGGAAGTCTGGCTCATTATCCAATATTCCAGTTCTACTTAGTACATCTGCCAGAGAGTCAAAAGATCTGAGCAAGTTCACCACAACAGTTGAAGTTCTCTGTCTATGCATTGTTTCCAAAGAACAACCATCTCCTGACACAGTGGAAGACGTCATGTGCTCACTGAATTGTTTCTATTTTACAAGCTGGTTGAACTACGCAGCGTTCCCTAAATATGCAACCTTTGAAGCAGAGGCTGGAAGGTTTTGCACGCCTTTTGGACTACTTAAACCACAGAAGTGTTCTTCCATTTTAAAACCATGTACCTTGCATAGGGAGTTCACCTGAGCAAGCTCCCCGTCTTGACTGATTAGATATTATTGAATTACTTCATTAGTGTATTACTGCATCCCCTTGCAAGCACCCTTGAGGTGTACCAATGTTATTAGGAATTCTTTACAGATTGTTATTCCTCAATCTATACACTGATCAGAATGACATCTGAAGCCAAATTCAGCATTAGATGACAAAAGGCACATAAGAAGCAAAGTGAGTTAAAAACACAAATGCAGGCCTTCTTCATTGATCATGAGATTGAGTGGTAAATTGCTGTTGCCCTCAGGTTACAACAGTCCACCAGCAAAGCAGTCCTCATTCATTAGAAATCTATGACTGACCCAATCTAGTCTGTAATGAGATACAGTAAAGTCCAAGAGATTCAATTTTACCCTAAGCCTCAGATTTGCAGAAGCAGCAGCATCACTCAAAAAGATCCAGTGACTTGGGCTGGAGAAAATCCCTTCAACCAATCCAAGTGACAAAGTTATCAAAATGTGATACAGCTGTGGCAAAAAACTTGCCTTTTACTGAGATATGGTTAAACCTCTTGGACAAGGATCAGTGTCAGAACAGTAGCCCTCGGGCCAGTCCAGGCAGGACAAGATGTCAAAAATGTGCTCTATACTGCAGCCAGGGAGAATGGCCCTACCTGGAGTCTCTGGCAGAAAGCACCCAGGGAGACTCAAGGCCGACCCTTAGGGTTTTGGAGTTGGGGACACGGAGGATCCGAGGTCTGCTATACTCCAACTGAAAAAGAAATATTGGCAGCATATGAAGGAGTTCGAGCTGCCTCAGAAGTGGTTGGTACTGAAACACAGCTCCTCTTAGCACCCCGACTGCCAGTGCTGGGGTGGATGTTCAAAGGGAGGGTCCCCTCTACACATCATGCAACTGATGCTACATGGAGTAAGTGGGTCGCACTTGATTACACAACAGGCTTGAATAGCACACCCCAGTCGCCCAGAAATTTTGGAAGTGATCATGGACTGGCCAGAAGGCAAAGATTTCGGAATATTGCCAGATGAGGAGGTGACACATGCTGAAGAGGCACCACTGTATAATAAACTGTCAGAAAATGAAAAGCAATATGCCCTGTTCACTGATGGGTCCTGTCGTATTGTGGGAAAACATTGGAGGTGGAAAGCTGCTGTGTGGAGTCCCACACAACAAGTCGCAGAAATTGCTGAAGGACAAGGTGAATTGAGTCAGTTTGCAGAGGTGAAAGCCATCCAGCTGGCTTTAGACATTGCTGAACGAGAAAAATGGCCAATCTTTATACTGACTCATGGATGGTGGCAAATGCTCTGTGGGGGTGGTTACAGCAATGGAAGCAGACCAACTGGCAGCGCAGAGGTAAACCCATCTGGGCTGCCGCATTGTGGCAAGATCTTGCTGCTCGGGTAGACAACCTGGTTATAAAAGTACATCACGTAGATGCTCATGTACCCAAGAGTCGGGCCACTGAAGAACATCAAAACAACCAGCAGGTGGATCAGGCTGCTAGGATGAGCAGGTGGCTCAGGTGAATCTGGACTGGCAACATAAGGGTGAATTATTTATAGCTCGGTGGGCCCATGACACCTCAGGCCATCAAGGAAGAGATGCAACATATAGATGGGCTCGTGATCGAGGAGTGGACTTAACCATGGACGCTATTGCACAGGTTATCCAAAAATGTGAAACATGCGCTGCAATCAAGCAAGCCAAGCGGTTAAAGCCTCTTTGGTATGGAGGATGATGGCTGAAATATAAATATGGGGAGGCCTGGCAGATTGACTATATCACACTCCCACAAACACGCCAAGGCAAGCAACATGTGCTTACAATGGTGGAAGCAACCACCAGATGGCTGGAAACACATCCCATGCCACCACCTGGAACACTATCCTGGGCCTTGAGAAGCAAGTCTTATGGCAACATGGCACCCCAGAAAGAACTGAGTCGGACAACGGGACTCATTTCCGAAACAACCTCATAGACACCGGGGCCAAAGAGCATGGCATTGAGTAGGTATATCACAAACAGAAAAATAAAGAAGCTCTACTGCCAGACTGCTCTGAACTGTCTCAGAAATAACATACAACCCATTTTTTAGTGCCTGCCATAAGGTTCTAAAAACAGGGAAATAACTCTGGTAACAAAATACAAGAAAGAGCCCAACTACTGTAATTCATCTAAGAAAACAATCTTTCCTGTTATAAAAAAAAAAAAAAAATTCCTGAGTTTCACTGCTATTGCCCCAGTTATCATGCCCCAAACCCAACTCCATCAAGTAGATGAATTACAATTACAGAAAATCTGAACATTTAATAAAATAATTTTAAAATATTCTTTCAACAATTATATCAAGATTAATAAACTATTCTATCAAAACTTTTCTGTTCAAAAAGCACAGGAACACAACTGGAAGAGACCTTCTATGTCATTCAGTTTGTCCTGGAAGGTAATAAAAAGATACAGATGAATAGATTTGCATCTCAGAAACAGTTAAGCCCTGTCTCAGAACTTGGGGTAAACAGCCAAAGAGCTTAAATACTTCACTGGTGGTGTATGTGGCAATGTACAGCAGGTATTTTTCAGCAGATGGCTACAAAGAGACAGCTGTATGGTTAAGAAGTTATTCAACAGACCCTGCTGAAGATGGTATTCAGTGATGCTCAGATACTTCACAACTGCTGAACTTAGAAATTTGGCAACCAGATAGACAAATCCATCTATCACTTCTCTTAAAATGTCACGGACTTACTCGCTGCTGCTGTGATGGCTAATAAAACAGAAACCTCTTCTGACAAGTACACAGTCTTTCTACAGAGATAATAAAGTGCAAGTCTGACAAGTGGTTCAAGACTACAAAAGGAATCTTAGAAAATTAAAGGTCTGGCTTTAACATCCATTTTTATACATACAGTTCTAAAAAGATACTACAGTATGGAAGGAAAATGTGTGTTGCTGGGAATAAAACAAGTCATAAGAGACCAGCTTCTGATGTACATCAGTTTTAGTACAGGAAAGATATTTATTGCTTTCGTTCTTGTCAGTGCAAGAACCTTATCACTAACCTGCTCATACACTAGATTACTAAATACAGATTTCAGTGCCTAATATGTAACATCTATGAAAACTGATCCTATTTCTTTTTATGGTAGCTAGTACAGTTAAAAAACATCACTAAAACTATGGCAGCACTGTAATTAATGACCTGGAAGAGAGATTACGTAGCTAGAGCTCCCTCTGTCCCTAAGACATACCACAGGCTGAAAGACCGTCCAAAATTTTCCTGTATAACGCAAGTCAGATGATGAAAACTGAAAACCAGAAGTAAGGGCAGATACATTTTTAACAGGTTAAAAAAAAAAAAAAAAAAAGGCTGAACAAATTGAAGTACTTTAAAGCAAAAAAATCATCGGAAAATGCCACCATAACTTTGGCTTCACAGCAAGGACTGGAGAATTCCAGTTTTAAAAGAACATAATTGAGAAACCTGGTAGCAACTGAAAAAGGGATTGTGTTTGGAGTGAAAGTGCACACATTTTTACCATAGCACTTATTACTGTGATTCCTAGAATATTCATGTGCCCACACAATAACCTCCAAGTAGATCATAGTCTAAAATTATTTTATGTTTTCTAGTACACCATTATCAGTTGTGGTCTATTTGAATAACATCCATAAAAACAAAAATACGGTGAAAAATAACGTTTTTATAGCAGCTCCATTTCAGTGAAGAAATATTGCTTTAAGATTTCGAATCTATTACACAAAAATTAACTTTTTTTTTTTAATTCTAAGGGTTTTTCTAAAAACAAAGTTTCTATAACAAAAATACTGTCTTATAAAAAAGAGTTAAAATATAAAACGACAAATAGTGAAACAGATTCTTGTCAATATTCAGTAAGCTTAAATAACTGTAACATACACTGATATGCTGATTAGTAATTTAAGGCCTGAGAAAAGAAAGTTGCAGAGGGAAATTCACAGAAGCATGATTGAGTTTAACATGCATCTACCTAAGCTACAGGGCATAATTAAAACTACATTATTCTCTTAAATCTACATAATTATGTCCCAAAGACACTTTCTCTTTAGTATCCTTAACTTTACTGATAAACCAGTAAGGGCCTCGGGTTTAAAAGGTCAGGCAACATTGTTTTAAAGTAAAATAACATCCTTACAAGTAAAAGGGTAAAAGAGTAAGGTTTTGGTTTGGTTTTACTCCTTCTAGTGCTCAGAACTCCAGATGTGGCAGCTAAAACAAAACTCTAACACACACTGAAAGAAAACAGTACCAAGTGAAGTTGAAGTATTCCCCTGCCAAAAGGTACTGGGAATTGATGCAGCATCTACCACTAGGGGGGAAAAGTGAACATGGCTAATGTTGGAAATGCCAATAGCTCCATTAATTGATACTAAAAAGCATCATTAATTGGGGGGGGGGGGGGGGGGGAGGCATCCCTTTACCAGTGAACATTCTACCTGTAAATTTAAATACCACTCAAGTTAACTAGTTGAATTCAATAGCACATTACGCACCACTTACCATGTATTACTATTCTTACTCCAATTTTTTAAACTTCTGAATACAGTTAAATCACCTGCAGGCTATATATATACACACACACATTACATATATATATATATTCATTTATTTATATATTTATATAAAGTTGTAAATTAACAGTACCTTTTCAGTGATGATTACATACATTGCATATGGGCAGAAATAGTGAAAAACTGATTACTTTCATCTTATTTTGCTGAAGTCAGTGGTAGGACACTTCTACCATCTATCACAAAAAACATCTAATCTTATATTCACACCTGATTTCTCATCATCTGACTTCTTATATGTCAACTGGAGCTATGATGTGCTTCATTTACTTGCCTAATTTGGAAAAAAAAAGTAAAATGGACTATGAGAGAAAGAGCCACAGAACGCACATCAATATTCTTCATTTAATAACGAGGTCAGAGCAGCAATACCTACAAACTTGCACACATTTGTGTGAGTATTGTGAAGAATGTAGATGTTACTGGTAAATCCCTTTGCAGCAAAGTCAGGATTTCCTATTTACAAGAAAGCAGAAATATTAATCAACTGCTTTGCAAAACTTGTACTATTAATCATATCATGCAGTAATGTCCATAAATACAACACGGCATGTTTTTTAATGACAGCAATTCCATACTACTACTAAACCATAAGTCCTAATAATAATCACCATCTGATGCAAACAACTTGAAACTCTTTTGATTTGATCTCACGATGCTTAATTAAACAGGAAGCAAACAGCTATCTCTAGCTCCAACTAGATGAGCTAATTTTCTGCAGTCTTTCCAGAATGATTGTGTCCACAACACTAAACAGAAGTAACATTGACAACGCTGATAGTGACTTCCCTTTAGCCACAGGCCAGGGTTATATGTTTACAGGTATTGCTAATATTCTCTACATTTGATACAGTCAGTGAGGAATCTTATCCCAGCTCCTTCCTATGACTTAGCAGAATTTAACAGGACTCTGCAAGAAGTTATTCATGTTTGATTATACTTCTTGGAATACAATCAAATGCAATCCCTGTGAGCATGCTTTCTCAGTCCTCTCACTTCCAGAATCCATTACAGATCTCTTTCCTACTGCTTTGGTCAACAGGTATACAAAACAAACTGAAGAAATCAAACCATGCAGACCAGTAGGTCAGTAATATGCCAACAGTACTCATCTGAGTGTTTCGAAATTCTGAAATGCTCCACAAGAGAAGGGAACAGAATACCAGCAAGCACAAATGAATGACCACAGGACACGGATGACACAAAGGACAAATTCCCATCTATAAACCACAACTTTAAATAAAAATGATAGTATATGATAGCAAGAATCTTCCATAGACTTAACATACTTACTGTGATACACTTATTGCAAAAAATAACCAATTTTAATGGCAATTGAAGCTTATTTCCAGTCAGCTAAAGAAGGATGTTACGATTCCTTGGACTAAACTCTGTGGCCATACCACAGAGGTTTTGCAAGAATTCCTAGTTTTCAGGCTCAGCTCTAACCATTCATATGGAACCAAATGGGGAAGAATAATAGCTGTTCACAGTGTAAGTCCTCAGGATTTTCAGTTATTTGGGTCCAGCTCCTCACTGCTTCTTATTAGCAAATTACCATAGCCAAAGGAAAGAAAACAAAATCTTTTTCCAGCTACAACCAACAAGAAAGTTGTACTAATTCAGCTTGACTCAGATGCAACAACAGCAATCCATGCATTTACAGCTTCCAGTCATGCTTCTAATTCTCATGCCTAGTTGTATAAATTTTGACTATAAAACAAATTCACTCAAAACACCTCTTCTGCATATTGTTTATTAAAATATAAAACGAACTCCAGACTATCCTCTTCAGCTGAGATCACACCAGCTAATAGATCTCAGCAGCCATCCCTCTTCACATGAATATTGTCTTCAACAACAGTTATGTCCCATTTGAACAATGTACCTATTAACCTCCAAGCTTCAAACTATATGCAAAAAAAAACATTAAGGAAGCTATGTGAAAGGAGTAGATCTCTTGATGATTGATTCACTGCCATAAAGCTGATTTCTGGAAACTAACATTACTATGGAGTTCAGACTGTGGACATTTTTAACTTGCTGTTCAGTGTATCACTGTGGCAAAGGTTGTTCAGCTCCTAACAACAGGCACCTTGGTTGAGACACTTCACAGTTTTGCACAAATACTCTGATTTCATAGACCTGGCTGTTCAGAGGAATGCTACAAAGGACTACACTAAAAAAAAAAAAAAAAAAAAAACAAACAAAAAAAAAAAAACACCCACACCCACAAAAAAACCCCAAAACAACACCAAACCACAACACAAACCCCAAACCAAAACCACACAAAAGAACTCAGAAATAGTGAAAGGTGAAAGTCCTTTTCTTTAGCCTTTGGGGTTGAAATTCAAATTAAATATTAATTTTTACTTCAAGCCTACATACACTTGCACTTGGATGCACCTACTGTCTTGAAACCCCCATAACAATTGCATATTACTGTTTTTTCTTCAAACTTGCATTTAAAGAAAAGGTTTAATGTAAATTCAACAGTAAGTTTGGGAATCAAAATGAGTCATGTAAATGAAAATGCATTTTCATGTTTCTTCTGACAATTAAATCACTTTTAGCCTGCTATTAAAGCAACTTCAAGAGCTAACTTTGTAGAATACGAAAAACATTTGCAAATATATCATAAAAGTATTTTGACTTTATGCTCAGTTATACTAGGTAAGCATAGCCACTCAACATATAATAATGTTATGAATAGAATGTCATTTTTGCCAATACAGAATAAAAATTATTCACTCAAAATCTTCAAAATTCACTTGTTCTATCTAACTACAACTAGAATACGGAATGATAATTTCTAAATAATGAAAGAGAAATACAGATAGTAAGTGGTTCTACTGAAGCTAATTTTTACAGTCACTGGTGGAAGGAAGAAAAAAATTCTATTTCATTTTATGATGAGTTTAACACAAAAAAACAATTTAATCAAGAACTTGACTATCTAGTCCCCTGATAACCAATGAAAGCAAGGGCAATACGCTTAACTATATTAATACTTTGTTACCATGATATACTCTTCCACTTCCACAGACTTCAGGGGGATAAGATTTTACAGGTAATATATGCTGCACTTTTATTACATTTTTTTATATATCCTGGAAGAGAGCAAACATTTTCTTAAAGTTCTATAGTAGCTTTCATACATCTCAGGAGAATTCAACCCTAGCCATCTATTTGCATTACAGTACTACTGATGTACAATTTAAAAAAGATCAGATTTTAATCTGTATAGAGGAATTTTAATTATATTTATATCTTTATCTCTTAGATGTCAAATATTGTGGCTTGCTGTTCAACCTGTCA
Source organism: Gymnogyps californianus (assembly GCF_018139145.2). Lineage (NCBI taxonomy): Eukaryota > Metazoa > Chordata > Aves > Accipitriformes > Cathartidae > Gymnogyps > Gymnogyps californianus. The sequence goes on from NC_059473.1 coordinate 99,942,283, forward strand.
CTCTAGGCTGCAGATTTGTAAAGTTTAAATAATTCAAGAGTAAAAGCAGTAAATGACATTCAATTAGAGAATTATAATTAAAAATGTGACAGAATAAAGATCCTTTTCTGATTTATGAATCAAAATATGTTCCCAAAATAGTAGGCACCATTATCCAATATAAAGGGGGCAAGTAAAAAAAGAATCTAGCTGCAAATCAACCCCCAAATCTCAAACAAATGAGAAAGTAAAATACCAAAACCAAATGTAACAAACTGACTGATAAAGCAAATATTCCTGGGGATTTAAGGAGGTGAAGATTGTTTTAAAGAACCACCACATCATCTATGCATTATAAATTGCACTGAGGCTAGTTGTGCATGCTTAAAAGCGCTGCCCTGCAGATTATCAATTGCCTATTCCTATTTTCATTTAAATACATGGCGGTTTTTTAATAATATAATTGTATAGGCTTACAAAGCATTATAGCATAAGCACTTTTAATTTACTTCTATACATTATATTTGTTTATTCCTTATGATCTTGTCTCCCTCTAGTGGTTGGCCCTCACAAAAATGTACTTCTACCTGTATTCAGACCTGTATGCAGAATCACAGGATAATTCAGGCTGGAAAGGACCTCAGAAGGTCTCTAGTTCAAGCTCCACCTCATGGAATTTCTGGTTGGCCCTGGTAGAAACATTCAGCACCAGCTGTTTGCAATCAAGGTAAAGCCTCACTCCTGAATCCAGACTCAAGGACCTCCTAAGATCATCTAGAAAAGAAATGGAAGAGCCAGGAAAATCAAATCACTAGAACTATCTCATTGGGATGTATCTTCATCCCAAAGTTTCATCACTTCTTAACAGAGTAGGAGACATATTCCTTTGCATGCTGATGCAGTATACAGCTGGCAAGTTGTCTATCCTCAGTTTCATACATGATCATCATGCGTGGAAGAAACATCTAGAATATATTAATAATCAACGGAAGCTCAAAATCTTCATTGTGAAGAGTTTGCTTCTTTACCCATCACAGACTCTGAGCAAGGTTAAGTCTGAGTAAACTTTCCTCTTCCTTCTTCCAGGAAAACGTCTGTCATGTGGACCTTCACTAGCAGGAAGGTATGAAGAGACATACCTCAGACAGGAACCTCTGACAAGTAGAAAACAACCTGCTCATTGCCACTTGTGACCAACTGCTACAGAAAACAAGCCATATGAAACTGTAATAAGATGATATGGAAAATTAAGTCAGGAAGGAGAAGAGGCTTCACTAGCTTGAATGGCACCACATCCCCCAGGAAAGAGTCCTAGAACACAGGGGCTAAAGAGCCATGTCTCATTCTCAGTAAGAAGTAGCAAGGACAAGAAAGCTGTTCTGTCATCAGAATAATTTTGTAAATATAGTAACGCTTAAGTTATGGAGATTTATTAAACAAATAAGTAAGTAACTCTTGCACAATTTTCAGATGCACTTCAGTAGCATATACAACAATAATAAAAATCATGGCAATATCAGATTGCAACATCAAAGGAATTACTTTTCAACACAGAAGTGCACAACTAGCAACTGTCTCTTCTGTAAAAAGTGGTAAATAATCAGAGTACTAGAAGAGAGTATTTTGTACCACCGTGAACCAAATACTGCTAAGAACTAGTATGTATCACAAGTATGTATGTAGCAAAGGAAAGCAAAAAGTGATGAGTTGTCTTGAAGTCATTCATCTGTATCAAAACCTTGATTCCAGGCTATTAGCTAAAGAAGTCACTGAATAATGCCTTAAAGAAACTGATCCAGCTTTCATTCTTTCCTTTGTTCTAAACACTGCATTATCTTTCAAGTCTCCAATTTCACATTCACAGACTAATCATACAAATAGATCTGAAAAAAATAACAGCCAAGTAACGATCTCCGCTGTAAGAGGATTTTATTTTCAACTATCAGAGCATTTTTACAACCGTACTGTAATTATTTAATTTGTCTTAATTGATCTTATTACTTTCTTGTTTCAAGTATTGTAAAAGCATACTGGAGTTACTGCCCTCTTTTTTGGGACAGGGGGGAGTTATTTTTTAAGCAACAAGAACAGGACATGAAAGAATCTATGGGGATTAATATCTATTTAGAGTAAGATTACATTTTATAAAAAAAAAAAACCAGCCTTAAAATAACACTGAGGTTATGAAGCCAACTGGCATAACCATTCAGTCAGAAGTAACACAGCTACCACCATTTGACAGTTGATCCTATCATCTGAACAACACTGATTTACCATTTAGGCACTCTTAGCCTAGCAATTTGCAGAGTAATTTTAATTACAGTGCCTAAGGAAAAAAAAATGTTTTATTTTGCGCTCTGTGTTTGTCTCTGTTGTGAACATGCCAGTACATGATCATTCCCCCCGAACAGAGCATCTCTACCAGTTTCAGTGCTTTCTTTGTAGGCACTACTTGATTCCCCTCCCCCCCCCGAATACACGGTTTCACACTTCATTGACAATATACTTTACAGATTCCTCTCTAAAGGTAAAATATTGTTTCTCTAAAAACTTTTCTACAGTGTTTTTATCAATGAGCCCCGGGGTATGTCCACATCAGTGATTCAGAGCACAGGAGGAGTTCTTTTTGGTGCAAATTTTCCTTGTGCCTACGCTTAGCCTGGTGGTAGGTACTCCAGTGTGCCGCTGATGTGTTCAAGGTAACTTCCTTCATGCTGAAGACTGAAGTTGTGTGCCAAGAATTCTTAGGATTGAGAACTGGCATAAAGGTTGAAGCCATTAAAGACGAATGTGAAGATACAATTTTGAAACTATAATCATTTGCAGCAAATTGAACACTCCCTCTTTGCAATACACCAGTCAGTAATGAATAATTAACCTTAGTCTTTAGCAAGAATCATGCATGTATCTTCACAATGCTCCAGTAAGACAAAACAGTGTAATTATCTCCACTCTACAGGAAAGGAACAATGGCATGAGTTCAGAAAATAAAAATGTCAAAAGAAGAAAGTACTAATAAGAATTGTATTAATCTTCATTTTTTCAGGACATTAAACATCGTATGACATTTTACTGTGAAAAACCATAGGCCACTGACTGCAGTTACAGGTGTGAAAAATCAGGGTTTTTTTTACCCCAGTCTGAAGTTGGTTATCCAGAACTTGAGAAGAAGAATGAAAATTACATGGAAAGAGCAGCCTGCTTGTGAAAAATGCAGTAACTACAACCCCTTGGTTCATTCACAATATGCTTTCTAACATTGGAAGCTAAACACAGATCAAGAGAGATGCTATAGTAGAAAGTCATAACCCTGTGACTGCAAACAGGATCCAAGGCGCATACATATGCATACACCAAGGGTCAAAGCACAAGTAGGTGGAATCGGACCTGTACACATAATATTTTTTTAAGACAGAAATAATGTATGTATATATTTACATTGTTATTGTTTCTGATAGCTTCTTTTTATTCTTTCAATTTCCTTTAAGCACAGGAAATTGCAACTGAAAAGTCTTTATTTTCCTGAACTCAACTAGTAATTAATTGGCATTCAACTGCAAAATTTAAGTTATTACCTCTCTTCAAATCCTTTCTTGAAACCTTTGTAAGGGAATGTGTTTTGGAATTCTTTTTTAACAAAATACATATCTCCTCTTAGATCATATCCCATTTAAGGAGCTAGATTTACAGAGGTTTAGGTACTCATTCAAATCATACCTTCAAAGCCCCTTCTCCTTCCCAAAAAATCTGCAGACCAGTTGATCTGTCTTCTGGGACTTGAAAGAGACATATGTACCATAACTCATTGTAGCCAGCATTACTTTTTGCCCTGTACCTTGTATAAATAGCCATGTCCCAGAGAACCTAAGCTAACAAAAGATTGTCTACCAAACACTCTAAAATACTTCATAGTACTCTGGAAAGCTGAGATCTCACAATATTAGATGCAAACTATCACAGTCCAAACAAAACTGACATAAGGTCTGAAATATCTGCTCCAACACATACCACAGGCCAGGCAGAGACAGACGAGAGAGGAAGCCTGCCTGATTCTGCTTAGGCTGTTCAAGGTAAGGAGTGGGTCACAAATGTCAAAAAAATTAGCATACATTTTTCATGCTCTGAAAGAGCCAGCACATGTATGTAACACTTTCCTCACTCATGATACTCTCAAAAATATTAGCAAGGGTTAGACCAATGATTAATATGTTAATAATACTGCCCATTGCCTGAACAGCATTTTCTCGCTATTTCCTCGAACATATTCTTCTGTCTTCATTCACCTCCAGTTTGTTCTTTTACTCTTAGACTGTAAATTTGCTAAGGCAAGCTCACCTTACACACAGCTGTCTAATTAATTTTTTTTTTTTTTTAATTAACCAACAAAAAAAGGCTAACCTTGCCTTTCAGATAGTACTGTTTGTGGTCACTTACCTGCTTGGTGAATTAATTTGGTCACATAGTACCTGTATTTCATAAAGGACATTGGTTTCCTAGTGATTTAGGGGTAAAGTAAGATTTTTCTTGTCCTCATCTATAAAAAGCCTCTTTGTGGCTTGCCTTTTTTCCCCATGCTTCAGGGAAACGACCAATAAAATGAATAAAATCATAAGCAAAGAGAAAGAAAACGCCGCCTTTAAAAGATATTACTCTGCCTTTTGCCCAATTATCTACTTTAACAAGCATCTATCCAAATATGTAGCACAATGTACACATTAACTACATCCTCACATTCACATATTTAGATATTTTTCCTTTGTTGAATTACCTTGTCTGCATCCACTTTTCCTCTGATAAATTCTTTCTTCCAAAATTCCAGTGCCTGTTCCAGAGTCAAGCCGATGCCTTTTAAGAACAGTCCGTATTGCATACGGCCACCGTGACGGAGATGATGGTTATCACGTAGTGCTTTGTGCAACTGGCGCATGCAAAGAGGGAATGATTTCACAGAAAGCTGTCGAGAGAAAAATTTGTGTTTAAGGCATTCTGATCATTTAATTCATAGGATATATGCTTATTGTGATTATTGATGAGCTCCACTTGAAAATGCCAATGGCTGGAAGAAAAAGACATGCATGTGCAGACCACCTTGGGACTGACGGTAACACAAGTGTGTCCTTAAGCCATCACATGCAATAACCACCGCAAGAACAAAATCCAAAGGACAGAGTAATACAGGTGGTAGTATCAGAATATTTTCAGTTACAAAGTAAGAAAGGTTTAATTGCAGTCAGGAGAAATATATCCACAGTTCCATTACAATGTTTCTTGTTTCTTCCTTCTTTTAGCTTCTGGAATGGCAAGATGACCTTTATATTAGAGTTTTCTGGGACTGGAGGCAGGGAGGAGGATTTTTCGGTTATTTTAAACATCTTTGAAAAACTACAAGCAGGAGTAAAATCCATTACAACTGATCTGCAGGTTTTTTCCCTGAAGAATATTATTTCTTATAAAGCAAGATCTTAGAGATAAAAAAATGTAATGTTCAAGTTTGCTTGGGCTTTGCATCTTTAACAGCTGAGTCATGCCATGGAATTCACTACCAAAGGAACACTGTCACGGTTAAGATGGACACTGAAAACACAAACAATTTCTAAAGTTCAGATAAAGGAGTTGCAATGTGTTTTTAATTGTCTCTGCACCATTGAGGTGGTTTTACAATCCATTTTATTTACTTCTTTGTTTTGAAAAACCCTTCTGTAAGTCCAAAGTCCAAAAAACAGCACTGAAAAGACTAATATTGCAACGCAATAATCATGAACTAAACATCATGGGCTACAAAATTATTAAATAAGAAAATTTTGTTAAACTGTTTATAATTATGTTAGGTATTTGTGAAAGTACACAAAATTAAGCTGCAAATTAAGCAATTCATTATAGCTCAAGTCTAAATCCTGATTAGATGCATTTTCAGTTAATTCTGCTCCATTTTAAACTTTATCACAATTTCATTCAAGTAGTTCTCAAGAGTTACAAAGCAAATATGAATCAAAAAAAGATAAAGGCTTTATATGTTGTCTGTACATAGAGTATTTGAATTTTAAAAGTTACATATCAACATACAATACAGCTCAATAAACAGTTACACAACTTACAGCATCAATCTGTTCTAGAGAAATTTTTCCAGTGTTCTTTTGCACACTGTAATCTGGGCCAACGTAAGAATGGCTGAAAAACAAAGCAAACAGTACAGCATCATTTAAAACTGTTCAAAAAAATATTTTTTTTAAGTTTACAAATTTAGAAAAATTATTTTACCAATTAAGGGCTGCAAATATTTTATATCAGGCAAAACCAAGAAAACAGTTTTTGACAGTTATGTAAGTAATTAAGATTTATAAAACCAACATTAGAGTCAACATGGTAAAGAAACCCTCCCTCCCTTTAACTGAAAGGAGTGGTGAGGGGTCATTCAGAATTCAGATCAGAGGACCACACTATTGTTGAGGCTGAGAGAGATCTCTGAAAATCATCTAGTCCAATCCCCCACTCAAAACAGTTAACTACAGCAGGTTGCTTAGCATCTCATCCAGCTGGGTTTTGAGCATCTCCAAGGACAGAGACTCCATAACCTTCTGAGCAACCTGTTCCAGTGTTTGACCACCCTGGCAGTAAAAAAGTGTTTTCTTATGTTCAAGTGGAATTTCCTGTATTTCAGTTTGTGCCCATTGCACCCTGGCCTATCACTGGATTCCACTGAGAAGAGTCTCGCTCTATCTTCTTTACTCCCCCTTATCAGACACCTATTTATGTGTCGATAAGATTCACACACCCACCCTCCTGAAACTTATCTCCACCAGGCTGAAGAATCTCAGCTCTCTCAGCCTCTACTGGGTAGCTCAAAACCGACACAGCACTCCAGATGTGGCCTCACCAGTGCTGAGTAGAGGGGAAGGATCACCTCCCTCAACCTGCTGGGAGCGCTCTTCCTAATGCGGCCCAAGAGACTGTTGACTTTCTTTGCTTCAAGGGTACACTGGTGGCTCAGTCAGTTTGTTGTCCACCAGGACCCCAAGGTCCTCTTCTGCAACCCTGTTTCACAGCCGTTCAGCCCTCAGCCTATACTGGTACATGGGGTTATTCCTCGCCAGATGCACGGCTTGGTATTTCTGTTTGTTGAACTTCATAGGGTTCCTGTCAGCCCATTTCTCCAGCCTGTCCAAGTCCATCTGAAAGGCACCACACCCATCTGGTGTAAACCATTCCTACCGGTTTTGTACCATCTTAGACTTGCTGAATGCCCCACTCCGTCCCATCACCTAGGACATTAAATAAGAAGCTAAACAATATAGGACCCAGTATCGATCCCTGAGGTACTCCACTAGTGATTGGCCTCCAGCTGGTCTTAATGCCTCTGATCACAAACGTTTGAGCACAGCATTTCAGCCAGTTTTCAGTCCACCTCACTGTCCATTTACCTAGCCCATACTTCATTAGTTGTTGATGAGGATGTTACAAGAGACAGTGTCAAAAACCTTGCTAAATTCAGGATAAACAGCATCCACTGCTTTCCCCCCATCCATTGAGCCTTCTATGATAAAAGGACCAGCGATGAGGTTGGTCAAGTATAACTTCCCATTCACAAATTCATGCTGACCACTCATGATCACCTTCTTGTCCTTCATATGTCTGGAACAGAGATGAGGCTGACCAGCCTATAGTTCCATGGATCCTTCTCCTTACTCTTTGTGAAGGCAGGGTTCACTTTTGCTTTCTTGCAGTAATCAAGAACCTCTTGTACTTTGCTACCTGTGTAGCATTTTAAACAAACAAACAAACTGATGTATCACTACGAACATCTACCGTGAGGGAAAAGTAAAAACTCAAAAACTACTTAAGTGGACCAATAAAAAGCTAGGAAGGCTTTTACTGCAATACTGACATACAAACACGTTAACTCCTGACAGTAGCTGTCTAGCCAAAATAGCACAGGACTTTGCACGTGCTGCCTCATCTTTCATTCATACTGCAACGAAGCTACTTCCGATACCCGAGCTGAATTCAGGTAACCCTACACTACAGCAGAGACAGTCACATAGACATTGTCACCAAAGTAATTTCAAATCAAATACAAGCGTCTAATGCCCAGCTTTTACTTTTAAATATGTAGACTTCTTGAATGAGGATATATG